>NC_048551.1:0-734027 GCF_902806685.2 Maniola hyperantus | reverse complement strand
CTCCTGGCGCACTACCTGAAGCTGTCAATTCTGTAAGTACATGTGTCTCGAGGGAGGCTGCGGCGTTTGTATGGTCAGCGTCATCAAGGCTCCTGGCGCACTACCTGAAGCTGTCAATTCTGTGAGTACATGTGTCTCGAGGGAGGCTGCGGCGTTTGTATGGTCAGCCTCATCAAGGCTCCTGGCGCACTACCTGAAGCTGTCAATTCTGTGAGTACATGTGTCTCGAGGGAGGCTGCGGCGTTTGTATGGTCAGCCTCATCAAGGCTCCTGGCGCACTACCTGAAGCTGTCAATTCTGTACGTACATGTGTCTCGAGGGAGGCTGCGGCGTTTGTATGGTCAGCGTCATCAAGGCTCCTTCCTGGCGCACTACCTGAAGCTGTCAATTCTGTGAGTACAAGTGTCTCGAGGGAGGCTGCGGCGTTTGTATGGTCAGCGTCATCAAGGCTCCTGGCGCACTACCTGAAGCTGTCAATTCTGTGAGTACATGTGTCTCGAGGGAGGCTGCGGCGTTTGTATGGTCAGCGTCATCAAGGCTCCTGGCGCACTACCTGAAGCTGTCAATTCTGTGAGTACATGTGTCTCGAGGGAGGCTGCGGCGTTTGTATGGTCAGCCTCATCAAGGCTCCTGGCGCACTACCTGAAGCTGTCAATTCTGTAAGTACATGTGTCTCGAGGGAGGCTGCGGCGTTTGTATGGTCAGCGTCATCAAGGCTCCTGGCGCACTACCTGAAGCTGTCAATTCTGTGAGTACATGTGTCTCGAGGGAGGCTGCGGCGTTTGTATGGTCAGCGTCATCAAGGCTCCTGGCGCACTACCTGAAGCTGTCAATTCTGTGAGTACATGTGTCTCGAGGGAGGCTGCGGCGTTTGTATGGTCAGCGTCATCAAGGCTCCTGGCGCACTACCTGAAGCTGTCAATTCTGTGAGTACATGTGTCTCGAGGGAGGATGCGGCGTTTGTATGGTCAGCGTCATCAAGGCTCCTGTAGCACTACCTGAAGCTGTCAATTCTGTGAGTACATGTGTCTCGAGGGAGGCTGCGGCGTTTGTATGGTCAGCGTCATCAAGGCTCCTGGCGCACTACCTGAAGCTGTCAATTCTGTAAGTACATGTGTCTCGAGGGAGGCTGCGGCGTTTGTATGGTCAGCGTCATCAAGGCTCCTGGCACACTACCTGAAGCTGTCAATTCTGTAAGTACATGTGTCTCGAGGGAGGCTGCGGCGTTTGTATGGTCAGCGTCATCAAGGCTCCTGGCGCACTACCTGAAGCTGTCAATTCTGTAAGTACATATGTGTCTCGAGGGAGGCTGCGGCGTTTGTATGGTCAGCGTCATCAAGGCTCCTGGCGCACTACCTGAAGCTGTCAATTCTGTAAGTACATGTGTCTCGAGGGAGGCTGCGGCGTTTGTATGGTCAGCGTCATCAAGGCTCCTGGCGCACTACCTGAAGCTGTCAATTCTGTAAGTACATGTGTCTCGAGGGAGGCTGCGGCGTTTGTATGGTCAGCGTCATCAAGGCTCCTGGCGCACTACCTGAAGCTGTCAATTCTGTAAGTACATGTGTCTCGAGGGAGGCTGCGGCGTTTGTATGGTCAGCGTCATCAAGGCTCCTGGCGCACTACCTGAAGCTGTCAATTCTGTAAGTACATATGTGTCTCGAGGGAGGCTGCGGCGTTTGTATGGTCAGCGTCATCAAGGCTCCTGGCACACTACCTGAAGCTGTCAATTCTGTAAGTACATGTGTCTCGAGGGAGGCTGCGGCGTTTGTATGGTCAGCGTCATCAAGGCTCCTGGCGCACTACCTGAAGCTGTCAATTCTGTAAGTACATATGTGTCTCGAGGGAGGCTGCGGCGTTTGTATGGTCAGCGTCATCAAGGCTCCTGGCGCACTACCTGAAGCTGTCAATTCTGTAAGTACATGTGTCTCGAGGGAGGCTGCGGCGTTTGTATGGTCAGCGTCATCAAGGCTCCTGGCGCACTACCTGAAGCTGTCAATTCTGTAAGTACATGTGTCTCGAGGGAGGCTGCGGCGTTTGTATGGTCAGCGTCATCAAGGCTCCTGGCGCACTACCTGAAGCTGTCAATTCTGTAAGTACATGTGTCTCGAGGGAGGCTGCGGCGTTTGTATGGTCAGCGTCATCAAGGCTCCTGGCGCACTACCTGAAGCTGTCAATTCTGTAAGTACATATGTGTCTCGAGGGAGGCTGCGGCGTTTGTATGGTCAGCGTCATCAAGGCTCCTGGCGCACTACCTGAAGCTGTCAATTCTGTAAGTACATGTGTCTCGAGGGAGGCTGCGGCGTTTGTATGGTCAGCGTCATCAAGGCTCCTGGCGCACTACCTGAAGCTGTCAATTCTGTAAGTACATGTGTCTCGAGGGAGGCTGCGGCGTTTGTATGGTCAGCGTCATCAAGGCTCCTGGCGCACTACCTGAAGCTGTCAATTCTGTAAGTACATATGTGTCTCGAGGGAGGCTGCGGCGTTTGTATGGTCAGCGTCATCAAGGCTCCTGGCGCACTACCTGAAGCTGTCAATTCTGTGAGTACATGTGTCTCGAGGGAGGCTGCGGCGTTTGTATGGTCAGCGTCATCAAGGCTCCTGGCGCACTACCTGAAGCTGTCAATTCTGTACGTACATGTGTCTCGAGGGAGGCTGCGGCGTTTGTATGGTCAGCGTCATCAAGGCTCCTGGCGCACTACCTGAAGCTGTCAATTCTGTAAGTACATATGTGTCTCGAGGGAGGCTGCGGCGTTTGTATGGTCAGCGTCATCAAGGCTCCTGGCGCACTACCTGAAGCTGTCAATTCTGTAAGTACATGTGTCTCGAGGGAGGCTGCGGCGTTTGTATGGTCAGCGTCATCAAGGCTCCTGGCGCACTACCTGAAGCTGTCAATTCTGTGAGTACATGTGTCTCGAGGGAGGCTGCGGCGTTTGTATGGTCAGCGTCATCAAGGCTCCTGGCGCACTACCTGAAGCTGTCAATTCTGTACGTACATGTGTCTCGAGGGAGGCTGCGGCGTTTGTATGGTCAGCGTCATCAAGGCTCCTGGCGCACTACCTGAAGCTGTCAATTCTGTAAGTACATGTGTCTCGAGGGAGGCTGCGGCGTTTGTATGGTCAGCGTCATCAAGGCTCCTGGCGCACTACCTGAAGCTGTCAATTCTGTAAGTACATGTGTCTCGAGGGAGGCTGCGGCGTTTGTATGGTCAGCGTCATCAAGGCTCCTGGCGCACTACCTGAAGCTGTCAATTCTGTGAGTACATGTGTCTCGAGGGAGGCTGCGGCGTTTGTATGGTCAGCGTCATCAAGGCTCCTGGCGCACTACCTGAAGCTGTCAATTCTGTGAGTACATGTGTCTCGAGGGAGGCTGCGGCGTTTGTATGGTCAGCGTCATCAAGGCTCCTGGCGCACTACCTGAAGCTGTCAATTCTGTGAGTACATGTGTCTCGAGGGAGGATGCGGCGTTTGTATGGTCAGCGTCATCAAGGCTCCTGGCGCACTACCTGAAGCTGTCAATTCTGTGAGTACATGTGTCTCGAGGGAGGCTGCGGCGTTTGTATGGTCAGCCTCATCAAGGCTCCTGGCGCACTACCTGAAGCTGTCAATTCTGTGAGTACATGTGTCTCGAGGGAGGCTGCGGCGTTTGTATGGTCAGCGTCATCAAGGCTCCTGGCGCACTACCTGAAGCTGTCAATTCTGTAAGTACATGTGTCTCGAGGGAGGCTGCGGCGTTTGTATGGTCAGCGTCATCAAGGCTCCTGGCGCACTACCTGAAGCTGTCTTTTCTGTAAGTACATGTGTCTCGAGGGAGGCTGCGGCGTTTGTATGGTCTGCGTCATCAAGGCTCCTGGCGCACTACCTGAAGCTGTCAATTCTGTACGTACATGTGTCTCGAGGGAGGCTGCGGCGTTTGTATGGTGAGCGTCATCAAGGCTCCTGGCGCACTACCTGAAGCTGTCAATTCTGTAAGTACATATGTGTCTCGAGGGAGGCTGCGGCGTTTGTATGGTCAGCGTCATCAAGGCTCCTGGCGCACTACCTGAAGCTGTCAATTCTGTAAGTACATGTGTCTCGAGGGAGGCTGCGGCGTTTGTATGGTCAGCGTCATCAAGGCTCCTGGCGCACTACCTGAAGCTGTCAATTCTGTAAGTACATGTGTCTCGAGGGAGGCTTCGGCGTTTGTATGGTCAGCGTCATCAAGGCTCCTGGCGCACTACCTGAAGCTGTCAATTCTGTAAGTACATGTGTCTCGAGGGAGGCTGCGGCGTTTGTATGGTCAGCGTCATCAAAGCTCCTGGCGCACTACCTGAAGCTGTCAATTCTGTAAGTACATGTGTCTCGAGGGAGGCTGCGGCGTTTGTATGGTCAGCGTCATCAAGGCTCCTGGCGCACTACCTGAAGCTGTCAATTCTGTAAGTACATATGTGTCTCGAGGGAGGCTGCGGCGTTTGTATGGTCAGCGTCATCAAGGCTCCTGGCGCACTACCTGAAGCTGTCAATTCTGTAAGTACATGTGTCTCGAGGGAGGCTGCGGCGTTTGTATGGTCAGCGTCATCAAGGCTCCTGGCGCACTACCTGAAGCTGTCAATTCTGTAAGTACATGTGTCTCGAGGGAGGCTGCGGCGTTTGTATGGTCAGCGTCATCAAGGCTCCTGGCGCACTACCTGAAGCTGTCAATTCTATGAGTACATGTGTCTCGAGAGAGGCTGTGGCGTTTGTATGGTCAGCGTCATCAAGGCTCCTGGCGCACTACCTGAAGCTGTCAATTCTGTAAGTACATGTGTCTCGAGGGAGGCTGCGGCGTTTGTATGGTCAGCGTCATCAAGGCTCCTGGCGCACTACCTGAAGCTGTCAATTCTGTAAGTACATGTGTCTCGAGGGAGGCTGCGGCGTTTGTATGGTCTGCGTCATCAAGGCTCCTGGCGCACTACCTGAAGCTGTCAATTCTGTGAGTACATGTGTCTCGAGGGAGGCTGCGGCGTTTGTATGGTGAGCGTCATCAAGGCTCCTGGCGCACTACCTGAAGCTGTCAATTCTGTAAGTACATGTGTCTCGAGGGAGGCTGCGGCGTTTGTATGGTCAGCGTCATCAAGGCTCCTGGCGCACTACCTGAAGCTGTCAATTCTGTGAGTACATGTGTCTCGAGGGAGGCTGCGGCGTTTGTATGGTCTGCGTCATCAAGGCTCCTGGCGCACTACCTGAAGCTGTCAATTCTGTAAGTACATGTGTCTCGAGGGAGGCTGCGGCGTTTGTATGGTCTGCGTCATCAAGGCTCCTGGCGCACTACCTGAAGCTGTCAATTCTGTGAGTACATGTGTCTCGAGGGAGGCTGCGGCGTTTGTATGGTGAGCGTCATCAAGGCTCCTGGCGCACTACCTGAAGCTGTCAATTCTGTAAGTACATGTGTCTCGAGGGAGGCTGCGGCGTTTGTATGGTCAGCGTCATCAAGGCTCCTGGCGCACTACCTGAAGCTGTCAATTCTGTGAGTACATGTGTCTCGAGGGAGGCTGCGGCGTTTGTATGGTCTGCGTCATCAAGGCTCCTGGCGCACTACCTGAAGCTGTCAATTCTGTAAGTACATGTGTCTCGAGGGAGGCTGCGGCGTTTGTATGGTCAGCGTCATCAAGGCTCCTGGCGCACTACCTGAAGCTGTCAATTCTGTAAGTACATGTGTCTCGAGGGAGGCTGCGGCGTTTGTATGGTCTGCGTCATCAAGGCTCCTGGCGCACTACCTGAAGCTGTCAATTCTGTGAGTACATGTGTCTCGAGGGAGGCTGCGGCGTTTGTATGGTGAGCGTCATCAAGGCTCCTGGCGCACTACCTGAAGCTGTCAATTCTGTAAGTACATGTGTCTCGAGGGAGGCTGCGGCGTTTGTATGGTCAGCGTCATCAAGGCTCCTGGCGCACTACCTGAAGCTGTCAATTCTGTAAGTACATATGTGTCTCGAGGGAGGCTGCGGCGTTTGTATGGTCAGCGTCATCAAGGCTCCTGGCGCACTACCTGAAGCTGTCAATTCTGTAAGTACATGTGTCTCGAGGGAGGCTGTGGCGTTTGTATGGTCAGCGTCATCAAGGCTCCTGGCGCACTACCTGAAGCTGTCAATTCTGTAAGTACATGTGTCTCGAGGGAGGCTTCGGCGTTTGTATGGTCAGCGTCATCAAGGCTCCTGGCGCACTACCTGAAGCTGTCAATTCTGTAAGTACATGTGTCTCGAGGGAGGCTGCGGCGTTTGTATGGTCAGCGTCATCAAGGCTCCTGGCGCACTACCTGAAGCTGTCAATTCTGTAAGTACATGTGTCTCGAGGGAGGCTGCGGCGTTTGTATGGTCAGCGTCATCAAGGCTCCTGGCGCACTACCTGAAGCTGTCAATTCTGTAAGTACATATGTGTCTCGAGGGAGGCTGCGGCGTTTGTATGGTCAGCGTCATCAAGGCTCCTGGCGCACTACCTGAAGCTGTCAATTCTGTAAGTACATGTGTCTCGAGGGAGGCTGCGGCGTTTGTATGGTCAGCGTCATCAAGGCTCCTGGCGCACTACCTGAAGCTGTCAATTCTATGAGTACATGTGTCTCGAGAGAGGCTGTGGCGTTTGTATGGTCAGCGTCATCAAGGCTCCTGGCGCACTACCTGAAGCTGTCAATTCTGTAAGTACATGTGTCTCGAGGGAGGCTGCGGCGTTTGTATGGTCAGCGTCATCAAGGCTCCTGGCGCACTACCTGAAGCTGTCAATTCTGTAAGTACATGTGTCTCGAGGGAGGCTGCGGCGTTTGTATGGTCAGCGTCATCAAGGCTCCTGGCGCACTACCTGAAGCTGTCAATTCTATGAGTACATGTGTCTCGAGAGAGGCTGTGGCGTTTGTATGGTCAGCGTCATCAAGGCTCCTGGCGCACTACCTGAAGCTGTCAATTCTGTAAGTACATGTGTCTCGAGGGAGGCTGCGGCGTTTGTATGGTCAGCGTCATCAAGGCTCCTGGCGCACTACCTGAAGCTGTCAATTCTGTAAGTACATGTGTCTCGAGGGAGGCTGCGGCGTTTGTATGGTCAGCGTCATCAAGGCTCCTGGCGCACTACCTGAAGCTGTCAATTCTGTAAGAACTGGTATGGTCCATATTTTAATGTAGATTACTGGTACATACCACGATTAATTTGATGTTTTTCGAGTGAATGTTTCATTTTCAGTAGTGGAGCAAATTAAGCTTTTGATTCTTTGTATATCATGGACTTTCACAAGTTCTGCTTCTATACAGTTTTTTCTTCGATCAGTGCTTGGTGTCAGTGACATCATGTCAGGATTGGGAGATCACAACCATAGAACACGTTGGCAACCGACTGAAGGGATACCATCCCTTACAGAGGACACTGGCAGAGACCAACGGCTCCCAGTGTGGATACTGTAGTCCTGGATGGATCATGTCCATGTATAGGTAAGAAATCCACAAAAAACGGTAAAGTGTGAGTTGGACTCACACACGAAGGGTTCCGTACCATCGTACAAGAAATGACATGGTAGCAATTTTGAAGTTTTTAGTATACACATTCTTCGAAAACCTTAGGTTAACAACTTGCCTCATTTTGTAGTTTTATAGCGCGCAAAACTCGGGTCAATGCCCCACCTACGACGCGGCATTGACTCCGAGTGGCCTACTTAAGCAACGTTCGTTGACCTCTAGCGTCCGTCAGATGTTTTATTTGCAATATAGCTTGCACTTTTACAAGTGATTTAAAAAAAAAATCGGGCTTTTTGTGTGGTATCATACTAGTAATCATCAGTACCTCACCTGTCTTAATTTTTTCTAGCGTTCTGGTTACACTCTGTACCTATATATGAAAATTGGCTATAAGTATTTTAAAACTATACTACGTTTTAAAATGAAAAAATAACTATTCAATATAATTCTTAATTATGAGCCTCAATAGCTCAACTGGTAAAGGAGTGGACTGAAACCGAAAGGTCGACGGTTCAAACCCCGCCCGTTGCACTATTGTCGTACCTACTAGTCCTAGCACAAGCTTCACGCTTAGTTGGAGAGTAAAGGGGAATACTAGCCATTTAACATGGCTAATATTCTTTAAAAAAAAAAAAAAAATTAAAGCCTTGTATTTTCAGTCTTTTGAAGAGTGGCAAACCAACGATGCTAGAAATAGAGAGATCACTCTCCAGTAACATCTGCCGTTGTACAGGCTACAGGCCGATACTAGAAGCATTCAGAAAGTTTGCCTCCGACGCTCCAGATCAAATCAAGCTGTCAGACATCGAAGAGTTACATCTGTGTACAAAGACTAGCGACGTATGCTCAGAAACATGCAATGAGCGGGAATGGTGTTTGGTGACAAAGAATTCTTTAGAAGAAAGTATCATATTATGCATGAAGTTAAAAGATGGTAGAGAATGGTTTAGAGTATTGACAGTGGCGGATATCTTTAAAGTACTACGAGAAAAAGGCACCGATTCTTACATGTTGGTAGCTGGAAATACTGGAAAAGGTACATTGTATAATTGTACTAGTATCATATCATATTATAATATTATTATAGCGCCGAACAGGCCAAGAGGCGCAAATATGAAAACCTCGATGGGAGCTTCGTATTCGTGCCTTTTGGTGTGGAGACCTTGGGGCCGTGGGGCCTGGGGGCTCGAGCTCTTTTTGAAGAAATTGCGAAAAGAGTAAATTATCGAGTCAACCGGGGACCCGAGAGCTGGCAGCTACCTTGGTCAAAGAATTAGTTTGGCCATCCAAAGGGGTAATGCTGCCAGCATCTTGGGTACAATGCCTCGCTGCGGTGGTCTCGACGAGGTTTTAGATTTAATTTAATTTATTTTAGTTTTAATTTAATGTTTTTTTTTTAGATTTAAGTTTATTAATAGTTTATTTGTTAACCATTGATATAAAATAAAATTATAATAATTCCATTTCAATATAATTATTATATAATAATATCAGAAGAGTTTTTATTATTATTTTTAAAGTGCTTGTTTCGGGAGTCCCTTCCAACTGAGAAGAACCAGCAAGAAACTCTGTGGCTGCTTTCAAAAATCCTTTCTTAGCGGATGACTACGTCATAATAGCTATCTGTATGTTTAGTCCAGTGAGTCCAGTACTTTAAGCTGTTCGTTAATAGTTCGTTCAGTCAGTCAGTCAGCTTTTTCCTTTTATATTATAATTAAAATAAAAGCAAAGTAGTACGTACATCAATAACTGTGCTAGTTTAAATTCAAAATATTTTTTCCTTTATGATAGTCTGTTTTTTTGTAATGAAAATATTACCTCTTTTTCAGGAGTAATACCCATAATTGAATATCCTCGAATCCTAATAGACATCAGCGGAGTATCTGAACTTAAAGGTTACTTGATCGATCAAAACTTAGTTATCGGAGCTGGCACAACTTTAACCAATTTTATAGGAATTTTGAAGGAAGTTTCTGCCATGAAGAACTTTGAATACTTGAGGATATTGATTGATCATCTTGAATTGGTTGCACATGTTGCTGTTAGAAATGTTAGTTAAAACATAAATCATCATTATTCCCTTATTTATTACAATTCTTATTGCCATCATAACTATTAAAAGAACCTGTCAAGTACGAGTCGGACTCACACACGAAGGATTCCATACCATCGTACAAGATATACCTAACACCTTCAACACTACAATTTAATGATGGACAGCGCCATCTACATGTGATTTAACTAATCTGATTATATGTATATTTTTATATAGTTTAAAAATTATTAAGTTTAAAATCCCGGGTCAATTTAGCTAATTTTTTTATCATTTATATACCTTAAGTGGTTTCATTTTGTTATGTACAATATATTATGTATAAGTTTATGTTAGTTTAAGTTATATGAGTTTTTGTGTTGTGCTTTTCAGTTAGGTACAATAGCAGGAAATCTGATGCTTAAACATCAGGACAAAAAACTCACTTCAGATATATTTCTAGTTTTGCTAGCAATCGGAGCACAACTAACTCTTGGTAAGTAATTTCGAAATAACTGGCCCTATATATAACCCTAAACCGCTGGATATAGTAGCTTGAGATTTTGCACGTAGGTTTTCTCTATAACGCCAAGAATTAAAAAAAAACAAATATTACATCCACATGAACCTGGAAGGAAATATTGTACCTATCAATAATCTGATTGGTTTGCTTTATATGATCCTTTTCAGTGGAGTCTCATATATTGGATACTAGATGATGCCCGCGACTTCGTCCGCGTGGATTTAGGTTTTTAAAAATCCCGTGGGAACTCTTCAATTTTCCGGGATAAAAAGTAGCCAATGTCCTTCCCCGGGATGTAAACTAACTATGTACCAGATTTCATTAAAATCGGTTGAACTGTTGGGCCGTGAAAACCTAGCAGACAGATAGACACACTTTCACATTTATAATTTGGTTCAATCATTAGTATGGATTAAAAAGAAATTTGTTAATTTCATATTTTTTAATTTTTGCAGTCCTTGCACCTGGTGTAACGAAAGTTGTTGGTCTGGAGAATTTTCTCGCTGAAAGTATGATAGGAAAATTAATATTAAACATCTTAATCCCTCCGCTCACCAGAGAAAATAGATTAGTGACGTACAAGGTTTGTTGTTTTTCGGTTTTCTTCAAAATCCTATAAGTATTTAGAAAATATATGAAAAGTTTTGCTTGTACCCGCGACTTCGTCCGCGTAGACTACTCAAATTTTAAACCCCTATTTCACCCCCTTAGGAGTTGAATTTTCAAAAATCCTTTTCTTAGCGGATGCCTACGATCCCGATCAGCCCGATCCGTCCAGTAGTTTGAGCTGTGCGTTAGGTAATAGATCAGTCATTCAGTCAGTCAGTCACCTTTTCCTTGTATATACTTAGATTTAGAAATTTTAATTTTTAAATTTTTAGTAGATATTTGCTTGTATTGTGGCAATAAAAATACACATTCTGTGAAAATTTCAGGTATCTACCTATTATGGTTCACGAGATACAATCCGCTGACAGACACACGGACGGATGGACAGCAGAGTCTCAGTAATAAAGTCCCCCTACCACCCTTCAGCTACGGAACCATAAAAGCCATTTAAATTACCAACGTATAAGTCCCGCAAATTGCTGTTGCGCTGATACCATTACCATATTAACCATATTATTATTAATAGACTAAGCCGCTTTCGCTGATGCGTCTATATCAGAAGTGTTTCGAGTTTTCCAAATGTTTGTCTAATCTATTCTTGAACTGGTTAACAGAACTTGACATAACCACATCCTTAGGCAATTTATTCAATTTGAGAACAACTCTCCATGTCATGTCTCATTATCATTGAAATGACGTCATTTCGACGTCATTTGACGTATATTTAAGTAATAAAATTTTTTTACAAAAAAAATAAAAACCGACTTCGATACACAAACACTAAAAATTGAAAAATAATTTAATTTATTACCGAATATATTATGTATACAAGAGTTAATATTATAGTTCCATAATAATATTTTTAGTGCCGGTGCCAATTAGCTTTAGCTGCGCGAATCGTCTAGACTTCATATTTTTATGAGACTCCACAATGGCACCTCATTGGCACCGACCCCAAAAATATTATTATGGAACTATATTAACTCTTGTATACATAATATATTCGGTAATAAATTAAATTATTTTTCAATTTTTAGTGTTTGTGTATCGAAGTCGGTTTTTATTTTTTTTGTAAAAATTTTTATTTCACAATTTTTAGTGGCCCCATGGAATTATGCTATGACTGGTTCAAAATCTACTGTTTACTAAGCTATTACACTGATCGCGACCAATTTACTCTTATCCGTTGAGGAGTTCCAGTATCTATCTTCGAAGATGTTCATCAGATCTTCACCAAATTTAAATGGGACCAACTTTGAACTATACCCTTTCAAACAAAAAAAGAATTTTCAAAATCGGTCCAGGCGTCTTCGAGTAATCGGGGAACATACATAAAAAAAAAAAAAAAAAAAAAAGATTCCGACGAATTGAGAACCTCCTCCTTTTTTTGAAGTCGGTTAAAAATATACCATCACGAAACGACAGTCTAGTGCTGACGTCACTAAAATGGCGACCACACGCATAAGCAATTTACGGGACTTATACCATCTAATTTTTCAGGTAGCAGCGCGATCTCGAAACGCCCATGCAATAGTCAATGCTGCTTTTCTGTTCAAACTAAACCAAACAGATAACATAGTGCAAAACTGTAGAATCGTGTATGGGGGTTTATCACCTGACTTCAATCGAGCTCGAAATACTGAAAACAATCTCACAGGAAGGAATCTCTTTAATAATGGTACACTGCAAATGGCGTTACAAATGCTGACAAATGAACTTGTTGTGGTGGACAATCCTCCAGAACCTTCAGCTGAATATAGAAAACAAGTGGCCCTTGGACTTTTTTACAAGGTAAACAAAATCTAATTATTTACCAAAAGTTTGAGGCCATAGTACATAATAATGATTATTATCTAGCAAAATTAAAACCTGTTCTGTTTTTGCTATTAAAAGTCTCAAAACAGAATCATAATCCCCTTACAAATTCTGAATCTCTCAAAGGATTTCAAGATAGCATTCATCACCCGCATGCAGAACGTTATTTTCATGAGAATAGTTTGTATTGTGTATAACACATTCTATGGGAATTATTAGCTATAAATTTTACTGTCATATTTTCAATCCAATAAAAATGTAACTATATGCAGTTTTTATATTTCAGGCCCTGATATTATTATGTCCAGAAAACATCATGCTTTCACGCTACAGGTCTGGTGGTGGGAATATACACGAACCTAGATCGGTATCGAAAGGTACTCAAGTGTTTCAGACGAATCCAAATATATGGCCACTAAATCAACCAATCCCAAAATTAGATGCGTTGGTGAGTGTAAAAGTATTCAAAATAACTGAATTAAAATAGCCGATTGGTGTCTCAATATATTATAAAATACGGAAGGCATTTAATGATCAAAATTGGCAGATTTGTTGATTTAAGATTTGTTAAAAAATAAGGTGACGAGGGTGACGGCTACTAAGGCGGAAAGGACCAAATATGAAAACAGAAAATAATTTTATAATGACATCTTTTGGTGTAAAAACCTAGGTCACAAATCTAGGTCTTTTTTAAGGATCTATTACCTTGTTTCATGGAGTTTACAGGCAACTGGAGGGCAGACAATTACATCAGCTACCATATTAGTCTGGAATTAGTTTATTTTAAAAGTGAGGTATAATTTCAGTTGTTTTTGTCTACCTTAAAACAAAAAGCATGCCCAAAAGTTTAGTAGGAGTAGAATAATCAAGTAAATCTATTATTCATAGTAAAATAAAATAAACTTCTCTTATAATATAGATCCAGTGTGCGGGAGAATCTAAGTACGCGGAAGATTCACATTCATTGCCACGAGAGGTGTTTGCTGCATTTGTGCTAAGTACTGTGGCATTGGGAACCATAGACAACATGGATGCTAGTGAAGCCTTAGTAAGTAATAAACATCCGTAAAAACATTGCCTGGTCATTCGGCTTATTAATATGATAGACATGAAAATACTTTACTAGCTTATACTCACGACTTCATCTGGGTGGAATACACAAATTTCATATTCCTATTTTACCCCTTAAGGGTTGAATTTTCGAAATCCTTTCTTAGCGGATGTCTACATCATAATAGCTCTCGGCATGCCGAATTTCAGCCCAATCCGTCTTGTGGTTTGAGCTGTGCGTTGATAGATCAGTCAGACAGTCAGGCACCTTTTCCTTATATATTTTTAAGAAGATTGTATAACAAATAACAATAAACTACAATAAACAAACGTAATGACATACCATCCTTGGCCTTATTGCAGTTACGAAGTAACTTTTTCAGCCCACGTTTTCAAGCAACCATCTAGTGTTAGACATACAAATAAAAATATCGTATTAAGAGTATACAGGAAAGAAATTTTTGTAATATTAAAAATATAAAACACATATAACCACTAAATACAAATGTTACAAGTACTCTTAATATGAAAAATAATATTATATGTACTAATAAAGTATGTCCTTTTTAGAAACATCCCGGAGTTATTGCATTTTACACTGCCAAAGACATCCCTGGTGTCAACGCATTCACAACACCTATTTTGCCATTCAATGTGGGTAGTGAAGAAATACTTTGTAGCGGTAATGTTTTGTATTACAATCAACCGATAGGAATAATTGTAGCAGAAACCAACTACATAGCCAATAGAGCAGCACTCATGGTCAAAGTTGTTTACTCTAAGGTGAGGAAACCAGAAACAGATGTAAGAACAAACAAAAATAATCCAAATAAAGCTAAGTTGTATCGAGCAATTGACGCCACTCATATTGGCAATGATGTAATAAAAGTTATAAAAGGTGATCACGCAACATTTGGACAAAATAATTTCTGTATGGAAAACTTGAACTGTATATCAATCCCTACAGAGGATGGGTTGAAATTACGACCTTCTTCACATTATATAAGTAGTGAACAGTACTTAACAGCGCAGTGTCTCAATATTGAGCACAGCAGGTACGTTGTTTGTAATTTAAAAAATTATAATAAGCACCAAGCTAACTGAAACTAGCTAACAATTTAAATCATAAAATTTTAAGAAGCCAAAAGATAAATAAATGTCCGAACTAAAACAGTAGAACTTACGTGGATAGCGTGATATTCGGTATTTCGATTAGAATATCAAAAAGTCTGTAATCAGATAATTCCAGACTTCCAACAATAGATTCCCAAGTTTTCAAATTACGTAGTAGTTTTGTATCAATTTTATAGCGATACAAAAAGAAGAAATTTCAACAGTTCAGTCAGTCATTCATTACAGTCAGTCATTACATATTTCAGGGTCGATGTAAAAGCACGCAGAGTCGGAGGAAGTTTTGGAATAAAACTAAGTAGACAAACCCAGATAACTACAGCTTGTAGTCTTGTCGCTTTTAAATTAAACAGACCATGTAGATTTATTTTGCCACTCAGAACGCAAACACGTGCTGTAGGAAAGCGAATGCCATCTTCTACGAATTTTGAAGTTAGTAATAATTAATTATTACTATTTATTATATTCTAATTAATTATTACTTTACACATTTTTCATTTTTTACCTAAATTACTTTTTGTTTGTACAATAGTGTGTATAATATAGAAAACAAATAAACGTTAATAATGTTTAATTCATTTTACCTACAATTTTTACTTAATAATATTATTAAAATATTGTAATCTCGGTAAAAATCCAAGAATTTTTTTTTTTCGTTTAGCTTGGTGTTAATGCAGATGGTGTGATTCAGTATATCAATTATGATATTTATAATGATAATGGATGTGATTTTTCCGAACTTATTATAGAAGTAATTATACAAAATTATAACAATTGCTACAATAAAGAAAAATGGAACTTCAAATGCTATACGGTACTCACGGATACCCCGTCAAATACATGGTTTCGTTCCCCTGGTAAGTGTCAAAACACGATCTATACTTACATGTATTTGGACTGCAAGTCAAAATAAATTGTCGATGCAAAAATGTTATAAATAATATCTAGAGATTAATATAAACCAGAAATCTTTATAAAAGTAATAATTTTACAGGAAGTGTAGAAGCCGTTGGAACTACAGAAATTATTTTAGAAAGAATAGCATATGAACTAGGTCTTGATCCTTTAACTGTACGGTTAAACAATCTAGACGCAAAACATTACGATGACATAACAGAAATGCTTGACACTCTTAAGAAAAAATCTGATTACATACAGAGAAGATGTGCCGTGGATAAGTTTAATGTTGAAAACAGATGGAGAAAACGAGGATTAAGATTTACTTTTATGAAATGGTTTAGTGCTATACCTCTTATAATGAATGTGATAATATCAGTTTATCACGGAGATGGCTCTGTTGCTATAACTCATGGTGGAGTCGACTTAGGCCAAGGCATTCATACAAAAGTGACCCAAGTGTGTGCGTATTTCCTAAAGATACCAATAGAAAAAATTCAAATAAAAGCAAGTAACACAATGACAAATCCAAATAACTACTACACTGCTGCTAGCATAACTTCTCAAAATATTGCTTTGGGAGTGCAAAGATGTTGTGAAGAGCTTTTAAAGAGATTAGAGCCCGTTAAAGCACAAATGAACAATCCTACATGGAAGGAACTTATAGCTGAAGCTTACAGATTAGGTGTCAATCTGCAAACCAATTCATATGTAGGGTTTGACGATTTAATAAAATATAACGTGTATGGCGTGGCCTTAGCTGAGGTTGAAATTGATATTTTAACCGGGCAGTGGGAAATACTGCGAACTGATTTATTAGAGGATGCAGGACGCATTGTTAGTCCATTTATTGATGTGGGACAAGTAAGTGAGACCTCTAGATTCTATTTCTAAACGGACGCACTATCTCACTGACAACCTGCATTTACATATTTCATGTTCATGATCATGTTTTAGTTTTAAGTTTGCGTAACAATTATCACCACTATATCTAACAAATCCAACAACTGACAATCGAAAAGAGTAATTTATTACCTATTTTGAATAAATCGTTTGACTTTGACTTTGAAATGAGGTCTCGGGGTCAAGTCAAGTCCCGGATCAGGACGATATTTCTGTGAAGTAAACTCCTGTAGCAACCTGGAGTTGGCAAGTTGGTAGTGTTACAAGAAAACTCCCGTATCTTAAACAAAAAGATAAAGGTCCTGCAGCTGATCTCTCTCCAGTCATGTCAGATTGCTGACCCATAGGATAATGTGAGTGAGTCAGTAGAGAGTATACCTGTGTTTGCGCTTACTCTAACACACACTGCTAGAATATGAAATACTCTTCCAGCTTATTCTCCTTTCCAACTCCAATTATTGGGTATTTGACTATATCAAAAATAAATTATTTCTCAATGATTATTAGAATATATAGAGGGTCTTCCAAAATAAGTATAATCGTCGTCCTTTATTAGTTTTAAGTGTAATAACTATTTTAAATTTTCAATGAAACTAAAAAAGTTCGTCTATGAAATATTGGAATGTGACGTCACATTCCAGTATTTCATAGAATCTCACATACTAAGCGTGCGTTTTGACGTTTGATTAAAAGTCACTGATTTGACTGATTGTTAAATACCGTATTAAAATATTGGGTCTTTCAAAAAAGGAGTGAATAGGCGCCTTCTAGGCAAATGCGCTCCACTTTACGCTGCATCATCATCACCATCATTGGTGTGATAACAGTCAAGCGCATACCTATTAAGTTTAAAAAAAAACTAGTGCACTGTATTATTATTTTCTTCGTAGTTGGCTAGTCTTCCATTAGGTTGACGTTTGGTCGTCGAAATACGGTTAGGAGGAACAATAAAAATATTGTTTTAGGTGGAAGGCGCGTTTGTGATGGGGGTGGGATATTGGACGACTGAGGAGCTGGTTTACGACACAACTACTGGAGAACTCCTGACTGATAGAACTTGGAACTACTACGTACCACAAGGCACGGACATACCACAGGACATGCGGATATACTTTAGGGACAAGACGTATAGTGATATTGTATTAGGAGCAAAAGGTATATTTACTTAGAACTGATTTTTCGATCCATACTAATATTATAAATGCGAAAGTGTGTCTGTCTGTCTGTCTGTCTGCTAGCCTTTCACGGCCCATCCGTTCAACCGATTTTGACGAAATTTAATACAGAGATAGCTTGCATTCCGGGGTAGGACATAGGCTACTTTTAATCCCGGAAAATTTCACACGGGATCCTTAAAAACCTAAATCCACGCGTACGAAGTCGCGGGCATCAGCTAGTCATCAAATAACTTTTATCTGAGCGATTAATTTGAGGTGTAGACAGTTTTTGTATCATCATCATGATCAACCCATCGCCGGTTCACTACAGAACACGGGTCTCCTCTCAGAGTGAGAAGGGTTTTGGCCATAGTCTACCACACTGGCCATGTGCGGATTGGTAGACTTCACACACTTTTGAGAACATTATGGAGAACTCCAGGCATGCAGGTTTCCTCATGATGTTTTCCTTCACCGTTAAAGCAAGTGATATTTAATTACTTAAAACGCACATATGTAGCTCCGAAAAGTTAAAGGTGCGTGCCCGAGATCGAACCCCCGACCTCCGATTAGAAGGCGGACGTCCTAACCACTAGGCTATCACAGCTTCCAGCTTTTGTATAGGAAATCTATAAATATCTTTAACCTATTCGTCAGTTAAAGCTATCTGGCGCTTGAAAAATCAGTCCTTAATGTTTAAAAAATAAATTGAAAACTTCGGATAATATTTTGGGGATTTTTTTTTGTCGTTTTACTTAAAATTGCGTTCAGTACGCGGCCAAAAGTCCTAATGTATTGTACATCGGTCTTTAGAACGACATTTCGGTTTTGTAGAGCGTCGTCGCTGCCACTCAAACCTATTTTTTTTTTCCTACCATAAAGCACCATTATAAAATGGCAGCTTTATTACTACAACCATCTAGCCTATGGGCTAATAAGTAATATTATTCTAGCTTAAACTTCTACTAATGATTAATTTTTAAATCTAATTTACAGTCCAAGAACTGTTCTTAGTTTATTCTAACACGTACTTACAGTTCACTATGTTCTTGTGACCTAGAAAAATCAAACCTATATGACGTTGTATTGGTCTCGACGACCGAGACAGTGCTCTACAAATCTGCTATTTCCTTCTAAAGGTCGGTGTACATTACTTTCGGCTGCTTACTGTACATCTCGTGTCGTTATGTAGGCTGTGCCGATAATAATCAGTAGGTACTTGTACCATTAGAATAGAATAGAATAGAATGTTTTTTTATTCATGGAAACTTTTTAAAAGTGCTTATGAATAGTCAGGTAGTTTTAATTTACCACCAGGTAGTTTTAATTTACCACCAGGTAGTTTTAATTTACCACCAGGTAGTTTTAATTTACCACCAGGTAGTTTTAATTTACCACCAGGTAGTTTTAATTTACCACCAGGTAGTTTTAATTATGTATTCTGAGCCAATAGGCTCATGCTTTTTATACACATTACTTAATATAAGTCCCGCAAATTGCTATTGCGTTGGAACCATGTCTCAATAACATCGAAATGACGTCATTTTGACGTCAGCCGAAATAAAAATATACCATCAGCTCGAAACTTCAGTCTAGTGCTGACGTCACCATAATGGCGGCCACGCTCATTAGCAATTTGCGGGACTTATACCATTGATGTTGGAAGGCTATCCCACCACTGTTTGATATATTCTGTGCTTAATACGAATTTGTCTCCACTTTTCATAATACGGACGTGTATAAACTTTCTGTCTGGAGTTTTATATCTTTATTTTTCATATGAATGGTCTCATTTCAGCACTGAGTGAGCCCCCCACATGTATGGGAGTGGTGGTACCACTAGCAATGAGAGAAGCGATCGTTTCAGCCAGGCTAGATGGCGGGATACCTTCGACCAAGTGGTTTCCAATTGGTAATATACATTATACATATTACTACGTAAGATATTTCTTTATAGCAATACGACGACCGCCCTGGCGCAGTGGTCAGCGCTGTGGTCTTATTAGTGGGAGGTCCCGGGTTCGATTCCTGGCAGAGGTTTGGAATTTTATAATTTCTAAATCTCTGGTCTGGTCTGGTGGAAGGCTTCGGCCGTGGCTAGTTACCACCCTACCGGCAAAGCCGTGCCGCCAAGCGATTTAGCGTTCCGGATGCCGTGTAAAAACCAAAAGGGTATGTATGAGGTTAGTAAAAACTGCTATACTCCTTCCAGATTAGCCCGCTTCTATTTTAGACTGCATCATCACTTGCCACCAGGAGCTAACTTGTATATAAATAAAAAAAAATGCACCTTGACTACAATCTCACCTTGTGGTAAGTGATGATGCAGTCTAAGATGGTAGCGGACTGATTTGGAATGGTAGAGTAGTGGTAGTTTTATTAAATCCATAGATACTCCTTACCGATTTCTACATGGCATCGTACTGGAACGCTAAATCGCTTGGCTGCCTGGCTTTGCCGTTAGGGTTATGTTATAAAATTAATAACCATCCCGTTAGCACCCTTCGAGTACGGACTACTGAACCAAGGAACCCTTAAAAGTGTTATTTCTTGTACGATGGTACGGAACCATTTATGTGCGAGTCTAACTCGCACTTGACCGGTGTTTTAATAGTATCTTTATTATCTTTTTCAGATGGCCCGTACACTGTTGAAAAGATTTGCTTAGCGTGCGAGACTAAAATCGAAGATTTCAAGTTTTACTAGGTTCTGCTTCGTTGGGACAGAATTTTGATTTTTTTATTTCTCACAGCCGTACTCAGAGTCGCTAATCGTTACTTAAGATTGAGTTAAAACGAGACAGATTCATGTGAGAGATATAGCTCTGTCTCGTTTTAACTAAACTTAAGTAACGATTAAACGACTATGCTATTTGAGCCTATTGTGAGCTATTTTATACAGATAATAAATACGTTTTTAAAATAATACTTAGTAGTTTGTAAAACTAAAAACCATTTGCCTTATACTTGTAGTTTTAATGGTTTAGTATTTTTCAAACCGTCGTGGAAAAACATGGGGTCAATGCCCCGCCTACGATGCGACATTGACCTCGCGGCACATCTATCTACGCAACGTTCGTTGACCTCTAAGAGCTAGCGCGCACCACGATAAATTTCCATACGTTTTTTTCCGCAAAATCTTTGACCTATAGAACTACATAGAAGTGCGCGCACTGCGGAATTAATTCGCAACGGATTTTGATACTGTAACGCGGAAGTATTTCGACTCTCGAATTTGGTTTGGTTTGGTGAGACGTAAAATCTTGTACTACGGGTACTGATAACATAAGTAACTACCCATTGTTAATTGTAAGCAGTTTAATAACTTCGGTCAATTTACTTAATACCTGTCAAAATTATATTGTACGAATATTTCATGGACTAAGAGCCCGCGAGGGCCAGACCTTTGTTGTTTTATAAAAGCTGAAAGTTTATCTGCGTATTGTCCCCAACACTGGGAGGAACGATCAGCGACTATGAAGTATGGAGCTCGATGGCTTTGCCAGATAACAGGTAACAAAGGTATAAAAAATCTTACGTCAAATTATTAATGTGATTTCTTAATAAAATATTGTTCCGAAAAAATTTGACTTGAAATAAGTAATTTGACGTAAGATTTTAGAAATCTTTGTTACCTATCTGTTATCTGCATAAAAAAACATTTTATTGCAGGTCAGGGACCCAAAAGCCACCATGATCCAAACTTCATAGTCGCTAATCGTTCAGTGTGGTTGTGCAATGAGAAATTTGGAAATTATTACGCAAAATATTGTTTAATACACCTATTACTAGAAAGAATCATTGTACCGTTTTCTTTAGTTAATTCATTCATAGCTCCCTAGATGACGCTATATAGGTGTTGCATCGCGGCAAATCGCGCGCACACACGCTCCCGTCATAGGAGCACCTGTCAACGCCATATGTAAAAACGCAGTCTGAAAAACGACACGCTAACATCCGCTCGCGCGCAGGCCACCTATGGCCTTGCATTGGTACCAGCACGAAAATCTAGAAACGCTCTCACGCATCCCTAAGGCTGATTCAAGGAGTCCTGGAGAATTTCATAAGAACAGGTCAGTGATTTCTTCCTTGTATATATCTGTTTTAGGCATTATTTTGTTGTTTTTTCTAGGTTTTTTGTTGCCAATACCATCGCCGCTAATTCCATACTATTGCAGTATAATTATTATAATTAATTTCGCACACGCACCCAAGGATCAGTGACTATTTACACGTCGCCGATCCACAGTGTTGGGGACAATACGCAGAGAAACTTTCAGTTTTTATAAAATAACGAAGGTCTGGCCTTCATGGGCTCTCTCTCTGTCAGTTCACAACATGTAAAGAGAGAAGTCCTTAAATAGTAAGAATGATAAATATCACCTACTTACCTAATTAAAAATCAGTCAAGTGCGAGTTGGGCTCGCACTCGAGTTCCGTACCATCGCAGAAGAAATAATACTTTCAATTTTTTAAATTTTAATTTTGAAATTTTGTCAGGTATTTGTTGTTATAGCGTCAATAAAATTAAGTACATGTTCTGTGACAACTCTCTAGCTATTACAGTTCACAAGATATCTACATCCCGCTGACAGACAGACGGACGGACGGACGGACAGCGAAGGCTTACGGTGGTTACGCTCTCATCCTATCCGAGTCCGTGAAAATACGTTCCGTTGTCATAGAACTATTTGTATGGTAGCTTACACAGACCATCACCTATAGACGCCTAATAGCCTAACACATAAACTCGGCAAGCTTAGGCACTTGCTTAGCATATGTCGGCCCACGCCCGTTCGATATCCTCATTCCGCAGACTGTTTTGATTACCTAAGTGACTTTTAAGTTCACCAATCACAACAAGGCATTCTCCCCTGTCCCCCGCCAACATTTTACGATTTTGTTTTCATGAAAACTTTGTATATGCGTACTCTTGAGGATGAATTCTTTGTGGGTAGCTTATAACATTAATGACGTAGATATTTTTAATATCAGGAAAGTCCAAAAGTCATTTGTGGGTATGGGTATTACCTTTTATAATAAAATCCCGCAAACTATTTTGGACTTACCTTTGCACAAGTTTAAAAAATCTATTAAAAATATGCTCCTAAAAAAAGCATATTACACAATTGAAGATTATCTAAATGATAAAAGACCGTGGATTTGACCTGCAGCTCGTTCCAGCAACGCACAAGACTGCAAATACTATTTTATACATGGCATAATCTTGTACCTATATCAAATATTTAAAAAGAGCAACCGCCGAGTTTCTTGCTGGTTCTTCTCGGTAGGAAAGGCATTCCGAACCAGTGGTAGATGCATCCGACTATTCGAAAGTACTTGTAAAAGTTTATTCGAATAAAAAAGATTTTTATTTTATTTTTTATTTTATCCGTATTTTCACGGATTCGGATCGGATAAGTGGATGATTGCTCTTAGCAATAGGGTCCCGATGGCGCTGGCACTTTCTGATACGGTACCCTAAGAGACTTTACGCACGCTCGTCGTCGACTGAGTGGCCGGGCAACTATTGACATGGGTCATAAACGCCTATGATAATGTAACTAGGTAGCTACCTACTAGCTTAGGGCTGCCATACGTTGTGTCCCGGTGTCCCGGTTAATAAGTTAGTTGTCCCGGTTTGGCAGTTAATCATTATCATCATCATCAACCAATAGACGTCCACTGCTGGGCACAGGTCTCTTGTAGGGACTTCCACACGCCACGGTCTTGCGCCGCCTGAATCCAGCGGCTCCCTGCGACTCGTCTGATGTCGTCCGTCCACCTAGTGGGGGGTCTTCCAACGCTGCGTCTTCCGGTGCGAGGTCGCCATTCCAGCACCTTGGGACCCCAACGTCTATCGGTTGTACGAATTATGTGCCCTGCCCATTGCCACTTCAGCTTCGCAACCCGTTGAGCTATGTCGGTTACTCTAGTTCTCCTACGGATCTCCTCATTCCTGATTTGATCACGTAGAGAAACTCCGCACATAGCTCTCTCCATCGCCCGCTGAGTGACTCTGAGCTTCTTTAATGGCTGCCCGCAACTTTGTCCGCATAGATTTAGGTTTTCAAAAATCACTGTGTGAACTCTTTAATATTCCGGGATAAAAAGCAGTTTCCAAATGCAGACAGATAGACTGACACTTTCGAATTTACAGTATCAGTATGCATATGCATGGACGTCCCGGTCGTCCTTTCAGCAGTTTTGGCAGCCCTAGTCTAGCTACCTACTTTTTTAACACTTTACAATAGTTTGTCAGTTATTTTTAAGCGGTCATGGATTGTGTACAGTTTAAAGTTAATGGAGTGTGTTATTCAGGTAAGCTATTTGCTATTTGCTCTGTTCGATGTAAAGTGAAAAAAGCGGTGAAATCAAAGTCAAAGTCAAAGTCAAATGATTTATTCAAAATAGGTAATTAATAACGCTTTTTGATGGTCAGATGTTGGATTTCTAAGATATAGTGGTGATAATTACGCAAACTTAAAACTAAAGCTACGAGGGTTCCAAACGCACCCAGGTCTGAGAAGAGCCCACAACAAACTCAGCCGGGTATGTCATCTATATCCCTACCCCTATTATAAATGCGAAAGTGTTTGTTTGTTGGTTTATAGGTTGGCTTGTCCTCCAATCACGTTACAACGGAAAAACGGATCGATGTAATTTTGCATGGGTATACCTAGTTAAAGTCCAGGAGAGTAACATAGGCTACTTTTTATCCCGGAAAATTAAAAAAAATCCCACGGGATTTTCAAAAATCTAAATCCACGCGCATGAAGTCTCGGGCATCGGCTGGTAATATATAAAAGGAAAATCTGATTGACTGACTGACTGATTAATCTATTGCACAGCTCGAACTACTGGGCGGATCGGGCTGAAATTTAACACGCAGATAGCTATTATGACGCAGACATCCGCTAAGAAAGGATTTTCACAAATTCAATCCCTAAGGGGGTAAAATAGGGGATCGAAATTCTTGTGGCCCACGCGGACGAAGTGGCGAGTATAAGCAAGTTGAGTATAAGATAATACAGGCGCGGATCCAGTCCTCAAAAAAGGTTGTGGGCACAGCCACCCGAAAATCGGCCAAGTGTAAGTCAGAGTATAGTTATCTAGGTTCACATCTTTGTGTATATTTAGGAGAGCTAGCCTAAATAATCTTTTCTGTGCCACTGAGGCAAGCATCAAAGATTTTACTCTGCGAAGATCTCTACGCTGACCGGGAGAGTTGTGTTTTATTATAACCAATATCATCAGTCTATCGACCTGAATAGATCGTGAAAGTGTGACGTCACAAGTCTATTAGGGTTGTGGGCATGCCCATCGTGGCCACTATGCTGGACCCGCGCTTGAGAGCATACTTCTCGACTCTAGTATCATAAGGTCGGATGTGTACTTCCGACCAAACTCACTTTTTTACATGAAGGTAATGAGCATTTCGGGATCTTTTTGCCAAGCTGACACCAGTATTTCTATCTCTTTTCGTTGCAAAGATAAATACATGCATAATGTCGTATCTGAACACATTCTAAAAATTTGGAGAACCATAATTATATTTTTTGACATGCGTATGTATGCACCAAAGCAATGGAGAAAAATGATAGATGTATTTTGAGTTCGACCATTATGCTACGAAATTAGTTTATTTGTAATACTAGCTGGTACTGCAGTTACGCACTTCTGCTTCTAAAATATGTAATAATTTTGTTAGGTAAAATCACAACAGATGTTATGCTTCGAATTTTTTGTATTAATATTTGGACTGTGAATCATTTAAGACTTTTTGCCCTGTAATATAAATAATTTTGCAATAAAATTCATGGAAGTAAGTTGAAATAAAGCTTTTTGTTTATGACTACATTAAAGTTGATGTGATTAATAGGTAAGAGATCAATCCTATTTCACCAAAATTTTGGACTAAACTGCGGGAAAAAAGTAAAGAGCCAGAATAAAGCTGAAGACATTTTGAAAATGTAGACTAGAAAATCTTTTAGGACCACGAAAATCACACCATGGAAATCTAAACATATATTATAATAATACCCCACTAAGCAAAAAACCGTGCATTTATGATATGAATCATAGTTCAAATCATCAGTTCAAAAATTTATTGCCCTAGTTTTTAAGGTAGCCTTAAAAAATTAGAGTACCTAATCAATTTTTTTCTTCTTTACCCATCTTATAATCGACCGAATTTGATATTAATCGAGAGCAGAAATTATAAGGCACCTAAAATATGTGATGATAGTGATTCTAACGAAACATACCTAATTATAGGAAGCTTTAGATTATGTTAATTTAAATATAAATGTAGTATAAATTAATTTATTAATTAAACAACTAATAAAAGTGAAAGTAAAAAATAAAAATACTTAACTAAAACACGAAAGAAACAGTTTAAAATAGTATCTGTTAAAAAGAACAGTCGAAACAGAAGCAATGGAATTTTCAAGAAAGCAGAAAGTATTTTTTTTATTACAAAAGTGGCAATGCCGGATTTGACTAACAGTAAATCCTTATACCTGCGTAGTTTTTGCACCTTAAAAACGATTCATGATGCTACCAGCAGTGTTGCTACTTTAATGTGGTCTGAAAACATCAGCTGCAGCGGAAGGAATAAAACAGTATCTTGTCTTATTTCATTAATCTACTAGAGAAGAAACAAAGTATTCTCGAAATTGTTGAAGAATTGACTTTGTGGTCTGATAATTGTGTCGGTCATAATCGGAGCATGATAATCGTTATGGCTTACTTATGATTACTATAAGGATTACCACACTAAAAAGTGATAAATCACAAGCTTTATGCTAAAATGCAACATGTATCTACGTGGAGTAAGATGTAATCCATGCACAAATAGAAAAAAAGGGAACAGCTGAAAACAATGCAGATTACTAAACTAAGAGATTGGTCACAGTTTACAAGAACATGCGAAGGAAACAAAACTTTTTGATAAGTTTGATTTGGCACTACAACATATTTTTAAAGACCACATCCCTTTACAAAGGTGATATATCAGGACCGTTTGTTATATAAAAAAAAATAAGAACGGCGGGGATTTTCAGATTTTAATATATTACCTGGCTACAACTAACGCAATAATGCTGGGTGTTATTATTTTATAAAAACTACTTTAAAGAAGACTTTTTTGTATTTCATTAGTATGTTATAGGTACATATAAACTTAAAATTCTTCCCCGCTTTTGCCCAATATACGACATAATGAGAAACCATTATCCACTGTAAAATATAACCAACTTTTGCAGTAGGTACCTGCTGACCTCCATTCTTACTTTACGTACCTAATCATTATAAGGAAAATCAGGCTATGTTGGCATGTTTTAGATTTCTATATTGATGTAACCGTCATGTATGCAATTCCACAAAAAATGTTTGGCCCACTGTAGGTTTCTAATTACTTTGTAATTTTTTTTCCAATTTTTGGCCGTTGTTTTTAATTAATGGGCTTTATTTGTGAATTTGTAAATTTTATTTTCATTAATTCAGAAGTCACAAGGTTTACACGGATGCAATGGTCAGACTATCGGGCGAATGCAATTATTGTTTCAGATCTAACTAATCAGTTTCAGAAAAATCAGATAGGTACATTGTTGCTATCTCACAAAACTCCTAAATGATTTTTGTGAGATAACTACTGTGATCTTTTTTCCGAATATTACTTATGTATGATCAGTTAAGACGTATTATGAAATATTAAGTAATAGATCCGACTTTTATTTCAAATTTGTAATAGTAAAAATTGCAGCCATAAAGTCGGTTTACAACTTATGCACACAATTTTTTAGCACAGTTACGAATATTACCAGCATAAAGTCGCATATCGTCCATTTTGAAGAAATTGTGAGTTTATATTTTATTTATTAATGATAAAGTATTTCTAGTAATGGTTAATGATAGGTACAGTTAAGTGTTAAATATTACAAAAACAACTGAAATTGTATCTCTAGTAGTTTAGAAATTATGACCCGATTTCCTTAGCATTTTTGTTTTGGCTCTCCTGAAAAGTAGCAAAAATCCACATCCGACCTTATGATACTAGAGTCGAGACTTATTCTTTAAAATCATTTCGCATACTCGTTTCGTTGCAAGTGCATTGCGGATCTGCACAGTTGAGTGAAGTTGAGACGTAGCGTCTTTTTGAACAACAACTTGAACTAAGCTTTATTCATATTCATCATATTCATCATCGTCATCATCATCATCATCGTCATCGTCATCGTCATCGTCATCGTCATCGTCATCGTCATAATCATCGTCATCGCCACCGTCATCGTCATCGTCATCGTCATCGTCATCGTCATCGCCACCGTCATCATCATCGCCACCGTCATCGTCATCGTCATCGTCATCGTCATCGTCACCGCCACCGTCATCATCATCATCATCGTCATCGCCACTGTCATCGTCATCGTCATCGTCATCGTCATCGTCATCGTCATCGTCACCGTCATCATCATCATCATCGTCATCGCCACCGTCATCGTCATCGTCATCGTCATCGTCATCGCCATCATCATCATCATCGTCATCGCCACCGTCATCGTCATCGTCATCGTCATCGTCATCGTCATCGTCATCGTCATCGTCATCGTCATCATCATCATCATCATCATCATCAACAACCGGTAGACGTCCACTGCTGAACATAGGTTTCTAATGGGGACTTATTTTCCATACTCAGTGGGTGGTGAAGTAAGTTCCACCACCACACTGCTGGAGTTTCTCCGGACGAGGCTGGAACTGCGCGGAACTAAGTACATGTGTCTCGAGGGAGGCTGCGGCGTTTGTATGGTCAGCCTCATCAAGGCTCCTGGCGCACTACCTGAAGCTGTCAATTCTGTAAGTACATGTGTCTCGAGGGAGGCTGCGGCGTTTGTATGGTCAGCGTCATCAAGGCTCCTGGCGCACTACCTGAAGCTGTCAATTCTGTAAGTACATGTGTCTCGAGGGAGGCTGCGGCGTTTGTATGGTCAGCGTTATCAAGGCTCCTGGCGCACTACCTGAAGCTGTCAATTCTGTAAGTACATGTGTCTCGAGGGAGGCTGCGGCGTTTGTATGGTCAGCATCATCAAGGCTCCTGGCGCACTACCTGAAGCTGTCAATTCTGTAAGTACATGTGTCTCGAGGGAGGCTGCGGCGTTTGTATGGTCAGCATCATCAAGGCTCCTGGCGCACTACCTGAAGCTGTCAATTCTGTAAGTACATGTGTCTCGAGGGAGGCTGCGGCGTTTGTATGGTCAGCATCATCAAGGCTCCTGGCGCACTACCTGAAGCTGTCAATTTTGTAAGAACTGTTCAAAAAATAGTTTTATTCTTCGACGAATAACAGAGTAATTCAAAAACACTACTTGTTATACTAGTTGTACTACTACAACTATAAATTCAAAGCTATTCATCAAATTAACAAAGTCAAAGTCAAAGTCAAATGATTTATTCAAAATAGGTAATAAATTACTCTTATTGATTGTCTGGTATAGTGTTAGATTTGTAAGATAATATAGTGGTGATAATTATAACGCAAACTTAAGGTAGCTCAGTTCGGTGCTTTCTCCATACAAACGTAGGAGGGAAAATACAACAATATTCGATATTGTACGCACAAAACTAAGAATTATATCGATTTATCTCGTCATTATCTAGGTTTATTGATATATAAAATATTGAAAAAAATATTGATTTAAAAGTTACGAGGCTCAAAAGATTCCTATTTTAACACTAAATTAATGACAACTTTGGGCGTAAATAAATAAGATTAGGGATATGAAATTTCTAAAACAATTTATCATTAGACGTAGTTTATTTATTCATTAGTTGAAATAACTTTACTTTGCAAACATAAATTCAGCAGTTTTTTCTCAAAAATACTTTTCCTAAACCCTTTTCGCGCGCTTGATTTAAGTGAAAATCATCGTGCCTCTCAACTTTCTCATACAATGTCAAGTGAAAAGCAAACATGTTACCTACGTGCGCTGTCAATTTCGGTCCTGCGTCCTGCGTCACCTTAAAACTAAAGCTACGAGGGTTCCAAACGCGCCCAGGTCTGAGAAGAGCCCACAACAAACTCAGCCGGGTATTCTTTTTATTATCACCACTTTACAAATTTATTGAAACTTATTAGAACTATCACAAAGTCGTTAAGCAACTCATTCCCAAGCTTGCTTATCATTTAAATAATCCTTTACATTGTAATAGGATTTTTCAATTAGTTTACGTTTTATGAAAACTTTGAACTTGTTGAGAGACATCTCCAATATGTCTTCTGGAAGCTTATTATAGAAACGTATGGAATTACGAGCAAATGAATTGCTAACTTTACTGAGCCTAGAGGCGGGAATTACAAGTTTATTTTTATTTCTAGTATTTATATTATGACAGTCACTTTTTTTTTTAAATTTATTTATGTTTTTATGTACGTACAGTAAATTTTCAAAAATATATTGATTATGCACTGTCATAATTTTAACTTCCCTAAATTTAGTTCTCAGCGACTCTCGTGGCCCCATACTGTATATGGCTCGAACAGCCCTTTTCTGCAGCACAAAAATAGAATTAATATCAGCAGCATTACCCCATAATAATATACCATATGACATAATGCTGTGAAAGTAACTAAAATATACTAGTCTCGCAGTTTCTATGTCTGTCAACTGGCGAATCTTTTTTACCGCATATGCGGCAGAACTAAGTCTGTTCGATAAGTTATTTATATGAGAGCCCCATTGAAGTTTTGCATCTAACGTTATTCCAAGAAAAATAGCGGTATCCACTAAATCTAATTCCTCATTATTAAGTTGCACAGTGGTTTTCACCTGCTTAACATTTGGTAAAGTGAATTTAATACACTTTGTCTTTTTCCCGTTGAGAAGCAGGTTATTAGCTTCGAACCACTGTACTAACTTGGTGAGAGAATTGTTTACTTCATCAAAAGTTGTTAAGTATCGATTGATTTTAAATAAAAGTGATGTATCATCAGCAAACAAGACTATCCCGTAATTGTCCTTAGCGAGGTAAGGAAGGTCATTGATGTAAATAAGGAACAGAAAAGGTCCTAAGATGGAACCTTGTGGCACCCCCATTTTTACAACGGATCCGGGAGATCGCTTTCCATTCACGTCTACCCTTTGTATTCTATCATTTAGGTAAGAACTCATCAATTCCAATGCTGCACCCCTAATTCCATAATGGTGCAATTTCGCGACCAATGTTTCATGATCAACGCAGTCGAAAGCCTTGGATAAATCACATAAAACGCCAAGCGCATCACGTGATTCCTCCCAGGCTTCAAATATATTTAGTATTAACTCAACACCAGCATCGGTTGTTGAGCGACCCCGTGTAAAACCAAACTGTTTGGTGTGAAATAAATCATTAATGTTGAAAAAATTAAGCAGTTGAGTTAAAATTATTTTTCAAAGATTTTACTAAAAGTGGGTAGTACAGATATCGGTCTGAAGTTAGTGGGGTCACTAGTACTACCTGATTTAAATAATGGAATTATTTTACTATGTTTCATTAAGTCTGGAAACTCACCACAGTCAACACAATTATTGAATATTAATGCTAACTCGGGTGCAACAATATCAATTAATGATTTCACAACGTTAACGGAAATGCCCCACAGATCATTTGTTTTCTTATTATTAATTAATTTAAAAGCTTTGATAACGTCAGAGCAACTAACGTGACTGAATTCAAACATTTTATTACATTCAGGCACGTTATCCTCCAATAGTGAGAGAGCGGCGGCTGCTGAAGAGTTCAATGATTTTGTAGTAGAAACAGGAATATCTGTAAAGAAGGTCTCGAAAACGGTTGCAACCTCGGGGTCTGACGTAATCAACTTGTCATGATATTTTAGTTCAAAATTACAAGTTTTATGTGTCACTCTTCCTGTTTCTTCGTTAACTATTTTCCAGGTAGTTTTTACTACATTGGAGCTGTTTTTAATTTTTGCCTGGATATATTTTGACTTGGCTGCAATGCACTCTCTCTTAAACTTTTTGGAAAACAGTTGAACGTACTGCTTGAATTCGTCACCAGTATCATATTGTCGCTCCGCATACAATTCATATAGTTTTTGTCTACTTTTATGTAGTTCTACTGTTGCCCATTCACTAAAAACTTTTGCATCAGTAGTCAAGACCGATTTACTGGTGAATATTGAGTTAAATATAGTATTGAATATATTAAAAAATGTATTATACATTTCATCAGGACTAAACCCATTTGACAAAAATGGAAGGTGTTTTATAAGGCTTAGTCTCATATTCTCAATTCGGTCAGACGTTACTGGTACAAAGGTTATTCTACGTTTAGAATTTTTTTTCTTCAAATTTTCAAACTGGATCAACTGTCCACAATGATCCGAATCCAATTTGCTAATTATGGTTTTAGTAATTGGATTTATATTTGTAAAAATATTGTCTATACATGTGGCGCTAGTTACAGTTATTCTTGTAGGCTCCATAAACATGTTGGATAGGTTGTAGGATTTGAAAAGATTTAATAATTTGCCATTTAAAGGGCTACTTTCCAAAGTATTTACATTAAAGTCTCCGCACACAATCAGCTTTTTATTTGATTTTGAGATTTTGAATAAGACTTCATCCATTACCTTTTCAAAAAGATCAAAGTTAGACAAGGGTGGTCTATATACAGACACAACAATGAATTGCTCAAGTTCAACTGAGGATAGTTCTATTGTTCGCTCAACAGACAGGCTCTCTATGTCATTTCGATTCTTGAATTTTAATTGTTTGCTAAGCAAAATTAACGAGCCGCCATGAATCGCATTGGTTCTGGTGAACGAACTACCAACCTGGTGATTACCAAAATTGAATGTATACTCATGATTTTTTAACCAATGCTCAGTTATACATAAAATATCAATATTGAAATTATTCAAAAAAAGTTCTATTTCCAGATCTTTCCCTCTGATACATTGAATATTTTGGTGCACCAGATTGATAACATTAGATTTTTTGCAACAACTTGCAATTTCTAATTCTTTGCCGGTGAAGCTCTGTATACTTTGATGTACATTTTTCATGTGACAGGGCTCCTCCGTTGTCTTACTGTCTAGTTTAAACAAGCAATAGGGTTCCTAATAGTACTTACACTATTGCTCGAGTCAATAATAGAAAAATTAGTACTAGAAGTACTCGAGTCAATATTATAAATATTTGTACTAGAAGTACTTGAGTCAATATTATAAATATTTGTACTAGAAGTACAGTTTGTATAAGAGTCAAAAGAGTTTGTTACAACACTTGTAACTGAATCATTTAAATTATGTGCTAATAGTGAGGCAATATGCATCTTACATCTCTTCGGCAGATACATACTGTCTCCGGTCAATTTAAACTTATTAGTCAATTTAATACTATTAATGTCAAAATAAAAAATAGCTTCACTATAATGTTTAGTGAGATTATACATTTTCAAATTTAAAGTATGTATTTTATCATTTTGTTGTTTGTTTAATGTACCAGAATAAGGAAAAGCACACAAAACAAATTTACATTTTGTTTTCTCATGTAGGAGCAATAATTTTTGAATGCATTTTACAATCTGTTGTTTTTTGACTTGTAAACTGTCCCCAAACAATAATATAACATTTGTATTACTATCCAATGATTTTTCATTTAAGTTATTAATTAAATAGTTAAAACTAGCTCCAGGAGAACATCTATTAATCACTGAATGCTTTAAACAACAGCTCATTATGGAGCCCAGACCTCTACCTAAGCTGTCAGAAATAATTATAGTTTGTTTTATTGGCTTAGCTGAGGGATTAATATTGACAGATGAAGGAACCTCTGTAACATCAATACTACACGGAACCTCTGTAACATCAATACTACACGGAACCTCTGTAACATCAATACTACACGGAACCTCTGTAACATCAATACTACACTGCTCTGGACAAGTATCTGTTTTCACAGGGAGCGGTGCAGGACTATCTTGGTGAACAATAGGTACATTTGGAGAACATTCATGCTTATTGGTTAATGACTCAAATCGAGCCATGTTATAGTTACTTAATGCTAACAATTCATCTGCTGCCAGTATTTGCTCATCAATCTGTTTTTGTGACAGCTCGTATTGGTTTGTGACATTATGTAGCGAATAAGTCAATTTGGAAATTTCATCATTTAAGGTTTGAACATCCAAATCATACTTATCCCGGAGTTCTGTAATAGATAAGCAATAAGCATCGAGCTTATTTAATAATTGAGAACGTTCCTTTCGTAATGCAATATTTTTTGTATGAGTTTTTTGAGATTTTATCAAACTTTTGGTTTTTCTAATTACTTTACTAAGTTTTATATATTTTTTTATTTTGTTGTGGCTATTCAAATATACCAAGTTATGTTCCGGCAATGACTTGGTATTACTAGCACACGGACTGTCACAAGTCAGATCTATGATCACTCCTGGCGCGTCTGGGGATGAAGTGAGCAGCTCGTCGTACAAATTATTTATTGCCTTTGTTTCATGGCTTTGCAATTGAGACTGAAGGTCGTCAATTGTTTTCTGAGCTCTACTCAATTCATTCTCCAACATAGAAATCCTGCTAAGAGCCTCATCATATGTTTGGATGCACTGATTGAATGAGCCGACCGCCTCCTGAAGTTGGTCCCGTTCTTCCAGTACTATAGTATGAACATTGCTTAGGTCAGCCAGTTCAGCCTTCAATTGAGTGTTCTTTGTAATAATGGCTCTTAACTCAGCTTCACTGTCGTCTTGTTCCTTCAACAACTGCTCATTTAGCTGTTTCAGTGATTTTAGTTCCCGGAGGGCATTTTTTAGTTTCACTTGCTCCTCCATAGCTACTGCCCTCCTGGTTGTTGGTGCCATTGTGTATGTGTACTACTCTGAAACACACCAAATAATATATGTGGGTGAAGGAAAATAAAATTAAATAAAATAAAGTTTAAAGTAGGTATTACAGATATGAAGATGGAATGATCTTTGAAAACAGAAAAGAAAGAACAAAAGATTAAAGACTTAGTGAGATACTTATAGTTATTTGGTATATCTACACCTACACTAACTGGACCAAAATATTACAACACAATAATGTACTTAATTTGTAAAAAATTAGGTGTCAATATGAAATGCAAAGTTCATCACTTATTACTATTAAGTACTTATTAATTTATAAAGTTATTGTTTTGCATTAGACTTAGTATTTATTATGTATTGTGTAATGTTAGTATTGTCTGAGGCAATATTCGTTATTCTCCAACTATACTTCCACTATTTGTCAAGTAAGTGGAAAAAGGTTTTTGCCTAGTGTGAGGAGGGACGTGTCTCGATGTTCTCGAGAAAAGAAAGAGTAGTGAGTATAGTACCTAACCTAATTATGTAAAATAACATTGAAATACATAAAATATAAGAATAAGTTAGGTAATAGAAGCAATACTCCCCAAGTTTAAGCCGTTTATTTTCAAACACTCGGCAGCCACCCTCCGTTTAAATCCTTCTTCTGGTTATGTCGCTTATGTATAGTCGCATGTCACAGTTATTTACAGTATTTACAACCGCATAATAATAATTTCACACTGTTTTTTCACTTATTTCTAGTTAATTTTAATATATTTCAATTTAAATTTAAGGAACAGCTGATTTTTCTGCTGTTCTCTGAAGCTGTTGTTATGAATCTATGTTTCACCGTCTTTGAAACGTAGGTAGCCCTTGACTGCAATCTCACCTGGTGGTAAGTGATGATGCAGTCTAAGATGGAAGCGGGCTAACCTCCAGGTTCCTACCCCTTTTAAGGGGTATGGCAGTTTTTATTAAACCCATGTCCCTTTGGTTTCTACACGGCATTGTACCGGAACGCTAAATCGGTTAACGGCACGGCTTTGCCGGTAGGGTGGTAACTAGCCACGGCCAAAGCCTCCCACCAGACTAGACCAGAAATTCAGAAATTAGAAAATTCCAAACCCCTGCCAGGAATCGAACCCGGGACCTCCCACTAATAAGATCACAGTGCTTACCATTGCGACAGGGAGCTCGTCACAAAACTCCAAGCATATCTACTAGCTCTTTAGAGTCATAGTCAGCTAAAAAATTTTTTATATTTTTCAATCAGTGCTTGGTGTCAGTGACATCATGTCAGGGTTGGGAGATCACCACCATAGAGCATGTCGGAAGCCGACTGAAGGGATACCATCCCTTGCAGAGGACACTGGCGGAGAACAACGGCTCCCAGTGTGGATACTGTAGTCCAGGATGGATCATGTCCATGTATAGGTAAGTCCTATTGTCATTCGTAGGATATGTCACTAAACTATATTTTAAAATTTCTTTTTTGTTAACGTTGTTGTTTGTCAAAATTGGAATATACTTTTCGTCGCTAAAAATAAAGGGATATTAACTAAAAACGTAAATCACTGGAGACAAAATTACAAGCAAAAGTCAGTTGAAGTTTTAACACTATACCAGACAATCAATAAGAGTAATTTATTACCTATTTTGAATAAATCATTTGACTTTGAATCATTTGACTTTGAAATCATTTGACTTTGAAGATATTATTACTGTATTTAATGTTATCAAAGTCACAAGGCCAAGTAGAGGTCACACTACAGGTGACATTTTCTCGTTTTTAGGGTTCCGTACCTCAAAAGGAAAAACAGAACCCTTATAGGATCACTTTGTTGTCTGTCTGTCTGTCTGTTAAGAAACCCACAGGGTACTTCCCGTTGACCTAGAATCATGAAATTTGGTAGGTAGGTAGGTCTTATAGCTGACATTCGGGGAAAAAATCTGAAAACAAATTAAATTGTGGTCATGAACTAGTAATTAGTATTTTCAATTTTCGAAGTAAGATAACTATATCAAGTGGGGTATCATATTATAAAAGGTCTTCATCCGTGCATTCTAAAACAGTTTTTTTATGCACCATAGTTTTTGAATTATTGTGCAAAATGTCTAAAAAATACGACTGTAGTACGGAACTCTCGTTGCGCGTGCCTGACTCGCACTTGGCCGGTGTTTTATTAACAACGACCGCAACTTCGTCCGCGTATCAGAACTTGATTCTTTGAACATCCGAAATGTGTCTCAACACTGCTTTTGGGACGCCTAACGCCTTAAAAATATAATTTGTTTTGAATTTGCAGCCTCTTGAAGAGTAGTAGACCAACAATGCTAGAAATAGAGAGATCACTCTCCAGTAACATGTGCCGTTGTACAGGCTACAGGCCGATACTAGAAGCATTCAGAAAGTTTGCCTCCGACGCTCCAGATCAAATCAAGCTGTCAGACATCGAAGAGCTACATTTGTGTACAAAGACTAGCGACGTATGCTCAGAAACATGCAATGAGCGGGAATGGTGTTTGGTGACAAAGGATGCCTTAGAGGAAAGTATCATATGCATGAAGTTAAAAGATGGTAGAGAATGGTTTAGAGTATTGACAGTGGCGGATATCTTTAAAGTACTACGAGAAAAAGGCACCGATTCTTACATGTTGGTAGCTGGCAATACTGGAAAAGGTAGATGTATAGTTTGACACAATAGAAATAAAAATTAATCTTTAAATGAATTTATAGAAAGGTTTAGAATACATATCGAGAAGAACCAGCAAAAAACACGGTGGTTGCTCTTTTCAAAAACTATTTTTACAATGATATGTAATGTTCGCTAATAACTGTGCTAGTTAAAAACATTTTTTTTTTGTTTCTTGATGGAAATATTATTTGATTACTTATTCAAAGTTTTTTTTTGTAATGAAATTACTTACTTTTATTTTTCAGGAGTAATACCGAAAATTGAATATCCTCAAAACCTAATTGACATCAGCGGAGTATCTGAACTTAGAGGTCACTTGATCGATCAAAACTTAGTTATCCGAGCTGGGACAACTTTGACCAATTTTATAGAAATTTTAAAGGAAATTTCTGATACTGAGAATTTTGAATTCCTAAGCCAATTGATTGATCATCTTGGATGGGTGGCGCATCTTGCTGTTAGAAATGTTAGTCAAGTAGATCATCATATTTTTCCTCATATTTTGTTATATTACTGATGTAATTAAAATTACAAAAACCGGCCAAGTGCAAGTCAGACTCGCGCACCGAAGGTTCCATTCTACAGTCGTATTTTTTCGACATTTTGCACGATAAATCAAAAACTATTATTTTTATTCAAAGACATACCTACCTGCCAAATTTCATGATTCTAGGTCAACGGGAAAGCTATAGGTTTCTTGACAGACAGACAGACAGACAACAAAGTGATCCTACAAGGGTTCCGTTTTTCCTTTTGAGGTACGGACTACGGAACCCTAAAAACCGACCAAGTGCGAGTCAGACTCGCGCACCGAAGGTTCCATTCTACAGTCGTATTTTTTCGACATTTTGCACGATAAATCAAAAACTGTTATGCATAGGTAAAACCCTTTCATATGATACTTAATTGATTGACTTGATACCTTGATATAGTAATCTTACTTTCTGTACATTAATATACCTACATTTTTCAACAAAAAATTATCGTTTAGATAAAATCATTTAAAATGGTTAAGAAGAAAAAAAATATTTATTTCTCCTATTAATATGTTATAGTTTTTAATTTGTGTTTCTCAGTTAGGTACGATAGCAGGAAATCTGATGCTTAAACATCAGGACAACAAAATCTCTTCAGATATCTTTCTGCTTTTGCTAGCAGTTGGAGCACAATTGACACTGGGTAAGTTCTTCGTAGGCCACCTGTTACTGTGGTCTGGGGTTTGATCCCGGACAGGCACCTCTAACTTTTCGAAACCATGTGCGTTTACTTTCTTAAACGGCGAAGGAAATCATTGTGAGGAAACTTTTATGCCTGAGAGTTTTCTTTAATGAACCGGATTGGGTCAAAACTAATTAAACTGCTGCTCGATTCCGGTAGAATGACAGCTACAATATCACGATCACAATCACCTCTGATTGGTTGACGCTCGCTCACTATTGGCTACAATGCGTTGTTGTTACAAGAAATGCACAAATTCAGTCAATCACAATTGAGATTGTAATAATGATTGATGGAGGTTTTACGAAATCGAGCTACTGCTTCATATCTCTACTACATTTCAGTGGACAGGAACCTTAATGTTCTTATATTGGTTAGCAAAGAAATTGTTAATTTTATATTTTTAATTTTTGCAGTCCTTGCACCTGGTGTAACGAAAGTTGTTGGTCTGGAGAATTTTCTCGCTGAAAGTATGATAGGAAAATTAATATTAAACATCTTAATCCCTCCGCTCACCAGAGAAAATAGATTAGTGACGTATAAGGTGTGTTGTTCTTTGGTTTTCTTTATAATCTTAAAACTAATTTAATTTCTAAGATACTCGTGATACAATAAAGCTGTAGGTCCGTAGTATTAGATTTATCACTATTTCAAAACGCTTATGAAACTAACGAAAGACTAGTAAAATGGGTTAAATAAAGTTACTACTCAGGTAAAACGAATTAAATTATAATTTTTGCCAAATAATTTATTGAAAAAAATTTCAGTGGGATATGGGTCCCATAGATACCGCAGAATTCGAAAGATTCATCATTATATCTCGTGATATAAGTCTTTGGATGGCCATTGTTAAAGATAGGTCTTCCGTAAAGAGCTGTATCACACACCTGGTCCTGGTCTTCTTCATCTATCCGCTTCCAATCCTCCTCTTTATATCGCTAGTCCAAAGTTCTGAAGCGTGCATGTGTTCCCGACTCTAGAATATTCCAGCTCTAACAGCCATCCTCCTCCTCCTCCAAATTCCTCAGTGCTTGAAGACCAAAGTCTTCGAACAGTGCGTGTTGCCAGTGATGGCATATGGATCCGAGACATGGTCGCTAACTATGGGCCTCATAAGAAAGTTCAGAGTCACTCAGCGGGCGATGGAGAGAGCTATGCTTGGAGTTTCTCTACGTGATCAAATCAGAAATTAGGAGATCTGTAGGAGAGCTAGAGTAACCGACATAGCTCAAAGGGTTGCTAAGCTGAAGTGGCAATGGGCAGGGCACATAGTTCGTACAACTGATAGACGTTGGGGTCCCAAGGTGCTGGAATGGCAACCTCGCACCGGAAGACGCAGCGTTGGAAGACCCCCCACTAGGTGTCGGACGACATCAGACGAGTCGCAGCGAGCCGCTGGATCCAGGCGGCGCAACACCGTGGCGTGTGGAAGTCCCTACAAGAGACCTATGTCCAGCAGTGGACGTCTATTGGTTGATGATGATAATGATGATGAACAGCCATCACTTCTACTACAAAAATGACTTTTCCACTTCCACGTTAACTTTCTGATAGATTAGGCTTAGAAGATGAATAATAAGTAGATGACAAGCGGTTCCCCATAAAAATAACTTTGAAGAAAATAAACAATTTAAATTTTCAGGTAGCAGCGCGATCTAGAAACGCCCATGCGATGGTGAATGCTGCATTTTTGCTAAAATTTAACAAATCAGATAACATAGTGCAAAGCTGTAGGATCGTGTATGGTGGTTTATCTCCTAAGTTTAATCGAGCTAGAAAAACTGAAAAAAATCTCGTAGGAAAGAATCTTTTTAGTAATGATACACTGCAGATGGCTGTACGAATACTATCAAATGAACTTGTAGTTGTGGAGAACCCTCCAGAACCTTCAGCTGAATATAGAAAACAAGTAGCTCTAGGACTATTTTATAAGGTATGTACTATGTATGAAGGAATTATAACAATAACTGACCATTAATAATATGAAAATTATAATTACATAACTTACCTATCTGGTAGTATCAAAATAAATTTTCTTAATAGAAAAAAACAAAGACACAGTTCACTTTCTGAAAAGATTTCATTATTAAGATTTTAGAATATTTCATGAGGATGGTTTCTGAATAATAATAATTAGTCTTACATAGATTCTTAGTTCTAAGTGTTGTGACATTTTCAACAATAATGATTTATTAGCACCGCAGTCCCATCATGATCACGACCCGTGCAATTGGGTTGAAATACCGACAGATAAAAACATTCAATTAATCATGTTATGTACCCGTTATCTACATTAAATTATGTCGTTAAACCACGAAATAAAATTAGGATCATTAGTAAATAATGTAATTCTGAAGTACTTCATTAGATGTTTATATTTCAGGCCTTGTTATCATTATGCCCAGTTAACCTATTAGATTCACGCTTAAGGTCCGGTGGTGGAAATATTCATGAATCTAGACCGATATCGCAAGGTACTCAAGTATTTCAGACGAACCCAAGTTTATGGCCACTTAATCAACCAATTCCAAAATTAGATGCGTTAGTAAGTATGAATCATTAATATAATCGATTGGTGAAATCAAATGCTTGAATGAAAGATTGATACCACAAAAAATCCTATATTTTGTACAAGTTATTATTAATATTACAAAAACATCTGACTACGCTAGAGGTCAACGAACGTTGCGAGTAGGTCACTCGGAGTCAATGCCATGTCGTAGGTGGGGCATTGACTTCAGTTTTGCAAGCTATAAATTGCGGGTGTGAAAAATACCAAATCACTAAAACTAAAAAATGAGGCAAATGGTTATTGGCATTGTATTGTGTTTAGATAGTATAACAATAACGCTAAGTTTTTACTAGCGTTCTGGTGAATACAGGGTATATTATGAACGTGTTCTATGAAAACCTTTTAAAAATCTATGGATGTACCTAGTGAAAGTAACAAAGCGAACGTGACATAGTGCAATCAAAAAAAGCATTTTTTTGTTCAGTACTAGTAGATTCGATTATTGTGAAAATTGCAAATACCTATTGATTAATCATCCCTTTATAGTTGCAGAAGTAAGTTTATTATATTGTGCAAATTATAAAACAAAAATGTCTTATATAGGTCCAGTGTGCAGGAGAATCTAAGTATGCGGAAGATTTAAACTCATTGCCACGGGAGGTATTTGCTGCATTTGTCCTAAGTACTGTGGCATTGGGAACCATAGACAGCATAGATGCTAGTGAAGCCTTGGTAAGTGTAAAGTTTACGATCCATGAAAGCCTTGCTCCTGCCTTTGTTATTTTGCTTGTAAATATGAAAATATTATACTCAATAGAGATTGATTATGATTATAACCAAGTATTAGACATACAAACAGATATATTGGGTTAAGGTATTTTATTATGTATTCGCTAATTATAAATAAAACTAGCTTATGCTCGCGATTTCGTCCGTGTGGACTACATAAATTTAGAACCCCCATTTAATCCACTCTTTACAAAGAACATACCCTCCAAATTTCATGTCTCTAGGATCAGTGGTTTAGGTTGTGCGTTGATATATAAGACTTTTAATTTTATATATATAGATATAAAAGTGCGCGCACTACCGAATTAATTCCGCACCGGATTTTCATACATTTAAATTCAAATTACGGATTTTAAAACGCACCGCAACTCGCATCCAAAACTTTATTAAAATACGTGCTTATTTGTTATTTTTAGAAACAACCAGGAGTTGTAGCATTTTACACTGCCAAAGACATACCTGGTGTCAACTCATTCACAACAACAAGATTGCCATTCATTGCCGCCAATGAAGAGATACTATGTAGCGGTAATGTTTTGTACTATAATCAGCCTATAGGAATAGTTGTAGCAGAATCCAACTATATAGCTAATAGAGCAGCACTCATGGTCAAAGTTGAATATTCTAACGTGAGGAAACCAGAAACAGATGTAAGAACAAACAAAAATAATCCAGATAAAGCTAAGTTGTATAGATCAATTGACGCGACTGATAGAGGCAATAATGTAATAAAAGTTATAAAAGGTGATTACACAATGTATGGACAAAGTTATTTCTGCACAGAAAACTTGAACTGCACATCAAGGCCTACAGAGGAAGGATTAAAATTACGGCCTTCTTCACATTATTTAAATAGTGATCAGTTCTTAACAGCACAATGCCTGAATATTGAACACAGCAGGTATGTTGGTTATAATGTGGTTATAATATAAAAGTGTCAGTTTCCTGAAAGCAGGCAACAATTTAGATCAAAAAAATTTAGGAAGCTTAAAGGTAAACCAATATTAGAACTAAGTTTATGGATGCAATGAAATATTAGAACTAGAATCCTAACTATTCAAAATACCTGTAGATTTCCTACTTTTGAAACTATGTATAATAATGTTTACAGCAGAAAAAACCAAAGCTAGCTGCGATATAAAAAGAAGACGTTCATTCCTATGATATACGTTTATTATGTAACAAAGGAGGTATAATGCAGTTGGTTCAGTCAGTCATTGTATCTTTCAGGGTCGATGTGAAAGCACGCAGACTAGGAGGTAGTTTTGGAATAAAACAAACCAGGCAAACCCAGATAACTACAGCTTGTAGTATTGTCGCTTTTAAGTTAAACAGACCATGCAGACTAATTTTGCCACTCAGAACGCAAACACGTGCTCTGGGAAAGAGAATGCCAGCTTCTACAAATTTTGAAGTAAGTATTATTTTTACGACCTCCTTGGTGCAGTGGTGAGCGCTGTGGAAGGTCCCAGGTCCGATTCCCGGCAGAGACAATTTGATGGCTAGTTATCACCCTACTTGCAAAGCCGTGCTGGGTCTGAGGTCTGATCCCAGGCATGTGCCTCTAACTTTTTGGAGTTATGTGCATTTTGAGCAATTAAGTATGTCGTGCCTTAAAGTTGAAGGAAAACATTGTGAGAAAACCTACATGCCTGGGAGAGTTTAAAGTGTGTAAAGTCTGCCAATCCGCACTTGGCCAGCGTGATAGACAAAGGCCAAACCCTTATCATTCCTAAAGATGGGTCCATAATGATGATGATAGACATTTTGTAATACGAAAATGATAAAAAAACAAGTAAGTGAATAATAGATATCTAAAACAAAATAGCTCTCAATTTTTTCGCAATGTAACATGAGAATGTTGTATTGTGCTTAGTTAATGAAAGACTCGGCAAGCGCAGTGTGGGATGACCTCCAACCCGCTGGACTGACGACCTTAAGAAGGTAGCGGGAAGTGGATGGATGAGGAAGGCAGAGTGTAGTGTGTGGAGTGTGTGGTGGCGCGCTCTTGGGAACGCCTATGTCCAGCAGTGGACACAAACAGGCTGATTGATTGATTGAATGAAAGACTATAATTTCAGTGGAAATCAAAGAATTATTTTTGTCGTTTAGGTTGGCGTAAATGCAGATGGTGTAATTCAGTATATCAATTATGATATTTATAATGATAATGGATGTATTTTAAGCGAACTTATTATAGAAGTAATAATACTAAATTACAATAATTGCTACAATAAAGACAAGTGGAACTTCAAATGCTATACTGTGCTCACGGACACTCCGTCAAACACGTGGTTTCGTTCTCCTGGTAAGTGTCGAGTTGCCTGCAAAATTGCAATTGAGGCCTTTTTCTGATTAGTCGGAACAGTAGTGTGCCATCAACACCCTCGGATGTCTAAAACATACCACTCTGCCTCCACTATTGCACATGTCTGCAGAAAATTATGCCGAGCCAAGAGAATTTTAACTTCCAGTAGTAATGGCACAGAATACTACTAGTGCAATTGTACTAATGGAAAAGGCAAATAGAGTATGGTGAAAAAATCGTAAAGAGGCTTTTGGCCAGATATGGGACAGTAAAGGCTAATTCAGACTTGATTAGTACTAATACAACAATAAAGTCCGTAGTTTTGGTGCGAGCGGCTCTGTAATATGCCGGGCAGCTACTGGGCATGCATACAGACGCGGTTCACCAAATCTGCCGAGCTTACTGCACCAATCAGGAATCCTCCATAGAAATAAAAGCCGCTCATTAAGCTTTCGATACCACGTATACCGAGCGTACTCATGTCCCACCGCTGCTGGACCGACTAATCAAAAAAGGGCCTTAATATAATTACTGTGCAGTTGATAGAACTGCATCATAACTGACAGACTGCACATCTGCGTGCAGTCAGCATGCATTTCACAATGTGTGCACTTGCTAGAAATATTTGATTACTTGTAAAAAGTATGGCATTCAGTGGCGTGCAGCTCATAGAAGCATAAACGCACTGCTTACCCTTATTGTAACAAATCAATGCTTACTTTTTATTATAACCTGCCGTAAAATAAGTTCATACCTAAATGCATACCCTGGCTTGAACTCCTGTGCACGCCACTAATGGCATTGTGCGTTTTTGAAATTTGTTAAACTTTTATCTCAGCTAAAAAATATACTATTTTATTTATTTATTTAAGATTAATTCATTAGGTCCTAAATATCATTATATATTAAATTTAATAGGTACAAAGTTTAAAACAGAAATTTGTTTTTTTCTAATTGTTGTAATATTATTCTTTGACAGGAAATTTAGAAGCCATGGGAACTGCTGAAATGATATTGGAAAGAATAACATATGAACTAGGTCTCGATCCTCTAACTGTACGGTTGAACAACATAGACGCAGAATATTACGACGATCTAAAAGAAATGTTTGACACTCTTAAGAAAAAATCTGATTACATAGAGAGAAGAAGTGCCGTGGATAAATTTAATGATGAAAATAGGTGGAGAAAACGAGGATTAAGATTTACTTGTATGAAATGGTTTGGTTCTATACCATTTATAATGAATGTGATATTGTCAGTTTATCACGGAGATGGCTCTGTTGCTATAATTCATGGTGGAGTCGACTTAGGTCAAGGTATTCATACCAAAGCGACCCAAGTTTGCGCGTACTTCTTAAAAATACCAATAGACAAAATTCATGTAAAAGCAAGTAACACAAAGGCAAATCCAAATAATTACTTCACTTCTGCAAGTTTAACTTCTCAGAATACTGCTTTAGGAGTGAGAAAATGTTGTGAAGAGCTTTTAAAGAGATTAGAGCCCGTAAGAGCACAAATGAACAATCCAACATGGGAGGAACTTATAGCTGAAGCTTACAGATTAGGTGTAAATCTGCAAACTAATTCATATGTAGGGTTTGACGATTTAATAGAATATAACGTGTATGGTGTGGCCTTAGCTGAGGTTGAAATTGATATTTTAACGGGGCAGTGGGAAATACTGCGAACTGATTTATTAGAGGATGGAGGACGCATTGTTAGTCCATTTATCGATGTGGGACAAGTAAGTGAGAGCTCTAGACTCGTTTAACCTCTGACCAACTGCATTTTTTTATCATTTGTTTTGACTTCAATTCAGTTTTAGGTTTTAGGTTTAACCGGATTTTTTTGTAGTAGCCTAATAATTTCTTGAGAAGTTGTCGGAGTCTCAGCCCGTACCTTAACCACGTTAAGCCTAACGGCTTAACGGTCCTGCACCTGATTTCTTTCCGGACAGCCATTGGACTATGAGAGTGAAATGATAGAGAATGTAGCTGTATTTGCACCGACATTTTTTTTAAATAATAGCCATTTTAGCCATGTTAAATGACTAATATTCCCCTTTCCTCTGCAACTAAGCGTCAGGCTTATGCTAGGAGTAGGTACGACAATAGTGAAACGGGCGAGGTTTGAACCGTCGTCGACCTTTCGGTTTTCAGTCCACTCCTGTACCGGTTGAGCTATTGAGGCTATATTTGTGCATTACAATATCTCCTGCGGAGCTACCTAGTTTTTGTTTCATTTGGTCGTTGATATTCGGTCAGGAAGAACATTAATAATATGATTTTAGGTGGAGGGCGCGTTTGTGATGGGAATAGGATATTGGACGACTGAGGAGCTGGTTTACGACACAACTACAGGAGAACTCCTTACTGATAGAACTTGGAACTACTACGTACCACAAGGCACGGATATACCACAGGATTTACGGGTATATTTTAGGGACAAGCCAAACAGTGATATCATTTTAGGATCAAAAGGTATGAAAATAAAATCTAAATTTTTTTAATGTGTGTAATTTGTTAGAAACAAACAGCGAATTTGTGGAAAACAACTAGAGATGTTCTATTTCACGATAACCGCTTGGTTGTAGTAGTGAGTGTAACGATAAGCGTTAATGCGTTTGTGTGCGTAACGTAAACCGCGTCGCGGTTGAGACTGCTGGTTCTGCAATTTTTGATATGCACATATTTAAAATTATTTTATAATACGAGAACACTTGTTTCAAGAGCTTTCCCTATAATGAAGCGTTTTATAAAATTTCTGTAAAACAATAATGAGGTAGTTTCATATGAATGGTCTCATTTCAGCACTGAGTGAGCCCCCCACATGTATGGGAGTGGTGGTACCACTAGCAATGAGAGAAGCAATCGTTTCAGCCAGGCTAGAGGGTGGGATACCTTCGACTGAGTGGTTTCCAATTGGTAATGCACATTATTTTTTTGAACTTTTTTTTTAATTTATAGACTAGCGTTGTTTTCAAATTTATTCGCTTTAATAATGAATTCTAGCCGCATAAGCTACCGCTATACAAAACATCACATCATTTTATTACTACAGTCCAAGACCCTATTATAACTTGAATAGTGTCTATTTTCTGTTTCAGATGGACCATACACCGTTGAAAAAATTTGCTTAGCGTGCAAGACCAAAATTGAAGATTTCAAGTTTTATTAGGTAACTTAGTTGAACCGTTTCGCCTTCGCTGGGGAAAAAATGATCTGAAAAATCTTTTCTTCTAACTTTTTCAACATTCGATTGCATAACTTCACAAGCTTGATGTTGTTTTTTTATAATTACTTAAATAATGCAATTTCATAATTTCTAAGTAATTTTACAATAATAATAATTGTCTTGAACCTTCACTTATATTATTTATTAACTTTATTCATCATTCTTTTATCGTTTTTAATGGTCTAAACATAAATTTCTCTTTTAAAATAAATTTTTCGTTTGGGTATTAAGTACATAACTATTTGTCATTAAATATTATAAGCTTACACTTGGGTACCTACAATTTTTATTTTTCCTAAAATATTTCCCATACCTTTACAAACATTCATCATCATCATCATTGTCAACCAAAAGATATTCATGACTGCTGGAGTGCTGGACATAGGTCTCTTGATGGGACACGTGCCACGATCTTGCACCTGAACCGCCTGAATCCAGCGACTCCCTTCGACTCGCTTGATGTCCACCTAGTGGGGGTCAACGCTGCCAGAAGGTTTCTGCGATTGGTGTATCCTTTAAGTCAGGAATACTTAAACAAAAACGCGAGTTGAGCCGTTTTTTTTCTCAAAATTGGTTATTGTTATAGTCGCGACTAAGTGTGGTTAATTCTATTGTACACAATTTCTAAACTAAATTAAACTGATAGGTTTAAATCTAGTGTTATCATTTATCATACAGACTGCATAATCCTAAGATTGCAGTCAAGGGCTAACTTGTAATGGAATAAATAAATTGTCATGATTAACTAAGTTTGGTATTCTTGCTTCAACTACAGTCTAGCCAACCAGAGGTGATTGCGATCGTTACACTGTAGCAATGCTGTTAAATTGAAAAATTAATTATGGCAGTTTATCAGAAAGAAATTAAAGAAACAAGTTCAAAACTTTAATAAGATTATCATTGAAGAATAACAGAGGTTAATAAACACTAAAAAAGGTAAACAATTTTAATTGATTTCCTTGTAAAATTGAAAAAATGACAAAACTATGAGGGCTGGCGAACAAAACAGTATAATTACATTTCTGATCAAAATACTTTTATTCTTTAATCCGTTAAATACAGAGCTAAACTCATTTCCGATAAACACAGTCTAAAACTGCACCAAATTTGAATCTAAAGTTCAAAATTTTGATCAGTGAATACAAACTTGAACTCACATCCAAGTAAAATAGTCTAAAATGTGCTTAAATTGAGTCTTTTCGTGATTTCAAGCGGTACAATAATTACACTAAAGTTCTAATAGTCTTTAGTCAGTTTTTTGCTCCTCTGTGTATTGCATGGAATTAAAATATTTTCTTCGCCAGCTTCTTAATTATTAAACAAAAGGCTTCCTTAATTGAATTGTTCTTAATAGAATTTAAATTCCTCCAATTTAGTCTCACAAGCCAAACCGATCTTCTCAACAGTGTAAGGGCCATCTGAAATATAAATGGAAAAATTTGTTAGATTTTATCATTAAAACTAAGGAGAGATCATGATAAGTCCAAACCAATAAAATCATTTCGCAGTATATGAACTAGCGGCTCGATTACGAACCGTCTGCATCAATCATTTAATGACTGCATCAATGTCAAAATATGGTTTTTGCAGCTGCGCGATTGCGGGAGAATGACAGCTGCAATCTCACGATCGCAATCATCTCTGATTGGTTAACGCTCGCTCACTATTGGCTACAATGCATTCTTGCAACAAGAATCGCACAAATTCAGCCAATCAGAAGAATTGAGATTGTAATAATGATTGATGCAGGTTTTAGACAATCGCCCTACTGGGTTCATTGAGACAGACCATAAAGGATCGATGTGGACAAAAAATGTTTTGACAGTTCATTTACAAACAAAAAACAATAACATAATTACATAACAAAATTACCTATATTAAACCAATTTTTTGAAGGAAAACCAGATTCCAGCCTTGATGACGTAATAGCTTCTCGCAAAGCAAATGGTATAACCACTCCCATACATGTTGCTGGTTCAGATGTTACTGAAAAAATATGACGAATGAATAGAATGTTCTAAATTTCTACTAAGCCACAGTCCACTTGAATTTGATGTTTTGCCTCCATATAAAAATGTAAAAAAAAAAAATATTTGAAAACATTGTACATACGAACAAAATATCAAGCGATAGAGCTGGTGGATATATCAACATATAACCGATATAATATAATTGGTGAATATAATAATAAGGAAGGTATTAAACTTGATATAAATTTAATTTTGTAAATGTTTGTCTTACCCGTACATAATCAGCTAAGGATGCCATAAGTCTGTTCAAATCCAAAATGAATGAAGATTGTTATTCTTGTGGTACTTAATTATGATGGATTTATTTTTATTATTATTTCGTTTAATTTTTTTTTGATTTGCCATAGATTATTATGAGGTTGACATAATAATATTATTATTATAATAAGTAGTTACAAAAGGCATAGTTACAGAAAGAAAAAAAATGATAGTTACATTTTGATCCTAAGATTGCATCATTGGAGTATGATTTTTTCCTGAAATAAATTCTCAAGTCCTGTGGGATGTCTGTTCCTCCTGGCACAAAATAATTCCAAGTTCGATCTGTCAGCAATTCCCCAGTCTTACGATCAAATATAGTCTCTTCACTTGTGAAATATCCAACACCCATTATAAAAGCTCCTTCAACCTTTAAAGAAACAGAATATAAGGGGTTTCATAACATTTGTATATTATTTAGACTAATTAATTATTTTCATACTTACTTGTCCTATATCAATGTCTGGATTTACACTACGGCCTACGTCTTCCAATAAATCAACTCTTGTTATCTGAAATTGGCCTGTTAAAACATCAACTTCAACTTCGGCCAAAGTCACACCGTAAACATCGAAGTTATGTACGTCACTAGCATCTGTAAATGCATTAGCCTGTAAATTGACCCCTTGCTGAAACGCTTTCGCTATAAGTTCTTCCCATGTTGGATTGGTCATTGTTTTTTTTATCGGATTCAGTCTTGTTAACAATTGTTCGCAACATCTTTGAACGCCAATTTGAACATTCTGTGATGTCATACTTCCCGCTGCACGAGAGTTGTTTGGATTTAACATTGCAGTATTTGGTTTAATAAATATTTTATTTAGTGGTACCTTTAGAAAGAAAGCACATACTTGTATAGCTTTGGTATTTATTCCTTGACCCATTTCTGTGCCACCATGAACTATGGCGACAGAGCCATCGCCGTGGAAAACTGACATTGTAATATTAAGAAAAAATGGAGCTGTACTGGACCATTTCAAAAGAGTAAACCGCAAACCACGTTTCTTCCATCGATTTTCTACGTTAAATTGGTTTACAGAAATTCTTCTTTCTTTATAATTAGAATCTGCTATAAGAGTATTAACCATTTCTTCAAGATCACTATACTTTGTTCTGTCCAAGTTATTCAAACGTACTTGCAAGGGATCTATACCAAGCTCGTAGGATATTCTCTCCATCATTTCCTCTGAACTAGAAATAGCCTCCAATGTTCCTGAGTCATTTAATTAAAAAAAAAATGTTGTAAAAACACTACTAATTAAGTCGTATATTATATCGTCTTATAATTTTATAATATTACCTGGTGAACGAATCCAGGTGTTGGAGTGAGTATCAGTGATTACATTAAAACTCCTGTATGTCCATGCTTCTTGGTTATAGCAGTTAGAAAATACATCAAGTGTTAGTCCTATGAGTGGTTCGTTAACTATGAAACCGTTATCATCATATAAGTCAAAATTCAGGTACTGAATGACTCCGTTTTCGTTGACACCAATCTGGAAATCAAGTAAATAAAAATAATGTGAAAGTAGACAACTACAAAAAGGTGAAAGGTGGTTAAGTATGAATTACTTATAAAATATCATAAAAATAAGGAGAAAAAAGATATAAAACCGAAAGCCCCAAAATCCTAAAAACATTGAAGAGGGAATAATACAAGGAAAGTATTGAAGGGGATGATTAATTTTTTACTGTGGCGACAAAAAGTAGATAAAAGGAGCTCAATTATAGCGAGAGGTGAAGAAAAAGGTTACTGAAAGATCTGATTGGAGCCTTTTCAGTGGGTAACTTTCAGGCATGCAAATTTGCTCACCAAGTTTTCTTTTAAATCAAGTAATATATTTAATTTTAGTGCTAAAATCGTTCATATATCTGAAAGTTATTAGTCAGGAATCGGACTCCAGACCTCCCTGACCCCCTATGAGGTTTCTTGACAGACAGACAGACAAAGTGATCCTATAAGGGTTCCCTTTTTCCTTTTGAGGTACGGAACCCTAAAACAGCAATTATTATGAAATCAAACACAATCATATAAAATAAACACACTCAAACATACCTCATAATCTGTCGAAGATGGCATTCTCTTCCCTAATGTTCGTGTTTGAGTTCTTAGAGGTAAAATAAATCTGCAGGGTCGGTTCAATTTGTATGCAACTAAAGCACATGCAGTAGAGACCATGGTTTGTCTCGAAAGCTTCAGCCCAAAGCTACCACCAAGGCGACGTACCTCAACATCTACCCTAAAATCTTTACTAATAAATAAAATTGAAGTGTCTGTCTGTAATTTCGAAATTACTACCACAAATTAAGCTCATACGGTTATTTGAAATGTACTATTACTGAATCACATGTTTTTAAAATTCATGTTTGTCAGTCTGTGTGTCTGTTTGAACGGACTAATCTTCGGAACGGCTGAACCTATTTTGACGGGACTTCCACAAACAAGTAGAAAATTAACCAGGGAGTAACATAGGCTACTTTTTTAACCGACTTTCAAAAAGAAGAAGTTGTGTTTTGCTACCTATGTACACCGAAATCTCCAAGATTTCTGAATCGATTTGCGTAATTTTTTTGCGCGCGGATTGCATCGCAGATAGGTGTGTCAACCGCTTCTTTTATTTGGTCTGACCAACGTCTCGGGCTACGTACGCGGGGTCTCTTACCTTCGATCTTCCCAGTGACCATGGGTTTTCAATATTCCTGGCGTCCTTTCTTGTGATAAGACCAAAGTACTCGAGGGTCCTCCGCAGACAGATGTTAGATTGCCTCATTTTTATTTTTAGTTTGTTAAGTATTTCCTTCTGGCAATCCTTAAGGCAATCCTGCAGTAATATTATCGATTGTTCTCTGTACATAGTTCTAAACAAAATGAACACTAAGCTTACCTACTTTCTTCAATGTTTAAGCAACGAGCTGCGTGGAACTGACTTGCATCTATATATTGAGAGGTCGGATGAACTTTCAATTCCTCTTCAGTTGGGAAGGATACACACATGATCGTCTCAAAACAAAAATGGTATTGCCATAATGTTGTATGGCTACCTCTTATAGTTTTAGTAACTTCATTGCCTATTCTTGTTGCTGGTACAGATGAAAACAACGTAGTTTTTTGGGGATTTTTTTTATTTATCCTTATATCAACTTCTGGCTTCCTAACATTACTATAAGTAACTTTAACCATCAGTGTAGCTCTGTCTGCCAAGTGAAATGTATCGGCTACTATGATTCCTATTGGTTGATTATAATATTGTACTTCTTTACTGCAAAGTATTTCTTCGTTTACTGTAAATTCAGTTAAATCGGGTGACGTAAATGAATTCAGACCAGGGATATCCTTTGCGATATAAAATGCTATAACTCCCTCTTGTTGCTATAAAAATATTAAAATTATTTTTAGACTTTAATTGGTATAATAGTTATTTTCAAAATTAGAAAAGAATTTGTATCTGCTATTGAAGAAATAAAGAATGATCGTAAAGTATTACTATGAGCTTCTCAATGTTTACTTACTAATGCTTCTGTGGCATCTATACTCGTGATAGTTCCCAATGCTACGGTGCTGAGCACAAATGCAGCAAACACTTCGTTTGGTAATTTTGGAATATCTTCAGTATATTTCGCTTCTCCTGCGCATTGTAACTGATGAATAAAATTTCAGTTAGTAAGCAAAAATAAGGACGACCTCCAACCCGCTGGACTGACGACCTTAAGAAGATAGCGGGAAGTGGGTGGATGAGGAAGGTGGAGGATCGTGTGTGGTGGCGTGCTCTTGGGAAGGCCTATGTCCAGCAGTGGACGCAAATAGGCTGATTGATTGATTGATTGAAGTAAAAATAAAATCTACAAATCATTCAATTAAAAACACTTAATTACCTACTAGGAATTTTTGCTTTTTAAGGGGGTGTAGGTTCGTTTGAATATTGCAAGTAAAGATGATGTCTGGTGGGACATATCAGCCATGGCTAGTTACCACCCTACCGGCAAAGCAGTGCCGCCAAGCGATTTGGCGTTCCGGTACAATGCCGTTTAGAAACCGATCAGGGTTAGGGGCTTAACGAAATTGCCATACCCATTCCAAGTTAACCTGCTTCCATCACTTACCATCAGGTGAGCAGTCAAGGGCTATCTAGTATCAGAATATAAAAAATAGTTATCACATTGAAAGGATTAATAATCTTACCAGAGCTTCTGCTTTGGGTAGAGGCTGGTTGATTGGCCAAACAGTTGGATCAGTTGTAAAGGACTGAGAGGCTGTTGATACTGGACGAGTTTCAGGAAGCTTTATGGCACCAGATCTGTATCGTGGGTTCAGTATATTCTCAGGACATAATGATAGGAGACCCTTTAAAATAGAAATCACCGGTAAACCAAATATAAATAATACAAAAACATAACAATAATATCTACAGAACTTAATTTTTTAAATAATAAATGATTATTATTATTACACTAGCTGCCCCGGCGAACTTCGTACCGCCTAACAGTAGATTCTTTTGCAGGATTTTAAATTTTTCTCTCCGTAAAACCCATCCTCGTACTTCAAGGAATATTATGAAAAAAGAGTTAGCGAAATCGGTTCAGCTGCTCTCGATATTTGCGATCAGCAACACATTCAGTGATTCATTTTTATATATAGAGATTAAAATAACCAAGCAATATTTAATTTAAAAAAAAACAATGGTTGCTTAATAGTTGCCGTCTATTCGGGAGGTTAGGTACTCGATATCGGGCACGCAACTCTTACTTTTCAGAGTTATGTTTGTTTTAAGCAATTAATTAATACCACTTGTTTTAACGGTGAGGGAAAACATCGTCAGGAAACCTGCATGCCTGAGAGTTCTTCATGTTGTTCTCAAAGGTGTGTGAAGTCTGCTAATCCGCACTTGATCAGCTTGGAGGACTACGGCCAAACTCTTGTCATTCTTAGAGGAGACACGAGCTCAGTAGTGAGCCACCATCACTTGCCACCAGGTCTGATTGCAGCTAAGCGCTAGTCTATAAATTTAAAAATAAAAGTTTTCAATAAATTTCTCAAACCTTGTAAAATAATACAAGTGCTAGTTTTCTTCTATACTTCGCCGAGGGTTCAGGCGGCAGTTCTGTTACTATAAGTTCATCCGATAACATTTTCATAGCTTTTTGCAAAGTATCATTATTGAAAAGAATTTTCCCAACCAAAAATTTCTCAGTTTTGGAGGCTCTGTTGAAATTTGGTGACAAATCACCGTAAACAATTCTGCAGTCTGCTACTCGATTGTCAGGCTTGATCTTATAGAAAAAACCAGCATTAACTATCGCATGTGCATTTCTTGATCGTGCTGCTACCTTTAAATAGAAGACTGCTTTATTTTTGTTAGATCATGCTAAATAGTTATTTGTGTTATTTGTGTAGGTCAAACTGATATTTTTTCCCTCAAGAGCTGATATTTTGAATTCAGACCGAAGTGAAGGATTCTAAAGTAGAATCCTAAGTGTAGCGAGGAATTCAATATACGCCGCCTAAGAACAAAATATTTTGGCTCCGTGTGACACATTAATTTTTCCTCACTACCTATTTGAAAAACAATACACATACTAAATCACGAACGCAGACCAATCAGAAGGGGGAAAGTTTAAACTCCCACGGGAACAAAATATAATTTTGTTCCTGCTATACCAATGTTCGTTTTTCGATGACGATAAAAAAGTTATTTATGTATTTTTTCACAATAATTGATTGAAGAATTTACTTAATAGAACTATATATTTTACCTTGTATGTAACTACTTTGTTTTCTTTACTGAATGGTGGCATCAACACATTCAATATAACTTTCCCTTTCATATCTTCAGCAAGAAAATTGGCCATGGTAACAATCTTCTTAGTGCCATCTACAGAAACTGTAATAAAGTAGGTACTTAATTATGATACATTTCGATACTAATTTTAAGTTATATTTGAATTCAAAAACAAGTGATAGACATAAATAGTAATAGACAATAAAACAGAATATCTTTAACAATATAAGTCATTAATTAAAATAGGTAACTGGCCATTATTTCGCATCAGATCACATAAAGTTAAAAACTATAGACATGCTTATATTATTATAACTGGGATCTTTCTTTTCACGGTCTATCTGCTAAACCAATTTTGAGGAAATTTGGTATAGTGCTGTAATCCCGAAGATGAACATTAAGGTTACTTTTTGTCCTGGAAAATCCAAGAGTACCCGCGGGACTTTCAAAAACCTAACACCACACGTGCGAAATTGCAAGTAACATAATAATATAGCACTATAATATAGTAGACTATATTCTGGAAAGAAATATATACTTATAGTTAACCGCGCCCCTATAGTCTCGAGAAGGAGGAAGATGTCCGATGGAAACTCTCGATGAGCATGTTTTATCATCAGATTTCCCGCAATTGTTCCTATCTGAAACAATTTGCCATTTTCAATCGTCAAAGTACCAGCAACAGAATCAGAGGTGTTATTTTTTTAATTTATACTGATAAGAACACATAGTCAAATTATCGGATGAAAAGAATTAATGAAATAATTTAGGGATTTAATTAAAGTCCTTTACAAATAACTACTTATTTTTATCTTCTCTCGTGTATTAGACTCGTGTCGTGATAAAACAATAAGTAGGTATGTGAAATAATAAGTATGTTAAATAAATACAGCTAAGTGAATACAAATATCTGGTGATATTATTTTCACTTTACAAATCTGTCCCAAGTGATTGGAATAACTCTTCAATTTCTAGAACTTATGTGAATTAAAAATTATACGATCACTGCAATATTTTGTAATCCATGAAACTGCATACAATGCAAGTTGCAACATACATTTTGTGAAATTGCCACAGCAAACAATGTGCAGCGATATTGCGGTGGCTGTGTAATTTAGTGAAATTTATTTATTAGTAGAATACAAGTCTATAACAATTAAATATTAAAATTGCAAATCAAAAATATCATCTAAACCACCGTAACGAGGTAGGCTGCCCAGAACGCTGGCTGCGTTACCTCGTTAAATGGCCAGACTAATATGCTGACTGGGGTAACTGCCAGCCCTCCGATCCCCCGTGGATTCCACGAAACGAGATGGTACGTCCTCAAAAAAGGATCTAGCACCCTCGCTCCACGAGCCCATGGTCTCCACCCCAAAAGTCAAAAATAAACTATTTTCTACATTCTCATATTTGCACCTGTGTAATTTTATATTACCTATATCGTTCACTAAGTTTACTAATATATTGTCATTATCACATACTTAGCTATTTTTCAAGACCTATACTCACATTTCTAACGGCTACATGTGCAACAAACTGAATATGCTCGTTTATAATCTTAAGATACTCAAAATTTTCTGTATCAGACGCTTCTTGTAATATTTGAATAAACTCCGACAGAGTGGAACCAGCTCCAACAACTAAATTCTGATCGAAATTGAAGCCCCTAATTTCCGATACTCCACTGATGTCGATAAGTATACGTGGGTTTTCAATAATTGGGTATGCCCCTGAAAAGAAATGTGTAGTTATCACAGATATGTCCAGATATGCAACTAGCGTGGCTCCCTCAGTCCCTCTCGCTCAAGCAGAGTTACTTACTTGTGAAATGTTATTCCGTCTATTTTACGTTCGCTTCAGCTATTGTAGTCTAGTATACCCAACCCACCATTGAGCAATAACTTCAAAAACAACAAAACAACAAAACGAATCAATTATTTATTTACAATACTTGAGTCAACAAAGTATAGCGCTGACTCGTTTTAACAGTGTCTTAAGTCTGAGCAAAGTCAAAGTGCGCTCTATAGATCTCAGCCTAAGCTTGGGATCTATAGATCAAAACTTTGCTCAGACTTGAGTTTTAGTTGAAACGAGACAAATTTATGCGAGCGTATATAAATACGCTGTTGATAATGATGATGATGATGATGAATTCTGAGGAATCTTGAAATTATATTATATTATAATATAAGTTTATGACGGTTGTTGAGAATAAACAAGATTTGTTTAAATAATTTACCTTTTCCAGTATTTCCTGCAACGAGCATATAGGAGTCCACTCCCTTAGTACGCAAAACTTGTAATATATCAGCCACTGTTTGTACTCTAAACCATTGTCTACCATCTTTTAGTTCAATATACAAAATACTATCTTCCAAATCATTGTTAGACACAAAACACCAGTCGTAATCCTTGCAGTCTCTTCCCAAGCATGTATCTTTAGTATTTTTACACAGTTCTTCGATATCAGGCAATTCTATTCGCCCAGCAGCATCAGAAGCGAACTTTTTAAATGCATCGAAAATCGGTCTGTATCCAGTACAACGGCATAGGTTGCTCGATAGAGACCTCTCTACATCTAGCATCGTCAGGTTGGGTTCACTTTTTAACAGCCTGAAAATAATTTACTAACTATACAGAATGTTACCAGAACGATGGCGAAAACGAATACAGGTGATAGTACTGATGTGATACCACAATAAAATGCGAAAAAAATATATTTAAAAAATCCTGTAATTTTGTAAAAGTTAAGGATATTATATTGCAAATAAAACATCTGACTGACGCCAGAGGTCAACGAATGTTACGTAAGTAACATTTGTTACTCGGAGTCAATGCTGCGTCGTAGGCGGGGCATTGACTCGAGAGTTGCATGCTATACATTGCGGTTTTGAAAAATACTAAATCACTAAAACTATAAAATGAGGCAAATAAATATTGGTATTGGATTGTGTTTAGCTAGCATTCTGGTTACACCCTGTATGAAATATGTGAAACGGGTAAATTATATTTTGTAATAATTTTCGAAATCCTTTCAATTAACTTCATATCACTTAAGACATAATTAAATAAAACTTAAGTTCACAGTGACACTAAATAAATAATAATAAACTAGGGAAATTATGTGAATGGCTCACATTTAATCGAAATAGGAGTAAAAGGAAGATCTGATTTGATCTATCAATGCACAGCTCAAACTAGTTAATGCACAGCTCAAACTACTGTTGACTAGACGGAACGGGCTGTTTGGCATGCAGACTGTTAATATGACGTTGCCATCCGCTGAGAAATGATTTTTGCAAATTCGGGTTTGAAATTTGTGTAGTCCACGCGGATGAAGTCGCGGGAATAAGCTAGCATTAAGCAAGCATTATAAAGAGGAATGCCAAATTACCAAATACTCACGAGTACATAGACATCACCCATCCCGGTGTACAGAACCCACACTGAGTCCCGTTGTACTCTGCGAGAGTCGTTTGTAGAGGATGATACCCTTTCAGTCGGTTCCCAACTTGCTCGATGGTTGTGATGTCCCAACCCTGACATGAGGTTACTGATACCAAGCACTGAAAGCAGATTTAGAATGAGGGAATGGAAAGGAATGGGTAGATAAATATAATTAGAATACTCTTTGCTTATTCCTCTCTCTCTCTCCCTCTTTCTCTCTTTCTCTCTCTCCCTCTTTCTCTCTTTCTCTCTCTCCCTCTCTCTCAATCTCTAGTCTAGTTTACTATGAACACTTCCTGAATCTTGATAACTTAGGTGGGCAGTAACACTGCAGGATCAGGATTGAGGAGTTGGATCCAGAAATTTTTATGGGACCACCACGGCAACATCCTCTGTTGATTACAAAAATTTTGCCAATTGGTCCAGAAACTTCGAAAAAATCTGTGTATATAAGTACATTAAAAAAAATCCGGCCGAATTGAGAACCACCTCTTTTTGGAAGTCGGTTAGAAAGAAAGAAAGTTTTCTCTCCCTCCAAAATTTTAAAATACAAAATAGGCTCTGCCCCCTAATTGTGTAAGAATAACCATTTCATGGCTATCGCAATCGGCAAGAATTCTGCCCTTTGATTGGCTGTGAAAAAATGTAAACAGCGAATCAACCAATCAAAGGGCAGAATTTCTTGACGATTGCGATAGCCATGAAATGGTTATTCTTACACAATTGTGGGGCTGATGATATAAAGTATAGTACGCGACAGGTCAAGATCGGGGCGGAGGGACGCACCGCACACCCGCACGTCACTCGTGCTATCCCGCACCCGGCACCAGGCGTACCATCTCGACCGGTCGCGTACTATTTATGTATGTATTTCAATTTCAATAATTATGCGATCTTTACTAAAACTTACAGCATTGACGGACTGTGGGGCTTGACCCGGGCACTTGACAGCACTGACGATGCAGGCTCCGCAGCCCCCTTCCAGGCACATGTACTTGGTGCCTCGCAGCTCCAGGTGCCTGCGGAGGTACTCCAGCAGAGACGTGGTGGACGATACATCATTACCAACTGTTTGAATAAAAGTATATTATAACCATTCAATAATTTCTGTTAGTGGTTCGCCCCGACCTAGGATCTTGCGGTACCTATCCCATAATTCCCATAAGGCGTTTGCCTGTTAAAATGCTGAGAGCAATACGCAAGCAGTTCACTTCATTCTTATTTATTGTGCTAACTGCACAATAAATAAGAGTGAAGTGAACTGCTAATAGAAATACTTATACCCATTAAAATCAAATAATTTCGTTTCTTTATAATATTTATCTAATTTTAGTATTTGTTGTAATTGAAATTATACACAAGTTTCAGTTTAGGTTTTTAAGGATCCGTACCTAAAAAGGAAAAACGGAACCCTTATAGGATCACTTTGTTGTCTGTCTGTCTGTCCGTCTGTCTGTCAAGAAACCTACAGGGTACTTCCCGTTGACCTAGAATCATGAAATTTGGCAGGTAGGTAGATCTTATAGCTGACATTTGGGGAAAAATCTGAAAACCGTGAATTTAGGGTTAGATCACACAAAAAAAAAATTGTGGTCATGAACTAATAATTAGTATTTTCTACTTTCGAAGTGAGATAACTATATCAAGTGGGGTATCATATGAAAGGTCTTCACATGTACAGTCTAAAACAGATTTTATTTATTTTTATGCATCATAGTTTTTGAATTATCGTGCAAAATGTCGAAAAATACGACTGTAGTACGGAACCCTCATTGCGCGAGCCGACTCGCACTTAGCCGGTTTTTTTCTTCATTAATAACAGGTTCGATTTCTGTAAGGAAAACATCGTGAGGAAAATCTGCGTGCCTGAGATTTCTCCGTAGTGTTCTCGGCGGTATGTGAAGTCTGCCAATGTCATGCCTGTGCTCAGTAGTGGGCCGGCGATGGGTTGATCATGATGCTGATGAGTTACCTGAGCACTCGACTCCGTTCACTTTAAATTTAACACAGTCCATATTCGCTTACACGCAAGACGTATGGCGAATAGAATAAATGTTTTTATCATCGTGTTTATATAACACAATTTATTGTCCTGCGTTATCATGCGTCATGGTTTGGCGTCCTATGATGAATAGACGTAGCAATGTGCGTCTGTACGTATACCTTTTCATCAATCGATCAATTAGTCAGCCTGTTTGCGTCCACTGCTGGACATAGGCCTTCCCAAGAGCGTGCCACCACACACGATCCTCTGCCTTCCTCATCCACCCCCTTCCCGCTACCTTCTTGGTCGTGAGTCCAGCAAGTTGGAGGTTATCCCACACTGCGCTTGCCGATACAAAGTCTCCACTCCAGAACACGTCTGCCCCAGCGACCATATATTCTGCGGCAGACGTGGCCTGCTCACTGCCACTTCAGCTGGCTAATTCGTTGAGCTATATCATTCACTTTGGTTCTCCGACGTGGACCTAATCATAATAATTATAATTTACTAGCTTATGCCGGCGACTTCGTCCCCGTTTACTACACAAATTTCAAACCCCTATTTTACCCTCTTAGGGTTGAATTTTCAAAAATCAATTCTTAGCGGATGTGTACGTCATAATAGCCATCTGCATACCAAGCCCGATCTGTCCAGTAGACTTTTGTTTGAGCTGTGAGTTGATAGATCAGTCAGTCACCTTTTACTTTTATACAGGGTGTAAACTAGTACGCTAGTAAAAACTTAGCGTTATTGTTATACCTACTACCTCTCTCTCTCTCTCTCCGGCCGTTCCTTCATTACTGAATATCGTGGTCCTGGCAAACTTCCCTCGAATGGATTATCTGTTTCCACCGGCTTCTGTCGGTGGCCATTTTCACTATGTGATAAAATCCACACCTGCTGGATCCCCTTAACTGGTCTGACCACCTAGTTGGTGAGCGGCCTCTCGCTCTTTTGCCCTCCGTGTTGCCCGTCACTATTAGCTTTCCTAAGCTGTCGTCCCCCCGCCGTATGATGTGGCCGATATATGAGAGCAGTCGTTGGTAACATATGGAGGAGAGTCGAGCAGTGATTCCGAGTTGCGAAAGGATAGACACGTTTGTGCGTTTGGCAGTCCACGGAGTCCGTAGCATCCGCCTCCAGCACCACATTTCGAACGCATCTATTCTTTGCCTTTCTCTTGCTTTGGTAGTCCATGTCTCTACGCCATACATAAAAATTAGGAAGATTAAGGCACGAACGAGACGAGTCTTGGTTTGCCTGTGGCAGTGATATGCCTCTGTATACTACCTAATAATATGTTATACTACCTAAACACAATCCAATACCAATAAGCATTTGCCTCATTTGGTAGTTTTAGTGATTTAGAATTTTTCAAACCCGCAATGTATAGCGTGCAAAACTCGGGTCAGTGCCTCACCTACGACGTGGCAATGACTCCGAATGGCCTACTTACGCAACGTTCGTTGACCTCTTGCGTCAGTCAGATGTTTTATTTGCAATATAATATGGTGAACTTTAACAAACTATACGATTTTTTGTGTTTTTTCGCGTTTTTTTGGTGTTACCATAATAAGTAATCATCTTCATATTCGCATCCTCTTCTTACTAATCTAAAATGAAAAGGACAGACATAAAAATAAAATTCGTGCTGTCAAATCTCGTGAGTACCTACTCGTGACTTTAGCTGCGAGTCGCGGGCCCTTTGTTTAAATTTATAGAGTGTACTAAAATTCAGAGTCTTTATATGTAAAATTTATGTTCTGTCCTTTTTTAGCAATATTAAAAAGAAAAAGATGCAGATACTCTAAATTTAGTTTAGAGAAAGACAACAGAATTGGAACCGTCTAACTAATCAGACCAAAGAATTTGCAAGTACTACTACGGTCTTATAGCTCAATTCTCAATTTGATCCTGAATCGATTATGTCAAATATTAGGGTCTAGAAATGCATGCTGGTTCTCTCTATAACTTGAACCCTCAATAAGAATGATTTCCAGAAATTCCACACGAACGAAGCCAGGACGGGTCAACTAGTTAAGAGTATAGCAACAAGCCAACAAGCACTAACAAAAAAAAAATTTAACTTAGCATTATTTGTCAAACAGCGCAAATTTTTTATTTGCGTAATGATTATGAGGTATTTAAAAATCCCCTTTCATAATATTATTAGGTGCGTAAAATAAGAAAGTTAAATACAATTATGCCTAGATTAGATAAGGGACATAATAGAGGAGCTGACGAACAAAACGGTGTAATTGCACGAAATTTTACAGAAGGAGCAAAAACTGAATAAGAGATTTTGTTTACTGTTATGCCGTTTGATCGAAATCACGAAGTTTGACTTAACTTTAATACAGTTTTAGGCTGTTTTGCAGACAGACAGACAGACAGACAACAAAGTGATCCTATAAGGATTCCGTTTTTCCTTTTGAGGTACGGAACCCTAAAAAGTTATAAGCATTTAAATATTTCTGATTAGACAGAGATAGCAATATAGAATTATGACGTCATTTTAACAAATGCCATAGTAGCTTCGTGCGGGTTCATACAAATTTTCGTTTTGCGAGAAAGGGATAGAAGACCCTCCCGCTCCAAAATTAAAATGCCTGTAACTTTGTAAATCTTTGTTGGATTTTAATATTTTTTTCAGCGTGCATCATTATTTTTATCCTAGTTTATAGTAAAGTAATAATATTTATCAAATTCAAAAGTAGTAAAATACCCAATTAGGATTAGATCCAACAAGCCAGGCCACAGAGCTAGTGGTCTAGCTTACAGCGATAGCGATTTCCCAAGAGACTCCATTCAGCGCTTCCAATGCACTGAAATTAAAACCTGTCTATTTTCTAAATTGGCTTTTTAAGACATCATCTCCGGTCACATTCCACTGAACGGATTTGCATACCTTATTGCAAAATCAAACTCGCCAAAATGCACAGAATGCGATATAATCGAGGATGTGTATCACGTCTTAGTGGAGTGTGTACGGAACGAAATAGAAAGGCATAATTTTATAAATAGGTTTAATATTGATTTGAGAGATGTGGGTACTTGTAACAGTGTTTTGGCCCTCCCTTTGTCTAAGGAGGCCAGAGCACTGTGCAAGCTGTATAAAACGTACTCAAATCTTAGAAGTTAGAACATAATGAAATGTTTGCTCCTATGAGGGTGACATGTTTAGGTTGTAAACAAACCCTCTACAAAAATCTAGAAAAAAAAAAAAAAAAGACATATCATCATGATCAACCCATCACCGGCTCACTACAGAGCACGGGTTTCCTCTCAGACTGAGAAGGGTTTTTGGCCATAGTCTACCACGCTGGCCATGTGCGGATTGGTAGACTTCACACACCTTTGAGAACATTATGGAGAACTCTCAGGCATGCAGGAATCCTCGCGATGTTTTTCTTCACCGTTAAAGCGAATGATATTTAATTAATTAAAACGCACATAACTCCGAAAAGTTAGAGATGCGTGCCCGGGATCGAACCCCCGACCTTCGATTAGAAGGCGGACGTTCTAACCACTAGGCTATCACAGCTTGTAAAGCTTGTTTTGACATATGCTGTCATCTAAATATATAAAAGGACTAGCTGATGCCCACGACTTCGTCCGTGTAGAATTAGGTTTTTAAAAATCCCGTGGGAACTCTTTGATTTTCCCGGATAAAAAGTAGCCTGTGTCACTCTCCAGGCCTTTGTCTATACGCATGCGAATCAGACTCGCGCACTGAGGGTTCCGTAGTACAATCGTATTTTATCGACATTTTGCACGATAAATCAAAAACTACTTACTAGATCTCGTTCAAACCAATTTTCGTTGGAAGTTTGCATGGTAACGTACATCATATATTTTTGTAGTTTATTCATTTTCTTGTTTTAGTAGTTACAGGAGGGGACGGGGACACACACACACACATTTTACCACTTTTGAAGTGACTCTCGCGCAAACTATTCAGTTTAGAAAAATACATCTATTTACCAAGTTTCAACAGCATTAACTCTAATAGTTTCGGAAAAAAGTGGCCGTGACATACGGACGGACAGACAGACGGACAGACATACATGACGAATCTATAAGGGTTCCGATTTTTGCCATTCGACTACGGAACCCTAAACAAGAGATGGTTGCGATTTAATGTCAGGACAATAAATATTCGGGGAGGAAAAAATAAAGGAAATTTAAAACACACGCATATTTTTTATTGATAACTAGCTGACCTGCCCCGGCTTTCCTCGGGTGGAGTTTAGAAAATTAAGGGGGAGGTTGAATTAAATTTTTCTCTCCGTAAGAACCATCCTCGTACTTCAAGAAATATTATAAAAAAAGAATTAGCGAAATCGGTTCAGCTGTTCTCGAGATTTGCGATCAGCAACACATTTAGTGATTCATTTTTATATTATAGATAACTATATTATAATATTATTAAACAAAAGGTTTCATTAATTGAACTTTTTTAATAGAATTTGAATTCCTCCAATTTAGTCTCACAAGCCAAACTGATCATCTCAACAGTATAAGGGCCATCTGAAATATAAATGGAAAGAATAATTAAGTAGATTTTATCATTCACAATGAACCAAAAACTTAATTAGCTATAATCCCATGAAACAGGTCGTATGGTGCAACATGCAGCAATCGACATGCACGTGCAATTTCTGTGAAAGTCCCATCAAAATAGATTCAGCCGTTCCGAAGATTAACCCGTTCAGACAGACAGACAGACAAAAATTTTAAAAACGTGTGATTCAATTATGGTACAAATAAGATAACCATATGAGCTTAATATGAGGTAGTTGTTTCGAAATTACAGACAGACACTCAATTTTATTTATTAGTATAGATATAGATATAGATATATATTAGTTAGATTAGTATAGATATAACTAGCTTATGCTCGCGACTTCGTCCGCGTGGACTACACAAATTTCAAACACCTATGTCACACCGTTAGGGGTTGAATTTTCAAAAATCCTTTCTTAGCGCATGCCTACGTTATAATAGCTATTTGAATGCCAAATTTCAGCCCGATCCGTCCAGTAGTTTGAGCTGTGCGTTGATGGATTAGTCAGTCAGTCAGTCACCTTTTTCTTTTATATATTTAAGAAGATAAAATTACCTATATTAAACCAATTGTTGGAGGGGAAACCAGACTCCAACCTTGAAGAAGTAATCGCCTCTCGCAAAGCGAGAGGTATCACCACTCCCATACACGTTGCTGGCTCTGATGTTACTGAAACAAAAATAAAACTTTCAAAACTTACCTTACCTTTGCACAAGTTTAAAAATCTATTAAAAATATGCTCCTGAAAAAAGCATATTACACAATTGAGGATTATCTAAATGATAAAAGAGCGTGGATTTGACCTGCAGCTCGTTCCAGCAACGCACAAGACTGCAAATACTTTTTTTTATACATGGCATACAATATTATGCCATGTTGTGTGAGCGACCGCCGAGTTTCTTGTTGGTTCTTCTCGGTAGGAAAGGCATTCCGAACCAGTGGTAGATGCATCCGACGATTCGAAAGCACTTGTGAAAGTTTACTTGAATTAAAAAGATTTATTAGCTGATGCCCGCAACTTCGTCCGCGTGGAATTAGTTTTTTCAAAATCCCGTGGGAACTCTTTGATTTTCCGGGATAAAAGTAGCCTATGTCACTCTCCAGGTCTTTATCTATACCCATGCGAAAAATCACGTCAATCCGTGGCACCGTTGATTGAAGGAAAACACACTTTCGCATTTATAATAAGGGTACTGATTATTGCGTGATGCTTAGACAATGGTCAATCTGTTCTCATTCTGAGAGGAGACCCATGCTCAATAGTTATTTGGCGATAGGTTGATCATGGTGATGATGAATAACAAAATCAAAAATCAATTTTGATAATCACATTTTGATCCTAAGATTGCATCATTGGTGTAAGATTTTTTTCTAAAATAAATTCTGAAATCTTGGGGAATATCTGTGCCTGTTGGTATGAAATAGTTCCAAGTTCGATCTGTCAGTAGTTCTCCAGTTTTACGTTTAAACACAGTCTCTTCACTTGTGAAATATCCAACACCCATTATAAAGGCACCTTCTACCTATAAATAAACAAAGTAATCTCTATATATAAAAATGAATCGCAAAATGTGTTGCTGATCGCAAATCTCGAGAACAGCTGAACCGATTTCGCTAATTCTTTTTTCATAATATTTCTTTAAGTACGAGGATGGTTCTTACGGAGAGAAAAATTTTAAGTATTAAATTATTTTTAAAGAATCGACTGTTATCGTATCTAACGAAGTTTGCTGGGTCAGATAGTTATTTATAAAAGAATAAAAAGAATATTCCTATGCTTACCTGCCCTATATCAATGTCTGGATTTACACTACGTCCTACGTCTTCTAGCAAATCAACTCTTATTATTTGAAACTGTCCCGTCAAAGTATCAACTTCAACTTCAGCCAGCGTTACACCGTAAACATTGAAATTGTTTACATCACTAGCATCTACATAAGAATTAGCCTGTAAATTGACTCCATCCTGAAACGCTTTGGCTACAAGTTCTTCCCATGTTGGATTTATCATTTGTTCCTTTATTGGATCCAGTCTTTTTAACAGTTGCTCGCAACATCTTTGAACACCAACCTGAACATTCTGCGATGTCAGACTGCCCGCTGTACGGGAGTTGTTTGGATTAAGCATTGCAGTGTTTGGTTTAATAAAAATTTTACTCATGGGTATCTTAAGAAAGTAAGCGCACACTTGTATAGCTTTGGTATTTATTCCTTGACCCATTTCTGTGCCACCATGAACTATGGCGACAGAGCCATCCCCGTGGAAAACTGACATTGTAATATTTAAGAAAAACGGAGCTGAACTTAACCATTTCATTAGTGTAAACCTCAAACCACGTTTCTTCCATCGATTTGCTACGTTAAATTTATTTACAGCAATTCTTCTTTCTTTATAATTAGAATCTGCTATAAGAGTATTCACCATTTCTTCAATATCACTATACTTTGTTCTGTCCAAGTTATTCAAACGTACTTGCAAGGGATCTATACCAAGCTCATAGGATATCCTCTCCATTATTTCCTCCGTGCCAGAAATAGACTCTAAGGTTCCTGTAAAATTTAATTCAGAAAATTATAAAACGAAACTCTCAAATGAGAGGATTTTTTCCGACCTAATTCACATTATCTCAATTTCCTTAGAGATCTCTAACTTTTTGAGAATAAAACTATATCTATAAACCTTCTTCTTGAATCACTCTATGTATTGGTGAAAACCGCATTAAAATCCGTTGCGTAGTTTAAAAGATCTACGCGTTCATACATACATACAGACAGCGGGAGGCGACTTTGTTTTATACTATGTAGAGATGATTTAAAAATACTATGTAAGGGTTGTTCGGTTTTTAATCAGTACCCTTATTATAAATGAATGCGAAAGTGTGTTTGTTTATTGGTTTGTTGGTTTGTCCTTCAATCACATCGCAACGGTGCAACAGATTGACGTGAGTTTTTGCATGGGTATAGATAAAGACCTGGAGAGTGACATAGGCTACTTTTTATCCCGGAAAATCAAAGATTTTTAAAAACCTAATTCCACGCGGATGAAGTCGCGGGCATCAGCTAGTAAAATATAAAAGTATGTATTTTACCTGGAGCCCGAAACCAGGAGTTCGAGTGAGTGTCAGTGATTACGTTAAAACACCTATAATTCCACGTATCTTGGATATAGCAACTAGAAAATACATCAAGGGATAATCTTACGAGAGTTTCGTTGACTATGAAGCCGTTATCATTATACAAGTCGTAATTAAGATACTGAACCACTCCATTTTCGTTAACACCGATCTGAAATTCAAGATTGAATTGATAGAAGATATTACTAATGTAGAAGTAGAGGATCACCAAGAAGAAAAATATTACTTAGAAACTATACAAAAGCAAAAAACCGGCCAAGTGCGAGTCAGGTTCGCGCAACGAGGGTTCCGTACTACAGTCGTAATTTTTCGACATTTTGCACGATAAATCAAAAATTACTATGCATAAATATAAATAAAAACCTGTTTTAGAATTTACAAGTAAAGCCCTTTCATAATATGATACCCCACTTGGTATAGTAATCTTACTTTGACAATTGAAAATACTCATTATTTGTTCAAAACACATTTTAATTTTTTTTCTTGTGATGTGACCATAAATTCACGGTTTTCCGATTTTTCCTCTGTCTGATATAAGATAACTCTATTTGCCAAATGATTCTAGGTCAACGGGAAGTACCCTGTAGGTTTCTTGACAAACCGACAGACAGACAACAAAGTGATCCTCTAAGGGTTCCGTTTTTCCTTTTGAGGTACGGAACAAAGATCAAAGGGAAAGACGTAAGACTGTGAACCTTAAAATATAAAGAAGTTTAAACAATATTAATGATACGGAACAACTAACTTATTAGCAGAGCCTCAATAGCTCAACCGGTATAGGAGTGGACTGAAAACCGAAAGGTCGACGGTTCAAATCCCGCCCGTTGCACTATTGTCGTACCTACTCCTAGCACAAGCCTGACACTTAATTGGAGAGGAAAGGGGAATATTGGTCATTTAATATATCTTATATTCTTTAAAAAATAAAATGCAAATTCTTTAACAGAATAAATCGTATAGTAATAATTATAAACACCCTCATACATACTTCATAATCAGTCGATGATGGCATTCTCTTTCCTAATGCTCGTGTTTGACTTCTTAGAGGCAAAATAAATCTGCAGGGCCGGTTTAGTTTGTATGTAACTAAAGCACATGCAGTAGACACTATGTTCTGTCTTGATATCTTCGCACCATAGCTACCACCAAGGCGACGTACCTTGACATCTACCCTTAAATTTTTAAATACCATTTTTACTGAGCACCATAGATTCCTTATACATGAATGGTGCACACCATAAATATGTCGGTACATAGAATAAAAACAAAAAAATATAAGAGTAAACAATTTGGGTGGTCTTATCGTTACCTAGTAATCTACAACCATTTCATTTTTAGATGAAGATCAAACTCAAAGGATTAATTCAATACTAGATGATATGATTTATTTATGACTTCGTCCGCGTGGATTTAGGTTTTAAAAATCCCGTCAGAACTCTTTGATTTTCCGATATATAAAGCTACCTATGGACTTTCCGGGACGCAAGCTACCTCTGTACCGAATTTCATCAAAATCGGTTAAGCGGATAGGCCATGAAAAGCTGACAGACAGACAGACAAACTTTCGCATTTATAATAATATTAGCTATGGATTAATAATCCTGCAACGTTGCCATTTGTCTGCAAAAATTTCAGTATTAAAATAATAGGTATTCTGTTTTTTAATTTACCTGCTTTCTTCAATGTTTAAGCAACGGGCCGTTTGAACCTGATCTGCATCTATGTATTGAGAGGTCGGAAAAACTTTTAATCCCTCTTCAGTAGGCAAGGATACACACATCATGGTTTCAAAACAAAAATGATATTGCCATAATATTGTGCGATTGCCTTTTATAATTTTAACAACTTCATTGCCTGTTCTGGTAGCTGGTACAGATGAAAAAAACGTAGTTTTTTGAGAATTGTTTTTATTTACCCTTATATCAACAAGCGGCTTTCTAACATCACTATAAGTAACTTTTACCATCAGTGTAGCTCGGTTCGCTAAGTAATATGTATCGGCAACTATGATTCCTATTGGTTGATTATAATATTTCACTTCTCCACTGCAAAGTATTTCTTCATCTGCCGTAAAATCGGTTACATCGGGTGACGTAAATGAATTCAGACCAGGTATATCTTTTGCTGTATAAAACGCTATAACTCCTTTTTGTTGCTGTAAAAAATATTAAAAATATCTTTAGGCTTTATTTTTTTATAGTCAATTTTAAAATTAGAGAAGAATTTGTATTTGCTATTGAAGAAATGTTACTGTTCTTCTTCTCAAGGTTTACTTACTAATGCTTCTGTGGCATCTATACTCGTAATAGTTCCCAATGCTACGGTGCTGAGCACAAATGCTGCAAATACCTCCCTTGGAAATTTTGACATATCATCAGTATATTTTGCTTCTCCTGCACATTGTAACTGTATATACAATTTGAATGAGTAAATTAATAATCAATTATTCATACCTAATTAAAGAAATACTAAATATTATTTGTTACAGTGTATGTGGATATATACCGTTTTGTAAAATCAGTTGTAAGTAGACACTTCACAAAAGTAAGAGAAAAAATTGTTTTAGATTCTTGTAAAAACCTAAATTCACGCGTACGAGATTGATGGCAAATGTCTATGTAAGCATAAATTCACAATCACAAAGATGATGATTAATAAAAGAAAAGCCGACTGACTGATGACTGACTGGCTGAACCACAGGGCGGATCAGGCTGAAATTTGGCATGCAAATAGCTGTTATAATATAAACATCCGTTAAGAAAAGATTTCTGCAAATTCGACACCTAGGGGGGTAAAATGAGGATTTGAAATTGGTGTTGTCGCGAGCATAAGCTAGTATTAAATAGATTGATTTAATTTGAATCTTACCAGAGCTTCCGTCTTGGGTATTGGCTGATTGATTGGCCAAACAGTTGGATCAGTCGTGAAGGACTGAAAGGCTGTTGAGACAGGGCGATTTTCAGGTAACTTTATAGCACCAGATCTGTATCGTGGATTCAGTATATTTTTCGGACACAGAGATAGGAGACCCTTCAAAATGGAAGCCACAAGTTAGAAAAATACAGTTATAATTAGAATGCGAATGGCGTCGATTTTGTTGTCTTTCTCTAAACTAATTTTAGAGTATCTGCATCTTTTTCTTTTTAATATTCTTAAAAACTAAAAAGGATAAAACATGAATTTTACATTCAAAGTTTCAGTGCACGCTACAAATTTAAACAATAGTGTCGCGACTGTCAGCTAAAGTCATGCGGTTTGAAGGCACTAAATTAATTTAAAACTGTCAAACTGTGTCTGTCTTTTTCATATTACATTAGTAAGAAGAGGATGCGAACACTCTAAAATTTAGGTGTGCTCAGAATCAGTACCAATGAAAACTTAGCGCTATTATTATACTACCTAAACACAATCGAATATACCAATAACCATTTGCCTTATTCTTGTAGATTTAATAATTTAGTATTTTTCAAACCCGCAATGTAGGTAGGTATAGCGTGTAAAACTCAGGGGCAATGCCCCACCTATGACGTGACATTGGCCCCGCGGCACCTATCTACGCAACGGTCGCTGACCTCTAGCGCCAGTCAGATGTTTTATTTGCAAGACATTGCGAACTTTTAAACAATACAGAATTTTTTTTTTATTTATTTATTTATTTTACACTTTATTGCACACAACACAAAGTAAACATTGAAAAAACACAATACAGGATCTTAATCTAATAGCTGTAGCATGCAAAGGCGGCCTTATCGCTAAAGCGATCTCTTCCAGGCTTTCTTTTTTTTTGTTTTTTTTCAGTGGTAACTTATCAGTAATCATCAGTTTATCACTTTTCTAGCATTTTTTCATTTTTCTAGCATTATAGTAAAATCCTGTTTCCGTAGAAAAAGAGCAACTGTCGAGTTTCTTGCTAGTTTTTCTCAGTTGTAAAGGCATCCGATTCAGTAGATGCATTTGACGATTCACAAGCACTTGTAAAAATTTAATTGAATTAAAAATATTTCTATACTTTTTAGAACAAGTTTTTTATTACCTTATAAAATAATACAAGTGCTAGTTTTCTTCGATACTTTACTGAAGGTTCCGGTGGTAGTTCTACTACTATAAGTTCCTTTGACAACACATTCAGAGCTTTTTGTAATGTGTCATTATTGAAAAGAATTCTGCCAATGAGATATTTTTCCGTTTGTGTGGCTCTGTTGAAGTTCGGCGACAGATCACCGAAAACAATCCTACAGTCCAATACTCGATTATCTCCATTTATTTTATAGAAAAAACCAGCGTTAACTATCGCATGCGCGTTTCTTGATCGTGCTGCTATCTATAAATAAAAAAATGGTTTAAGGTCAAAAGCCAAATCATTTATTCAAATCGGGTACAGTATAAGTTGCTGAATTTGCAATACAATGATGTGGTGATAATTAAGAAGTTTATTTTTGTTAGATCTTCATTTTTAGGGGTCCGTACCTCAAAAGGAAAAAATAATCCTTATAGGGGAGATCACTTCGTAGTCTGTCTGTTGTGTCTGTGAATCAAAATCTATGTAAACTTCCCGTTGATCTAGATTTATGTCAATTGGCAGTTAGCAATGTCATATGTACCTACAAGGGAAAATCCGAAAACCGTGAATTTGTGGTTACATCAGCAAAAAAAATAAAAAGTGTTATTTTTGTATGTTAGTACGGAACACTTCGTGTGCGAGTCTGACTAGCACTTGACGGGAATTTTTTTTGCAATTGTCTGACTTTCTTCTAAATGTTGGGTAATTGAATAAAATGTTATGAAAGTCCATGGTACAAGAAAGAACAACAAGCTTACTATCTCATAATCTGCTAAACGAGATTACATTGTAGGCATTGCCGCCCTCCCATTGCTACACATATAAGAAAAGCAAGCAAACCTTCCGAATTACAATCTATGCATCTTTCACCCCAGTATCGGAACATTCTTAGAAAATGCTGTCGCTATAATGCAGAAAAGCATAAATAAAAAGGCCCCTAAGACACGGGATTTCCTAGTTTAGGGGTCAGGATTCCAGAGAGTTGATTACTGTACTGAGTTGTTTAAATAAATAAATAAATATTAAAAATATTATGCACTGTAGAGTTTTTTAATCATCTCCATATAGATTTATATACCTCAGAAAATTCATCTAGCTTAGCAAAGAAAATACGCTTCCTTAAAATTTAAAACAAAAATCAAGGAATATTTTCTATGATATAATATTTTACCTTGTATGTAACTAATTTATTTTGTTTACAGAATGGCGGCATCAGCACGTTCAATATAACCTTCCTTTTCATATCTTCAGCGAGAAAGTCCCCCATGGTAACAATTGTTTTAGTGCCAGCTAAGGAAACTGTAATGAATGCATAATTATACGTTATCGACCATGCCAGACAACTCAATTAATTTAAATCGGTGTGCATAAATGTAATAAACAATTTACCAACAGAACATAAATATTATTACTTACGGACAAAAAAGTAAAATTTCCAATAATATTTACACAAAATATGTATATTGCATACTAGATGATGATTAGGGTATTTCTGATGGTGAATTGATATTTTAGGTATCAAGCAATGACTATTTACACTAAAAAATATTAATAAATCTTCTCATTTCCGATTAAATGATTTCTGCTTACTTATAGTTAACCGCGCCCCTATAGTCTCGAGTAGAAGGAAAATGTCCGATGGAAACTCTTGATGAGCATGTTTTACCATCAGATTTCCCGCAATTGTTCCAATCTGAAACAGTTTTATATTTCTTCGTAAAAATACGATACAATAACAAAATTATATTAAGAACTTTTAAAGTTTTTAATTGTAATAATATGACTCAAAAGCTTACATAATTTATCTGTCGAACCAGTAAAAAGAAAGTAATTATTTTCAGGGATTTAGAATCTTGAGATAATAAATAAAACAATATTATACAATACAATACCTAATGTTAAACAAACACGTAGCTTAGGTAAGAAAAAAAAATCTGGTGATATTTAAGTATTTGCACCTGAATTTTCAAAAATCCTTTCTTAGCGAATGTCTACATCATAATAGCTATCTGCATGCCAAATTTCAGCCCGACCGGCCCAGTAGTTTGAGCTGTGCGTTGATAGATCAGTTAGTCAGTCAGTCAGTCACCTTTTCCTCTTATATATTTAGATTAAAAAACAGTTATTAGCTTCTCTCAAGTATACTTACATTTCTAACAGCTACATGTGCAACCAGTTGAATATGCTCATATAAAATTTTGAGATACTCAAAATATTCTGTATCGGATGCTTCTCGTAATATTTCAAGGAACTCTGTCAGGGTTGTTCCAGCTCCAACAATTAAATTCTGATCATAAACGTAGCCTTTGATTTCCGATACTCCACTGATGTCGATAAGTATACGTGGGTATTCAATAATTGGGTATGCCCCTGAAAAAAATATTGTAATTATGTTGCCATAGGTATAAAGTAGGTAGGTAAAGCTTATTTCAAATTTTTTTTCAAAACTTGGTACGAATGTTGGAAACGCCAATATTAACTGGACTATAATTTATATCCCTTATAGTCACTACCCCTATTATAAATGCGAAAGTGTATTTATTTGTTGGTTTATTGGTATGTTGGTTTGTCCTTCAATCACGTGGCAACGGTGCAACGGATTGACGTGATTTTTTGCATGGATATAGATAAAGACCTGGAGAGTGATATAGGCTACTTTTTATCCCGGAAAATCAAAGAGTTCCCACGGGATTTTCAAAAACCTAAACCCACGCGGATGATCGATGAGTCGCGGGCATCAACTAGTGCAAAATAAAGCCTCACAAGCAGCTATGCCCAAATTCAAAAGTTTCAAAAGTTTTCGATCATAAAATTATCCTATTACCTTTGCCAGTATTTCCTGCAACGAGCATATAGGAGTCAACTCCCTTAGTACGTAAAACTTGTAGTATATCAGCCACTGTTTGTACTCTAAACCATTGTCTACCATCTTTCAGTTCAATATACAAAATATTATCTTCCAAATCATCGTTAGATACAAAACACCAGTCGTAATCCTTGCAGTCTCTTCCCAAACATGCGTCTTTGGTTTTATTACACAGTTCCTCGATATCAGGCACTTCTATTCGCCCAGGAGCGTCAGAAGCAAACCTTTTGAATGCATCAAAAATTGGTCTGTATCCAGTACAACGGCATAGGTTGCTCGAAAGAGACCTCTCTACATCAAGCATTGTTAAGTTGGGATCACTTTTCAACAGACTGAAAATAATCTACCATAAGAAACGTGTAAAATTGGTAAATAATAAATTACCTACTAGCTGATGCCCGCGACTTCGTACGCGTGGATTTAGATTTTTAAAAATCCTGTGGGAACTCTTAAATTTTCCGGGATAAAACGTAGCCTATGTCCTTCGCCGGGTTGCAAGCTACCTCTGTACCAAATTTCGTCAAAATCGGTTGAACAGTTAAGCCGTCAAAAGCTAGCAGACAGACAGATAGACAGACATACTTTAGCATTTATAAAATTAGTATGGATTATGTAATTATTACGATAACACTAAGGACACATAAGTGGGAATGGACATGTAAAACCGATAGACGTTGGAGACTCACGGCGCTGGTATGGCGACCTCGCACCGGAAGATCACCCCGGTGGAACTCATATTTCACCCCCTTTAGGGGTTGAATTTTCAAAAATCCTTTCTTAACAGATACCTACGAATTTCAGCCCGATCGGCGTAGTAGTTTGAGCTGTAGGTACGTTAATAGATCAATCAGTCACCTTTTCCTTTTATATATTTAGATTGTACACCAAAACCATAACAATAGAAATATAACAAAGATGTTTGCAGGTACAATAGGCGGCCTTATCGCTAACAGCGATCTTTTTTAATAGCTCTAGATCTTTTAGTAGATCTCTTTAATTAGCTCATACAAAAACTTTTTGTTAAGTCTCTGACACTACGGACGGCTAGGTTGCCTTTCCAGCGTCCATGCTACATATTACTAGAATAACTTCAAGGTAAGAGTGAATGGGCATATTTTAGGCAAGCACGCTTACAACCTAGACTGTCAAACGCAACACTATCGTACAGTTAAAAAAAAGAATAAGAAAAAGGCACTATAGTCTTCACCAGCATTTAAATCAAAATTCCATGGCCACGTACGAAGCGATTTGCCCCTCGTTTCTGATTCGAACCGCCGAAGATATCCGAAAGATATGGAATGCCCCTCTAGCATCAGTTTTTCACTTCAATTTAAACTAAATTATTCCCGCGACTACGTCCGCACGGACTACACAAATTTCAAACCCCTATTTCACCCCCTTAAGAGTGGAATTTTCAAAAATCCTTTCTTAGCGGATGTTTACGTCATAATAGCTATCTGCATGCCATATTTCAGCCCGATCCGTCCAGTAGTTTGAGCTGTGCGTTTATAGACCAGTCAGTCAGTCACCTTTTCCTTTTATATTATATTTAGATAAGGGCACAATCAAGTCAAGAGTGAATAGGCATCTTCTAAGCAAGCGCACGCCATCTTAGGCTGTATCAACATTTGCCTGCAAGTCGGATTGTAGCCAAGCGCAGTGTATAAATTAAAAGAAAATGAATGCCAGATACTCACGAGTACATAGCCATCACCCATCCCGGTGTACAGTAGCCGCACTGAGTCCCGTTGTTCTCTGCGAGAGTCGTTTGTAGAGGATGATAACCTTTCAGTCGGTTCCCAACTTGCTCGATGGTTGTGATGTCCCAACCTTGACATGAGGTTACTGACACCAAGCACTGAAACAAGAATTCGCATGATAATAATAGAGCCTCAATAGCTCAACGGGTAAAGGAGTGGACTGAAAATCGAAAGGTCAACGGTTCAAACCCCGCCCGTTGCACTGTTGTCGTACCTACTCCTAGCACAAGCTTGACGCTTAGTTGGAGAGGAAAGGAGAATATTAGTCATTTAACATGGCTAATATTCTTTAAAAAATAAATTATAGGCAAGATTGATGATGTAATGATCATACTGCTACAAAGCAAGACTCCGAAAAAGATGGACGAGCCGCCCATTTTAAGGTTCTAGGCATTGTAGCAATTGATTAAAATATTATCGTGTTATTTCCATATTTTTTTTTAAATAAAAAAGCCGGTAAACAAGCAGGTGGGTCGTCTGATGTTAAGTGATGCTGCCCATGAACATTTGCAGTACTAGAGGAACCGCCAATGCGTCCGCCCCTTGAATAACCCCATGTTGTAATCTAATGGGAACACCGCCGATGGGAGTTGATTCCACAGTTTGCATGTGCGTGGAAAAAAGGATCTGGCACAATGGTCGAAGTGCACCAGGCACCCAGGTAGTGAGCGTGAAATTGCTTTCGGTGGCGTGCGGTGTGGTTATAGAAAAAGGAAGGTAGAATGAAGTCAAACAACTCTTCAGAGCACTCCCCATTTCAAAATACAAAGGCGATGGAACATGCAAAAAGAGAGCTTAGCGGTGCTCCAGGCTTTCTAACGAGCCGGTTACTTTGGTATCTTCACATTTTATTTTATTTATTTTTATTTTATTAGGAAAATCAACAGCTTAAATAAATCTATTATAATCTTAAAATTAAGTAACTACAAGCTAATAATAGATTAGATTAGATACAAAATTAAAAGTAAGATGATCACACTTGACAAGCAAACTATAACTAGATATAATTACGTTATGCTAGCAAATAAATTTATTAAACTTTGGCGTACACTGTTCACATTGCCATAAAATAAGCCTATGCTGGACTCGTTATAAATTGAGTTAAAATTGCGAAAAGCGCGAAAAATTAAGGAATTTGATCTGTTGTTAGTTCTAGACACTGGCAAATGTAATTTTTTTTTGTGTCTGGATGACCGTTTTAATACACGTGAGGGTACAAATAATTTAAGCTTGTATATTGTGAGTGAGTTTAGTTTTTAAAATAGAAAACATTCATTTCATCCTGAATGAGTATTCAGGATGAAATGAATGTGTGATGATGGCTCTGATGTTAATAGTATGATTATAGAGCTTACAGCATTGACGGACTGCGGTGCTTGTCCGGGGCACTTGACAGCACTGACGATGCAGGCTCCGCAGCCCCCTTCCAGGCACATGTACTTGGTGCCTCGCAGCTCCAGGTGCCTGCGGAGGTACTCCAGCAGGGACGTGGTGGACGATACATCTTTGCCAACTGTTTGAATGGAAAAGGATTACAATCCATACTAATCTATACTAATGTGGGAATGCATTGCGAAATGGAACGTAAGGAAATGACAGAGATGCAAGATGTGCGGTGAGTGAAATGTGAAAGGGAGAAGGAAGATGCGAGACAAGATGGCGAAAAGTAAGAATGTAGACGCGTGCCTGTGAACTGTAGGTACTCGGGATGTAAATTAAATAAAAAGAAGTGTTTATGTAACTTTAAAGATGTTTAATTTTCTACTTTACATCCCAGGTGTCTGTCTGTCTGTCTGCTGGCCTTTCACGGCCCATCACTTCAACTATTTTGATAGAGAATTTGGTATAGAGTTAGCTTAGGTACATCCCGGGGACGGACATAGGTTTTTTGCATGCTGTGGTTGCCTATAATAAGCTTGTCATTTTGTGAATGTATTTTAAATAGTTAAAATTGTTTTTGTGACTGTTTTTGTGAATGACTAAGCTGTTGGTAAACCCAATAAAGAAAATAATAAAATAACAGGTTATTTTTTATCTCGGTAAATCAAAGAGTTCCCATTGGTACAGAGGTAGTTTGCATCCCGGAAACTGACATAGGCAACTTTCTATTCCGGAACAAACACACACACACACACACACACATTTTGACAACCTCTCTGGCATGGTGGTATGCGCCGTGGTCTTATTAGTGGGAGGTCCCGGGTTCGATTCCTGGCAGAGGTTTGGAATTTTATAATTACTAAATGTCACACACACACACACACACATACACTTTTGTGTTTGATAAAATTTAGCATACATACAGCATAATGCTGAGCTGGGACCTTTTTCGGGTTGTGCCACACATGACAGTTTGTTCTGCCGCTTCTTTTGCTTGAAGCGCGTTGGGCTTATGCTCAGGTGGAAGAAGCGGCGGAATAGCCAGCTCTTAGTTATAAGATGTGATGTGTGCAACAGTTTTGTTAATAAACGTCTTTCTTTCTTTCTTTTCTGACTGACTGAATGACTGATCTATCAACGCACAGCTCAAACTACTTGACGGATTGGGCTGAAATTTGGCATGCAGATAGCTATTGTGACGTAGGCATCCGCTAAGAAAGGATTTTTGAAAATTCAACCCCTAAGGGGGTGAAATATGGGTTTGAATTTGTGTAGTCCACGCGGACGAAGTCGCGAGATAAAAAATAGTAGTTACCTGAGCACTGTACTCCGTTCACTTTAAATCTAACACAGTCCATATCCGGTTACACCAAAATCTCCAAGCGAATTGCATGCGACGCTTCAATTGTCGCGTTAAATTAACAATTGACTGTCTTACGTCATCACATGCAACAGTCAGATATTTGACGCATGCATATTTTAATGTAGGTACTAGTAATGTATCAAATGTCTAGACACAAGCACGTCTAGACACAATATGCTTATTATACCGTTAGGTGTTCGCACAGAAAAACGACTCGTGCGCACCTCAGACCCGTTATGGACTGAGAGCCAGCGCCTGACAGACCTTCGTTGTTTTATAAAAACTGAAAGTTTCTCTTCGTGTTCCTGTGGTGTATCCCCACCACTGGAAGAGGCAATTTGGGAATTTATAATATATAAATCGTCTCTGGTCTGGTCTGATGGTCTATGGCCATTAGCTAGGTCCTACTGGCCAAGCCATGCTGCCAAATATTTTGACGTTCCGGTACGATGCCGTGTAAAAACCGATAAAGGTTATGGGTTACACACATTTTGCAAATTAAAGTATTATATTGTATTGTTTAATAAAACTAAAAAAAAAAAATTTTAACTCGGATTATTTTTGACACAGGCATTATCACAATTCCATCCAGACTACGACGTCATTCGTGTACCACTAGCTGAAGTCATAGAACGCATTAAAACTTCTCATAGTAAAAAACTAATAGGATAAGTACCTCATCATCGTCATCATCATCAACCAATAGACGTCCTCTGCTGGACATAGGTCTCTTGTAGGGATTTCCACACGTCACGGTCTTGCGCCGCCGCCATCCAGCGGCTCCCAGCGCCTCGTCTGATGGTATTCCGTCCACCTAGTGGGGGGTCTTCCAACGATTCCAGCACCTTGGGACCCCAACGTCTACCGGTTGTACGAACTATGTGCCTTACCCATTGCCACTTCAGCTTCGCAACCCGTTGAGCTATGTCGGTTACTCTAGTTCTCCTACGGATCTCGTCATTTCTGATTTGATCACGTAGAGAAACTCCGCACATAGCTCTCTCCATCGCCCGCTGAGTGACTCTGAACTTTCTTATGAGGCCCATAGTTAGCGACCATGTCTCGGATCCGTATGTCATCACTGGCAACACGCACTGTTCGAAGACTTTGGTCTTCAAGCACTGAGGAATTTTGAACAAGAAGACATCTCGAAGCTTCCTGAACGCTGCCCAACCGAGTTGGATTCTTTCTCGAAATTGGACCTACCCAACTGGATTGTGTGTCAATATTTACGCTATGCTTATATGCATAGATAAGTTGGTTAACCTGCCCCGTAATCCAGTTTGCATTATCTCCTCCGGGACTCAGGAGTCCTGAGGCGACATCAATAATTCATAGCTGTCAGTGTTATAACTAGTTCCACGATCCTCGCGTGTGCTCCGTCGTCAGGTGTGGGATGGAACAACGTCGGTAAGAGTTCGACATAACCACTGCGCTCCCCCGAAGCTGATGGTATCCATGATGGATTTTCTTCACGAAAAAAGGGACTACCAACATAATCCCGACGCCGTTTAATTCTCAACCACTTAGGACGCATACGGTATTCGGTGATGTGGTAAAATTTTCTTAGTCCATAAATAAATTGAATGCAAAGGTTTTGCAACCGCTCCAACTTGTTTAGCAGCTCCTCATTCAGATCTGTGTAGCTGCTGTCGGCATAGTCCAATATGGGTAAGAGCAGAGTTTCAGCCAAAGATAATTTGTTTTGATTGGGAGGATTCTTCCATCTTTTAAGAGAGCCGACAGCAACGAAGAGGCGTCTGCTTACATAATAATAGTTATGACTGCTTGCATAATAATAAGATCTCGTGCGCATGCCAGGAGCTACAATACGTAGATAAATACAAGTACCTAGGGTTGCACATAGATCAAAATTTCAATTGGAAAACTCACGTGGGGCATGTGTGCAACAAACTGAGGTCGGTGTTTGGTAAGTTTTATCATCTCGATCGAGTGCTAAGTAAACGTACAAAACTAGTTGTATACTGTTGTTGTACTATAACTGACTCAGTTATCAACTATGGCCTTAGTATTTATGGAAGAACTTTTAGTACCTACCTAAACGAAATTAAAAAATTACAAATTAGACTTTTAAAACACATTCTAGGAAAAAAAGAGAAAAAAAAGTATGAAGGGAACTATGAATGTGTTTTTAAAGATCTAAAAATATTGCCTGTACATAGTAAAGTAGATTACCTAATAGCTAGAGAACATTATTTTTCTAAAAAAATTAAAAACCCCACGAAGCTTAGGGATAACGCTAGAAGTAATAGGAAGACAAGATTCATGTTACCCAAAGTCTGTAACCACTACGGTGAAAGGTTAAGTGAATATTTGGTACCTAAAATTTACAACGGCATAGAGTGGTTAAGGGAAGAGAATAAGGTCAGTGAGGGGGTGCTTAAGAAAAAGTTAAAGGAACACTTCCTTAGGGACCCCCTTACTGTTTAATTTATTATTATTATTTGTTTTTTTATTTTAGTTTATTTTGTTTGTTACCTCAGATTGAGGATTGATCTCTGAAGCGTTCAGTTCGCTGCAGCGATCAATCCTTAATCTGAGTATAAGTTTATAAGTTAGAATATAAGTTTACATACATAAGTAAAATTTAATACGTAGATTATAGTTATTGTTAAGGAGCGCCAGCTCGCCAACAAACTGGCTCACCAGTTTGGCGAGAGAAAAATAATGTAAAATATTTGGTGTACCTACGCGTGTTATAAAAAAAAAAATTAGTTTGCGGGATCCAGGAGAATGAGGAGTCAATAAACAAGCCGAGGTTGTTGACAGTCGCACTGAACGGTATGGTCGAATTATTTAGCACGATTGAACCAGCGGTATTGAAGTCGATCTAGAATTGATTACTAAAGAGAATGATTAAAAAAACCGGCCAAGTGCGAGTCAGGCTCGCGCAATGAGGGCTCCGTACTAAAGTCGCATTTTTTCGACATTTTGCAGGATAATTCAAAAACTATGATACATAAAAATAAATAAAAATCTGTTTTAGAATGCACAGGTGAAGACCTTTCATATGATACCCCACTTGATATAGTTGTCTTACTTAGAAAATTGAAAATACTAATTATTAGTTCATGACCACAATTTAATTTTTTTTTGTGTGATGGAACCACAAATTCACGGTTTCCAGATTTTTCCCCAAATGTCAGCTATAAGATCTACCTACCTGCCAAATTTCATGAATCTAGGTCAACGGGAAGTACCCTGTAGGTTTCTTGACAGACCGACAGACAGACAGACAGACAGCTCAAACTACTGGACGGATCGGACTGAAATTTGGCATTCAGATAGCTATTATGACGTAGACATCCACTAAGAAAGGATTTTTGATAATTCAACCCCTAAGGGGGTGAAATATGGGTTTGAAATTTGTGTAGTCCACGCGGACGAAGTTGCGAGCATAAGCTAGTAGGTATAAAATAAATTTTTCTTCCCAACTTTGAAAGGGCATCATGTTTAAAAAAAAACATTTCATTCAATTCATATCGTTTCAAAGATCATTTGTCTATTCTATTCTAAAAACTTTCTAAAAACTAGTTTTTTTTCTATTCTTAAAAGCTTTAGTGAGTCGCGAGCATTTAATTAGTATATAGAATTATACCTGAGTACTCGATTCCATTTACTTTAAATTGAACGCAGTCCATAATCACTTGCGATGAAGACTTAAATGAAGAATTGTGTTCTTATTAACATAAGTATCAACAACTTATCGTCCCTATGTTATCACACTCAATTATTGTGTCTGTGACCAATGATATTAGAAGAAAAATAGGTAGATAGGTTACTTATATCAAATTCGATGTTTATTAATGGCACGCTGCGTCAGCGCCGAAAGACTCAACACACATAAACGCATAGATAGTATTTTAACCTCACACAACAGAGAGTAAAGGACGGTGAACTGATAACCTCAGCTTCAGTTGCGCACGAAAAAGAGACGGTTATATTTTGCACTACCTCGTCCTGCACAGAAGAGTGGAAGAAGGACGGATATATGCCTAATAATGCGAGCGTAAAAGAGACGGGACGAGACGGTAAACTAGAAACTCCAAAGAAAAAAAAACAGTAAAGTCTTTTCGGCTAATGCCGATTTATGCCTACACTGTAGTTGTATAGTAAAATAAAAACCTTATACTGTGGTATTTAATATATTACGAACTAGCTTTTTCCCGCGGTTCCGCTCGTTTTTAGGGTTCCGTGCCCAAGGGGTGCCAACGGGACCCTATTACTAAGCCTCCGCTGTCTGTACGTCCATCTGTCAGCGGGCTGTATCTCGTAAGCCGTAATAGGTAGACAGTTGAAATTTTCACAGAATGTATTTCTATTGCCGCTATAATAAAAATAATAAAAATTAAATTAAATTAAATAAAGGGGGCTCCCATACATGGAAAAGAAGTCGAAATAAAATTACTAAATTTTACGCGGACGAAGCCGCGGGAAGGTAGGTAAAGGAATAAAATGTGAAATGAAAATATTTTTTATTTTTGAAAATATTTACTATTACACAATCTACATACCCATAGCCAAAATTCCCTCATTGTATGAAGAGACCCAGCAGTGGACCGTAAAAAGATGTTAGACCATAGTTAATTTATCCTTCCCTAAAACAGGAAATATGCACACTATTTGAATTGTCAATACTCAGAAGAGACCTATCTGTTTATTTTATATTCTTTGATCGGAAACTTTAAAATACGTACAACGATAACTTGATACGTACTTATGGCATGTGACATAAGGTACAAATTGCAATGAGTTGCATTTTACACGAACGTGCACGAGTTTGTTATTGTTAAATAAGTGAAAAATACGAATTATATAAAAGAAATAGTTTTACTTACGAATGAAATGTGATTCCTTGACTTTTGGAAACCTTGCTTGTGTAGTTTGTGCGGAATCTCATCACACACGACGGCATTTTCGGTTGTTTTGGGAGACGAAAACAAAATACACATTACTATCAACGACGTCATCGATAGCGCGACGCCAGCGGGCGACTGAGCTCAGGTTTGCTAATTAGCTTAGTTTTAACGTGCCACTTGCGGTCCGCGTATAACGTATCTACCTATTTTCTTCTAATATCATTGGTTTTACCATCTAAAAATTAAATTTAGAAATGTCAAACTGCTTCTGTCCTTTTCAGATTACAATAGTAAGAAGAGGGTTCGAATACTCTAAAATTAGGTTGTGCTTAGAATCGGTGCCTACCATTTTAAATGTCGCTGAATAAATGTATTTTATATAAGACAGCACTCAATGAAAAGAGTACACGGTCATAAAGTGGTAGAAATACGGGGATTAGAGTAGGTACCGTACGTAGTAGGAGAGACTCGTATAAAAGTGGTTTTATATGGAGTGCCGGAACTGCTAGTACTTTGCGAGTTAAGGCCATATTACACCGGGATGCCACGGTCACGTGATATCGCCAGGACAACAAAAATCGTCACGTACGTCGCCAGTGTGAACCCATACTAATGCTCATTATCCTCATAAACTAGCTGTTGCCCGTGGCTTCACCCGCGTGGATTTAGGTTTGAAAGTAGCCTATGTTACTTCTTGGTTAATCCTCTACGTGTCTGTGAAAGTTCCGTCATAATATGTTCCGAAGATTAGCCCGTTCAAACAGACAGACAGACAAAACTTTTAAAAACGTGTGATTCGGTTATGGTACAGTTCAAATAACCATAATTATGAGCTTTATTTGAGGTAGTTATTTCGAAATTAGGTACAGATAGACACTTCAATTTTATTTATTAGAGTACCTATAGATGAGAAAGTATATTTTTTGTTGGATTGTTGGTATATTGGTTTGTTGGTTTGTCCTTCAATCACGTCGCAACAAAGCAACGGATTGAGGTAATTTTTTGAATGGTAAGAGTTAAAGATCTGGAGAGTGACATAGGCTACTTTTTATCCCGGAAATCAAAGAGTTCTCATGGAAAACCTGAATCAATCTCCCCTCCTACTTATTAACTACTCAATAAAAAAAATATATATATTTGTCGTTTACGCCTTGTGACGTCATTAAACGCCTTCCGTACAGAGCGGGACGTACTAATAATAAATTATGTCAAAAATTAATACAAATCATCATTTTTATTTAATTATTCTCTTTAATAATGAATTCTAGAACCATAAACTACCCCTATATAAAACATCACATGAATTCTATTAGTACAGTCCAAGACCCTATTTACACCAAGATAAAACCGCCTGCTCGGTTGCTCGCTATTTACACCAAGATAAAACCGCCTGCTCGGTTGCTCGCTATTTACACCAAGATAAAACCGCCTGCTCGGTTGCTCGCTATTTACACCAAGATAAAACCGCCTGCTCGGTTGCTCGCTATTTACACCAAGATAAAACCGCCTGCTCGATTGCTCGCTATTTACACCAAGATAAAACCGCCTGCTCGGTTGCTCGCTATTTACACCAAGATAAAACCGCCTGTTCGGTTGCTCGCTATTTACACCAAGATAAAACCGCCTACTCGGTTGCTCGCTATTTACACCAAGATAAAACCGCCTGCTCGGTTGCTCGCTATTTACACCAAGATAAAACCGCCTGCTCGGTTGCTCGCTATTTACACCAAGATAAAACCGCCTGCTCGGTTGCTCGCTATTTACACCAAGATAAAACCGCCTGCTCGGTTGCTCGCTATTTACACCAAGATAAAACCGCCTGCTCGGTTGCTCGCTATTTACACCAAGATAAAACCGCCTGCTCGATTGCTCGCTATTTACACCAAGATAAAACCGCCTGCTCGGTTGCTCGCTATTTACACCAAGATAAAACCGCCTGTTCGGTTGCTCGCTATTTACACCAAGATAAAACCGCCTACTCGGTTGCTCGCTATTTACACCAAGATAAAACCGCCTGCTCGGTTGCTCGCTATTTACACCAAGATAAAACCGCCTGCTCGGTTGCTCGCTATTTACACCAAGATAAAACCGCCTGCTCGGTGCTCGCTATTTACACCAAGATAAAACCGCCTGTTCGGTTGCTCTCTATCATAATTTAAAAAAATAAGACCTGACACCAGTTAGGTACGTACAACTCTATCAACAATGTAACAGATAGGTAATAAAATAATTCATATTAGCAACAGTGTGATTTAATTAACCGAACTGCTAGTTGATTCTCTAACTCAGTGTCTAACACTAAATGATAGTCACCGAGGTTGGTTAGTTCTACATTGCTGCTTCACTGGGTGATATTAAAATATTTTTCGTTGAAAACCTTCAACGGATTCAAAAATGAGCTTCGCGCCGTGCCTATCATTCAGTATTAGAAACTGAGTTAGCAAATCACCCTGCTGCTTGCAAAAAACCAGTCAGTTGCGAGTCGGACTCGCTCACTAAGGGTTCCGTACCATCGAACAAGAAATAACACTTTTTTTCATGGCATGACATTTTGTACGATAAATCAAAAACGATTACGGGTAAAAATAAAGAAAACCCTGTTTTAGAATGTACAGGCAAAGCCCTTCCATATGGTACCCACCATTAACCATTTGGTTATTACCTAATCTTACTTTGAAAGTTGAAAATACTAATTATTTGCAACACATTTTAATTTTTTTTCGCGATGTAACCACAAATTCATGGTTTTTGGATTTTTTCTCTTACGTATGCTAGAAAACCTATCTACGAAAGTAATGTACATCGACCTTTAGAAGGGGATCGCAAATTTGCAGAGCACCGTCGTTGTCTGTCGTTGAGACCGACACAACGTCATAATATAGGTAGGTATGTGTGACAGAGACAACGCTCTACAAAGCCGAAGTGTCATTCTAAAGGCCGATGTACATTACTTTCGGCCGCGTACATACCTACTCGTCAGACTTCATGATTCTAGGTCAACGGGAAGTACCCTCTAGGTTTCTTGACAGACAGACAGACAGACAACGAAGTGATCCTATAACGGTTCTGTTTTTCCTTTTAAAGTACGGAAACCTAAAAATGAATATCAGTTATGCGTGTAAGATATTGAATAAGACAATGTAAAGAACGCCACGCGAACTAACCAGTACCCGTAGTACAAGATTTTACGTCTCACCAAACGAAACCAAATTCGAGAGTCGAAATACTTCCGCGTTACAGTAAACTGGATCTTAAATGCCTTGTCTTAAAGCTCAAGTTTGTCTACACTTCTACAGCCAGCGCTCCAAGCGGAAACATTGTGAAATTAAAATCAGTGGCATTGAATATTTGACTTCAATTCAAGGCTGTTTAGGTCCATTTTACTGTAACGCGGAAGTATTTCGACTCTCGAATTTGGTTTCGTTTGGTGAGACGTAAAATCTTGTACTACGGGTACTGTTCTAAAAAGTGACGACGATTGCGTTCGTGTAACACGCATGCGCAAATTAATGCACATAGTTTTCAGAGCCTATAGCTCAACGGTTGAGAGGCGGATTGAATTCCGAAAGGTCGCCGGTTCAAACCCCACCCGTTGCACTATTGTCGTACCTACTTACCTACTTTGTCTGGTGGGAGGCTTCGACCATGGCTAGTTACCACCCTACCGGCAAAGCCGTGCCGCCAAGCGATTTAGCGTTCCGGTACGATGCCGTGTAGAAACCAAAGGGGCATGGGTTTACTAAAAACTGCCATACCCCTTCCAGGTTAGCCCGCTTCGATCTTAGACTGCATCGTCACTCACCACCAGGTGAGATTGCAGTCAAGGGCTAACTTGTATCTGAATTTAAAGTAAACCGGCCAAGTGCGAGTCAGACTCCCGCAGTGAGGGTTCCATACTACAGTCGTATTTTTTCGACATTTTGCAGGATAATTAAAAAACTATGATACATAAAAATAAATAAAAATCTGTTTTAGAATGCACAGGAATTTTTTACCCCCCTTGATATAGTTATCTTACTTAGAAAATTGAAAATACTAATTATTAGTTCATGACCACAATTTAATTTATTTTGAGTGATGTAACCACAAATTCACGGTTTTCAGATTTTTCCCCAAATGTCAGCTATAAGATCTACCTACCTGCTAAATTTCATGACTCTAGGTCAACGGAAAGTACTCTGTAGGTTTCTTGACAGACCGTCAACAAAGTGCTCCTATAAGGGTTCCGTTTTTCCTTTTGAGGTACGGAACCCTAAAAACCACTTTACTGCTTACGCCTTGTGTGTCCAACCCCTAAATATATAAAGTATCGTCCAAGCTCAGCGTTAGAATATAATCTGTTGGAACTGGCTGTAAACTAAATTGTTTATATTTAAATATATTCTTATTCCTATTTTTTTCTAAAATCCTTTGTTTTACGTTCGATGACTTTTTAACTCACTTCAAATATATATCTCAAACAGGACGTCCAAATTTTTCCTTTTACTGATATTTTTCCTATAAATTCTAAATATCCCAACACGTTATCAGCACGAAGCTCTAGGTGGAAAAATAAAAGTGGAAAAGTGGTATTAATTGTCCATAGTTGCTTTATTTGTTGCGAATAAGAAAAATAGTTTTTTTTTTTTATATTTTTTCTTTTTCAAATGTCGCAAGCAAGCGGAGATTTAAGTAGTAACAAGATGTTACATTCTTCGTCAGTTCCTCCGTTTAGTCTCAAAAATAGAGAAGGATATCCAACTTGGAAATTTAAAATGCAAAATTATTTGGTACATGAGGACCTTTGGTTTCCTATAGTTGGGTATCCAGAAGGAGATACGACCGCTGCATCAATTAAGATAAGGAATGACGCTAAGGCTCTGGCTAAAATATGCTTAACATTAGACGGTGTAGCTATTACACACGTAAGACGTGCAAAAACTGCAGCCGAAGCATGGGAAGCCCTGAAGGCAGCTTTTGAGGATAAAGGTATGGGCCGAAGGCTAGCCTTAGAGCGTAAGCTTTATAGATTAAGTTTTTCAGACTTTGAAAATATTGAACAATATATAGATGCAGTTCTGTCAACGGCACAAGACCTAGCTGACATAGACAAAGTAATAGAAGACAAATCGATTGCAGCTATATTACTAGGAGGTCTCACATCGAAATATGAGCCATTGATTATGGCACTTGAAAACTGCAACATCGATATTACTTCCGATTTGGTCAAAACAAAACTATTAAATGAAATGTCTAAAAATGACACCATACCAACAAATACAGTTTTCCAGGCCAAAGGAATGAAATCCAAACCAAATAAAATGATTATTTGCTATGACTGTAACGTGCCAGGGCATAAACGCCCAGATTGTCCTCAGCGACGTAATAAAGATAAAATAAGTGTAGCAAATGAGGTCATGGATTCGGTCACAGCACTTACTGCTAATTTTTCAAATAAGGATGTTTGGTACGTAGATTCTGGAGCTACAAAACATATGACTTTCAGAAAAGATTGGTTTCGGGACATTAGGTCAATGAATACTGGAAATATAACTGTTGCAAATGGTGAAAGCGTTAAATGCTGTGGAATAGGAAATATTTCTATTAAGACACCTGGTGATGTAGTAAAAACAATAAGTGATGTTGCCCTAGTACCAGATTTAAAGGCTAATTTACTATCTGTACAGAAAGTTATTGATAAAGGTTTTGTATGTGTTTTCGACAAAAGAGGATGTAGTTTTTATAAAAATGATACTTTTTGTGTTTCAGGTGATTCTGTCCTTCATGCTTCGCCCTGTGGTGGACTGTACATAGTTGATGGTACTGTTAATATTCCACCTAAGATGAATAGTGAAAATATTGCGTATGAGGTGCACTCTGACTGTCTGAGCAAGTATCAGCTCTGGCATAAACGGTTAGGACACTTATGTCGCATAGGCATGAATCAATTGAAGAATCATCAGGTAGGAGTAGATTTTACTAAGGTTGATAAAAATAGTTGCATCGCTTGCGTAAAAGGCAAACAAGCCAGAAAACCGTTTAAAAACGTAGCGTATAATAGGGCGTCATCACCTTTAGAACTAATCCATAGTGATTTATGTGGACCAATGTCCACGACATCTTTTCAAGGAAACGTTTATGTTTTAACTTTCATAGATGATTATACTCGCAAGATTTTTCCTTATTTTTTATCTTCTAAAACTGAGGTAAAGAATAAATTTTTATTATTTCGAGCTCTAGTTGAAAAACAATTAGGTTTTCAAATAAAGGCTCTTAGAACCGATGGAGGAAAAGAATATGTAAATAAAGAGTTTTCTGATTACCTTTCTTCGAATGGGATTGAGCACCAAGTAACAACGCCTTATAGCCCACAGCAAAATGGAGTTGCTGAACGCACTAATCGTACAATAACAGAGAAGGCGAGATCAATGTTGGCTGAAAGCTCACTATCTAAAGCATACTGGCAAGATGCTTTCCAAGTTGCTGTTTATTTGAAGAATAGGTCCCCTCATCGAGCTTTGAGTGGCAAAATACCTTATGATAAGTGGAGTGGTCGGAAAAGTGATCTAAGTCACTTAAGAGTATTTGGATGTAGAGCTCTAGTTCATGTACCTTCATGTCAAAGAAGGAAACTAGATTTAAAAGCAGAGGAAGCAATTTTCGTTGGCTACTCGGAAGATCCTAATACTTATGTTTTTCGGGATCCTGCAAATACAAGACGTATTATGAAGTCAAGAGATGCAAATTTTTTTGAGAATTGTTTTACACCTTTAAAGGAAAATGCATCAGAACCTATAGTTCAAAATACGGAGTCAGTATTACTATTCGAAGAACATAGTGAACCTGGTGATGATCAATTTTATGATTGTGTTGATTGTTGTAGTCCAGAAGGAGAATCATCTGTTCCTGTGAACATAGATAAAAAGTCTTCTTGTACTGAACAAACGCAAGTAAGTAATGAACCCAGATACCCATCTAGAAATAGAAAGCCACCTGAATTTTTAACTTATCAGGTCTCTACTGATGTTGATTCGGGTGAACCAACAAACTATTCTGAAGCTATACATTCGGAAGATGGTGAAAAATGGGATTTAGCAATGACTGATGAATACAATTCACTTATGAAGTTAAGTACCTGGGAGTTAGTAGACAGACCAAATAAAAAGGTTATTCCCTGCAAATGGGTTTATAAGCAAAAGAAGGATGCTTATGGTAATATAACCAAGTATAAGGCAAGGCTAGTGGTCAAAGGTTTTAATCAAACAAGAGATATAGATTATCATGAGACGTTTGCGCCTGTGATTCGTCATTCTTCCCTGCGTACTTTGTTTGCATTGGCAGCAGAAGAAGATTTTAAAATGAGACATCTGGATGTTGATACAGCTTTTCTTTATGGAGATTTGGAAGAAGAAGTATTTATGGAACAACCTCTTGGTTTTTCTGTGAAAGGCCAAGAAGACAGGGTTTGCCGGCTTCGCAAATCTCTATATGGTCTAAAACAGGCACCTCGTGCTTGGAACAAAAAATTGAATGAAGTACTTTCAAAAATAGGTTTTGTAGGAACTTCTTCTGAGCCTTGTGTATTTACGAAACTTTTTGGTGATGAACTTGTTATTTTGGGTGTCTACGTGGATGACATAATTGTCTTTTATAATTCTGACGTGACGTTTGATATTGTTAAAAATGACTTGTCAAGTTATTTTAGTTTGAAAGATCTTGGCAATTTGAAGTCTTATTTAGGATTACAAATAGAAAGGAATCAAGATTACATAAAAGTTAGTCAATCAAATTATATATTGTCCATATTGGACAAATTTAATATGAGTGAATGTAAGTCTGCTCGTACTCCTTTAGCTCACAGCAAATTAGAACGAAACGTTAGAGGTGAGTCATTGCTGCTGCCTTACAGAAATCTAATAGGATGCCTTATGTTCTTGGCAGTCAATACACGTCCTGATATAGCATTTGCGACGAGCTACTTAAGCCAATTTAATACGTGTTTTTCAACGGAACATTGGAAAGCAGCAAAAAGGATTCTTCAATACCTGAAGGGTACACTAGAGTATTCCTTAATATATAGGAAAACTGGAAAGCCGTTAACAGGGTATGCAGATGCTGATTGGGCAAATTGTCCAATTGACAGAAAGTCTTACACGGGCTATGTCTTTAAATTAGCTGGTGGACCAGTGTCTTGGGAATCAAAGAAACAACCAACTGTTGCTCTGTCATCCACTGAAGCTGAGTACATGGCTCTTACTGCAGCAACTAAAGAAGCCTGTTATTTACGTAAATTTATAGAGGATATTACGGGTAAGATATCTACAATTAAGATATTGTCAGATAGTCAGAGTGCACTAAACTTAGCTCACAATCCTGTGCACCATAGCAGGACGAAGCATATTGACACTCGTTTTCATTTTATACGAGAAAAAGTTAGTAATAATACAATTATTTTAGACTATATGAAAAGTTGTGATATACCCGCAGATATTCTTACCAAACCACTGGGGCCTATCGCAACTAGTAGAATTATAGGTAGTTTAGGTCTTAGTTAGTTTTTTCTTGTTCCTGTGTGTTAATATGTTATGTTAAGTTTTTTTTTTGTAAGACAATTTAGTTTAAAGGGGGATGTTGGAACTGGCTGTAAACTAAATTGTTTATATTTAAATATATTCTTATTCCTATTTTTTTCTAAAATCCTTTGTTTTACGTTCGATGACTTTTTAACTCACTTCAAATATATATCTCAAACAGGACGTCCAAATTTTTCCTTTTACTGATATTTTTCCTATAAATTCTAAATATCCCAACATAATCGATATTGAAAGTTTAATGCAAACTATAATATTTAACGAACCCTCTTGCCGGCCGCAGCTAAACTCCTTAATGGCCTGTGGGAGAGCTTGCTGTCCTAAAAGGTATACCACTTGCTTGTCTATAGGTAGGTAGGGACATTATCCTAATGGTTTCCTGTGACGTAGGGAATCATCAATAAAATATTATGTACAACGGTCGCAGGGAACAAGCACTTTCATAGAAAAACGGGTTTTTAAACCGACTTCCAAAAAGGAGGTGGTTCTCAATACGGCCCGTTTTTTTTTCGACTTTTTTTTTATGTATGTAGGTACATCGATTTTTTTCCAGGTTTCTGAACTGATTTGCAACTTTTTTTTTAATCAACAGAGAATGTTTCGGTGGTGGTACCATAAAAAATTTCTGTAGAGCATTTGTAACGATCATTTTAAAAATCACGAAGTTATTGTATTCAAATCCATACTAATATTATAAATGTGAAAGTGTGTATGTCCGTCTGTCTGTCTGCTAACTTATCACGGCCCAACTGTTTAACCGATTTTGATGAAATTTGGTACAGAGAGAGCTTTCATCACGAAAATTGACATAGGCAACTTTTTATCCCGGGAAATCAAAGAGTTCCCACGGGATTTTTAAAAAACCTAAATCTATGCGGACGAAGTCGCGGGCATCCTCTAGTATACAATAATCGTCGTAAACATTGTCGTAATCTTTAATCTTAATCTGACTCTAATTTAATTTAATTTAATTTTTAGGGTTCCGTACCGCAAAAGGAAAAACGGAACCCTTTATTGATCACTTTTGATGATAAGATCACTTTGTTGTCTGTCTGTCGGTCTGTCTGTCTGTCTGTCAAGAAACCTACAGGGTACTTCCCGTTGACTTAGAATCATAAAATTTGGCAGGTAGGTAGGTCTTATAGCTGGCATTAGGGGAAAAATCTGAAAACCGTGAATTTGGTTTTACATTAAACAAAAAAATTTAAATTGTGGTCATAAACTAATATTTAGTATTTTCAATTTTCGAAGTAAGATAACTATATCAAGTAGGGTATCATAAAACAGATTTTTATTTATTTTTATGCAACATAGTATGTATGTATGTATGTATATACTTTATTGCACCACAGAAACACAAATGACAGGTTACAAAAAGAAATCTTAATAAGTAGGTACAAAAAGGCGGTCTTATCGCTAAATAGCGATCTCTTCCAGACAACCTTAACGCTAGGGAAAAAACGAACAAATGGACAATGGGAGGTGGTGTAAAATAAACCTAAATACCAATAGCTAAATAAACTAAACCATATAATAAGAATATAAAATACATATTGTTAATACACTAATACATACAAATAAAGTATAATAGACATACATAAAATTACATAGATATATATAATGTGTTTATAAACACTCTTGTGAAATAAAAGATCTTGCGTTGCTCTGTAAAGAGTATTATGTTTTATTAACGACCTGACATTTTACCAAACACATAAGTTGTTAAAGATTATCTTACCTGTAAAGAGAAACAACAATTGAAGCTATTATTTCACTGTTATTAGGTATTGTTTAAACTTTAAATTCTAATTTTATATTATAATTCGAAATTCACTCGCACAGCTAACGTTTTAATAAAATAACAACCTGACAGTTGACACTTGACAGCTCTCTCGGGTCAATGCGCGGCAGATTCAAATTATGTGATCATAGACATAGATAAGTGATGACATTGACATAGACAAATAAATGAAGAGAAATAAATGGGCTTCCTAAGGTCATTTATATCTCCCCCCCCAGCCGTCGTCAATTCAACACTGGAACCAATTTTGTTATGTGGAATAGGTTTGATTCACACTTCTTATGTCCTGTGTTTATTTTGTAGACTGAGGTTGAAATTTTTTCTAAGACCTCATACGGGCCAATTTTTAACTCATCTAGTTTTTTCCTGTTCAAACGGTTACCATTTTCAACATATACTAAGTCTCCTACTTTTAATTCACATGTTCTCCTGTTCTTGTCAAAGTATTGTTTATTATAATTGTGCGATTTTAAAGTGTTTTCCAATGCGGTTTTTCTATCCTTCAATAAATCATTACGGATTTTATCTTGTTTCAATTCTTCTGGTAGTATATCAACATTTTTTCCTTCCAATAGATATTTTGGTGAAAATCCTGTTACAGTATGTTCCGTTTCATTATACTTTTTGTGCATTCATGAGCAATAGTTGTCCAAGCTAATTTATCTTTCCTTTCATTTATCTTACATCTTATTTTATTTGTCAGTGTTTGATTTAATCTTTCATTCAGACCATTAGAAAATGGTGAATTCACTGCAGTAAAGATGATAGGTATATTCTCTTTGTCTAAGAAATTTTTAAAATCCTTTGAATTGATGCCGGGATATTGATCAGATAAAATTAAGCCAATTTTATTTTCACGTGTTACCTTTTGGACCAACCTTATAAAATCATTGGCATTTTGGGTTTTCGAAGTCAAAATATAAGCATATCTCGAAAAGTGGTCTACTAGGAGGTGTAAATATGTCTTTGTAGAACGTGAGCCACTAAATCCACCAATAGTATCTATAGACATTATTTCAAAAGGATAAGTAGCCGGACCTAAGTGAGACATTAGTCCAAAATTATATTTCCCTCTAGATTTGTTTTTTATACAGATTTCACAGTTGTCACAAATTTTTTTGATATTATATGTTAAATTTTTTGCTGTATAGAATGGATTAATTTTCCTTTTCATCTGTTGTATCCCAATATGACAGTACATATAATGTATTTTCTGTATAAATTTTTTACTAAATTCCTCAGTTAGTATTATCTTTTCCCTTTTCCCATCCTTACGATAGTATATGTTATCTTTTAATGTTACTTTATATTTATTCTGGTTTATATCTTGATTCCTTTTTTGATCATTTTGTATATCCTCTAGTTGAATCAAGTTTATAATTTTTAAAATTTCATCTTGATTTTCCCATGGGTCTAATACTGCATTTCTGCTTAAGCTATCTGCTTCCACATTGTATTTTCCTGGAGAGTATTCTATCTCAAAGTTGAACTGTGATAGGTAATACGTTAAGTCTCCTAGTTCCTCATCTGTTCTTGCCTTTATGTTCATTTTCTCTAAAGGTTTATGATCAGTGAAAACCTTGAATCTTTTTCCTATAAGCCAGTATTGCCAGTATTTTACTGCTTCCTTTATTGCTAAACATTCTAGATAAATGGCTTTTTTCTTTTTTTTGTGTGTCATTTAATTTTCTTGAAAAATATGCACATGGTTTTTCTTCTCCACTGTGTTGAGGTTGCTTCAAAACAGCAGCGATACCTTGTATACTAGCGTCTGTATATATATGTATCGGGAGATTAGGGTCAAAGATCGCTAAAATAGGTTGCGAACAAAGTAATTTTTTTATTGTCTCAAAAGACTCTTGACATTCTCCTGACCAAATAAATTTTTGTCCTTTTCTTAACAAATTATGTAATGGATCTAATATTATTGATATTTTTGGCACATATTTCCCATAAAAGTTTATCTTCCCTAGAAACTGTCTAACATTTTTCTGGGTTTTCGGAACAGGGAAATTCTTTATAGCAATTAAGTTATCTTTCAGTGGAGTGACTGTATTATTCTTGATAATATGGCCCAAATATTTTACTGAGTCTTGTGCAAAGTTACATTTTGAGAATTTTAATCTAAAGCCTTCTTCTAATATTGCTTCCAGCAAAAGTGATAAGTGCTTGATGTGGTCTGAAAATGTCTCAGAAAATACCAAAATATCATCAATGTAGTTTACAGTGAAATCTGATAGTCTGTGTTTCCGTATAATACTACTCAATATTCTTTGAAAAATTGCAGGTGATGTTTTTAAACCGAATGGTAAGCATGTCCATTGGTAATGCCCATCCTGGGTAACAAATGCTGTTTTTTCCCTGTCTTCGATCTTCAAAGGAATGGACCAGAAGGCTGAATTTATATCTAGTGTTGAGAAGTATTTACACTTTGCAGTCTTTACCATCAAGTCTTCTATAAGTGGAAACGGCTGCGCTTGAGGAACCACAATTTTATTTAATTCACGAAAATCTATACATAGTCTTGATCTTTTCCCTTCTTCTTTTTTATAGGCCAGTGTTACTGGCGCAGCAAAAGGACTGCAGGACTCTTCAATTAGGTTCTCCTGTAATAACTTAGATACTTGCTGTTCAATTTCTTTTTTGTCTTCAATAGTGCACCTATAAGGTCTTTTACTACAGTATTTATCAATTAATAAATCAATATGTGCTTCATAGCCTTTCACAGTGCCTATATCATATTTATCCTTAGCAAAAAGAGGTTTATATTTGCATATTAAATCCTCTATCTCTGCCTGCTTTTGAACATCCAGATGATTGACAGAAATAATGAAACTAGTCTCTTCTACATGTTCATTGAAGTTTATTGTATATTTATCCTTAGTTTTATTCAGGACCTCCACATTTTTAATATAATTTTCCTCAATCTTACTATTTGAAATGTCCGATGGTATTTTTTTGGTTTTTAGGCTTACTTCTTCTTTATTATTATCTATTTTGAGGTTGATTGTACCCTGAGTAATTTCTAACTTCTCATTTTGAATCAGATGAAATTCTTTTATGCAGTCCAGACCAACTAAAAAGTCATAATCAAAGTTTTCTTCATCAATCACAAAAACATTAGCTTTTTTTTCCATTTCAAAAATCTTTATCTTTAATGTTACTATTCCTTTAGTTTTTTTCACGCCATTAATCGTTTTTAAGTTTGCATTTTCAATTGCAATATTATTGTTATTAGGTTTCAAAGATAGTAATCTAGAATTTATTAAAGAAACGTTTGATCCAGAGTCATAAATCCCTGTTATTTCTAAGGAATCATTTAATAACAATTTAATTTTGATTAATGGCGGGATCACTAGTTTTTTGGATTTATTTCGTTTAATTCTGTTTCTAACTCTGAATTATTAACTGTTTTTATCTGATCTCTTTTTTGTTTATCATTATTTTTGTTTTTATACCAACACAAAGATTCGGAGTGATACCGGTTGCCTTTGTTTTCTTTCTCACAAATTCTGCATGGTTTGTAACTTCCATCTCGGTCTTTAATTTTATTTTCTAAACCTTTCATTTTTATTCCCGAATTCTTTTTATTCACTAGATGTTCCAAGCCCCTGATATTATTAAACAAATCCTTAGTCTCCTTTAAGCTAGTTCTATTGATTTTGTCTGCAATAAAATTTGGGAGCCCGGTGGCAATTAAATCAATTAACGTGGTATTATCCATTGATTTATTAACTTCTAATAAAAGTTTTTCCTTTTTCAAAGCATATTCCAGTAATGATCCTTGTCTATATTTGAATAGCATTGCATATCTCACTGGCGACCATCCCCTGTCTGCGTAAGTTTCACAGAAGTTTTCCTTCCACGTTGACCATTCCGAGTTTACTGTACATTTTATGAGTCTTGAACTGTACCAATCGAGGCATGAATCTTCTAAGAATAATCTCAAGGCCTCAATTTTCTTAGTGTCTTCTTCTATACCAACACGAATACATTCTGATTCAAAAATAGCCATCCATTGTGATACATTTGACATCTTATTATTGAATTTCTCTAATACAATTTTTTCTGTCAGCTTTTTTATATTGTCGGACTTCGATGAATTCTTTTTTTCAGCAAAATTCTCTAAGATTCTCGTCAAAGCCTCTTCTGAAATTCCAGAAGTAGAGGGCAGTGTCCGCGTTTCTTGTGTTGATTCCTCTAGCAAATATCCTTTAAACTGCATGTTTCCATCTTCATCTATGTAGGTACCACATATCTCTGGTGTTAGTGTAAACCAAACTTGTCTTCTATCATTTCTCTTTTGTAGTGTGGTTTTTACTTTTTGAAATGTTTGAGTTTTTATCAATGTGTCGTGCAGTTTTGCTGGTTGGAATTCTTCCGGCATTAAGAAGGTACGATTATTATTAGTTATTGATGTTAAGCAGATGACATTTGATTTCGGATCATCCATCGATTTTTTTACAACAAATTCCAATCTTAACTTCTCCATGTTCTTGCAAAAAATAGCTATAGAATTGTTGTTTTATAATGTGTTTATAAACACTCTTGTGAAATAAAAGATCTTGCGTTGCTCTGTAAAGAGTATTATGTTTTATTAACGACCTGACATTTTACAAGAACCAAACACATAAGTTGTTAAAGATTATCTTACCTGTAAAGAGAAACAACAATTGAAGCTATTATTTCACTGTTATTAGGTATTGTTTAAACTTTAAATTCTAATTTTATATTATAATTCGAAATTCACTCGCACAGCTTGTGACAAGGTGTCACAAACAGTCAGCTGCCCGCGCGCCGAGTACGCGCGGAAGCATCTTGAATGTTCCACGACCGAACACACCACCGACCTCCGCCGATCTCCGCCGAGCGATCACACCACCGAGTAGGCCACGCCCCCCAGACTATAAATAGGGCAACGTCCACGAGTTCACGACAGTCTCTCAGCGCCTTCGCCCACTGCGGCCGGTGTGATTTCTCGCTGCTCGGCCAGGGTGAAGAGGTTGAGAGACTCCGGTAGCATCCAGCACCGTCCAGGCCTTCAGCCTGCCGGCCGCAGCTACCGTCCGTTCCCCCCAGCGCGTCTCGCTCCCCTCCGCCGTCCGCGACGCGATCTGCGTTATAGACCCGCCGCCGGTACCCGCGTACCGATGTCCGTGTTTAAGAAATCTTCCCTCCGTATATAGAATTGTATGTTGTAGAATTATATAAATCATCATTCCTTAGTAGCCGAATAAAAGCGGTCATGTAGATTAATTGTTGTAAAAGGTAATCTTAACAATTAGAAGTAAATAAATGATTATGTTTTTGTGTGCGATTCGTGTTTGCTTTAAAGACCTCCCGATCAGTCGAAGTCAGGTATAATTCCTATCTCATGTACGTAGTAAGGACGTTGCCAACCCCAACCTCCTTTGCTACGTTACATTGGCGCCCACGTAAATAACCCACCGTCCGGGTTCCGCGCCGCGTAAAGAAACTCGCGCCGCATCCGTTAAAAATAAAAAAAAATAAAAAAATCCGTACCGAAGACATAGGGAACCTGACAATTTCGTTACACCCGTATATTTTTTCGAAATGTTCGTGAATTTGGTTTTACATTAAACAAAAAAATTTAAATTGTGGTCATAAACTAATATTTAGTATTTTCAATTTTCGAAGTAAGATAACTATATCAAGTAGGGTATCATAAAACAGATTTTTATTTATTTTTATGCAACATAGTATGTATGTATGTATGTATATACTTTATTGCACCACAGAAACACAAATGACAGGTTACAAAAAGAAATCTTAATAAGTAGGTACAAAAAGGCGGTCTTATCGCTAAATAGCGATCTCTTCCAGACAACCTTAACGCTAGGGAAAAAACGAACAAATGGACAATGGGAGGTGGTGTAAAATAAACCTAAATACCAATAGCTAAATAAACTAAACCATATAATAAGAATATAAAATACATATTGTTAATACACTAATACATACAAATAAAGTATAATAGACATACATAAAATTACATAGATATATATAATGTGTTTATAAACACTCTTGTGAAATAAAAGATCTTGCGTTGCTCTGTAAAGAGTATTATGTTTTATTAACGACCTGACATTTTACAAGAACCAAACACATAAGTTGTTAAAGATTATCTTACCTGTAAAGAGAAACAACAATTGAAGCTATTATTTCACTGTTATTAGGTATTGTTTAAACTTTAAATTCTAATTTTATATTATAATTCGAAATTCACTCGCACAGCTAACGTTTTAATAAAATAACAACCTGACAGTTGACACTTGACAGCTCTCTCGGGTCAATGCGCGGCAGATTCAAATTATGTGATCATAGACATAGATAAGTGATGACATTGACATAGACAAATAAATGAAGAGAAATAAATGGGCTTCCTAAGGTCATTTATATATATATACACATATAGATTTAAATAATAAACTATGCTGTTACTGATGATAGCAAAGAGATAGGTAATGATCTTTGACGTCAATTTTAAATTAGTTAAGGGATTCAGCACGATGGATTTGCGAGGGACGCTCGTTCCATAAACAGATAGCAGTGACCGTGAAGGAATTCCTAAAGTATTTTGTCCGAATAGAGTTTTGGAATTATCGTGCAAAATGTCGAAAAAATACGACTGTAGCACGGAACCCTCGTTGCGCGAGCCTGACTCGCACTTGGCAGGTTTTTTTTTGAGTAACACCTGCCTCTATAGGTACAATACCATTTACAAAGCCTACTATCACCTCTACGCCAGTGTTGTCGTCACAAGTCTCAACTATTACAACTTTTGTTATTTATTTTTTGCTTAGGATTTTTTAGATTTATATCCCCTAAGGCAGTGGCGTGCACAGGGTTTTTTTTTTTTTTTTTTTAATTTATTTATCACCGACAACTTCCATACATAAAAGACCGCACATTTAAATACATACAATAAACAGTATGGTCGTCAATTACAGGTGAAACTTTGCTTATAAACTAACATGCACTAACTTACAGACTAACAGATTAAAGTATAGATTAACTTAATAACAGACAGACTTAATAACGTACAGAGTAACTTGACAGATTAACAGTAGGTAAAAATAAAATAGGGTTTGAAGCCAGGGTAGGCATTAGTTAGGTAGGAACCTGTTTACTGGCAGGTTATAATGAAAAATAAATGGTCATAATGATAAATAGCTTACGACTGGGGTAAGCAGTGCATTTATGCCTCTATGACCAGCACGCTACTGCCCCAAGGGTCCGGTGCTTCTACACTTCCTGAATATTAAAACTTGCTCGTTCCAGGATGTGATATTAAGATGATGTATTGTAAGGAAAATGGCCGCTTTCCCTCGTCCCGTCTTTTGTTGGAGAGACAAGACCATTATCTGTCGTGAATTCTAATGAGCTAGATATGTCCGGTCTCTGCATTTATATTTTGGTAAGAAGCTTACCATGTCAGTCAATTCCTTTTTCCTTTTGAATATTATGGTCATCACTACTTACTTCTATTATAAAATATGCGAAAGTGTGTTTGTTTGTTGGTTTGTCCTTCAATCACGTCGGAACGGAGCAACGGATTGACGTGATTTTTTGTATTCGTATAGTTTAAGACCTGGAGAGTGACACAGGCTACTTTTTATTCCGGAAAATCAAAGAGTTCCCACGGGATTGTTAAAACCTAAATCATCAGCATCAGCTACATAAACCTAAATCATCGGCATCGGCTAGTAAAAATATAAACAAACGACTAAACTATACAAAAGTTTTACCACGCTAACTAAGTGCGGATGGGCAGACCTTATATTATGAAAAATCCTATTACAATGACGTAAAGGATAATTTAAATGATAAGCAAGCTTGGGAATGAGTTGCTTAACGACTTTGTGATAGTTCTAATAAGTTTCAATAATTTTGTAAAGTGGTGATAATAAAAAGAATACCCGGCTGAGTTTGTTGTGGGCTCTTCTCAGACCTGGGCGCGTTTGGAACCCTCGTAGCTTTAGTTTTAAGTTTGCGTAATAATTATCACCACTATATCTTACAAATGTAACACCATACCAGACCATCAATACGAGTAATTTATTACCTATTTTGAATAAATCATTTGACTTTGACTTTGACTTTGACTTTAAATTCAAAGTCAAATCATTTATTCAAATTGGATACCATTGTACACTTGTAAGACAGTGATGTACTGGTAATCAGTAATTACATATGTAAAGTACGAGGGTTCCTAACGCGCCCGAGGAGAGCTCATATTAAACTACATACTTACACCTTTGCAAAATAAGAAAATGTTCTCATTTTCCAAACAATACTGTCGCATACAATGCTCAGTATCGAAAACTGTAATAACAAGACACAATACCTAGATCCGTGGATTTAATCTAGCTTTTAAAACCTAGACACAGAGCGCCCCGATTTCCCGCGGGACTTCATTCAGTGTACTCAATACACTGATATTACTCTTCGTTTCTGCTAAATGATGAAAATAGTGAAATGATTCTGACAGAGTGATGAGTTTTAAGATTTGTTGCATTCTATACTTAGATGAAAAACTTGCGTTATTATTCTTTTAGGTGAAAAACAAACAAGAATAATTAATATTGACTTAGTTACTTTGCATCGTATTTTTCATTTCTTTAGGCACTTAGCTTATCTTTTATTCTTCACATACCTCATTTATTAGTCACTAGCTTTTTTACTAGATTTTTCTTTAAAATCCCGTGGGAACTCTTCAATTTTCCACGATAAAAAGTAGCCTATGTCCTTCCCCGGATGTAAGCTAGTTTTGTACCAAATTTCATCAAAATCGTTTAAACTGTTGGGCCGTGAAAAGCTAGCTGACAGACAGACAGATAGACAGACAAACATAGTTTCGCATTAATAATATTAGTATGAATGGGTAAATAGTGACATTTATTTATGCTAATTATAATCTGAATTTTAAACATGGCTAGGTACTGGCAGTGGCGTGCAGGTCATAGAGGCATAAATGCACTGCTTACCTCAGTTGTAATGGCTCAATGCATATTTTTCATTATGACCTGCCAGCAGTGTTTCCATACGTAAATCAAGAATACCGTGTTCAAGGGTTAAAGTTACGGTGTTTCTAGATTAAATTACGGTGGATTAGCTAAAAGAATACCGTGTAAATTACCGTGTCATTTTTAAAAGAAAAAACGTCACGAATTCGCTTTTTAATCAATTATTAATATTATTCTGAATCTGACTCTCCTAGCATAGTGATTTTTGTATTTCGGTGACACGGTCACGGTACCTTGACGGTAGATTAGGGCTGAATTACGGTGCATCTACGGTAATTACCGTGTACATGGAAACACTGCCTGCCAGTGAACAGGCTCCTATTTAACTAGTGCCTACCCTGGCTTCAAACCCTGTGCACGCCACTGGGTACTGGGTAGGTGCAATCGTGAACTAAGCCATCTAAATGATTCCTAAGAACACTCCCCTAACTAACTATACACACTTCTGGAACGGAAAATATTTAAATAGGTGTGTAATATAAGGCTCATAATATAACAGACGCCACTCGTGGCGTGGCGTGGCGTGGCGTGGCGTGGCGTGGCGTGGCGTGGCAACCTCAGCGCATTGTTGCGGCTTGGAGCGATCTCCGGAGCTTATGACGCTAAAACTTTTAAAATTAAATAGGTAAGATAAAGAATTAACAAAGTTTTCAATGAGAGTTATTTTATTTTGTTGGTTATAAAGCAAGAACTACAACGCACAGACAGAAGAATATTGGAGTAGGGTACACTCCAATATTCTTCTGTCTGTCTGTACACCCAATTAATGGCAGATTGGCATGCAATGATTTAAAACTAGATGATAGCCCCACGGACACATATTATGATATGGATCCGAGACATGGTCGCTAACTATGGGCCTCATAAGAACACATACATACAAAGTTTAATTGATCAATGCAGAGATAACGCAACGGGCGCGGTGCGTCTTTATTAATCAACTAGCTGATCCCCGCGGCTTCGCCCGCGTAGATTTAGGTTTTTAAAGATCCCGTATAGCCTATGTCACTCAGGAATAATGTAGCTTTCTACTGGTGAAAGAATTTTTAAAACCGGTTCAGTAGTTCTAAAGATTACCCCCTACAAACAAACTTAACGACATCGGGCCGTGCAGCAGAAATCGTAATATTTTAATTTCGCCATAACTTCAAAACCAAACGTCCAATTTTAATCATTCAAAGACCAAATATTATATTATATATTATATATAACTTACGGAACCCTATTTTTTTCCAAAATAAAATATAGCCTATGTTACTCGTGGATAATGTAGCTTTCGAATGGTGAAAGAATTTTTAAAATCGGTCCAGTAGTTTTTGAGCCTATTCAGTACAAACAAACAAACAAACAAACAAACAAAGTTTTCCTCTTTATAATATTAGTGTAGATATAAATTTATGGCGCAAACTGAAAACCAGCGCCGAGCATTGTGAGGAGTGCTCGGCTATGCTGAGTTTGCGACCTTTTGTTTATTGTTAGTTTTTAGTTTAGATAGTATATTAGATATAACATTGTACCTACATACTAGTTACTAGCAATAATGTAAACAATAAAGCATATTTATTATTATTATTTAAGAAAGCTCAGAGTCACTCAGCGGGCGATGGAGAGAGCTATGTGCGGAGTTTCTCTACGTGATCAAATCAGAAATGACGAGATCCGTAGGAGAACTAGAGTAACCGACATAGCTCAACGGGTTGCGAAGCAATGGGCAGGGCACATAGTTCGGAAAACCGATAGACGTTGGGGTCTCAAGGTGCTGGAATGGCGACCAGAAGGCGAAGCGTTGGACGGACGACATCAGACGATTTGCAGGGAGCCGCTGGATTCAAGCGGCGCAAGACCGTGGTAACGATTAAGCGACTCTGAGTGAGCTTTCTAAAACTCTTGATAAAGATTAAAAAAGACCTAAAAAGGTAGTAACCTCTAGTTAATTGTATCGAGTAGGTTAAAGCTGAAACCAATGAGTCTTGTGCCAAGGGTCCCAAAGGACTGAAGGTCAACTCTAATTGATACTAAAATGTAGCGGTCGGCCCTATCACTAATAACATTACCAAACTAAACAACTTGCCAGAGGATCGTGGACCTTATTACGTTCAACATAAGTACGAAAATAGCAAGGTATGGCGTAAGAAAAGTTTTCGCGAATGATTTTTCTTCTACAGAAAATTGATGTAACAAATTACATAGGTATTAGGTACTTATTTTGTTAGACCAATTGGGGCTTATTTTTATGCTACACGAATTTTGTATATAAGCAGAATAGAATACAATAGATTTTTATTCAAGTAAACTTTTACAAGTGCTTTTGAATCGTCAACTAGTTTAATTTACCACTGGTTCGGAATGCCGTTCCTACCGAGAAGAACCAGCAAGAAACTCGGCGGTTGCTCTTTTCAAGAGATCAATTTACAATATTATTATACCATACCGTACAAGCAATTGCAGCCCCGTGCATTGCTGGAGCGAGTCAAATCCAAGTTTTCAACTTTACTAAAACGTAAGTTACTTAAAACGTAAGTTTTCAACTTTTGACACCCCCCCTGGTGCAGTGGTGAGTGGTGAGAAGCTTCCGAGTTCGATTCCCGGCAGGGACATTCAGGACATTTATGATTTCTAAATTGTCTCTTGTCTGGTCTGGTGGAAGGCTACGGCCGGCGATAGGTTGTGATGGTGATGATGATGATGATCAAGCTCATCGATTGAGACAACGTGAACGCAATCTACTAACGGAGTATAAGAATACTTCGTACTTCCATGACTTAAGCTTATTTCTCACTACGGGAAATAAATCTTCTTTTTAAATATTTAAGAGGAAAAGCTGACTGACTGATCTATCAACGCACAGCTAAAACCGCTAGACGGATCAAGCTGTTTGGCAAGCAGATAGCTATTATGACGTAGACTTTCTTAGCATATGCTAGTTATAGGTACTATAGTTCGGTCAAAATACAATAATTCGCATAGAGCTAAAAATTGGTACGAATGTAGGGAACACAATACATAAATGAATTGCGAGAATCGATTTATTTCCTCAATTTTTAGCCCTATGCGAATTATTATAAATAATTGTAACCTTGAATGTCTATTTTGACCGGACTATAACATAATTTATTTCCCGTAGTGAGATATGTTGTGGCCGTATGGTAATAATTAAATGCGGCAACGGTGAAAGAAGTTTATTGAGAGCCGGCTTATGATCTACTCTACTTATGGGCTAACAATACCAATAAAGAAATCTTACATACTATTGTCTTAATCGTATTGCTTAACTACTTAACCCACATAATTTAGCATCACCTCTCTTTCAATCCGATGTGCAGGCAACCTACTTCGATATATTGAGGAGTTGCATTTTTATGTTACAGCTAATATGAACATGCTACGTTTAAACTGACAATTCGTACATATTACAGTAGTGTGAAATTAGCTGTAAGTAACCCAAATGGTAAGGATAAATCTGACAAGAGCGATTTAAATTTATAATGTTTCACGTCCATATCTTTAAAACTAAGTACCCTCACATTTCGCGCACCCGCGGAAAGGTCCGGCCTTGAATATTCATACAAGACGCCTAAATAAATGTATCAGGTACAGTCAGCAAAAAAATCTTATGTCAGTTACATGTCAATAAAATAAAAATTAGAGAGGGCCTAATAAGAATGCTCAGAGTCGAACTACTCGCGTGGAGCCGCTGGATTCAAGCAGCGCAAGACCGTGGCGTGTGGAAGTCTCTACAGAGGCCTTTGTCCAGTAGTGGACATCCATCAGTTGATAATGACGATACAAAAAAAGCCCTGGCCCACGCACTGACTGACTTATAAACGTTGACTGAGGACTGTAAGGCAAACTGAAATAAGAACAACAAAAAAGAAGGATTAATTAGGATTCCGTACCCGAAATAATCAAAAACCCAAGATAGAAAATTTCAAAATGGCCGTCATGCAAATGAAAAAAAAAACATGGTTCTATATTATTATCTTGTACGATGGTACGTATGTGCGAGTCCGACTCACACTTGACCGGTTTTTACTAAAAACTAGATGATGCCCGCTACTTCCAGTCTGCGAAGATTTAGGTTTTTAGAAATCCCGTGGGAACTGTTAGATTTTCCGGGAAGTAGCATATGTCCGTCCCCGGAATGTAAGTATAATAACTCTGTACATACCAAATTTCATCAAAATCGGTTTTAAACTGTTGGACCGTAAAAAGCTAGCGAACAGACAGACAGATAGACAGACAGACACATTTTCGCATTCATAATATTATTAGTATGGATATGGATATAGATAATTCTTTTTTGCTAACGGTACACGATCAAAGAAACATTCGCAAGGGGAACATTAGAAGCGTTATTAACATAGAGTTTTGCATTTACTTTGAGCGTGTTAGCTCAAACGAAAACTCTGAATATGATTTTAGAGCAATCCGGAATTATTAGAGTGAAATAAGTAGATAGGTAGGTATATAATATAAGCACTAGAATACGGCTGACCGCTAAATATTCTATTGAAAACGGACTTTTTAATTAGCTAATGAAGTCTTTATAATATGGAGTTCATCTAATGATTTTAAGCTTATTTCGTGGTTTAACGACATATTTTAATACCCGTATAGTGGTATGTACCCGTTTTATACATTAAGGTGACGCAGGACGCTCGACCGAAATTGGCAGCGCACGTGGGTAACATGTTTGCTTTTAACTTGACATTGTATGAGAAAGTTGAGAGGCACGATGATTTTCACTGAAATCAAGCGCGCGAAAAGGGTTTAAATAAAGTATTTTTGAGAAAAAACTGCTGAATTTATGTTTGCAAAGTAAAATTATTTCAACTAATGAATAAATAAACTACGTCTAATGATAAATTGTTTTAGAATTTTCATATCCCTAATCTTATTTATTTACGCCCAAAGTTGTCATTAATTTAGTGTTAAAAGAGGAATCTTTTGAGCCTCGTAACTTTTAAATCAGTATTTTCTCAATGTTTTTATATACTTATCAATAAACCTAGATAGTGACGAGATAAATCGATATAATTCTTAGTTTTGTGCGTACAATATCGAATATTGTTGTAATTTCCCTCCTGCGTTTGTATGAAGAAAGCACTGAACTGAGTCCCCTTCAAATATGGACTTCATCTCTACATAGTAAAAAATAAACTCACTTCCCGCTGTCTGTATGTTTGAACGCGGAGATCTTTTAAACTACGCAATGGATTTTAATGCAGTTTTTTCCAGAGATAGAGTGATTCAAGGGAAAGGTTTATAGGTATAGTTTAATATTGGTTTGTGTGAATTTTTGTTGAAATTTGACGATATTTGCACAAAATATCGGAAGAAATCTCGAATTAGACTCCTCACTGACACATTAGTATCTACTTACATTGCACCCATGCGAAGCCGGGGCGGGTCGCTAGTCTATACTACACAGGGAAAGGTTGTAACCAAACGCTAGCAAAAACTTAGCGTTATTGTTATACCTACTATCTAAACACAATCCAATACCAATTATTATTTGCCTCATTTTCTAGTTTTAGTGATTTAGTATTTTTCAAACCCGCAATGTATAGCGTGCAAAACTGGGGTCAATGCCCTACCTACGACGCGGCATTGACTCTTGGTGGCCTACTTACGCAACGTACGTTGACCTCTAGCGTCAGTTAGATGTTTTATTTGCAATATATTGTGAACTTTTACAAAATATAGGTTTTTTTTTAATATTTTTTCATATCAGTAATTTCAGTACTATCACCTGTCTTCGTTTTTGCTAGCGTTCTGGTTACACCCTGTATAAGACTTGTTCTGACAGACTGACTGACCTATCAACGTTCAGCCTAAACTGCTGGGGATTGAAACTTGAAATTTTGGCAGTAGGAAAAAGAAAATATTTTCCTTTAACAAAAAAAAACCAAGGATTTGAGCCAAATTAGTTTCTTGAATTAAATTTTTCAAATGAAATTCAAACAGACTGCTACAAATCTACTGCACTGCGAAGTTTTATTTAGTTAATAAAACTTCAGGTAAGCAGTTCATTAGTCGTCCTAATTAAGAAAAACTTTACTTAAGAAGATCGTAAAAATACGTTATGACGGACGAAATACAAGTGGAAAAGGCGCCGTGACCCTTTACAGGGGAGGCGACTTACAATTTACTCTGCCAAAGTACCAGCCCAAACGGTCACAAAATTGTACCCGAAGGAACTACAGCCCAAATTCCACATTTAGTGAAGAAGCCGAAATATCTATAGTACGGTAAACGCAGCTCATCCAATAGTTGTATTTCGGAAGTTATACATCTAGTACTTGCCAGCTGGATTGCTAGATTGCTGGCTCTGTCATTGCAATCCCTGGTAAGTATTTATTGCATAATATCATAAATCGAATGTTTGAAAAGAGCAACCACCGAGTTTATTCAAAAGTACTTGTAAAAGTTTACTTACTTGAATGAAAATATTTCTATTCTATTTAACTTGTATGTGTGGAGTGTCGCAGGTCCATTTAAGAAATCAGTTTGCCTCAAGTTGAGGTTGCTCAAATTGTTACAAATCTATATATATAAAAGGAAAAGGTGACTGACTGACTGACTGTCCAACTAACTGACTGATCTGTCAACGCACAGCTCCGAACTACTGACGGACGGATCGGGTTGAAATTTGGCATGCATATAGCTATCATGACGTAGATATCCGCTAAAGGATTTTTGAAAATTCAACCCCTAAAAATAGGGGCGGGGGGGTTTGTAGTCCACGCGGACGAAGTCGCACGAATAAGCTAGTGAAATATATATCAAGCTGTAATGCACCTTCTGTCCGCGTTACTCGATGTTTGAGCTTAATGATGAAAAAATATTATACTTGCTCGTCTGCGAGGAGCTAGATATAAACTAAAATTAAAATATTAGCTTAAGTTGAAGAGAAAATAAAGTGTGTTTGTTTTGCACACAACGTGGCGGTAAGCCGAGGCGTTGCAGTTTTTTTTAGAAACAAAACCTTGCTTTGTTTACTATCATGGCACACCATACACGGTTGAACTAATTCTTATGTTACAGTCAAAATTTGTATCAGGTCAAAACTATTTTTAACTGCAAAAAAAACATTAAAAAGTAGGTACATTTGACTATAGAGGTTGGTTAATTAATACAGTTTTAACTAAAAATGTTGGTGAACAGTGTTTTTTGACTGAAAATATCGGTTAAAAACGGTTTTTAAACTGAGCTTCCCAATTCCACACAATGTGGAATGGACTTATAAGTACGCTAATAGATGTGTACCGATTTAAAGCACCGGGCGTACCGGGAATACGGTATTTGACAACTTAGTCAAATCAGTAACTTTTTATCAAACGCCAAAACGCGCCCTTAATATGAGAGCTTCTGGAATGTGACGTCACATCTTAATGGCGTACTTTTTTAGTTTAATTGATAATTTAAAATGGTTATTACGCTTAAAACTATCAAAGGACGTGGATTTTACGTGTTTTGGAAAAACCTCTATTTAATAATCACTGTGAAATAATTTATTTTTGATATAGTCAAATAACCAATTGAACGAAATTTCATCAAATATAACTAAGAATGTTCTCGATTAAACTAGCTTTCAAATAAAAGAAACCGCATTCAAATCGGTCCATCGACTTGAGCCCTATAATGTTACACTTATAACACCCTGCTGTTTGCTTCTGGGGTTAAATAGAGATCACAGAATCAGAATGTGCCTGATGAGTTATGTATACCAAAGCTTGCTCGTTCGAGATGGGAAAAGCATAACGAATATAAAGTATTAGTGATGCAAATTGTGTTTTGCATTCGCGAGCAGGGTGAATGAGATGCCTTCATTAGCTGCATTTGTGATTACCTACCAACCAGATCATTATATTATCTATCTCATCTATATCTATATATATAACATTCTAAGTCCTGTTTGACTGCCTGACTCACTGACATAATATATCAACGCACAGCCTAAACCGCTGGTCCTAAAGACATGAAATTTGGAAGGTGTATTCTTTGTAAAGAGTAGGTATCCACTAAGAAAGGATTTTTCGAAATTCCACCCCTAAGTGGATTAAATGGGGGATGGAAGTTTGAATGAAAATCCGTCATTTTTCAAGTTATTTGCATGAAAATTGATATTTGGGTTTTCGGTCACAAATGAAGAAATACGTGTTTCAGGATTTTTGGAAAATTCGCCCATAAGGGTGGTAAAATAGGGGATGAAAGTTTGTATGGGAAAGTTTTAATTATTGATATTATTAACTTGAAATTTGGAAAGTAGGTTTTTTCTTGAGGTTAGGTGTCAGCTAAGAAACGACTATGAGAAAATCTCCCCCTAAAGGGATTAAATGGGGGTTGGAAGGTTATATGTGTTATTCGGTGCTGTTCAGGGTGCGCGTCCTGATGTTATAATGTTTTTTTCTGAAATAAAATTCCATTTGTTTCCTGTAGGCCACGCGGGCGAAGCCGCGAGCAGAAGCTAGTTAACTTATATAATAGTAGGTATAAGATGTCCACTGAATAATTTGGATTTGGATCAGAGATCGGATTCGTGCGTAAGCAATATCCGAGTTCGTTCCCAGTTTTTTATGTCCGTATTTTCACGGACTCCAATCGGACGAGTGCGTAACCGGTCGGGCGTTTGTGCACTCATCATTGAAAATACGAATCGAATGAGTTACTCATTCGATTCGTATTTTCACGGCTACTTTGAAGAATCACGGATACGAACCAATGCGCATGAGTGCACAAATCCCCATAGGTTATCCGTTGGTAGCTCAGTCAGTCAGCAAAAGTCTTTTTATATATAAGTGCATCTATACTTATAGATTCATCTCTTGCACTTATTCAAAGTAGTTTCCCCACGTCCCAAGCAATTTGAGCATAAATCTACATAAGGCCGGGATGCTGGGACGACACATTTATTTAGGCATTTCGCATGAATATTCAGAGCCGGACCTTTCGGTGCACGGACCTAATGTTACACTAATGTGGACTAGTGTAAAGTAGAGAGAGTAGTGTAAAGTAGAGTAGTGTAAAGAGAAGAATTGTAAATTTAAATCACTAGTGTAAGACCAACCCTTTGGAATACTAAATCTGGAACTTGAATATATTTGCAATTCATTTTATGAAAGTAAAAAAGAACAACTTTTTCTTTATGAGTAACTAGCAGTTGCCTGCGACTTCGTCCGCGTAAAATTTCTGGTTTCTCATGAGATCAAAAATGTTCCCGCTGCAAAAGGCCTTACTTACCTACTCACTCAGTCTCACCTTAAGGCACAGAACCCAGAATACATTAATGCCAATTTTCATATCTCTAACTTCAAAAACACAGGATTTTCATACAACCTTCGACCCCCCTTTCACACCCTTAAGGGGGGAATTTAGTTAGATCCTTTCTGTTCTGATACCTATGCCCTAGAAAGAACCTACGTTTCAAATTTCAAGTTAAAATAACAATAGTTAAAACTTTTCTGTAGAAACTTTTCCCCCCTGTTTTCAAAGAGTCGAAGACAACAATAAAGTTTACTGACTGACTGACTGATCTATCAACGCACAGCTCAAACTACTGGACGGATCGGGCTGAAATTTGGCATGTAGATAGCTATAATGACGTAGGCATCCGCTAAGAAAGGATTTTTAAAAATTCAACCTTTAAGGCGGTGAAATAGGGGTTTGAAATCTGAGTAGTCCCCGCAAACGAAGTCGCGAGCATTTTTCAACGATAGGAAGTAGGTAAATAAAAAAAATTCGCCGTTAAAATGCGCGTCTCGTTATTAAAGATTTGCATTCGCAAAGACTGAGGCGGTTCTATTGTGATATGATCAAAGCCTGCGTAATTAAACGAAATCAAAATGGAACCCTCCAAAGTGACACCTGCCTTTCTGATGAAAGAAATGTTTGATCATCAAAGAGTCGAAGACAACAATAAAGGTTATCGTCTGTACCTTTTGAGCTGGTTCAAAACACCCCTTTTGAAGACCTTCCTATAGTCTTATGATACACTAGCCTTTTCCCGCCACTTCGTCCGCGTGGATTTAAGTTTTTTTAATGGATGCCATCTTAAATCCTTTCCGAGTTAACGTTTAATGGCGAAAAGTTTTGCGTTCTTATTCAAAATTAACAAATCCATACTAATATTATAAATGCGAAAGTGTGTATGTCTGTCTGTCTGTCTGTCTGTCAGCTAGCCTTTCACGGCCCATCCGTTCAACCGATTTTGACGATATTTGGTACAGCGATAGATTGCATCCTGCGGAAGGACATAGGCTACTTTTATCCCGGAAAATTAAAGATTTCCCACGGGATTTTTAAAAACCTAAATCCACGCGGACGAAGTCGCGGGCATCATCTAGTAAGTAATAATTATATGAATAAATGACAATCAGTACCTAGTAGTGAAGCTAATTACTGCCCGAGCGAAGCGAGGTCTCTGAGTCCACTCGAGTGAAATTGCACTTGTCCGTCTGTCTGTCTGTCAAAGCCTTATAACTTCTGAAATTACTGAACGTAATTACTTCAAATTTAAATATAATAGACTAGCTGATGCCCACGACTTCGTACGCGTGGATTTAGGTTTTTAAAAATCCCGTGGGAACTCTTTGATTTTCCGGGATAAAAAGTAGCATATGTCACTCTCCAGGTCTTTAAAATAAAATAAAAAATAAAAATATTTTATTTCAGGTCAGGGGGGACCCATATAAAAAAAACCTGTTGATAATAATTAAGAATTACAATATGTATAAACAATATTTACCATTTCTATTATTATTAGATTATTAGTAGTATGCACTCTTTAACTATACCCGTGCAGAAAATCACGTCAATCCGTTGCTCCGTTGCGACGTGTTTGAAGTACAAACCAGTGGCCGCTATTTTGGAAAAAAAGTAAAATGGCGTAATACTAGGTAGGCTAAAATCTTCAAAGCCCTCGCAAAGCTAGGATAATTCCTGAAGCCGTAAGAATGCTCAATATCTAGAATATCGGATCTAAATGTATTAGGTACATCAGTGGCTGAGTATAGCATGTACCAGGCAGCCATTGGTAAAGTCGAGCTTGCCGCGCCTCGGGAAATCATCCCTGAAACCGCAGAAATGCTCGGCGTTGGGAAATATCGTGCAGGATCTTCTCCATGGACCATGTTCTTACTTACCTGTTTATACTATACATTTCAATTGAGAAGACTATTGTTTGACTACGTTCGTAGACCTCTAGCATCAGTCAGATGTTTTATTTGATTCATTGATGATTGATGTTTTTTTTGGATTTTTTTATATACATTTTCGCGTTTTTTTGTGGTATCATATCAGTAATCATCAGTACTATCGCCTGTTTTCGTTTTTACTAGCGTTCTGGTTACATCCTGTATATAGTACGCGACAGGTCGAGATGGTAATCGGGGTATGAGGCGGGGGGACGCCCCGCACACCCGCACGTCACCCGTGTTCGCCCGCACGTCACCCGTGTTCGCCCGCACCGGGTAAGCGCGGGGGTTGTGCAGGTGTGCGGGGCGTCCCTAACCTGATTGCCATTTCAACCTGTCGCGTACTATATAGCTTCTTGTGTAAAGTTATCATCAAATATCTATATTGTGCTAATACTCCCAAATTGCTGAAACAGATGTAACATGTAAGATATTGAGGCTCAAACCAACAAAGTTTACTGTTCGTAACGGCTCGTACTTAAGATTAATGGCGGTGAGATTAAAGATTATAGTAAGGCGATTGGCGTGCCTCTAATAATTTGATATGAGTTATGACTCATCATAATCAGTACCCTTCTTATAAATGCGAAAGTGTGTTTGTTTGTTGGTTTGTTTGACGTAATTTTTTGCACGGGTATATAATATAAAGACCTGGAGAGTGACATGACTTTTTGTACCGGAAAATCAAAGTGTTCCCACGGGATTTATAAAAACCTAATTCCACGCAGACGAAGTCACGGGCATCAGCTAGTATTATATAACGGGACTCTGTTATTAGTAACAGGGGCTGCACGGGACCTCCGCTGTCTATCCGTCTGTTTGTCTGCAAGCGGGTTATCTAACTTGCCATTCCCGCGATGGCCGCGACTTTGTACGAGTGAATTTAGGTTTTTAAAAATCCCTTGGGAACTCTTTGTTTTCCCGGGATGAAAACTAGCCTATAGCACTCTCCAGGTCTTTAACTATACCCATGCAATAAATCACGTCGATCCGTCGCTCCGTCGTGACGTGATTGAAGGACAAACCAACAAACAAACAGACTTTCGCATCTATAATAGGGGTAGTGATACTTGGCTTCATAATCTGATGGATGTATGAAAGTTAAAAAAAAAAACCCTTTTAGAAATTTTCACGAAACTTGAACTTTCAAATATAACTTCACCCTGTTTTTCCAGAGGGACTAAAAACTATTACTTCTGTATTATGAAGAGAGATGAGAAATTTTTTAAATTAACTTTTTAAAAATACACGGAAAGATCCCTGAAGACCATCTGAAGACTGAACATTATTGTTTATTGTTGTTTTTGTTTTAATAAGAATATTAGCCATTTTAAATGAGTAATATAAACTAAGTCTCCTCCCAAAGTGAGAGCTGTTTGGCAATAGTCTACCACGCTGGCCATGTGCGGATTGGTAGACTTCACACACCTTTAAAAACGTTATGGAGAACTCTCAAGGCATGCAGATTTCCTCACGATGTTTTCCTTGTTGCGTGGAATTGCTGAATTTCAATTGATCATATATTGTGAGCGTACCTTAAAGCTTGATATTGTGTAATTTTTATTGCCAGACCCTTGGAACTACCAAGGGTCTGGCATTTTCTCCTGGAATCTTTAGCATAAAGCCAAATAATGCAGGACACATTCCGACCCTCCGGAGGGACCACTTCAGCAAATATGTGAAGCTTGCTATGCCCATGTTTTTTCAGGCTTGCAAACGACATTTTGATCAGCCTATAGGTTTATAGTAGGTATAAAAGCTAGCGTACACTACCGACAAATTGAGTCTCTTGAAAACATAATATCTAAAATTTCGGCACTTTACTTACTTTCTTAGCGAAGTCAGAATAGCTATCTTCAAGATAAATTTTAGCCTGATCCGTTCAGTAGTTTGAGCTATAGTGTACCTACGTTGATCGATCAGTCCGTCAGTCAGATTTTATACATATAAATATAGATTATTTAGAAATTGAATCACGTTGGGAATCTCCTTCATTCACAAAATCCAATGTCTCAACAGGCTATGTTTGATGGCGACGGAGGGGCTAAATTCTAACGAGGAAGTCCTTTGTTTTATAGACTAGCGCTCTACTTTGGACTTCGTCCGCGTGGATTTAGGTATTTTTAAATTCTGGGGGAAAATCCTAGATTTTCTTATGTCCCTACATCTGTGTCCTATTACAATTTGAGGTAGGTATCTTTAAAGCTTTGTTCTTCTGGTTTAGGTATTGGTTTTAGTAGAATTAGTTGTTAAGTTAAGTGTAAGCTAGTAATAAGTAGGTACTAACATAGGTTAAGGAATTGTTTCTGTACTAACACACAATTATGGGTGTACTTATGCCTGAAATAAAAGTTTTATTTATTTATTTATTTTAGGTATTTGTAGGTAGTCTGCGGAGGTTCTAAGGGTGATTGATAAGAAAAGTATTATTTTTATATAAATTCCTGAATAGATCAAAGAGATGGTTTCTTTAAACCCTTTGGAAGTTTTTTGACTTTTTTTCCCCGATCCGATTCCCAAAATCAGTACCCTTATTATAAATGCGAAAGTGTGTTTGTTTGTTGGTTTGTCCTTCAATCATATCGCAACGGTGCAACGGATTGACGTGATTTTTTTTGAATGGGTATAAAGACCTGGAGAGTGACATAGGCTACTTTTTATCCCGGAAAATCAAAGAGTTCCCACGGGATTTTTAAAAACCTAATTCCACGCAGACGAAATCGCGGGTATCAGCTAGTTATATAATAAAAGAAAATGTAAAGTTTAATAGAAACGTTTTTAAGAACGTTTTCTATGACCTCCGTGTAGAGCTGTAGGTATACATTTTGTTGGTAGCGCGACTGGTTGCGCCGCCACTGGTGTCCTAGTGAGATAGTGCCCTATACCTATTGTTTCAGAATTCGACATGCGTTTTAACAACTTAACTCAACGGAAAACCTTAATTTCCTTGTTAAGGCCATTATTCACAAAAGGTCTTCAAAGGATTTTTTTCTGAAAACAAAACTTATTTCTATTTTCGGCTCCAGTTCGGTTCAAAGTTATTCGTACGTTGAAAAAATGCAAAAGATGTCGAAAAATTCTTATTTTTTACGTATTTTTCTGAAAATGTGTATTTTTTTGTGTATTTTTCTGAAATCGTTAATGCTATTTTAAAACAATAATTTTATTTCTAAATTCCAGAACCAATGAAGACACCTAGGTAGCTAAGTAAACTTGGGAAACAAAACATTATTAGATCTACCTAGTAAAGACTAAATTGGGGCCGATTTTCTTGTACACAATCTCTAAACTAAATTAACAGGTCTAAAATATCTAGTGCTATCCTTTTCCGCAAGCAACATTATGAAAGGGATAGATAGCAGTTTAGTTAGTTTAGAGATTGTATGTAACGGAATTAGCTACATTATTATTGTAAATGTGTTGGGTAGGCATTAGGCAAGCCCAAGTGTAGTTGGACGAGTCAATCACAACATCATTCATTAGTAGGTATAATGATGAAACATTGCTTGTAAAATATTCGAAAATTGCAACTAAGTATGCTGACTTTTAGACCGTGTTACATGGCCGATTATTGAAAGTCAATTTGTTACACTTCTTGGAATATTTCCATATTACACGCATGTCCAACTTCAGTCTCATGTAAGACGTGGTCATGGATAGAGTCCAGTTCTCTGTTAACGGCGTTAAGCATTCGGGTGTGTATTATGAGATTAAGTTTATCTTAAAATTAGCTTAAAATTAGCCTCCAAAAAGCTCGGGGTGCTCAACAGAGCAAAGCGGTACTTCGTGCCTGAGCACATTTATATTCTGGAGTGCTCTCAACTTTGGGCCGGAGCACCCCAGTACCAACTCCTTCCATTTGATCGGATCCAAAGGCGAGCTGAGCTGTTCGACTTGTGGACGATGCCAAACTAACCGACTCGTTGGAAAGCACCACAGAGACGTAAGCTCACTTTGCGTGTTCTATCGCCTTTATAATGGGGAGTGCTTTGAAGAGTTGTTTGACCTCATTTTATCCTTCTATTTCTACAACCGCACCGCGCGCCACCGTAAGTAATTCCACCCTTACCAGCTGGGTGTCTGGAGCACTTCAACCGCCCGTTGTACCAGATCCTTTTTCCACGCACATGCAAACTGTGGAATCAACTCCCTTCGGTGGTGTTCCCATTAGATTACAACATGGGGTTATTCAAGGGGCGGACCAACTTATTTCTGAATCACCGTAAGATTACTGGTTTACCGATGTTTTATATTGGATATATTTCGGAGTGTGTTCAGGAGTGTTTGATCTTGTCCCTTCTTTCACTTTATACCACTGTACCGTAAGACACCAGGCAAGTTTCCATCCCATGTCAAAATTCCATCTGTCACGCACGAAGCATTTTTGCATCATCATTCCTCATACGCATGGCATAAGGTTTCTTGAGGATAAACTCTTCCGCGATTTGATTTTCCTACTAAATACAATCAGGATATCTTTAAAACATGCGTGAATAGGTACGAATTTTCAAAGAATACGCGTCCCATCTTAATTTAAACATGCTTCATAGTTGGTTGTGACGTGAGGTCCGACACCACTCTTCTGGACTACCTTCGTCGTCACCTCGAGCTCCGAGGCACCAAGTACAAGTGCCTGGAGGCAGGATGCGGCGCCTGCATCGTGAGCGCTGTCAAGTGCCACGGAGAAGCACCTCAGGGCGTCAATTCTGTAAGTATCTGCGTCATCACCTCGAGCTCCGAGGCACCAAGTACAAGTGCCTGGAGGCAGGATGCGGCGCCTGCATCGTGAGCGCTGTCAAGTGCCACGGAGAAGCACCTCAGGGCGTCAATTCTGTAAGTATCTGCGTCATCACCTCGAGCTCCGAGGCACCAAGTACAAGTGCCTGGAGGCAGGATGCGGCGCCTGCATCGTGAGCGCTGTCAAGTGCCACGGAGAAGCACCTCAGGGCGTCAATTCTGTAAGTATCTGCGTCATCACCTCGAGCTCCGAGGCACCAAGTACAAGTGCCTGGAGGCAGGATGCGGCGCCTGCATCGTGAGCGCTGTCAAGTGCCACGGAGAAGCACCTCAGGGCGTCAATTCTGTAAGTATCTGCGTCATCACCTCGAGCTCCGAGGCACCAAGTACAAGTGCCTGGAGGCAGGATGCGGCGCCTGCATCGTGAGCGCTGTCAAGTGCCACGGAGAAGCACCTCAGGGCGTCAATTCTGTAAGTATCTGCGTCATCACCTCGAGCTCCGAGGCACCAAGTACAAGTGCCTGGAGGCAGGATGCGGCGCCTGCATCGTGAGCGCTGTCAAGTGCCACGGAGAAGCACCTCAGGGCGTCAATTCTGTAAGTATCTGCGTCATCACCTCGAGCTCCGAGGCACCAAGTACAAGTGCCTGGAGGCAGGATGCGGCGCCTGCATCGTGAGCGCTGTCAAGTGCCACGGAGAAGCACCTCAGGGCGTCAATTCTGTAAGTATCTGCGTCATCACCTCGAGCTCCGAGGCACCAAGTACAAGTGCCTGGAGGCAGGATGCGGCGCCTGCATCGTGAGCGCTGTCAAGTGCCACGGAGAACCACCTCAGGGCGTCAATTCTGTAAGTATCTGCGTCATCACCTCGAGCTCCGAGGCACCAAGTACAAGTGCCTGGAGGCAGGATGCGGCGCCTGCATCGTGAGTGCTGTCAAGTGCCACGGAGAAGCACCTCAGGGCGTCAATTCTGTAAGTATCTGCGTCATCACCTCGAGCTCAGAGGCACCAAGTACAAGTGCCTGGAGGCAGGATGCGGCGCCTGCATCGTGAGCGCTGTCAAGTGCCACGGAGAAGCACCTCAGGGCGTCCATTCTGTAAGTATCTGCGTCATCACCTCGAGCTCCGAGGCACCAATAAACTAACTTGTAATCATATTTAACAAAGACAATCGTTAATTTCAGTGCATGGTCTCCATAACATCATGTCAAGACTGGGATATCACGACAATAGAGAAGGTGGGCAACCGCTTGGAAGGCTACCACCCGCTGCAGAGCACGTTGGCGGCGAAAGGTGGCTCTCAGTGCGGGTACTGCTCACCGGGGATGATTATGAACATGTACAGGTGAACTGACTGACTCCATTACTTCATTTGAACAATCCAAGGAAAAGTACTTTTCGGTTAGATAAACGCATATTAATGCCTGTTTTCTGGACCTTAGCAAGGCGTTTGACCTGGTTAATAACGATATCCTATGGCAGAAATTGAAAGATACCGGACTGCCCGAAGAAGTTACTAGGATTTTCAAATCGTATCGAAACCAGGTCAATGTCGTGCCATCGTCCGAAAATTATTCGCAGACATATCGGTTGGAGTGCGGGGCATGACAGGGGGACTTAACTTCCCCTAAGCTTTTCAACCTTTATGTCAACGCATGCAAGAGTCGCTTAACACCCCTCATGTCGGTTGTCATGTTGATGGAGTATTTATTTTTATTTCATTTTATTTAATAGGAAGCCAACGGTATACAAAGAAAACTAATAATGACGACTTATATAAACTTAGGACTATCAATGCGACTCACTTACAGGCTAACTCAACATTCTTAACTAGAACTTCTAAATAGTCCAACTTAAAGTAAGACATTCTTTGCGTACCTAAAATCTATACCAAGTATAGTAAGTAGAGTAAGTAAGTAGAGTATTGTCTCAACAACATAAGTTCATTGAGTTTTATTGTTTATATTCAAAAGTGAACCAACTACGTTTGTATTGAAAGCGCTAGGGAAACTTCTTTTAAACGTACCTAATCAGGTTATAGATGCGCTGGAAAAAACTCGAACGCCGGAAGGGCGTTTCACTGATTAGCTCATTTGTATTCGAAATTATAAACAAAAACGTTCCGTGCTAACTAATCATAAATAATAAATACAATGTTGCTAATAATAAATTCATAAGTATGCTATTATATTATCACACTTCACAGAATGTGTGAATTTTCTTTCAGCTATTTAAAAGAAAAACCACGCACAATGCGAGAAATAGAGAGAGCCATAGGAAGCAATCTGTGCAGATGCACAGGATACAGACCAATATTGGAGGCATTTAAGACATTCGCCTCCGATGCTCCCAAACCCAATGACATATTGGACATTGAAGATTTGAAAATATGTAAGAAATCTGAAGAGTCATGTACAGGGTCTAAATGTGAACATGCGGATTGGTGTATCGTTCCCAAACATAATCAAGTGCTACATATAAAACTAAGTGACGATAGAGACTGGTACAGAGTGGGAACTTTAGCTGAAGTGTTTTATCTATGGCAGGAAAAAGGGGCGGAATCTTATATGCTGGTTAATGGGAACACAGGAAAAGGTGAACTATGTTATTTAAATTTCCCGCAAAAATAGCAAGCTATAAAGTTAGCTGTTTTACTTATCACCTACTTCTTATGAATCCATAATAAGAATATTATTTTTCTTTTAATGGTTGTAGGTTCCGTACCCTTAGGGTGCCTATTACTAGGCATCTGCTGTCCTTCCGTTCATCTGTCTGTCAGCGGGCTGTATCTCGTGAACCGTTATAGACAGAGAGTTGAAATTTCCCCAGAATGTGTATTGCTATTGGCACTATAACAACAAAATATAATAAGAATTTCAAAATGGCTACTATGAAAATTAAAAACAATTAAAAAGGGTTAAGTATTTCTTGTACTATGGTACGGAACTCTTCGTGTACGAGTCCTTTATTTTCAGGTGTATATCCAATACTAGAATATCCCAAACTATTAATAGACATCAGTGGTGTGGCGGAGCTGAAAGGTCATTATATAGACCAGAACCTGGTACTTGGAGGTGGAACACTGCTGGTCGAGGCTTTAGAAACATTTAAAGCTCTATCTAGATACGAGGGTTTCAATTATCTCAAAGTGTTAAGTGATCATTTGGAGAAAGTTGCCCATGTCACTGTCAGAAACGTAATTAACAGTTTTTCATACTCTAATAAGTTTTTTCTCAGTGTTAAGTTATGTAAACTTATATTTTTAGAAGTTATAAGTCCCGCAAATTGCTATTGCGCTGGAACCATGTCTCATTAACATCGAAATAACGTCATTTTGACGTCAGCCGAAATAAAAATATAGCATCAGCTCGGAACTTCAGTCTAGTCCTGACGTCTCTAAAATGGCAGCCACGCGCATGAACAACTTTCGGGACTTATAGTAAGAAGCTCTTATTACTATTTTATATATCTGATATATTTATTTCTTTAAATACGTCTATTTTTTTAGTTAGCCACAGTGGCTGGGAATTTGTTTTTAAAGAATCAACATTCCGACTTTAAATCCGATGTATTTCTACTTTTCGAAACTGTTGGTGCGGAGGTAACTATACGTAAGTTAATAAAACATACTTGAAAATAGCTTAGTGAGTACGATCAGCCTTGTAGTGTAAAACTTTTGAAGTGATTTGCTTAGGCGCGCTGGACGATTTTGGAATGGGTAAAAACTTCAAAGTCGCGCCAACGACATGCTAATTTTTATACAAACAAAACAATCAAAGAGATACATCATGCAAGTTCTCCAAAACGCAATAAAAAAGTTGTATGGTATTGCTTTGTTGTGGTGATGCGTCTTGCTAGCTTGATGATTAGCATTGGGAGGGGCGGTGCATTCTCGTTGTACCATAACAGTTGTGTCTGTTTCAGCAGATTATAGCAAATTAAGTTTATGTTTCCTTGTATCTCATGGAATTCTGCAAAGTGACGCCTGCTTCTTATATTCAGTTAACATCATCGATTATTATCCATAATATACCTTATTAGTCCGGTAAAATTAGACCAAAAATAGGGGTGAGGTTACAAAAATCACACATAGCTTGAAAATGGTAGAATTGTTCAAAACACTATTATAAATGAAATGTGAAAAGTCCTCATCAATCCGACACCTGGAAAAAATTACTTGGGGTGAAAAGTTACAAAAACGGGTTCCTCGCGATTTTCAGCAAAACGGTAAGTTTTATCATAAAATTAGCCCAGACAAAAATTGCAGATTAGATAATCATCTGATTTATTATTTTTGTCTGGGTTGATTCTATGATAAATCATTTCCGTTTTGCTGATAATCGCGAAGAACCCGTATTTGTGAACTTTGACCCCGAGTAAATATTTTTCCAGGTGTCGGATCGATCGAGTATTAACAATCCTACCAATTTTAAGTCAAGTGTAACTTTTTGTAACCTTGGATGTCTAAATTGACCGGACTTTTTTTTAGTGACTGGTCCTGACCAAAAGAAAGTTTTAACAATGCAAGAATTCCTCTTTGAAGACATGACTGGAAAAATTATTTTAAATGTTCTTTTACCGCCGTTGAGCTTGGAAAACAAAGTAGCGACGTTTAAGGTAAATATTTATCAAAAAGTGTCTAAAGACAATGGCAAACTTATATACTACGTTTGATCTGAAATTTTCTCTATTAAAGTGAGTTTGATTTCAGATAATGCCACGTTCCCAGAACGCTCATGCACTCGTCCATGCTGGGTTTCTCTACAAAATAGATGAGAAGTCCATGGTTATTGACAGCAGAATTGTATACAGTGGTCTCTCCGTCACCATCACCCGTGCGTACCAAACTGAGCGGTATCTGAAGGGTAAAGAGCTGTTCACTAATGAAACTCTGCAAGGTGCTCTAGATATACTGCAGAAGGAGCTTGTGTTCGTGAATGATTTGCTTGACCCACCAGTGGCGTACAAGCGACAAGTATCCTTGGGGCTCTTTTACAAGGTAAAGTTAATAAAATAATGTAATAATAAAAATAAAAAATAAATAAAGTTCGACTTAAGTCTCATTTTATATTAAATAAAGAAACGGCATTCTGAACCAGTGGTAAGTGATGTAAATTTAATCAAAAACTTGGCAGAAACGGTATTAAATTTTTATGTATTTTCGTAAAGTTTCTAATGTCAGGTAATTATTTTTGTTTATATTTTCAAAATATTTTATTTTATTTTTGATCCCGTCGTATAATATTACTTTATTGACATCTCTTTTTCGGTACACTACAGTGTATCAATCTATCCTTTTTACATGCTTGGCTCTGGTCTCTTAATTATATATTTTTAAATTTCGTGTATAATTAGATTTCATCAATTTCAGGGTCTTCTGGAGCTGTGTCCTCACAAAATTTTGAATCCAGTTTATTGCTCTGGAGCCAACAAGTTAAGAGATTCCAGACCAGTGTCTAAAAGTCTTCAGGTGTTTGAAACAAATCCAAATGTCTGGCCAGTCAATGAACCGATACCAAAAATTGATGGCTTGGTAAGTACCATCAGTCATCATCATTATGATTGTCAACCGGCACACGTCCACTTCAACAAAATAAGTCTTTTATTTCTTGTGTAACACAGAACTGATGTTGTTTTAGATACAATGCGCGGGGGAAGCAAAATATACTGACGATACCCCATCTCTCCCGGGGGAAGTCTTCCTGGAGTTTGTTCTGGCTAAAGTCCCGCTTGGAACTATAACGAAAATTGATCCTTCAATTGCATTGGTAAGATAAATTGTTTTAGAACAACATGAATACGGATTTTGATTGCATGGTTTTTTTTCTTGGATTCCAGAGTGAACCTGGTGTTGTAGCATTCTACTCAGCAGAAGACATACCAGGCATAAATAGCTTCATACCAGCCCCTAACAGATTTAACTTGAGAAATGAAGAACTATTCTGTAATGGCGCAGTAAAATACTACGATCAACCTATAGGTGTTATTGTTGCTGAATGTGAAAGCATAGCTAAGAAGGCAGCAGAATTAGTACATGTTGAATATACTAACGTAAGAAGGCCGGTTCTTGATATAAAAGTCAATAAAAATGATCCTACTAAGTATTCTGAGTTTGTGCGATTTCAAGCAACGGATAGAGGGACAGATACTACAAAAGTGATAAACGCAGATGACACAATTTATTCACAATACGCTTTCACTATGGAGACCCTAACTTGCGTAGCTTATCCTACTGAAGAAGGAATCAAATTGATATCCGCGACGCAGTGGATGGACTTGGTGCAGCAAGCAACTGCAAGAGCTATAAACGTAGATGACAACAGGTATTTCCAAAATATAGGATTATCACCATAGCACCTTTAAAAATTAAATGATGCAAACTCTCTTATTAATTAGCAAAAAGTGTGACCTATAATATCTAAACCATTTTTTGAAAACTCTTGATGTTTTAAAGGAGTTAGTGTCGGATGAAGTGAAATAAAAGTCGGAAAATTGTATCTGCAAATAAACATTTAGGTACAAGTTCTATTTGAATCGGTAAGTAGATCTACCACTCATTCAGAATGCAATTCCTACCTAGTTGAAACAGCAAGAAACTCTGTGGTTGTATTATTTCATATATTTAACTTCCAGTATTATGCTATGTGATGATAGCCTAGTGATTAAGGCGTTAGGCTTCTATTGGGGAAGTCGTGAGTTCAATCTTGACCTCTAACTTTTCATATTTATGTGCATTTTGAGCAATTAAATATAATTTGCTTTAACGGCAAAGGAAAACATCGCGAGGAAATCTGTGTGCCTGAGAGTTCTCCATGATGTTCTCAAAGGTGCTGTGTAAAGTCTCCCAATGCACTGGATCAGCGGGATGGACTAACGTCTAAGCCTTTCTTATTCTGAGAGGAGAGCCCGGCCTACTAGTAAGCTAGCGGCGCGGCGATGGGTTTTTTATGATGATGACGATGAATGATCAATTTTGTAATTGTATTAACTGATATTTGAAATTAATAAAACTACATTTTTTTGTCAGAGTTGATGTTTACGTCCGACGACTAGGTGGCGGCTACGGATTCAAATTGACCAGATCTGCACAAGTGGCTGTAGCTAGTGCTCTGGTAGTTCACAAGCTCAATCGACCCTGCAGATTTAATACACCCCTTGAAGTCAATATGAAATCAATAGGAAAACGCTTGCCTTGTTCAAGAAACTATGAAGTAAATACAACATGAAATTTTAGTTTGTTTTCCCGCAGCGAAATTATTTTGTCCAAAATAAAAATTATTAAAATCAAAAATAGTACAAGTATTTATATTCATTGTGAAAAACAAAACTCGAAAGCTACTTTGAACCAACAGTTATAACTTGCGATAGCTCCTGTACCTCGATAGTATTACTGAGGGCAAATTGGCCTGCTGCGGGAAAACATCTATGACACGGTGTATAAACAAGATGATCCATTAATTATTAATTACTTTCCATTTTATTATTAATTTGTGAATTTGTGATAACAATAAATTTTGGTCGAAGATCTCATTATTACACAATTATACAATTCTCATTATTCTCATTATTTACAAATTTCTAACGTTCGAACATAAAAAATAATTTTATTGTTTATCCTTTTCAATAGGTTCACGTTAACTCAAGAGGTGAAATTCAATATCTAAGAAATGACCTTTTTAGTGACAACGGATATGTATACAATGAACCTCTTATGCAGTTTGGCATTGATTCTTACTACAATTGCTACAGAAAGGAACGATGGGATCATGCGGGATATAATGCTGTTACAGATACTGCTTCTAATAGCTGGGTCCGATCTCCTGGTAAGACAGTTTAAAATAAATACTATTTTTACAATAATATAGCATTGCATAATATCTAAGATGAAGTTATTGTTTAAATTTCGAATAACATTTCTTTTTAGGTACGATAGAAGCAATAGGAATGGCTGAGTTAGTAATGGAGCGCATATCATATGAACTTAACTTGGATGCGGTCGAGGTGCGTTTAGAAAACTTAGATAGAGTAGGACATAGTGATTTGATAGAATTGATGGACACATTGAAAAGTAACTCACAATATGAAGAGAGGAAAGCTGCATCCGATGAATTTAACAGAAACAACAGATGGAAAAAACGCGGTTTAAGATTTAGTTGGATGAGATGGCCCACAGCTGGGTATCAAAACTTAGAAATAAATATGTCGGTTTATCCCGATGACGGTACTGTGTCTATAACGCACGGTGGCATCGAAATGGGTCAAGGAGTAAACACTGTGGCAATACAAATTGCTGCTTACTTCCTCAAATTGCCCGTGGACAAGATTCAGATAAAGCCCAATGATAGCATGATTGCTCCCAATTGTATTGCCACTGGAGCGAGTGTAACAACTCAAAATGTGGGAATAGGTGTACGTAGATGTTGTGAACAACTGCTAGCAAGACTTGCGCCCATACGAAATCAGATGAATGATCCCTCTTGGAGGGACTTGTTACAAGAAGCATATAGACAGCAGGTTGACTTGCAAGTCCATTATTATACTTCCGTGACCGACTCCCAACAATATGATATTTATGGAGTAACATTGGCTGAAGTTGAAGTTGATGTGTTGACAGGAGAACATTCAATTCTACGAGTTGATTTAATTGAAGACGCCGGTCGTAGTGTCAATCCTGAAATAGATCTTGGCCAAGTAAGATTAACTTTACATCATAGTATATAATTTTTTAGACAGTTTAATATATACAGGGTGGAAAATAATCATGGGCCCTGGAGGAGAACTGCCTTAAATCCTTAAGTTAGATCAATTTAGTTAAAGGAAACAGTCTCTTATGTTTAAAAAGATATAAAACTACATTCAAAGATTATCTCAAATTCGCTTGTCTCACCCGGGAATAGAATCAGCTAAAAATTCAAAAAATAAAAAATGAAAACCGCTATTTTATTCCACTAGTCGATACAGTGAATGTTGAAGATACAATTTCTCCAAGAAACATTAAGTCCTGCACTCGTCTTCGTCACGGAGACGAAGATGTGGATATCACTTTCTATAAGCTTTTTTCTTTCGTCATTAATTACTAGATTGTATATTTTTATGGAAGCTTTTAAAGGAAGATCAGAACTATTGACGACTTTTTTTAGATTGAAGGAGCTTTTATTTTTGGCGTTGGCTACTGGACAAGTGAGAACTTGAAATACCACCCTGACACTGGAGAGCTGCTCACCCACCGCACTTGGGAATACTGGATCCCTCAAGCTCTGGACATTCCGGAGGACTTCAGGGTGTACCTCCGACGCCGGTCCTTTAGTAACGAGACCATTCTTGGAGCAAAAGGTTACCTGTTATGTTATATTCAATGATTCATTTAAGAGTTCTGGCATACGGTACACACGTAGTGTGTAGTGTGCTGTATGCCAGGTGACAATGGGCAAAATCTGCAAAATTGTCAACGCCAGCGTGGCAGGCTGAGTTGATGATGGTATGATAAATTAAATAAATTTACAGTAACGTGGCCTAAAGAGCACATAATTGGGAATGGTGGAAACATCGGAGGGCGCCTTTTGCCCCGACGTGGAAAAGTACAGGCTAATTTTGATTAGATTAAAATAATTAAGAGATCAGAAGTACATCTCGTTTACTCTACTTCAAATCAACCAACATCGGACTTCTGAGTTACAAATTGGGCCTAATCCTTCATGCCTCAAAAATATACCTAATTGATCAAAGTTGCCGAGTCATTTATATAAATTTATATTTATTCATTTACTAGCTAACCCGCCCCGGCTTCGCTCGGGTGGAGTTTAGAAAATTGAGGGGGAGGTTAAATTAAGTTTTTTTCTCCGTAAGAACTATCCGCCCACTTCAAGAAATATTATAAAAAAAAGAATTAGCGAAATTGGATCAGATGTTCTCGATATTTGCGATCAGCAACACATTTAGCGATTCATTTTTATATATAGAAAGATTGCATGATTGGTACATATGTCACAATCTGCGATACAATGGCGTGCAAAGTTCATAAGATGGCCCTTATTAAATCGGCAATTACTTTCAAATAAATAGCAGATTTTATTACTGTACTTACCCAATAAAGTGTAATTGGACAAAGCACTACGGCTTAAAATTTAATAAACGCCTCTTTTTCTGTCGCATAAAGTGTTGTATTATCTCTCTCTTTCGTAAGAGATAAGTGCCTCGAAGGGGCGCACCACCATACGTATATTTCTCGGCACATAATATTAATCTGTTTCTCGGGTCAATTGTCTAATGCCCGGTTTCTGATATCGTCAGTTATGTTCTCATTAGCTATATTCAATAAAGTTATGTATAGGATAAAAGTCGGTTAACTGTCCATGCGTTTCTGAATAATTCATTAGATTTGTAATGATTAATCGTTGCTTATTATTATTGTTTGCATTTGTTCTACGATCAACCGATGGATTTGTAATTGTTTGCAGCAACGGGAGAGCCTGCTACGTGTATGAGCATTGCGATCGCTTTCGCTCTGAGGGAGGCAATAGCCTTAGCGAGGCTGGAATCAGGAATACCCACCACCCAGTGGTTCCAGATAGGTACACACTAATTTTGATAAGAAATACTATTATTATTCTTCTCCCTTCTGTTCATCCATCTGTTGCAAAAGACAGTTTTTAGGGTTCCGTAGTAAACAAGGAACCCTTATAGTTTCGCCATGTCCATCCGTCCGCCCGTCCTCGGTTAATCTCAGAGACTATTAGTGCTAGAATTCTGTAATTTGGCATGGGTATAAATATTAATCACGCCGACAAAGTGGTGAAATAAAATTGTGATTATATATATATATATATATAGATATATATATATATATATTTTAGGGTAGCTCCCCTACATGTAAAGTGGGGATGATTTTTTTTTCTCGTCTACCCCATAGTCTAGGGTATCGTTGAATAGGTCTGAAAACATTACACCCCTTATTTGGGTAGTCATGTAAAATATGATCTTTACTTTCAGATGGACCATTTACGGTGGAAAAAATTTGCGTCGCATGCGACTCGGATCCAAAAGACTTTAAGTTTTATTAAGTCCCGATATAAATAGCTATACCTACTGAAACAGGATACTATAATGAGCACATGTCTTCTCTCAGAATGGGTTTAAGCCATAGTCCACCACACTAGCCAAGTATGACTACTACTAGCTGACCCACCGTGGCTTCGCTTGAATGAATTTTTTGAAAATAGGGAGAGGGTCGAATTTCCAAAAATCCTGAAACATGTACCTACTTAAATGTTCGTATAGTTGGTATTTTAATCATATTTTTTTATTACGGCAACCTTATTTTGTTAGCATAGCAATACTTAGAAACTATTTTAGTATGTTGTATAGAAGCAGGCGTTACTTTGCGGAAGTCCATGATATACAATGAACCAAAAGCTTAATTTGCTGTAATCCGCTGAAACAGGTCGAATCTGTATGGTGCAACATGATATATTTTAGTATGATCGTTTTTTTAACAAAGAATTAGTTTGGCCATCCAAAGGGGTAATGCTGCCAGCATCTTGGGTACAATGCCTCGCTGCGGTGGTCTCGATGAGGTTTTAGATTTAATTCAATTTATTTTAGTTTTAATTTAATATTTTTTAGTTTTAATTTTGATTTAAAATTATGTTATAGAATTCTTAATTATTATTATACCTGTTTGTTTAAATAATATTATATTAATATCATTTTTTTAGCTATAATAACAATAATTTTTTTTATTTTTATTGTTATTTTTTTTTTGTTAATTTTCCCGTAACTATTTTTCTGTTGTTTCTGTTATTTTATTATGGTAGAATTTGGACGTACAGTAATAATACCTTTAAGATCTGTAAACTAACCCAAATTCGCAATAAAGAGAATTGAATTGAATTTAATTTAATTTAATATTTGTTGTTTCTGTTACTTAATTTTTCGATATTAGTATTACTGTTACTTAATTTTTATAAATTAAAAAATATATATTAGACATGTAAATAAATGAGAGAATATAATATGATTTGTTTTTTATAATCAGTAAGTACCCTTATTATAAATGCGAAGGTGTGTTTGTTTGTTGGTTTGTTGGTTTATTGGTTTGTCCTTCAATCACGACGCAACGGAACAACGGATCGACGTGATTTTCTGCATGGGGTATAGTTTTATCCCTGGAGAGGGACATAGGCTACTTTTTATCCCGGAAAAACCTATAATATAATGGCGGGAACCTATAATAAAATTTACTCAGACTTCGACCTTTTTCACCTGTCCAAAATGCAATTAAAAAAGGAAATAATTAAACTGCATCGGAAAAATAATAATATGTAACTGATAATAATTATACTAGTATCTATAATAGTACATAAATCCGCATAATATCATAACCCACAAGCACGCACTCACGCATACTCTCTCTCCCACACACAAACACACACCTACACACACACAGACACACATACACACACACACACATATGTTGTATGTTGTCACCTACTAGGTATTTTTACTAGTTAATTGACTTTTATATTTTCATATTATTATATTATTGTAAAGCTTGTTTAAATTATCAAACGTACTGTTATAAATTTATATTTAATATCTATTTAAGTAATCTGTAAAAAATTGTAATCCTATTTGGCCTTATTTTCAGTATGTTATTATGTAAAATTATATTGTATATATCGCTGTTGATTACAAAAAAAAAATAAAAAAAAATAAAAAAAAACAAAGAATTCCCACGGGATATTTAAAAACCTAAATCCACGCGTACGAAGTCGCGGGCATAAGCTAGTATTAGTATAGACACGTCGACTGCACAAATTTCAAACTCCTATTTTACCCCTAGGGATATATGAATCATTTGACATATGAACTTGTCATGAAAAGGTAACAAAAAGTACAGACAGACTTTCACATTATATAATATTAGTACCTAGATATGGATGGATTTCAATTCATACCGGACTACATACATAATTATATAGCATACTCTTTGTAGAATCAGTACCCTTATTATAAATGCAAAAGTGTGTTTGTTTGTTGGTTTATTGGTTTGTTGGTTTTTCAATCACGTCGCAACGGTGCAACGGATTGACGTGATTTTTTGTATGGGCACAGGGCTTGAAGCCAGGGTAGGCACTAGTTAAGTAGGAACCTGTTCACTGGCAGGTTATAATGAAAAATATGCATTGAGCTAAAAACTGGGGTAAGCAGTGCATTTATGCCTCTATGACCTGCACGCCACTGGGTATACATAAAGACCTGCAGAGTGACATATGCTACTTTTTATCCCGGAAAATAAGAGTTCCCACGGAATTTTTAAAAAACCTAATCCCACGCAGACGAAGTCGCCGGCATCAGCTAGTTACAAATAAATTGCAAGTAATGATATATTAATGTTTAGGCCGTGTTGTTTGCAACCGGCTAGCCATTAGTGCGAGACATGTTAATAATATAATATAATAAGTATACCTCAGAACCTATATATTATAACTTCTTGGAATCTTTCCATATTACATGTAGGTATTCAGTCTCATGTAAGACGTGATCATGAACAGAGTCCAGTTTTCAGTTAACGGCGTTAAGCATTCGGGTGTGTATAGTTTCATCATCATCATTATCATCATCATCATCCGTCCACTGCTGGGCATAGGTCTCTTGTAGGGACTTCCACACGCCACGGTCTTGCGCCGCCTGTGCGACTCGTCTGATGTCATCCGTCCAGCTAGTCGGGGGTCTTCCAACACTGCGTCTTCCGATGCGAGGTCGCCATTTCAGCACCTTGGGACCCCAACGTCTATCGGTTGTACGAACTATGTGCCCTGCCCATTGCCACTTCAGCTTCGCAACCCGTTGAGCTATGTCGGTTACTCTAGTTCTCCTACGGATGTCCTCATTTCTGATTTGATCACGTAGAGAAACTCCAAGCAAGTGTATAGTTTATTCCTCTTTATCTTTGTCTCATAAGAAAGCTGAGAGTCACTCAGAGAAAGAGAGAGAGAGAGAGCTATGCTTGGAGTTTTCTACGACTACGTGATTAAATCAGAAATGTGGAGATCCGTGGCGAGCCGTGCCTACGTCATAATAACTATCTGCATGCCAAATTTCAGCCCGATCCGTCCAGTAGTTTGAGCTGTGCGTTGATAGATCAGTCAGTCAGTCAGTCACCTTTTCATTTTATTTATTTGGATAACAGACCATGTTAATTTTTCCTTTTTATGTTTCCACTGACAATAGTAACATGTATGAGTTTTTAGTTGGTTGTGAGGTGAGGTCCGATACAACACTTCTGGACTACCTTCGTCGTCACCTCGAGCTCCGAGGCACCAAGTACAAATGCCTGGAGGCAGGATGCGGCGCCTGCATCATAAGCGTCGTTAAGCGCCACGGAGAACCACCTCAGGGCATTAATTCTGTAAGTATCTGGCTCGTTGGAAATCCTGGTGCACCGCAGAGACGTAAGCGCTCTTTGCGTGTTCTATCGCCTTTATAATGGGGAGTGCTCTGAATCGAATTTGCCTCATTCCACCCTCCTTTTTCTACAACTGCACCGCACGCCACTGAAGGCAATTTCACCCTCACCACCTGGGTACCTGGTGTACTTCGACCGCCCGTTGTGCAGATCGTTTTTTTCACGCACATGCGAACTGTGGAATCAACTCCCTTCGGCGATGTTCCCATCAGATTACAACATAGGGTTATTCAAGGGGCGGACCAACAAATTCCTGAAAGGCATTGGCGGTTCCTATGGTACTGCAAATCTTCGTGGGCGGCGGTAATCACTTAACATTGGGTGGCCTGCTTGCTCGTTTGCTACCTATTCTTCTTTTTAAAAAAAGTACATGCGTCGTCACTTCGAGCTCCGATGCATCAATAAACTAACGTGTAACCTTGTAAAACAAAAACAATCGTTAATTTCAGTGCATGGTCATGATAACATCATGTCAGGACTGGAACATCACGACAATAGAGAAGGTGGGGAACCGCTTGGAGGGCTACCACCCGCTGCAGAGCACACTGGCGGAGAAAGGCGGCTCCCAGTGCGGGTACTGCTCACCGGGGATGATCATGAACATATACAGGTGAACTGACTGACTACATTACTTCATTTGAATAATCCAAGGAGAACCTTAGCCTTTATTCGTTTAAAAATCGGGATATGTAGGAATTAGTAATTATAAATTTATTTTTTTGTGAAAACTTCACTGGCTTACTGAAATTTCTAGATTAAATATGTAATATGTTTAGCTGTTTGTTTTCTAAAAAAATAAACAAAAAAAATAGGTTTGTGCATGATGACAAGGGGGCCTAATCTAAAAAGATGAGCAACCACGATGAGATATTTGTAAATGGAAACCTATCTTGTTCTTCCTTACCTTATCCCACGCTGCGTGGGGTCGGTACAACATGTATTTTTCTTCCACTCCCTTCTGTCATCCGTCAACGTATTATCCACGCCTTTTTCACGCATATCCTCTTTCACGCAATCCATCCACCTTTTCTTTGGTCGTCCTCTCCTCTTTTTTCCTTCCACATGCATACTTATTTAACATTCTTCTAGTGACATGGCTTGGCTTTAATGGAATTAATACTCGTATATGCTGTCAGTACCCTTATTATAAATGCGAAAGTGTGTTTGTTTGTTGGTTTGTCCTTCAATCACGTCGCAACGGTGCAACGGATTTACGTTTTTTTTTGCATGGGTAGGTACCTATAGATAAAGACCTGGAGAGTGACATAGGCTACTTTAATCACGGAAAATCAAAGAGTTCCCACGGGATTTTTAAAATTCCCAATTCCACGCGGACGAAGTCGCGGGGGCATCAGCTAGTACATAATTAATAAAATGGAAACCTATGTTATGAATTTATTTTCACTTGTTTTAATACTACCTGTTGAGAAACTCCATCACCGGAAGAGCGTTTCACCGCTTAGGGGCTCATTTGTAATGTAATATAGTTATATATAATTAGCGAAATTATATACAAAAGCGTTCCGTGCTAATTAATCTAACAATAAATTCATATGTATGTTACTAATAACTGATGCGCGTGACTTTGTCCGTGTGGATTTTGGTTTTTAAAACCTTGTGGAAACTCTGATTTTCCGGATTAAAAAGTAGCTTATGTCATTCTCTAGATCTTTAACTATATCCACGCAAAAAATCACGTTGATTCGTTTCTCCACGGTGATTGAAGGACAAACCAATAAACCAACAAACAGACACACTTTCGTATTCATAATATGGGTAGTGGTAGTGACTTTAGTATCACAGAATATTATGTGAATTTTCTTTCAGCTATTTGAAAGAAAAACCACGCACAATGCGAGAAATAGAGAGAGCCATAGGAAGCAATCTGTGCAGATGCACAGGATACAGACCAATATTGGAGGCATTCAAGACGTTCGCCTCCGATGCTCCCAAACCCAGTGACATATTGGACATTGAAGATTTGAACATATGTAAGAAGTCTGGAGACGTATGTACGGGGTCCAAATGTGAACATGCGGATTGGTGCATCGTTCCCAAACATAATCAAGTGCTACATATACAACTATGTGACGATAGAGACTTTTATAGAGTAGAGACTTTGGCTGATGTATTTAGCATATGGCAGGAAAAAGGAACGAAATCTTACATGCTGGTTCATGGGAACACAGGAAAAGGTGATCTATGTTATCTTATCTTAAATTTTGCGTAAAAATAGCAAGCTTACCATTTTTAATATTCAAAAAAATAAAACCAGACTTTCCCAAAGTTATTAGTAACTAAGCTGATGCCCGCGACTTCGTCCACATGGAATTAGGTTTTTTAAAATCCCGTGGGAACTCTTTGATATTCCGGGATAAAAAGTAGCCTATGTCACTCTCCAGTTTGTTACCTATACCCATGCAAAAAATCACGTCAATCCGTTGCACCGTTGCAACATGATTGAAGGACAAACCAACAAACCAACAAACAAACACACTTTTGCATTTATAATAAAGGTACTGATTCTTTTTTTTAAATATTAATTGCACACACAAACATAATATATTATATATTATTATTATTATTATCCATACTAATATTTTAAATGCGAAAGTGTGTCTGTCTGTCTGTCCGTCTGTCTGTTTCAAGGCCCAACCGCCGATTTTGGCGAAATTTGGTACAGCGGTAGCTTGCATCCCGGGGAAGGACATAGGCTACTTTTTATCCCGGAAAATTAATGAGTTTCCACGGGATTTAAAAAAACCTAAATCTACGCGGGTGAAGTCGCGGGCATCATCTAGCAATATTATAAATGCGAAAGTGTGTCTGTCTGTATGTCTATCTGTCTGCTAGCTTTTCACGGCTCAACCGTTCAACCGATTTTGACGAAATTTGGTACAGAGGTAATTTGCAACCCGGGGAAGGACATAGGCTACTTTTTATCCCGGAAAATTTAAGAGTTCCCACAGGATTTTTAAAAACCTAAATCCACGCGTACGAAGTCGCGGGCATCGGCTAGTATAATATTATAAGTCAGGAAAACCAACTATAAAAGATACAGAAGAAACTATACAAGAGGGTGCAAAGCTGGCCTTATGTGCTAAAGAAATCTCTTACAGGCAAACTTTAGTATGACCAGAGCGCGGGATGGTGCACAAAGTAAAATTAATAAGCAATCAACAATCCTACCGCATAAAACTCGATTAAAAGAACGAGATTTCGACTCTTAGGTTAACTTAGACTCACTACTGACTTAAGAACCGGAACCAACTGTCATAATATGAACAATATGTACTGAAATAATATTTTTTGGTATTATTAAACTTTTTTATATTTTTTTTTTGTTTACTTTCAGGAGTATATCCAATAATAGAATATCCCAAACTATTAATAGATATCAGTGGTGTGGCGGAGCTTAAAGGTCATTATAGAGACCAGAACCTGGTACTTGGAGGTGGAAACTTACTGGTTGAGGCTTTAGAAATATTTAAAGCTCTATCTAGTTACGACGGTTTCAATTATCTCCTAGTATTAAGTAATCATTTAGAGAAAGTAGCCCATGTCACTGTCAGAAACGTAAGTATTTTAAATGGTACTTTTGAGGAGTTTATAAATCTTTCTTCATCTGTTTTCAGTTTACCGTATTTTTGAAATAAAAAGATAAGTGCGTGAGGCGATTTGGTGATGGATAAAAACTTCGATCGCGTCATTGACATGCTAATGTTTAAAGTGCTTGAAGTGCATTAGACGTAAAACAAAACTATTAGTTAAAAACCGGCCAAGTGCGAGTCAGGCTCGCGCAATTAGGGTTCCGTACTACAGTCGTATTTTTTCGACATTTTGCACGATAATTCAAAAACTACGATGCATAAAAATAAATGAAAATCTGTTTTAGAATGTACAGGTGAAGACCTTTCATATGATACCCCATTTGATATAGTCACTCACTTTGAAAGTTGAAAATACTAATTATTAGTTCATGACCACAATTTAATTTTTTTTGTGTGATCTAACCCTAAATTCACGGTTTTCAGATTTTTCCCCAAATGTCAGCTATAAGATCTACCTACCTGCCAAATTTCATGATTCTAGGTCAACGGGAAGTACCCTGTAGGTTTCTTGACAGACAGACAACTAAGTGATCCTATAAGGGTTCCGTTTTTCCTTTTGAGGTACGGAACCCTAAAAATTATGAGATTTTAATTTTTGATACCTACTATAACAATTATTTTGAGGATCCAAAAAAAACCACTGTTGTTTCCACAGAAGAAATGAATTCTTAATTAGCTAAGCTGATTTCTAGGTTCATAGTTATTTCATAGTTTTAAATTTTTACTTCTGTCAATCTCCATTGACTCTGTCATTTTGTTTCTTTATTAATTTATAAAACTACGAGTCTATTATTATTTTTCATACTCTATTTTGTATATTATGCTATATTAGTTTATTTCTTTATAAGCTTCTATTTTTAGTTAGCTACTGTGGCTGGAAATTTGTTTCTAAAGATTCAACATTCTGACTTTAAATCAGATGTATTTCTACTTTTTGAAACTGTTGGTGCGATGGTGACCATACGTAAGTTAGTAAAATATACTGGAGAATAGTGCACGTTGGAGTATTTTGGGATAGGTACAACTTCAAGGCCTCGTCAATTATTACACAAACGAAGTTATAATCTAAAACAATTGAAATAGGTACACTATGCAAATTCTTCAAAACACACTCAAATAAAATATTTGTGTGGCGTTGTGGGATGTTGCGTGGTGGTGATGGTGCATTTTGTTTGCGCGGGTATATTGCATGCTGCACGTTGCACCATACAGAGCTTTTGGAACCTTGTATGTCATGAACTTCCACAAAGTAACGCCTGCTTCTAATATTCAGTTAATTATCGATAGTAACAATCATCGTCTATTTTTTTGCTATTGCTTTATTTTTCTGTGACTTTATTGTTTGTTGTCTTTGTTATTTTATTTTTTGTTATTTCTGTTATGCTATTTTTGTAAGCATTTGTTAATGATAATGATAGAGAGTAAAAAACAAATGTCAATATACCTTACTTGTTTGTAGTAACTGGTCCTGACCAAAAGAAAGTTTTAACAATGCAAGAATTCCTCGTTGAAGATATGAGGGGAAAAATTATTTTGAATATCCTTTTACCGCCATTGAGCTTGGAAAACAAAGTAGTAACGTTCAAGGTAAATACTTATCAAAGAACAATAAAAAACTTCCAAACATAACTCAACTGACATCCTTAATAAGTTAAACTGTACAATAATAAAAAGTTTGGTCTATCAAGGCACATCCCCGCTGGGGCTAGAAACTTAAAAAAACAGTAGAATCTTTTTGTGATGTTTGATTAGAAAATGTTTAATCTGCGTAATTTCCTACTTTCCATAGGTTCATAATATTACAAGGCAAAGGTTAAATAAGATTAATCATAATTAATTATTTACGTGAGTTTGATTTCAGATACAGGCACGTTCCCAGAACGCCCACGCTCTCGTCCACGCTGGTTTCCTCTACAAAATAGATGAGAAGTCCATGGTTATAGACAGCAGAATTGTATACAGTGGTCTCTCCGTCACCATCACCCGTGCGTACCAAACTGAGCGGTATCTGAAGGGTAAAGAGCTGTTCACTAATGAAACTCTGCAAGGTGCTCTGGATATACTGCAGAAGGAGCTTGTGTTCGTGAATGATTTGCTTGACCCACCCATTGCGTACAAGCGACAAGTATCCTTGGGGCTCTTTTACAAGGTAGAGTTCGATTTAAGTATCATCATGTTAATATATATAGGTGGTCAGACCAGTTTTAAAGGGATCCAGCAGGTGTGGATTTTATCACATAGTGAAAATGGCCACCAACAGAAGCCGGTGGAAACATATAATCCATTCGAGGGAAGTTTGCCAGGACCACGATCTTCAGCAATGAAGGAACGACTGGAGAGAGAGATCTAAATATATAAAAGGAAAAGTGACTGACTGACTGATCTATCAACGTACAGCTCAAACTACTGGATGAATAGGACTAAAAGGCGTGTAGATAGATTACAACGTAGAAATCTGCTAAGAAAGGATTTCTACTATTCCGCTAAAAATGATTCTTGATGGATGTCTAAGTTATAATAGCTATCTGTATGCCAAATTTCAGCCCGACCCGTCTAGTAGTTTGAGCTGTGCGTTGATAGATCAATCAGTCAGTCAGTCAGTCAGCTTTTCTTTTTAGATAATTTTTAGATTCTTCTTGAATTTCATGTTTAATTCGATTTCATCAATTTCAGGGACTTTTGGAGTTGTGCCCTCCTCATATTCTGAGCCCAGTTTATTGCTCTGGAGCCATCGATTTAAAAGAAACAAGACCAGTGTCCAAAAGTCTTCAGGTGTTCGAAACAAATCCGTCCGTCTGGCCAGTCAATGAACCAATACCAAAGATTGATGGCTTGGTAAGTACAATCAGTCATCATCATTATCGTCAACCTAACAACATAGACGTTCACGGCTGGACATTAGTCTCTTGTAGGGACTTCCATAAATTACGGTCTTGCGCTGCCTGAATGCAATGGCTCCACGACAGCAAAATAAGCCTCCTATTCCTTGTGTGATACAGTGATATTGTTCTAGATACAATGTGCGGGGGAAGCTAAATATACTGACGATACCCCATCTCTCCCAGGAGAAGTGTTCCTGGAGTTTGTTCTGGCTAAAGTTCCGCTTGGAACTATAACAAAAATTGATCCTTCAATTGCATTGGTAAGTCAAAACATTTTAGACCAACATGAACACGGATTTCGAAATGTTTTTAGTTAAAAAAAGGCTTTGTTGAGATGCTTTTTTTCTTGGATTGCAGAGTGAACCTGGTGTTGTAGCATTCTACTCAGCAGCAGACATACCAGGGGTAAATAGCTTCATACCAGCTCCTAACAAATTTAACTTAAGAAATGAAGAATTATTCTGTAATGGCACAGTAAAATACTACGATCAACCTATAGGTGTCATTGTTGCTGAATGTGAAAGCATAGCTAGGAAAGCAGCAGAATTAGTACACGTTGAATATGCTAACGTAAGAAAGCCGATTATTGATATAAAAATCAATAAAAACGATCCTACTAAGTATTCTGAGTTTGTGCGATATCAAGCAACTGATAGAGGGACAGATATTACAAAAGTGATTAACGCAGATGACACAATTTATTCACAATACGCTTTCACTATGGAGACTCTAGCTTGTGTAGCTTATCCTACTGAAGAAGGAATCAAATTGGTATCGTCAACTCAGTGGATGGACTTGGTGCAGCAAGCTGCTGCAAGGGTTCTGAACGTAGATGAGAACAGGTATTTTAAATTATAAGATTATCACCATACCTTGAAAATGAAAGGATGCAAACTCTATCCTCTAATTAAGGAATTATCTTAATTGACATAAGTTGTTACCTATATCTAAACCCTTTTATACAATCTTTGATACTGTAAAAGAAGTAGTGTCGGATGAAGTGAAATAGAAGTAGGAAAAAATTATATTCAAATAAACATTTGCTGCAAATTAATAAAATTATATTTTTTTGTCAGAATTGATGTTTACGTCCGACGACTAGGTGGTGGTTACGGTTTTAAACTGACCAGATCTGCACAACTGGCTGTAGCTAGTGCCCTGGTAGTTTACAAGCTCAATCAACCCTGCAGATTTAATACACCCCTTGACGTCAATATGAGATCAATGGGAAAACGACTGCCTTGTTCAAGAAACTATGAAGTAAATACAGCGCGAAATTTTGATGGATGCTTTCTTGTAGCGAAATGATTATAATATCTTGTTAGTGCAAACGATTTATAAATAATAATTATTAGTGGTTATGGTAGATTTACAGATTGTAAAAAACAAAACTCGAAAGCTACCTCAAATTAACAATTAGGTATACCTTGCGATAGCTTCTATCCTTTGATATTACTACTAAGGGTACATCGTTCTGTTGGGGAAAAACATCCATTAAAATTACACGGTTTATAATAAGATCATTTTTTTAAATTAATTTGTTAGTCTGTAATAAAAAATAATTTTTTTGGTAAATAGTCTAGATTTAGATTTCGTTCGAACATGAAAATAGCTCCATTATTTATTCTTTTCAAATAGGTTCATGTCAACTCAAGAGGCGAAATTCAATATCTAAGAAATGACCTATTTAGTGACAATGGTTATGTATACAATGAAAACCTCATGCAGTTTGGCATCGATTCTTACTACAATTGCTACAGAAAGGAACGATGGGATCATGCGGGATATAATCTTGTTACAGATACTACTTCTAATAGCTGGGTCCGAGCTCCTGGTAAGAAAGTTTAAAATAAATACGATTTTTAAAGAAATAGCATCGCATAATATCTGAGATGAAGTTAAGTATTGTTTAAGTCACGAATAATCTTTCTTTTTAGGTACAATAGAAGCAATAGCAATGGCCGAGTTAGTAATGGAGCGTATATCATATGAACTTAACTTAGATGCGGTCGAGGTGCGTTTAGAAAACTTAGATAGAGTAGGACATAGTGATTTGATAGAATTGATGGATACATTGAAAAGTAACTCAGGATATGAAGAGAGGAAAACTGCAACCGACGAATTTAACAGAAACAACAGATGGAAAAAACGTGGTTTAAGATTTAGTTGGATGAGATGGCCCACAGCTGGATTCCAAAACTTAGAAATAAATATGTCGGTTTATCCCGATGACGGTACTGTGTCTATAACGCACGGTGGCATCGAAATGGGTCAAGGAGTAAACACTGTGGCAATACAAATTGCTGCTTACTTCCTCAAATTGCCCGTGGACAAGATTCAGATCAAGCCCAATGATACCATGATTTCTCCCAATTGTATTGCCACTGGAGCGAGTGTAACAACTCAAAATGTGGGAATAGGTGTACGTAGATGTTGTGAACAACTTCTAGCAAGACTTGCGCCCATACGAAATCAGATGAATGATCCCTCTTGGAGGGACTTGTTACAGGAAGCATATAGACAGCAGGTTGACTTGCAAGTCCACTATTATACTTCCCAGAACGACTCCCAACAATATGATATTTATGGAGTTACATTGGCTGAAGTTGAACTTGATGTTTTGACAGGAGAACACACAATCCTACGGGTTGATTTAATTGAAGATACCGGTCGTAGTGTCAATCCTCAAATAGATCTTGGCCAAGTAAGTTTAGCTTTACATATCTTTTATCAGACAATACTATCCATAATAATTCTATAATTTAGCTGTATATAATGCTACGTTAAAGATCGTATAAGCACAGTACCCGTAGTATAAGATTTTACGTCTCACGAAACGTTGCTAGAATTCGAGAATCGAAACAAAATAACATCAAAGTAAAATGGACCTAAAGAGCCTTGAATTGAAGTCAGAAATTCAATGCCACTGATTTTAATTTCGCAACGTTTCCACTTAGAGCGCTGGCTGTAGATGTGTAGACAAACTTGAGCTTTAAAACAAGGCATTTAGGATCCAGTTTACTATAACCCAGTAGTGTTTCGACTCTCGAATTCTAGCAACGTTTGGTGAGACGTAAAATCTTATACTACGGGTACAGACCAAGAAACTACTTTTTAAAATTGGTCATAATATAGTTAGTTTCTTTATATCATTGGAGACTTATTATAAATGTTAATTGACAGACAGAATATGCTTTTCTACATTTTCGCTGTTTCTTGTTGTGTGTTGGGTGTTTTATGTTTTGTGTTTTTATGTTTACATTTAAGTTATTTTTGTCAAACCAGTCTATTACTCGAGTAATCAATTATAGATGTATAAATTTCCAACATAGTTATATCATTTCTCCCTTCATAATATAATATGATGGTGTAGTCGTCCGCGAAAAGGACCTTTGATTGTGATATTGCTTGGGGTAGGTAACTATTGTACACAAGAAATGTTAGTGGACCTTAAAAGCTTCCCTGTAGAACGCCGTATTGCAAGCATTGGGAAATAATAGGACATATTCTTGTTATTTCTGTAATATGTGATCTGTCTGTAAGATAAGACTCAAATAGATCAAGCACGGTTCTTCGCACTTAGTATAATTTTCTTAACAAAATTTTGTGATCTATGAAATCAAAGGCTTTGGTCATATCCTTATAATATAGTGCAACAACTGGAATTTCCCGCTCTATACATGTCCTAATTTTGGTCGATAGGATATTTATTCATACATTATAATATTTTTAAAGATAGATAGAAACTTTTGAAGACATAAATGTTTTGTAGATTGAAGGAGCCTTTATTTTTGGTCTCGGCTACTGGACAAGTGAAAATTTGAAATACCAACCTGACACTGGAGAGCTGCTCACCCACCGCACTTGGGAATACTGGATCCCTCAAGCCCTGGACATTCCAGAGGACTTCAGGGTGTACCTCCGACGGCGGTCCTTTAGTAATGAGACCATTCTTGGAGGAAAAGGTTACTGATCATGTCATATTTCATGATTAATTTAAGAGGTTATTATGCACACACCGTTCACTCTACTTTAAATGAAACATCCGACTTTGGACATTATAAGACAAAAGGGGTTTCATTCATGCCTCAAAAATGGTTAATCAATGCTTTGCTGTTGTTTTGATTTGTCCTACGATTAATCGGTAGATTTGTTATTGTTTCAAATTGTTCTATGATTAATTGGTAGATTTGTTATTGTTTTGATTTGTTCTACGATTAATCGGTAATTTGTTTTTGTTTCGATTTGTTCAACGATTAATCAATGGATTTGTTATTGTTTTGATTTGATCTGCGATTAATTGGTAGATTTGTTATTGTTTTGATTTGTTCTACGATTAATCAATGGATTTGTTATTGCTTACAGCAACGGGAGAGCCCGCTACGTGTATGGGAATCGTGATCGCTTTCGCTCTGAGGGAGGCAATATCCTTAGCGAGGCTGGAATCAGGAATACCCACCACCCAGTGGTTCCAGATAGGTATAAAGCTTATCTTCATAAAAAATACTATTGTTATTTTTCTCCTTTAATGTATGCTTCTGGAATTTGTAACCAACACTTTCTTACGGTACGGCGGTACGGCTGTGCCGGTAATGTGGTAACTAGCTACGGCCGAAGTCTCCCACCAGAGCAGACCGGAAATTTAGAAATTATGAAATTCCAAACCCCTGCCGGGAATCGACCCACCAACAAGACCACAGCGCTTACCACTGCACCAGTGAGGTCGTCAAAAATAAATAAACTCACATAAATATATAATATTACTAGCTGATACCCGCGACTTCGTCCGCGTGGAATTAGCTTTACAAAAATCCCGTGGGAACTTTTTGATTTTCCGGGATAAAAAGAAGCCTGTCACTCGCCAGGTCTTTATCTATACCCATGCAAAAAATCACGTCAATCCGTTGCACCGTTGTGGCGTGATTGAAGGGCAAACCAACAAACCAATAAACCAACAAACCAATAAACCAACAAACCAACACACTTTCGCATTTATAATAAGGGTACTGATATACAAACACATACGTATACAAACATACGTACATTCACCCTGAAAACATTATATTATTAATTTTTGGGACAGTCGTATAAAACATGATCTTCTCTTTCAGATGGACCATTTACGGTGGAAAAAATTTGCGTCGCATGCGACTCGGATCCAAAAGACTTTAAGTTTTATTAAGTCCCGATTTTGCACGGATGGGTTTACCATACTGATACTATATTATACTGAGCACGTGTCTCCTCTCATAATAAGAATGGGTTAAGCCATAGTCCACCACACTAGCCAAGTGTGGATCGGCAGAAACGCACCTTTGGGAACATCACTGTTTAACTGTTTTTTTCGTTTTACTATGGTTTATTTTTACACAAACATCAGAAATGAACTACAGGGTGTATCCAGAACGCTGGCAAAAACGAAGACAGGTGATAGTGCCTACCTACCTACTAGAATATTAAAAATATCCCATATTTTGTAAAAGTTCACGATATATTGCAATTAAAACATCTGACTGACACTTGAGGTAAACTAACATTGCGTAAGTAGGCCACTCGGAGTCAATGCCGCATTGACCCCAGTTTTGCACGCTACCTTTATATTACGAGTTTGAAAAATACTAAATTACTAAAACTACAAAATGAGGCAAATGGTTAGTGGTATTGGATTGTATTTAGTCTGGCAGTATAACAATAACGGTAAGTTTTGACTGGCGTTCTAGTTACATCTTGTATATACTAATGAATTGACTGTCGTCGTACTCGTAACTAATTATTTTGTAAAGTTGTGAAGCTTGCTTAAATAATAATATATTATTTGGTCTCTTCAAACCTAATGTTATACTTAAATTATTTATACTTAGGTAAAGTTAAAAAAATTGTAATCCTATAGAAGTTATTGAAAAGCTATTTCAATTTGGCTACTAACTTTATCAATTTGGCTACTAACTTTATCAAATTGGCTACTAACTTTATCAATTTGGCTACTAACTTTATCAAATTGGCTACTAACTTTATCAATTTGGCTATTAACTTTATCAATTTGGCTACTAACTTTATCAATTTGGCTACTAACTTTATCAATTTGGCTACTGATTGTGATGTGCTATTATCGCCGTCTTTGCAATAAAATTGTGAATGGGTATACTTATTCAAATAAAGTTTTAAGTAAACGTGATTGTGTAATTTTTTAATTAAAGATTAAGAAAAAAAGATCCATTATATTGTAACTAGCTGATGCCCGCGACTTCGTACGCGTGGATTTAGGTTTTTAAAAATCCCGTGGGAACTCTTTTTGAAATCGTGGGTATCTAATTATGTAATTGGTCATGAAACTCAAAATTTCTAGGGGTTTTTGAAGTCTACGACAGAGGTGGTATTTGTTATATGGTGTCAACGAGCCTCAAAGCCTCAGCTTTGCCAGTATGGTGGTAACTAGCCACGGCCGAAGCCTCCCATCAGACCAGAAATTTAGAAATTATAAAATTCCAAACCCCCGCCAGAAATCGAATCCGGAATATACCACTGCGCCAATGAGTTCATCAAAAACTATTGTCGTTTCACTTATTTGGAGATTTTAGAGAAAAGAGGAATATTAGTCATAATTAACCTGGCTAGTATTCTTTAAAAAATCGTAACATAAAAATATAATATAATTTTAATTCTAAAACTCATTTATTATGAAACATTGTACACCTACACTCAAAATCTTACTTAAAGAGATAACAATATTATTAATTTACTTTTTTTCCTCATTCTTCACCCATACGCTTTCAACTTTTCTGTTTCTTCTAAAATCTTCTTTTGTTTGCCCTCAACCGTCTCAAGATCTCTTTTCCACCTCTGTTGGTCTAACATGCGCCCCGCGAGAAAATTTTGTCTACGCATTATCTCGTGTTTTTTCATACAAATAAGACGAGTAAATGCGTAGACAAAATTTTCTCGTGGTGCGCATGTTAGGCGTGCTGATCTTGTATGGAATTTCCAAAATCAAAATTATTTTCCAAACTATTTTTTTTCATTTCAAAATTAGGTGATTTGTTATTTTCTTGGGCTGGAGGATTATGAGCTTTTTTTTGGAAATATTGTCTACTATTATGTATTATGCCATTTAAAGATTTACCTCTTTCACCTGACTTTGAATTTCCAAAGAACATTTTTTTACAGGCAGGACACAGTTTTTCGAAATAAGATCTTTTGAAGATTTTGTCTGCATCAATGTTAGCCTCTGTAGATTTCGCCATGATAATATTCGTGATACCCATAGTTGTTTTTGGTACGCTCGTACTTTGTTTCTTTAATTTATGGGAGCCCTTGGATCGTAAGCCAAATAGTCTTCTTTTTTTGTCTTTTTTACCTTTATTTTCAGTTGTTACAGGCGATTTATCTTGTACTTTTTCTTTGGAATTGTTATGGGAAAAAAACGGAAACTTCATTTTCTTCCAACCGGCACTAAAAAAACGACAAAGCATTAAGTGCATGGTTTGCTTCTGTAAATATTTATATTGCCCAAATAACTTTTTAATCTGAGTTATTTACAAAAAGAATTAGTTTAAAGTTTTGAACTACATATTTACAAAAACATTTTCGCAAAATATTTAAGAATCTAAACTATCATAATAAGCCAGGGAATGACAAGACAGAGTCATAACTATATATAAGAAATGCCGGTAATTACGCTCGGTTTTTATTGGTGTATGCCCGACGTGTTCCTTAGGTTGTAATGCGAACTATAAATTAGTGATCTGCTGGGTTCTGTACCCACATTACACAAACTAGTCGGACATACTTATTACCAACAGTACCCAGAAATTCTATGAATCAAAAATATTTTATAGTCTACTAGCATATGCTTGTGACTTCATCCGCGTGGACTACACAAATTTTCAAACTCCTATATTTTTTTATCCTTATTTTTTTCCTTATTATTTTTTTCCTCCTTAATTCTTTCTTAGCGGATGCCAACTTCATAATAGCTATTTACATGCCAAATTTCAGGCCGATCCATCCAGTAGTTTGAGTTGTGCGTTGATAGATCAGCCAGTCAGTCAGTTTTTCTTTTTAAAAACTTTAAAATAAACATTATTTTTGTTAATCGATCTTTACTCACCATTTCTTTTCCTTCCGTGAAAACTTTTCGACATTTGAACTGTATGGAAAATCAAATTGCTTAATAGTTCCTTGTTTATGTACTTCAATATTTGGAGAATTTATTTCATCCATAGATAGTCCATTTAAATTCATAATATGTTGAGGGACAAAGTGTTTTGCATGTAATATGTTGACTTCAAGGTTTTTATCAGAATCCAAATTTGGATATTCCCTAGTATCTTTATTGACTTCATCGTTTATATTGACATAAGACCCATAGTTACCATAATCTTGACTCTTGACATTCTGTTTATATTGCTCATAAGTTTGATTTTCATCCAAAGGAGAATCATCAGGACTTTGTATGAAGCTGGCTACATCTATGTGTGCTTGATTCCTTCGATCAAATTTTCTTCTCGATTTTCTACCATCAACTCGAATTTTTCTATTAACTTGTTTAGGGTTTAGCTCTTCATTCGATAAATAGTCGTAGCAAAAGGAAATATTAGTAATACACAATAATAACAATAAACCTAAGAAATAAATACGTCGTAACATCTTTGTATTGACATTTCGCTTGATTGCTGTCTATTTCTGTCTTAATTTGATGTTACAGATTTGTCATCATTTTATTGAATTTTTTTTAGTGAAAATTAAGAAGACGTTTGTACTATGGAACGGAAAGGAAAGAAGATGCGCTCTGTCTGATGGTTATAGTATGATATTGTAATTCCATACAAATGATACAGGAAAAAATCAATATATAAGTCATACATCATCGATGGGCGGTATCTAGTAGAGCGGAGCGAGACCAATAATTAATCTATGATATAAGTCAATGAAAAAATCTCAGTGGACATTGACCATTTTGAGCCACCATCACCAACCAATCTTCTAAATCCAATCAATATATAAAAGGAAAAGGTGACTGACTGACTGACTAACTGACTGATTGACTGATTTATCAACGCACAGCTCAAACTACTGGACGGATCGGGGTGAAATTTGGCATGCAGATAGCTATTATGACGTAGACATCCGCTAAGAAAGGATTTTTGAAAATTCAACCCCTAAGGCGGTAAAATAAGGGTTTGAAGTTTGTGTAGTCCACGCGGACGAAGTCGCGGGAATAAGCTAGTCATAAATATGGTTTTCGAACATTTCCTTCACTTGTGCTATAAGGCCTGTAAAATATCATGATTCTAGGTCAACGGGAAGTACCCTATAGGTTTTTTGACAGACGTGACAGACAGCTGTACAACGAAGTATTCTTATAAAGGTTATTTTTTCCCTTTTCGGGTATGAAACCTTAAAAACATAGGTTTTAGAAAATGCTTATCTGAAACCGCTCTAAATATACGAATATAGGCACAATCTAAAAACACCCCATCTAACCGTTAAATTTCCATAGATCGTCACCGCCATTACATGGGAACCCATGGCGCGTTCAGCAGAAATCTCCTAATTTATGGGATCCATCCGACCCACCCCTTTTATGTCACCTCGTTAAGCAAATGGACAGGATTCGATTCACGAGATCTTTTGTCGTAAAAGATAAGTATATTTTACATCTCGGTCCCTTTCTTAGCGAATCTGTCATCATGATGGTGATGATCATCAACATTGTATGCCATATTTGAACATACCTTTGCCTTTTTAGAGTGCCGTACCTCAAAAGGAAAAAAGGAACCCTTATAGGGTCACTTCGTTGTCTGTCCGTCTGTCGTGTCTGTCAAAAAAACCTATAGGGTACTTGACCTAGAATTATGAAATTTGGCAGGTAGGTAGGTTTTCTAGTAGAAGTATATGTTGTATATGAGGTGAGGTGTGTATGTGAGGCTTTATAATTCCGAAAACTGTGAATTTGTAGTTACATTTAAAAAAAAAAGTGTTCATAAACAGTTAGTATTTTAAACTTTCAAAGTAAGATTACTATACCAAGTGGGATATCATATGAAAGGGCTTTATCTGTACATTCTAAAACAGATTTTTATTTATTTTTACGCATTGTAGTTTTTTAATTATCGTGCAAAATGTCGATTAAAATACCCGATTACGGAACCCTCAGTGCGCGAGTCTGACTCGGACTTGGCCAGTTTTCTGTATGATTCTGTGTTTGTACTGAGTACTGTGTTTATGATATGGTCCCAAATAAAAGAATATTTATTTTATTTAGGAATTTATTATTCCCAATAAGTCATTGTCTCTTTCTAATAAAATTTGAAATCCATAGAATCCGTTTTGCAGGTCACACAAATCTTATCCACAGTAAATGGTCCATCTGAAATATTCCAGTCCTGTGCAAACCTGCGTGCGCATTACACGTGTTCAAGCGAGAGAACGAATATCGCTGAGCAAGTTTATTTTTGAAAGCTCGTCGCTCAGCGACAACACTAGTAAAGCGAGTCGTCACCGGCAGTGTGAACGGTCAGAGAGCAACTTTTGATATTAATGCATCTCTTTCGTTTACACGGAATGTAAATTTATTGTGCGTTCCTTGAGAGAAAATCGCCGATAGTTAGTAGTTTTCTCGCCGGCTGCGGCGGCTGGACCACTGCCTAACATTGGTCTCGCAATAATAACCGATTATGCAAACAACAAGGCCTAAACATTAGCATGTTTGCAATTTAGTAGCAATTTTACAAACAGTATGCACATAATTATTTATTAAAATGGTTCATTAATGTTTAGAATTGAATAGAATATATTATAACACCAATGAATTATGAAAGTCCCCATCGAAGCTGAAATGAGATGCTGGGTTCAATTAATTTTGCACGCCATGCTTCCTGATTCCTTATTTTTTAAGACCCCATGTAAATAATAGACATGTACTTACCATATCTAAGCAAAATAAATAAATTATGATTATGATTTATATATCGATTTTCCCAACGTTAAAACGTACCAATTTTTAGCCATGTGCGAATTATTTGTAACCTTGAATGTCTATTTTGACCGAACTATAATATAATTTATATCCCTACGCAAACTCAGTTTTTTTTTTAATCAGGATTCCATGCCATTTGCCTAATTGTTCCGAGTGGCAACCCCCTGCCAGACATCCTTAAAGTTTAATATGTGTTGGATATCCAAGACGTATTATGATTATTACAACATTTACAATGTTAGATGGGATCGTACGCGGGAAAGCGGGGCCGGTCTTCAACACGGACCTCGTCACAGCGGCGCGGCGGCGGGGAACTACAATCGCACCATTGGCATAAGAGGCGAAGCGGCTCGGAGCGTACAGGTGCCAGGTCGGCACCACGGAGGAGCAGCAGCGGAGATCCCAGCTGTGCTAGTGACGTCTAGCCCCGAAGGGGGGAGAGTTGGCATAAGGGACAAGGAAGAGACAAAATAATTTGTAGGGAGTCGAGAAAACGCTAAGAGCAACCACCGAACGCCCTCTCGCGATTCGGCACATATAACCGACAGGTTGGTGGGCAATGGGAGGTGGAGGGTTGTCCCAACCAATGAAATACTCATTCATCGCTAAAAGACGTCCATACCCTCTCAAAAATCCGATATTATGAGACATAATTATTGTTAATATTTTCTTTCAAGGCCAAGGTCTATATAATGTGCGCAAAATTTTTACTTATGTAAATATAATGCAAGCTGCTGTCTGTGTCAATAATTATTATAATTCTGCCATATTTGTTTTGTTTCTTTCATTCCAAGTTGTTTAAACACTAGGTACGTAAAGTAGGTAGGCGATCAATTTGAACAAGTGGCATGAACTCTTGTTATTTGTCGCTATCCAGAAAAGTTTTTGAGACACTATTCATTTCTTATTTTATTACAATCTCATTCTTTTTTTAAATTCAAATACAAGTTATAGATAGTTCAATCCACGAAGACACGCCCCACTACTTTGCGTGCGGGAAACTGCGGGGTGCGGGGAGTAATTCTTATTTCTTACCCAATTTATCTTCGTCTGTGTGTGTGTGTGTGTGTTCCCACATTACTGATGGGTGCAGTATGATAGAACTTGCTTTAACCGCGGTACTCAGAGTCGCTAATGGTTACTTAAGATTAAGTGAAAACGAGACAGATTTATGTGAGAGATAGGTATAGGTATAGCTCTGTCTCGTTTTAACTCTGTCTTAAGTCTAAGCTAAGTCAGAGTGCGCTCTATAGATCTCACCCTAAGACTCCGTGGCCACAGAATCTCCACTCAAAGTAAACTTTATAACTTTTTTTTTTAATTTGCAGGATCATACAAAATGTAATACTTAGTTATTATTTTAGATCATTATATTAAATTATCCGAAGCAGTGATAGCCTAGTGGTTAGGACGTCCGCCTTCTAATCGGAGATCGGGGGTTCGATCCCGGGCACGCACCTCTAACTTTTCGGAATTATGTGATATCACTTGCTTTAACGGTGAAGGAAAACATCGTGAGGAAACCTGCATGCCTGAGAGTTCTCCATAATGTTCTCAAATTTGTGTGAAGTCTACCAATCCGCACATGGCCAGCGTGGTAGACTATGGCCAAAATCCTTCTCACTCTGAGAGGATACCCGCGCTCTGTAGTTAGCTGGTGATGGGTTGATCATGATGATGATGACGATTAATATATCAAACAAAAGATCCCAAGCTTTAAAATAATATTTTTATCATGCATGGATAACATACCTAGGTGTAGATGCGTGGATGACAATTTAAAGATTTTTCTTGCAGTTGTAAATGATTTTTCTTGCAGTTGTAAATGATTTTTCTTGCAGTTGTAAATGATTTTTCTTGCAGTTGTAAATGATTTATTGCGCGCAGACCGTTGGCTAGTTTGAACAAGAAGAACAAAGGAATTTATGAAAACGTCAATCGATACAAAAATATATAGAAAATTGCGGTTGGTTATATTATGTTGCATGAACTGACATTTTGAAAAGATAATAAATGTGTGATTTTAGATTATTAATGTTTGATTCCAAAATATTAAACATGAGTTGTAAAAGTGACTAATTTATTTATATACAATAACAAAAATACTATAAAGAAACAATTAAATAATTAAGTGAACGTTAATATTAGGAGTCGACGAATTTGTGCGCATTTGCTGCGAAAATGTTGTAGGCGCTTCAACAATAGCTGTCTACATACAATATGTGGCTTAGTGACATTTTCATAATATACCATCCACTCCAAAGTAGGTAGGTACATGCATGTTTTTTTTATTTTTATTTTTTTTATTCAGATACAAGTTAGCCCTTGACTGCAATCTCACCTGGTGGTAAGTGATGATGCAGTCTAAGATGATAGCGGGCTAACCTGGAAGGGGTATGGCAGTTTTTATTAAACCCATACCCCTTTGGTTTCTACACGGCATCGTACCGGAACGCTAAATCGCTTGGCGGCATGGCTTTGCCGGTAGGGTGGTAACTAGCCACGGCCGAAGCCTCCCACCAGACAAAATAAAAATGTTTGCATAATATGTGTGTAAATGCGATGGAGGGGGGTATTATTTGCCACCACCACGTACAATGTACATACGTATACCCCCTCCATGCAACTCTATACATACATAGTACGTAGTTACATATATAATAAACTTTCGATGTAGTTATGTAAAATACCTAATGGTACCTATTATATTTTTCGTTTAATTTCAGTGAACTGAGTCATCAGTACCCATAATATAAATGCGAAAGTGTGTTTGTTTGTTGGTTCATTGGTTTTTTAGTATGTTGGTTGGTCCTTCAATCACGTTGCAACAGAGCGACGGATCGATGTGATTTTTTGCATGGATATACTTAGTTAAAGACCTGGAGATAATGACATAGGCTACTTTTTATGCCGGAATATCAAAGAGATCCCACGGGATTTTTAAAAAATCATCATCCTAGGGCATTAGTTGGTATTTAAATATGTAGGTACGGAATTATATACCTACTTGTATAAATCTAATGTAGGTCCGTCAATTTCTCAATATTCCTTGTGATATTTTGACTAGATTTATACCCATCTAGAATACCTACCTAACTCGTCAAAGTATGACCATGTTACCTATAGGTAGACTAATCTAATCTAATCTAAATCAGTCTGTGCTGTCCCACGTCTGGGCAAAGGCCTCCCTCCGATCCTTCCACAATTTCCTATTTCGTGCCTCTTCAGGCCACGGAACTGTAAAGTTATCTAATTGATCACGCCAACGTCGCCTCGGCCGACCACGCTGACGTTGATGATTCTGGGGCGTCCAAAAAGAAGCAGATGTTGCCCATAACTCATCTGGCATACGGCACACATGACCTGCCCAGTCCCATCTGAGTAAAGCAGCTGCGGCCAACGTCAGCTACTCGCGTTTTGGAACGTACAGCAGAATTCCTTACGCGATCTGCTAGTTTTATACCTAGTATCAGAGGCGTCTTTACCTATGGTACAGGGTGTGCGACACACACGGGCGCCGGGTCTAAGGGGGCGCCGAGCGCCCTCTAATGCGACACCTCCAAAGATGCGTCGATGCCGGCGCTCTCAAAGACCCAGCGCTCGTGTTATGGCCGACGCCATCATCATTTAAAATTGCACCATTTGCATCCGAATTTCCGTTTGAAAATATAACTGTTAGTATTCCATTTTGACCCTGCTCCTACTAGACTAGAGGGCGCCAGGGTACTGGGTGCACACGGGCGCCACAAGGGCTAGAGACGCCTCTGCCTAGTATGCTGCGTTCCATGGCTCTTTGGCAAACCTTGAGCTTGGACTTTTGAGAGTTTGTCAGGGACCAAGTCTGAGCACCATACGTGACAGTTGGCAGAATGCACATACATGTCTAGGTGGAATAGCTAAATCTAAATCTTACTAAACTCTTCCAGTATACACCGGAGATAAATTAGTATATGGAATGTAACCAAAACGCTAGCAAACACTTAGCGTTAATGTTATACTACCTAAACACAATCCAATACCAATAACCATTTGCCTCATTTTCTAGTTTTAGTAATTTAGTATTTTTCAATCCCGTAATATATAGTGTGCAAAACTTGGGTCAATGCCCCACCTGCGACGCGGCATTGACTCTGAGTGGCCTACTTACACAAAGTTCGTAAACCTCTAGTGTCAGTCAAATGTTCTATTTGCTATATAATGTCGTGAACTTTTACAAAATTTAAGATTTCTTATATATTTTTTCGCGTTTTTTTTTGTGGTATCATATAAGTAATTATCTGTGACCCTACCGCGGTTGTTTGACAGCTACAATGTCACGATCGCAATCATTTCTGATTGGTTAACACTCGCTCACTATTGGCTACAATGCATTGTTGCAACAAGAATGGCACAAATTCAGCCAATCAGAACAATTGAGATTGTAATAATGATTGATGCAGGTTTTAGACAATCACCCTACAGTACCTACTATCACCCGTCTTCGTTTTTGCTAGCTTAGTTCTGGTTACACCCTGTATAGAGAGAGAGAGCCAGCGCGTGTCAGATCTTCGTTATTCTTTAAAAGCTGATAGTTTCTCTTCGTATTGTCCCCAACACAGCGAGCTTTCAGATATACTCTTTCAGCTTTTATAAAATAACCGAGGTCCGCCCCTCGTAGGCTCTTAGTCCAATAGGGCTCTCTTACGCAATCCCATTCAAATCACAAAGATAAAAAACGAAGTGGGCATAACCCTTTTCAGTGACGACCAATCACAACTTATGTTTTTTGGAAAACATAAGTTCACTAATGGTACGGAAAACACACCGTTTTATAATCGCATGGGAACTCTTTAATTATTTTTCTTAAAATATTAAAAAAAAAAAAAAAAAACCGGGATATATAATAGTAGTATAACATCTGCCCCCAAAAATGCCACTTCGTAATGACCACGACCACTCTGCCAACAGATTTACTACGAAGGAGAAGAATGTGACTCGCCAGGTCTTTAACAGGAAGAAGAATTAAAAAAAATGGTTTAAAACCGAAGCCGCATGCTTTTGTCAGTTTTTAAAAAGTAAATAAAACCATTGTTTGATTGTGAGACGGCTTCGGAAGTTATCCAAGACGTTCTTCCTCACTTAGTCTGACCGACGTAAGAGATACGGACATGGACCAAGTTTGTTTTACAGTCAATGGGCACGACCATTCGGGTATGTAGAATATTCATTTAGGATTATAATAATAACTAGCTTATGCTCGCGACTTCGTCCGCGTGGACTAGACAAATTTCAAACCTCTATTTCACCCCCTTAGGGGTTGAATTTTCAAAAATCCTTTCTTAGCGGATGCCTACGTCATAATTATAGCTATCTGCATGCTAAATTTCAGCCCGATCCGTCCAGTAGTTTGAGCTCTGCGTTAATAGATCAGTCAGTCAGTCAGTCAGTCAGTCACCTTTTCCTTTTATATATTTAGATTTTAATAAAAGTTTATTCATTATTTTAAAAAAAATACCAGTTAATCTCCTCTGCGTCTCCGTCAAGCTACTTGAGACTGGCAAAGAACACTGTTCTGATGTGGCATTAAAAAAAGCGATATATTAAGAAAAGAAGAAGAAGAACGTAGACAAAGACAAATACATCGCACACACTTTTTTTAAATTAAATTTATAGACTAGCGCTTAGCTACAATCAGACCTGGTGGCAAGTGATGATGCAGCCTAAGATGGAGCGCGCTTGTCTAGAAGATGCCTATTCACTCTCGACTTGAAAGTACCCATATTATAATTGGAGGGGAAAACTGATGCTGGAAGGGTGTTCCAAATCTTAGCGGTTCGAATCAGAAATGAGGAGGCAAATCGCTTCGTACGTATCCGTGGAATTTCGACTACGCACGGGTGTAGTAGACCTTGGCGATGCCTTGCGGTACGATATTAGAAAGGTGAAGAAGAAACCAGGTTGAAAAGTTCCTCGGCACACTCTCCGAAATATATCCTGTAAAATACCGATAGACAGGCAACTTTGTGCCGAATGTTCCAAACTTTGAAATTGAACACTAAAACTAAGCAACTAAAAAATAAAACACTAGGTATCTCTATAGTTAGGTAGAGTCCGCTCCAGCCCCAACGGCCTCCTGAAGGTATTTTCTGACAGGATCGACTGCCAGTACTTGAATCACTGTTGTATGATTCACGTGCTGGCAAATCGATCCTGTCCTAATTTAAATAGTTATAGATTTTTTGTGGATATTTTACTAACAAATAGGTTTAAGTTTCGTGTAATTACCTACTAACACCAATATGATCCTTTTATTGGTCGAAATAAAAATATTTTATTTATTTATTTATTTCATCATCATTTGATAGAAGTGAATGAAGCCACAAAGCAAAATAAAAAGAAGAAGAAGTGTATGATCTAATAAAATTATATTTAAACACTAGCTGCCGGCGAACTTCGTTCCGCCTAACAGTCGATTCAAATTTTTAAATTTTTTTCTCGGTAAGAACCATCCTCTTACTTCAAGGAATATTATAAAAAAAGAATTAGCGAAATCGGTTCAGCTGTTCTCGAGATTTGCGATGAACAACACAGTGATTCATTTTTATATTATAGAAGATAGAAGATAGAGATAAAAGGAATTTAAAAAATAAAAAAAACAATTGCCCTGCCACATTAGATATTTTTTCAAATAAAAGAAAAACCGGTCCAGTGCGTGTCAGACTCGCGCATCGAGGGTTCTGTATTCCGATATTTTTTTAAAACATCAGGATTGAGGAGTTGGGATCAGAAGTTCAATGGTGTAGTCTATGCTTGGCACCAAAAATAATATTGCATCATCCGCAATTCCTAAATCACTGTAGTATAGGAGAGCTGTACCTCTACATCATCAGGGTTAAGGAGTTAAGACTTGGAGTCCAAACATAAGGTCGTTGCTTGGTACCTACCATATTAATTTACTATAAATACTTCCTGAATATTATATTCTGTCGTTTTTAGTTGGGTGCGAGGTTAGCTCCACCACGACACTCCTGGAGTACCTGAGGTACTACCTCAACCTCCACGGCACCAAGTACATGTGCAAGGAGGGCGGCTGCGGCGCCTGCATGGTCAGCGTGGTCAAGAGCCCTGGCGAAGAACGCGTCAGCCTCAATTCCGTAAGTCCTGCGAAAAGCAAGCTGAGATTCTTGTCGAATCTTCTCAATAGAAAGGAGATCGAAACGCTTCTGTATATTCCTGGGCCTTAAAAGCTAACATTTAAGTTATCCATAACTGAAAATTTGGCAAGATTTGTCAATCTAGGAGCTGAGCAATTCAAGAAGTAAAAATGAGTATACCACAATTAGAATAACGATCCATTTCGTCAATATCCAATCGATAGGCGTGGTGTCGTATCCCAAAATAACAAGGCCAATTCAGTCGTGTAAGCAAGATTCTCGGAGTCCGTTAACAAAGCAGGGGATGAAAAAAAGCAGAATTAGAAAGCACGCGAAAAACAAGCCCGTAACTCAACGAATACAACAAGAAACGAAGTGACAACTGACAATGTCGAAGAAATGAAATGATCTGTCAGACTGTCATTGTCAAAGCGTAGTTAGCGTTCAGGAACAAGGATTTCACTAGTATCAATTTTTTTATGCCAATCGACTTTTTGGCTAAATAAAATAATTGCTCAGTGTGCTCAGTTTTGTTTATAGAAAATAATATTTTTTATTCATAATATGGTCATTCGAACTTCAACTATGCACCTAACTAATATTATTTAAATTAAACAACTGGATCTTAATATTTTTTAATCGATTAAATATTCATTTGATTCCATTTTAATCGATTTTCTCCATTTTTTTCTCTATTTTAATGTTTTTTCGATTTGTAGATTGCAAAATGAGCTAGTTTTTGTATTTTACATCAGAAAAATATACCCTTTTTTTAAAGTATATTTCAACTTGTTAGATCAGGCCCAGAAGTCCCACTCTCCTTTACTTTCCGAACCGGTGTAATCATATTATCAGTTCATCAGTAGGTACTATGTATCTGTCTTTGTTCTTGCCAGTGTTCAGGTTACATCCTGTATATCGGTTAAACGGATGGGTCTTTAAGAATCCCGAGGGAATCCTTTGATTTTCCGGGATAATAACAATAATAGTTTTTTATTGTCAGGCATAAAACCCATTAACACATTTAAAAATTACAATAAAATAAAATACAATTTACATTACAAAGCATACATAAAGATACCTTACAACTAACTGAAATGGTTAAAAAACTCATTTCAGATGTCACAGGTCACAGGTATTACTTTCTGTTCTTATCCTGGTGTACAGATAGAGCCAATAACTAAAAATAGGGCTGGGCATCCCTTCACAAACGATCTTGAGTATTGCATTGTTAGAGCTCCGAAGTCTTTCCCAAAAGGATGTCACGCGAGCTCTAACAATACAATAGAAGTCAGGCACCCCCGCTTCGGCAAACATAGTAGAAGCACTGCAATACCTCGGCAATCCCATAAAAAGCCTATGTTATTCCCCGGGATGTAAGCTGACTCTGTACCAAATTTTATCACGTTTGGTTTAACTGTTGGGTCGTGAAGCTAGTAACAGACAAACACACTTTCGCATTTAAATAATACTAGCTTATGCTCGCGACTTCGTGCGCGTGGACTACACAAATTTCAAAACCCTATTTTACCCCCTTAGGGGTTGAATTTTCAAAAATACTTTCTTAGCGGACGCCTACGTCATAATAGCTATCTGCATGCCAAATTTCAGCCCGATCCGTCCAGAAGTTTAAGCTGTGCGTTGATAGATCAGTCAGTCAGTCAGTCAGTCAGTTAGTTGGTCAGTCACTCACCTTTTCCTTTTATATATTTAGAAGATTAGTATGGATAATTTCTGTCATTCAGTTTATTCGACGACCTCCATTGCGCAGTGACGAGTGCTTTGGCCTTACAAGTGGTTGGCTCCAGGTTCGATTCCCGGCAGAATTTGGGAATTTATAAATTTCTAAACTGTCTCTGGTTCGGTCTGGTGAGAGGCTACGGCAGTGGTTAGTTACCATCCAGCGGCAAAGCCGTGCCGCCAAGCGGCTTAGTGTTTTGGTACGATGACTATCTTATACTGCATCATCATTCATCACTTACGACCAGCCCCCCAATTGTGTAAGAATAACCATTTCATGGCTATCGCAATCGTCAAGAATTCTGCCCTTTGATTGGCTGTGAAAAAATGTAAACAGCGAATCAACCAATCAAATGGCAGAATTTCTTGACGATTGGGATAGCCATGAAATGGTCATTCTTACACAATTGGGGGGCAGGTTAGATCTTAGTCAAGGGCTAACTTGAAGTGGGGAAAAAAAGTCAGGCCAAAAGGCCAGCGTGGTGGACTATTGGTCAAACCCTTACTAATGCTGATAGGAGACCCGTGCTCATTGCTGAGCTGGCGATGGGTTGATGATGATGTCGAAGTTCCATCAGCGCTAACTAACCGCCGTACTCAGAGTCGCTACTTACTCAAGATTGAGTTAAAACGAGACAGATTGATGTAAGAGATATAGCTCTGTCTCGTTTCAAGTAAACTTAAGTAATGATTAAGTGACTCTGAGTACGGCGGTAAGTGTATAACACTGAATGACAGCCACCGACTTCATTTGACATTTGTTGGTTCTCCATTGCTGCTTCACCGAATGATATTAAAATAATTTTTCGTAGAAAACCTTCAATGGATTGAAGACCTGACCATTTTTACTTGTTTTTTCTAGTGTCTCGTGTCAATAACATCATGCCATGGCTGGGATATCGAGACCATCGAGAAGATTGGCAACCGCTTGGATGGGTACCATCCGCTGCAGAAGACCCTCGCGGAGAACAATGGCTCCCAGTGCGGGTACTGCTCCCCAGGGATGATCATGAATATGTACAGGTAAGACGGAACGCTTTTACTAGGATCTCCTCATCATCCTCTGGTATAACCTTGAAACGTGGTCACCAAGTTGCCTCATCCACAAATTCAAAGTTGCTCAGCGAACTATACTGAGGGGAATATGTTAGCAATTTCCCTGAACGATAAGATCGGAGTTCAGGAGATCTGGCAGGAAAAATGAAAATGAAAATGAAAATGAAAATCTTTTTTATTCGTATAAACTTTTACAAGTGCTTACGAATAGTCGGATGCATCTACCACTGGTTCGGAATGCCTTTCCTACCGAGAAGAACCAGCAAGAAACTCGGCGGTTGCTCTTTTCAAATATTTGATATAGGTACAAAATTATGCCATGTATAAAATAGTATTTGCAGTCTTGTGCGTTGCTGGAACGAGCTGCAGGTCAAATCCACGCTCTCTTATCATTTAGATAATCTTCAATTGTGTAATATGCTTTTTTCAGGAGCATATTTTTAATAGATTTTTTAACTTGTGCAAAGGTAAGTCCAAAATAGTTTGCGGGATTTTATTATAAAAGGTAATACCAATACCCACAAATGACTTTTGGACTTTCCTGAGGCGGAAGGCAGGAGGAGGAAAACTAAGGTCACTGACAGCCCAAAACATAGTCCGAACCGTTTGGGTACGTGGCAAAGCTGAAGTGGCAATGGCCAGGGCACATAGTTCGAAAAACCGATAGACGTTGGGGTCCCAAGTTGCTGGAATGGCGACCTCGCACTGGAAAGCGGAACCTTACTCGTTTAAAAAATTAGCCTATATGAGGTTATAGGTGATAAAAACTATCTCTGTACCAAATTTCATCAAAAGTGGTTATACTGTCCGAAAAGTTAGCAGACAGACACACTTTCACATTTATAAAATTAGTATGGATGGAAAGTATGGATTATTACCACGTTACTACCTCTACTTATACTTTAACTAGCTTATGCTCGCGACTTCGTTCGCGTGGACTACAAAATTTCAAAACCCTATTTCACCCCCTTAGGAGTTGAATTTTCAAAAATCCTTTCTTAGCGGATGCCTACGTCATAATATCTATCTGTATGCCAAATTTCAGAAGATTTCACCAGAGACATTGAAGACTAAACCACTAAAGGTAACTTTATATAATGGTTAACCGGATATGTCAGGATTACAAAAATGGTGGTGAAATGCCTACATCAGAAGTGGGATTAGTGTGGGTAATCCCACTTCTGATGTCGGGATTAGGCCTGCTGCCTTCATAAAGATGATGATGATGATGATGTTCAATGAGAAAACTATAAGACTAAAAGACGGCACTGCCGTCATATTAATTAACTAGCTTATGCTCGCGACTTCGTCCGCGTGGACTATACAAATTACAAACCCCTATTTCACCCCCTTAGGGGTTGAATTTTCAAAAATCCTTTCTTAGCGGATGCCTACGCCATAATAGCTATCTGCATGCCAAATTTCAGCCCGATCCGTCCAGTAGTTTGAGCTGTGCGTTGATAGATCAGTCAGTCAGTTAGTCAGTCAGTCAGTCAGTTAGTCAGTCAGTCAGTCAGTCAGTCAGTCAGTCAGTCACCTTTTCGTTTTATATATTTAGATGATTAATCTACTGTTTTTGTAGCTTTTTGAAGGCTAAACCTCGCACGAAGAAAGAAATAGAGAGGGCCCTCGGCAGCAACATGTGCAGATGTACCGGGTACCGACCAATCCTGCAGGCTTTCCACCCGTTCGCCAGTGATGCTCATACCCCTTCCTCACTCTCCATCGAAGACTTGAAAATATGCGGGAGTTCTGATGGTTGCTGCTCTTCCAAGAAATCTGATGGCTGCTGCTCTAAGGATAAATCTGGTGGCTGCTGCTCGGATCAGAAGGCTGACCCATCCGACTGGTGCATGGTTTCCAAAAACGAAGTGCAGGATGAGATGTTGCACATCAGACTGAAGGACAACAGGGATTGGTACAGACTTACCAAGTTGACCGACTTCTTCGACTGTTTGAATAAGCATGGTGGCACGGAATCGTATATGTGTGTAGCGGGAAATACTGTCAAAGGTAATTTTTTGGTAATAACTAATAACATTACCAAGGGTTAATAGGGTTCCGTACATTAAAAGGAAAAAACCGGCCAGGTGTGAGTCAGGCTCAGTCTACTACAGTCGTATTTTTTCTGTCAAGAAACCTACAGGGTACTTCCCGTTGACCTAGAATCATGAAATTTGGCAGCAAAGTGGGTCTTATAGCAGACATTAGCGAGAAAATCTGAAAACCGTGAAATTGTGGTTACATCACAAAAAAAAATGTGTTTTGAACAAATAATTAGTATTTTCAACTTTTAAAGTAAGATTACTATACCAAATGGGGTATCATATGAAAGGGCATTTTACCTTTATATTCTAGAAAACCGATTTTTATTTATTTTTATGCAAAATAGTTTTTGATTTATCGTGCAAAATGTCAAAAAATACGACTGTAGTACGGAAGCCTCGGTGTGCGAGTCTTACTCGCACTTGGCCGGTTTTTTTTAAGTTATACGTCCCCGGGATCGAACCCGCAACCTCCTGAATAGGTGGCGGACGTCTAAACCACTGTATCACGCCTCTTATGATTGCATTTGAAAAGAGCAACCGCCGATTTTCTTGCTGGTTCTTCTCGGTAGGAAAGACATTCCGAACCAGTGGTAGATGCATCAGACTATTCGAAAGTACTTGTAAAAGTTTAGTTGAATCTTCTAAATATATCTATGTATAAAAGGAAAAGGTGACTGACTGACTGACTGACTGATCTATCAACGCACAGCTCAAACTATTGGACGGATCGCGCTGAAGTTTGGCATGCAGATAGCTATTATGACGTAAGCATCAAGGGTGGGTGAAATAGGGGTTTGAAATTTGTGTAGCCCACGCGGACGAAGTCGCAAGCATGCTTATGCTAGTAAAAAATATTTTCATTTTCATTTAATTCCAGGAGCTTTTCCAATGATTCAGTATCCCCAACTGATAATGGATATAAGTAGTATCCCGGAATTAAAGGGTCACTACATGGACCAGAACCTGTACGTGGCTGCCGGAAACACGCTGGCTCAGATGATGGACATATTCAATCTCGCCATGGGGTATGACGGCTTCAGCTATCTCAAGGAACCCATAGACCATATGGACTTAGTGGCTAGCGTCGCCATCAGGAATGTAAGTATACAGAGATCTAGCATCAATCCTTTACGCGCCCGTACAAATATAGTCTTCAACTAAAGATCTTCAACTAAGCCATATACATATCATTTTATCTCTCCATTATCCATGCCCCAAATCAATAGAGAGAAAGCCAGCGCGTGCCAGACCTTCGTTATTTTATAAGAGCTGAAAGTTCCTTTGCGTATTGTCCCCAACACTGGGAGAAACGTCAATTTGGATGTTTGTTTGGATCGTAGTGGCTTTGGGAGATAACAGGTAATAAAGCTGTGAAAAATCTTACGACAAACTATCAGGTCTAATTTTTTATACTTCTTCAGAATAGTATTAGAAACTACGTCATGTATGAATAATGTGATTCTTGTGTGAATTTTGGGATACCCTTTATAAAACATTTCATTACAATATGTTGTCCTATATGAAACAAATAAATTTTGATGACTATATTTGTAGTTGGGAACCATGGGCGGCAACCTGATGATCAAGAAACAATCTCCTGGCTTCCAGTCGGACATTTATCTTTTCCTGGAGGCTATTGGAGCAGAGATCACTATACGTAAGTAAGAAAGAAAGAAAAACTATACATCTTAAACTGGCATCTTAAACCAGCTAACCTAGCACACCACAGCCTAGTATTATAACCTTATATATATATAACAACAGAAACCATAAAACCCACAATACGACCCACAGTGTCTAATGAGAAGTGGCCTCGTCAAGAGCCACACGAGTAATGAATCGTGACACACTGCGCATCCGATTTTATAGTCTCACAACGACGCGACGGTGGGGACGATGATGTGATGTTCAATGAGCAATCTGTTTACAATTAAAATACGGCCCTTCCGACATATTATATTATATAACTTTGTTGTTACAGTGCAATCTGATGGGCAAAAGCGCGTTTTGTCGATGCAAGGATTCCTGAAGGAAGACATGACAGGGAAGCTACTTTTGAACGTTGTTTTACCGCCCCTGGGTGCCGACTGTAAATTACGAACATACAAGGTAAATCCGAATTCATTCTGTTTTTGGGATCCATACCTCAAAAGGAAAATACAGGAACCCTTACAGGATCACCTCATTGTCTGTCATGTCTGTCAATAAAACCGGGTACTTCCCGTTGACCTAGAACCTTAAAAGGTAGGTAGGTAGGTCTTATAGCACAGACAAAGGGAAACATCCGAAAACCGTGAATTTGTAGTTACATCATGGAAAAAAAACCGGCCAAGTGCGAGTCAGGCTCGCGCACCGAGGGTTCCGTACTACAGTCGTATTTCTCTGATATTTTGCACAATGCACAATAGTTTTTATTAGTTTTATTATTGTGACGTCTTAATCTTAGATTTAATGAAAAACCGCAAGTTCTAGAGGTGTTAAATCCTATGTTTAGTTATCAGTGATGAAACAGCAACAAAATGCTGCATAAAGCATAAATTATAATATAATAAAATGGGTTACGGTTCTATAGAAATTCTGTCATTGTAATTTGTTTTCAGATAATGCCGCGCTCCCAGAGCGTCCACGCTTTGGTGAACGCCGCGTTCTACTACAAGATGGACGAAAGCAACATAATACAAGAATGCAGAATCGTCTACGGAGCGCTTTCGACTAACTTCAATCGCGCATACAACACCGAGCGGTACATGACCGGCAAAAACCCGTTCACCAATGAAGTCCTGCAAGGAGCACTGGCTATATTGAAAGATGAAATGGTCATAACAGCTCACTTGACTGAGCCTTCAGTGGAGTACCGCCGACAAATGGCTTTGGGGCTCTTCTATAAGGTACGCAACTCACTAATATGTTAAAAGTCATAGTCAAAGTCAAAGTCAAAGTCAAAGTCAAAGTCAAAGTCAAAGTCAAAGTCATAGTCAAAGTCAAATGTTTTATTCAATAAAGGTGATAATTTACACTTTATCAGCCTGGCTGTCCAGCGCCGAAATGGAGCCAGTATTCTTGGCACCATTCCCGCGGACATGATTTGTATAGTAATTAGATAAGGCTAGCTTTAAGTTTTATTGTAATACTAAAAAAAAATTACACTTGTTGATGGTCGTTTCTTGCAATTGTAAGATGATGATAAAGTGGTGGTAATTTTACGCGAATTTAAAACTAAAGCTACGAGGGTCACAAACGCGCCCAGGTCTGAGAAGAGCCCACAACAAACTCAGCCGGGTATTCTTTTTACTATTACCACTTTACAAAATCACTTAAACTTATTAGAACTATCACAAAGCCGTTAAGCAACTCGTTTCCAAGCTTTCTTATGATTTAAATAATCCTTTACATTGTAATAATATCATTTCTCAATAAGTTTACGTTTTATGAAAACTTTGAACTTGTTGAGAGACATCTCCAATATGTCTTCTGGAAGCTTATTATAAAAACGTATAGAATTACCAACAAATGAATTGCTAACTTTACTTAGCCTAGAGGTGGGCATTTAGGTATGAGTTTATTTTTATTTCTTTTTGAAATTTATTTATGTTTTTATGGACATGCAATAAATAATAATTTTCAAAAATATAATATTAATTATGAAAAGTTTTGACGACGTCCCTAACGCATTGGTACGTGCTGTATGCTCATCAATTACTAAGTCTTACAAGTGGGAGGTCCCAGTCCCTAATACAATTCCGGCAGGGGCACTTTGAGAAGTCATAATTTCTAAATTGTTTTAGTGATTTAGATTTTTTTAAACCGGCAATGTATAGCGTGCAAAATCGGGTCAATGCCCCGTCTACGACGCGGCATTGACTCCGAGTGACCTACTCTCCCAACGTTCATTCACCTCTAGCGTCAGTCACATGTTTTATTTGCAATTTATCGTAAACTTTTACAATAATATAGGATTTTTTAATAAGTTTTTTGCGTTTTTTTTTTTGTGCTATCATTTCTGTAATCATCAGCACTATCACCTGTTTTCGTTTTTGCCAGCGTTCTGGTTACACCCTGTATAATATAATTATTATTTATAAACCCTTTTAATTTCTTTCAGGGTCTTCTCTCACTGTGTCCAGAAAATACCGTGGCCGACATTTATCGTTCTGGAGCTGTAAAGCATAGAGAAACCAGGCCGACTTCTGAGGGCCACCAGGTGACCTACACCGACCAAGCCATGTGGCCGATAACCAAATCTATTCCCAAGACCGATGGACTAGTGAGTACCATTTGCATACATTGTATAGTCATGTTTCCACCATCCTGTAATTTAGACATTGGGGTCCCAAGATGCTATAATGGTGACCTCGCACTGGAAAGCCCAGCAAAGAAGAAAGGTTGATCATCCTGTACGGCACGCAGTTAGAAGCAAGCCGCAAATTGGAATGCTATGGTAGAGATTAGGGGGACGTTGGGGTTCCAAGGTGCTGGAATGGCGACTTCACACCGGAAGGCGCAGCATTGGAAGACCCTCACTAGGTGGACAGACGACATCAAACGAGTCGTAGGGGTCCGCTGGATTAAAGCGGTGCAAGACCCTCGTGTGTGGTTGTCCCTACAAGATACCTATGTTCAGCAGTGGACGTCTGATTATGATCGGTTGATTATGATGATGATGATGTAAAGACATGGTCGCTAACAATGCCTCATCGGAAAGCTCGGAGTTACTCTGGAGAGAGCTATGCTTAGAGTTTGTCTACGTGATCAAATCAGAAATGAGGAGATCGTTAGGAGAACCAGAGTAACCGACATAGCTCAACGGGTTGCGAAGCTGAAGTGACAATCGGCAGGGCACATACATAGTTCGGAAAACCGATAGTTTGGGTCTCAAGGTGCTGGAATGGCGACTTCACACCGGAAGGCGCAGCATTGGAACACCTCCTGCTAGTTGGACGGACGATATCAAAGAATTCGCAGGAAGCCGCTGAATTCAGGCAGCGCAAGACCGTGGCATGTGAGAGGCCTTACAAGAGACCTATTTCCAGCAGTGGACGTCTAACGGTTGATGATGATGAGACTTCTTTGTAAGAAGAGCATTTCCAACCCATGGTAGATTCCTGACAATTTAAAAGCGTGTGTAAATGGTTATTTGAATAAAACAAACCTTTATATTTCATTTCTTTCCATTTCGGATTTAAGCACCGATGCGATACACACTCTTTTTCTCTCCGTTCTCAAAATAATCTACGACTGAAAGTGCCTACACAATACACACTCCTCTTCCTATTATACTAAATCATTTACTGTTACCGCTAGGCATACTGCTATTTTCAAAACAAAATTGAAGCTATTTTATTTATCCTCCATTTGATTTTTACTTTTGTTCCACTTATCTGTCGTCTATTCCTCTCTTATTTACTGTTGTATTTTTATACATATAGGTACATACGTATATTATGTGTATTTATTTTATTAGTATACTCCTTCCGCTTTCTTTAATTTTTATAATATCCTCTACCCTAAGGTTGTCTGGAAGAGATCGCTATTGTAGCGATAAGGCCGCCTATTGTACTTGCAAACATCTTTGCTATGGTTTTGGTTTCGGTGTACAATAAAGAATAATTTACTTTACTTTACTTTTATTTGTATTAGATCCAATGTGCGGGAGAAGCTCAATACACGGACGATATTCCGCTGTGTGCGAACGAGTTGCATATCGCATTTGTCTTGGCTAAAGTTGTTGGAACTATAGAAAACATTGACGCTACGAAAGCTCTGGTAAGCAATAAGTTTATATCCAATCCATCCAATAGAAAAATATCCAATCACCGCTATGTGAGACATGGTTCCAGCGCAATAGCAATTTGCGGGACTTACAACGCACAATATTGTTGCGCACAGTACACACAGTATTTCGGACTTAGAAATCATTATTGCACACAATACAAGACTAGCTTAAGCCCGCGACTTTGTCCGCGTGGACTACTCAAATTTCGAACCCCTATTTTAACCCTTTAGGGGTTGAATTTTAAAAGATCCTTTCTCAGCGGATGTCTGCGTCATAATAGCTATCTGCATGCCAAATTTCAGCTCCATCCGTCCAGTAGTTTGAGCTGTGCGTTAATAGATCAGTCAGTCAGTTACCTTTTCGTTTTATATATTTAGATAACAATACAGGTAATCTCTTGCAGAGAACATATTTTGGTGAAATCATTAATTTATTCTACTTTTTGCAGGCTGAGCCAGGAGTAGTAGCATTCTTTTCGGCAAAAGATATCCCAGGAGTAAACAGTTTTATACCAGCTCCTAATGGATATAATTTGGCTAACGAAGAATTGTTTTGTGATGGCGTAGTCAAATTTTTCGATCAGCCTATTGGCATGATCGTGGCCGAAAGTCAAGACATAGCTCTCTACGCATCTACTTTAGTTGATGTTACGTACACAAATAAAAGAAAACCAATCGTGGATATAAATGCTGCAAGAAAGGAACCAAATCGAGTCAGCGTTTTCCAATCCGTAAAAGCAACATCTAAAGGCACTGATGTTGTTAAAGTGATCAAAGGGAATAATACTATTTATGGGCAGTACCATTGTCCCATGGAGACTTTAGTTTGCGTAGCTCGGCCAACTGAAGAGGGATTACAGCTGCATGCGACCACGCAATGGATAGATTTGGTGCATCAAGCGGTGTCAAGGTGTCTGAACATGGACCAAAGCAGGTGAATATAATGAGCTTCAATCTGACTGTTGTAGTGTTATTTTTATTTTTTTATTTTTTTATTATGAGAACCAACAGCTTACATACTTAGCCTTGTCAAGTGCTATGTCTGGTCCACCCTCTTGTATGGTTGTGAAACTTGGGTTCTCAAAAAGGAAGCAAATAACCGCCTACAAGCTTTTGAGATGTGGATCTACAGGAAAAAGCTAAAGATAACCTGGAACAGCTTTACACCGAATACGAAGGTACTGGAAATGGTCCACAAAGACAGAGAACTCATGTCCACTATCATGCGAAGGAAGATCGCTTTCTTTGGGCATTTACAAAGAGGAGCCCAATTCTCATTTCCGAGATTAGTTTTGGAAGGAAGGATTGAGGGCAAAAGGGCTCCAGGTCGCCAAAGACGCAAATGGTTGGACGATATAAGGGGGTGGACAGGGCTTAGTTACCCAAAGTTGAAAGAGGCGGCTTTAAATAGAGAAGCTTTTCGCATGATGACCTCCAAACTTCGTTTTGAAGAAGGCACACGATGATGATGAACAGCTTACATTAAAATATAATCTTAAAATTAAGTAAATACAAGCTAATAAAAGGTTTTCACAATTAGATACTAAATTAAAAGTAAAATGAACACAGTGACAGACTATAACTATAATATATTATTGCGTTAAGCTAGCAAATAAATTTATTAAACTTTGGCGCACACTATTCACATTGCCATAAAATAAGTCTATGCTGGATTCGTCATAAAATTGAGTTTAAATTGCGAGAAGTGCGACCAATGAAGTAATTTGATCTGATGTTAGTTCTAGACGATGGCAAATGTAAATGTTTTTGTGCCTGGATGACCGTATTAATACTCGTTATATTGATCGATCGTTACAATTATGATAAATGTTGATGCTCGGACATCGATACCTAAATTATTTTATTGAAAACATTATCCCACCAAAAACATTTCATGTATAGTTGGTTGCCAAGGCTCAGGCTATATATAAAAGCAAAAGCTGACTGGCTGACTGATTTATCAACGCACAGCTCAAACCACTGAAATCGGGCTGAAATTTGGTATGCAGGTAGCTACAATGACGTAGACATCCGTTAAGAAAGAATTTTTAAAAATTCCATCCTAAGGGGGTAAAATAGGGATTTGAAAAAGGGAAACACCCGTTCTTGGCCAAAACTTATGCATCAATGTTATGAATACTAAAAAAACTTATTTAAGTACTGAAACATTGCTCGTAACGTAGAAGACACTCAACTAATTCCGCTCGTAAACAATCTTGCCCATGTAGGTATTGCAATAATTCTTACTGAGAAAACAAATAAACAAAAAGGTTTTTCAAAGTTCCTCCTAATTCTATGTCCAATCCTAGATTTCACAATTTTTAGCGGCCCCATGGTATTAAAATATGCTATGCCTGGTTAAAATCTACTGTTTCCTAAGCTATTACACTGATCGCGAGCAATTTACTCTTATCCGTTGAAGAGTTCCATTATCTATGTTCGAAGATGTTCATTAGATCTTCACCAAATTTATATGGGACCACCTTTAGTATACCCTTTCAAATAAAAAAAGAATTTTTAAAATCGGTTCAGGCGTCTTCGAGTAATCGAATAAAACAAAAACAAAAAAAAAAGATTCCGACGAATTGAGACGTTTCCCTTTGTGTAGTCCTCGCAGATGAAGTCGTGAATATATGAGTTTTGAGCAATCCGGTATTTGACAAATAGTCAAATCAGTAACTTTTTATCAAACGTCAAAACGCGCGCTTTGTAAGCGAGCTTGAAGTACCTACTGGTATGTGACGTCACAATCATTTGATGTGATTTTTTAGTTAATTCGATAATTTAAAATGGTAATCACACTTAAACTGACAAAGGACGTGGATTTTACGTATTTTGGAAGACCCTCTATTTAATAATTACTGAGTATAATAATATATTTTTAATAAATAGGCAAACACCCAATTAAATATCACTTGCTTTTACGGTTAATAAAAACATCGTGACAAAAGCTGCATGCCTAGGAGTTCTCCATAATGTTCTCCAAAGTGTGTGAAGTCTGCCAATCCGCACTTGGACAGCATTCGGCCTTGGCCAAACCTTTTTCAATCTGGGAGGAGACCCGTGCTCAGCACTGAGCCGGCGATAGATTGATCATGATGATGATGATGGACCATTCTGTTAGAATCGACGTTTGCTGCCGGCGACTCGGCGGAGCCTACGGCATGAAGATAGGCCGGGCCAACCAAGTCTCTGTGGCCACTGCCATGGCGGCCGTGCTGCTCGACCGGCCCTGCCGTATGGCCACTCCGCTGACCGTCAACACGAGGGCTATGGGCAAACGCATGCCCTGCTCTAGAGACTTTGAGGTATGATAACATCACATTTCCTTGAAGTGTAGGTAAACAACATTGGCACCGATTCCGTTGTCTTTCTCTAAACTAAATTTAGAGTATCTGCATCAGTTTCTTTTTAACAATGCTAAAATAAAAAATAAAATAAAAATCTATTTTATTCGTATTAACTTTTACAAGTAACCATCTACCACTGGTTCGGAATGCCTTTCCTACCGAGAAGAACCAGCAAGAAACTCGGCGGTTGCTCTTTTCAAATATTTGTTTTTAAATGTAAAGTTCATGCTCTGTCCCTTTTTAGCATTGTTAAAAAGAAAAGGATGCAGATACTCTAAATTTAGTTTAGAGAAAGACAACGGAATCGGTGCCATTATGTCATTTCTCGTTCAAAGGGCTGCATTGTAATATGAGCCCTTGAAAGTAGTTTCAATAACTGCAAAGTGTCGCTACTAGATGGCATAAACAGTCGCTTCAGTACTGAGTGAACATACATATCACAAATTTCATCACTGGAAGCAAGCGAACCGTGGCCTAGCGGTCAGAGCGTCGGACGTGATCCCAGGAGACATCGGTTCGAATCCTGCCGGTTCCGCATTGTTTGATATGTATTATAATAAGCACTAGTTTTGAACATATTAGGGTTATGTACCTCAAAAAGAAAAAGGAACCCTTATAGGATTACTTTGTTGCCTGTCTGTCCGTTTGTCCGCCTGTCCGTCTATCCGCCTGTCCGTCTATCCGCCTGTCTGCATGTAAATCTGTCCGTCTGGCCGTCTGGCCGTCTATCGTGTCTGTTAAGAAAACCTAAAGGGCCCAAGCAAAGGAAAAAATCCGTAAACCGTGAATTTGTGGTTACATCACAAAAAAAGTTAAAATGTATGTTCTCGAAAAAATAATTTACTAAATCACATACCTATAGATGGCGTTGTTGTCATTAACTTGCAGTGTTGCTCGTAAAAAAGTTAAAATATCTTGTACGATGGCACCGTGAACCCTTCGTCAGCAAGTCCCACTCGCACTTGACCGGTATTTTTTTCAGGTGGGCGTGAACGCGAACGGGGAGATTCAATACGTGAACTGCGACCTGTACGGCGACAATGGGTACATTGTCAACGAGCCACTGCTGGCGCTGGGCATGGACGTATACGCCAACTGCTACGACAAGGCCCTGTGGAACTACACCTGCTACAATGTCCTCACCGACACTCCCTCGAACACTTGGTGCCGGTCACCTGGTAAGTACAATACGTGAACTGCGACCTGTACGGCGACAATGGGTACATTGTCAACGAGCCACTGCTGGCGCTGGGCATGGACGTATACGCCAACTGCTACGACAAGGCCCTGTGGAACTACACCTGCTACAATGTCCTCACCGACACTCCCTCGAACACTTGGTGCCGGTCACCTGGTAAGTACAATACGTGAACTGCGACCTGTACGGCGACAATGGGTACATTGTCAACGAGCCACTGCTGGCGCTGGGCATGGACGTATACGCCAACTGCTACGACAAGGCCCTGTGGAACTACACCTGCTACAATGTCCTCACCGACACTCCCTCGAACACTTGGTGCCGGTCACCTGGTAAGTACAATACGTGAACTGCGACCTGTACGGCGACAATGGGTACATTGTCAACGAGCCACTGCTGGCGCTGGGCATGGACGTATACGCCAACTGCTACGACAAGGCCCTGTGGAACTACACCTGCTACAATGTCCTCACCGACACTCCCTCGAACACTTGGTGCCGGTCACCTGGTAAGTACAATACGTGAACTGCGACCTGTACGGCGACAATGGGTACATTGTCAACGAGCCACTGCTGGCGCTGGGCATGGACGTATACGCCAACTGCTACGACAAGGCCCTGTGGAACTACACCTGCTACAATGTCCTCACCGACACTCCCTCGAACACTTGGTGCCGGTCACCTGGTAAGTACAATACGTGAACTGCGACCTGTACGGCGACAATGGGTACATTGTCAACGAGCCACTGCTGGCGCTGGGCATGGACGTATACGCCAACTGCTACGACAAGGCCCTGTGGAACTACACCTGCTACAATGTCCTCACCGACACTCCCTCGAACACTTGGTGCCGGTCACCTGGTAAGTACAATACGTGAACTGCGACCTGTACGGCGACAATGGGTACATTGTCAACGAGCCACTGCTGGCGCTGGGCATGGACGTATACGCCAACTGCTACGACAAGGCCCTGTGGAACTACACCTGCTACAATGTCCTCACCGACACTCCCTCGAACACTTGGTGCCGGTCACCTGGTAAGTACAATACGTGAACTGCGACCTGTACGGCGACAATGGGTACATTGTCAACGAGCCACTGCTGGCGCTGGGCATGGACGTATACGCCAACTGCTACGACAAGGCCCTGTGGAACTACACCTGCTACAATGTCCTCACCGACACTCCCTCGAACACTTGGTGCCGGTCACCTGGTAAGTACAATACGTGAACTGCGACCTGTACGGCGACAATGGGTACATTGTCAACGAGCCACTGCTGGCGCTGGGCATGGACGTATACGCCAACTGCTACGACAAGGCCCTGTGGAACTACACCTGCTACAATGTCCTCACCGACACTCCCTCGAACACTTGGTGCCGGTCACCTGGTAAGTACAATACGTGAACTGCGACCTGTACGGCGACAATGGGTACATTGTCAACGAGCCACTGCTGGCGCTGGGCATGGACGTATACGCCAACTGCTACGACAAGGCCCTGTGGAACTACACCTGCTACAATGTCCTCACCGACACTCCCTCGAACACTTGGTGCCGGTCACCTGGTAAGTACAATACGTGAACTGCGACCTGTACGGCGACAATGGGTACATTGTCAACGAGCCACTGCTGGCGCTGGGCATGGACGTATACGCCAACTGCTACGACAAGGCCCTGTGGAACTACACCTGCTACAATGTCCTCACCGACACTCCCTCGAACACTTGGTGCCGGTCACCTGGTAAGTACAATACGTGAACTGCGACCTGTACGGCGACAATGGGTACATTGTCAACGAGCCACTGCTGGCGCTGGGCATGGACGTATACGCCAACTGCTACGACAAGGCCCTGTGGAACTACACCTGCTACAATGTCCTCACCGACACTCCCTCGAACACTTGGTGCCGGTCACCTGGTAAGTACAATACGTGAACTGCGACCTGTACGGCGACAATGGGTACATTGTCAACGAGCCACTGCTGGCGCTGGGCATGGACGTATACGCCAACTGCTACGACAAGGCCCTGTGGAACTACACCTGCTACAATGTCCTCACCGACACTCCCTCGAACACTTGGTGCCGGTCACCTGGTAAGTACAATACGTGAACTGCGACCTGTACGGCGACAATGGGTACATTGTCAACGAGCCACTGCTGGCGCTGGGCATGGACGTATACGCCAACTGCTACGACAAGGCCCTGTGGAACTACACCTGCTACAATGTCCTCACCGACACTCCCTCGAACACTTGGTGCCGGTCACCTGGTAAGTACAATACGTGAACTGCGACCTGTACGGCGACAATGGGTACATTGTCAACGAGCCACTGCTGGCGCTGGGCATGGACGTATACGCCAACTGCTACGACAAGGCCCTGTGGAACTACACCTGCTACAATGTCCTCACCGACACTCCCTCGAACACTTGGTGCCGGTCACCTGGTAAGTACAATACGTGAACTGCGACCTGTACGGCGACAATGGGTACATTGTCAACGAGCCACTGCTGGCGCTGGGCATGGACGTATACGCCAACTGCTACGACAAGGCCCTGTGGAACTACACCTGCTACAATGTCCTCACCGACACTCCCTCGAACACTTGGTGCCGGTCACCTGGTAAGTACAATACGTGAACTGCGACCTGTACGGCGACAATGGGTACATTGTCAACGAGCCACTGCTGGCGCTGGGCATGGACGTATACGCCAACTGCTACGACAAGGCCCTGTGGAACTACACCTGCTACAATGTCCTCACCGACACTCCCTCGAACACTTGGTGCCGGTCACCTGGTAAGTACAATACGTGAACTGCGACCTGTACGGCGACAATGGGTACATTGTCAACGAGCCACTGCTGGCGCTGGGCATGGACGTATACGCCAACTGCTACGACAAGGCCCTGTGGAACTACACCTGCTACAATGTCCTCACCGACACTCCCTCGAACACTTGGTGCCGGTCACCTGGTAAGTACAATACGTGAACTGCGACCTGTACGGCGACAATGGGTACATTGTCAACGAGCCACTGCTGGCGCTGGGCATGGACGTATACGCCAACTGCTACGACAAGGCCCTGTGGAACTACACCTGCTACAATGTCCTCACCGACACTCCCTCGAACACTTGGTGCCGGTCACCTGGTAAGTACAATACGTGAACTGCGACCTGTACGGCGACAATGGGTACATTGTCAACGAGCCACTGCTGGCGCTGGGCATGGACGTATACGCCAACTGCTACGACAAGGCCCTGTGGAACTACACCTGCTACAATGTCCTCACCGACACTCCCTCGAACACTTGGTGCCGGTCACCTGGTAAGTACAATACGTGAACTGCGACCTGTACGGCGACAATGGGTACATTGTCAACGAGCCACTGCTGGCGCTGGGCATGGACGTATACGCCAACTGCTACGACAAGGCCCTGTGGAACTACACCTGCTACAATGTCCTCACCGACACTCCCTCGAACACTTGGTGCCGGTCACCTGGTAAGTACAATACGTGAACTGCGACCTGTACGGCGACAATGGGTACATTGTCAACGAGCCACTGCTGGCGCTGGGCATGGACGTATACGCCAACTGCTACGACAAGGCCCTGTGGAACTACACCTGCTACAATGTCCTCACCGACACTCCCTCGAACACTTGGTGCCGGTCACCTGGTAAGTACAATACGTGAACTGCGACCTGTACGGCGACAATGGGTACATTGTCAACGAGCCACTGCTGGCGCTGGGCATGGACGTATACGCCAACTGCTACGACAAGGCCCTGTGGAACTACACCTGCTACAATGTCCTCACCGACACTCCCTCGAACACTTGGTGCCGGTCACCTGGTAAGTACAATACGTGAACTGCGACCTGTACGGCGACAATGGGTACATTGTCAACGAGCCACTGCTGGCGCTGGGCATGGACGTATACGCCAACTGCTACGACAAGGCCCTGTGGAACTACACCTGCTACAATGTCCTCACCGACACTCCCTCGAACACTTGGTGCCGGTCACCTGGTAAGTACAATACGTGAACTGCGACCTGTACGGCGACAATGGGTACATTGTCAACGAGCCACTGCTGGCGCTGGGCATGGACGTATACGCCAACTGCTACGACAAGGCCCTGTGGAACTACACCTGCTACAATGTCCTCACCGACACTCCCTCGAACACTTGGTGCCGGTCACCTGGTAAGTACAATACGTGAACTGCGAGGAACATTTGCAGTTATTCGTTCATCGCTCAGAGTAGGTGTACTTCTCCAACACGCCTCTTGTATAAGAGTGGTTATATGGTGAGTTGCATTATCAATATCTTCTGGTGTTTTCAGATATTCTGTTCTAAAAACTCACGGAAAGAGTCCCAATCTGTATACTTGACAACAAGTACCAGAGACCCTGTACAAACTGGGTCTCTGGTCTCTCATTATGTATGATGCTAGTGCTGACAGTCAGTAAGACTGGAGTGTGGTCAGAGGAGCTGTCATAGCAGGATTCAGCTTTAAAGTAATGTTGAGACAGTCCTTTCACAATGAAGAAATCCAAGAGGTCAGGTATTTTATTCCTGTCTGTAGGCCAGTATGTTGGATCGGCAGTCGAAATAGGCACAAGATGATTAGAAACTAGAGCTAGATTTAATTGCCTGCCTCGCGTTGTCGTGAGTCTTGAGCCCCAGTACGTATGTTTCGAATTCCAGTGGCCACCTGCCACAAAGCGGTCGCCAAATTTCCCAAAGAGCTCTGTGAACATGGCTTCACTAATGTTATGTTTTGGTGGACAATAGACGGAAGCCAAGTTAAAGTATCCGCATTTGTCTTTAACTGCTACGATAGTGGCTTGAATATGGCTTGTCTGGAAATCAGGAAGGGGGTGATGTTTTATGTGGTTTTTAATGATAATATATGTCCCACCATGAGCTTTTCCATCAGGGTGGTTGGTCCAATAAGTGTTAAATCCATCAAGTTTAATACTACTGTTACTAGTACAATGAGTTTCTTGTTTCTTGTTTACAATGAGTTTCAATTTTATGTTCTTTTAACAGGAGCTCAGCCTCTGCTTTATTAGGACTTAAACCATTTATGTACCACGTAGCTACTCGTAGACCTATTTTTTAGCTAGTTTATCGACGAGGGTTGTAATGAGGCTCATTAAAGTACTCATCTGTTGTAAGATTAAATCAAATTTCTCATAATATATTGATTATGAGAAATTTGATCATTCATAATGATCTTTTCTAAATTCATAAGGTTATTTGTTGTTTGAGGTTCTTGAGGTTGTGGTTTATTATTCGATTTCAGGGCTTCCGCATAGTACCTCTTGTCCATATAATATGTTGAGTGAACATCTTGTTCAACAACCCGGTCACGCGGGTGTTTTATAGTTTGACTTGGATTCTTTATTGGTCGTTTAGTTATTTTCCTTGCCAAGATTTCTTTATAGACCTCACAGCCTTTATAGTTCGCTGGATGCGGGCCGAGACACAGCGCACATTTTGCAGGTGTGTTTCTATCGCGTTTTGAGCATTCGGATGTTTTATGTGATATATATGTTTTCCTATGTGATAGAGCACACTTTACGCAACGGTAGGGTCTCATGCAATAGTTCTTAGAGTGGCCATACTGCTGGCATCGTTAGCATTGTACTACTGTCTTCTTTTTTCTCGGATCTTCAATTACAACTGACTGATGATATATATACTTGATTTCTTTAGTAAGTTTGTTGTTTGTATGAGGAAGAAGGTTAACGAAGAACGTATTTGTTGGTTTCTTTTCAGGGCCATATCTAGCATTAATTATTTCACCAGATACAGTGTTTCCTGTTTTTTCTATTTCTTCTTTTATAGCCTCGATAGGTGTTGTGTGATGCAGATTTCTAATCACAAGTCTGCATAACCTGTTGTCTTTTCTGTTGAATGTGTGTCCAATTAAGCCTTGTTCTCTAATAACAGTTTTTCGCTTTTTATAGATCTCAACATCATCTGAATTTACACGTAACTGGTTTTTGTTCACAATCTTGTAATAAAACTTGCTTTTGTCTACAATAACCACTTAGCAATTCTGTTAATTTATTGACATCATCTATACCATATAGGATAATTGGTGGGGGTTTAGCGGGTCTAGGTTGCTGCTTCAGATTTGGATCTTCATTCTCATCAACCGGAAGATTGCTCTATCTATTGGTGGTAGGTATTCTTTCAGGAGAAGGGCTAAGTGTGGATTTTTTCCTCTTAGGGTTTCTCAGAGTAGGAATTCTTTGCCACTCCGGTGGGACTACTTTACATACATTTTCATCAGTATTGCCTGGAGTTTGGTTATTATTGAGTTTAATCTCACTAGCGTCTGATGGTTTGCTACCCAAAGATGAGCTTATTGGCCGGGTGATGAATAAGCTTGGGTGGAAAGCTTGCTGTACTAAAGTTTTCTTTCCATTAGTATTTACTAGCATAGGAGCCTGGTCACTCACTCCTATAGAGTCTAGGTATTATATCTATTTAGGTAGATAAAACAAAAAGCTGACTGACTGACTGACTAGACTTTTTATCCCAGAAAATCAAAGAGTTTCCATGAGATTTTTAAAAACCTATAAATCCACGCGTACGAAGTCACGGGCATCAGCTGGTGTAGAATATAAGTTAGTAACAACATTTGTTTTTGTATTTTCCAGGTACTCTAGAGAACATAGCTATGGCAGCGATGATGGTGGAACATATAGCGTGCGAGATGGAGCTAGACCCGTTAGAGGTGCACATAGCAAACTTGGGCAGCAATCGCGATGAATTGGTCGATATGATTAACAAATTAAAAGCTAACTCGCGATACGAAGAGAGGAAAAAAGAGATCGAGACATTTAATAACAATAATAGATGGATTAAACGGGGAATGGGATGCAGTCTCCTGCAATGGGAACCAGTTGGATCCATGAACCTCGACGTGAACTTGTCGGTCTACGCTGACGATGGCAGTGTCATCATCACACACGGAGGAATCGAGATGGGACAAGGTGTCAACTCGAAGGCAATACAGATCGCTTCGTACATACTAAAAGTACCCATGGACAAGATCAAGATTAAGCCAAATGATAGTATCATCGTACCGAATTGTGCCCCATCTGGCGGTAGTATAACATCTCAGAACGTGGGAATCGGCGTACGACGGTGTTGCGAGGAACTTCTGAAAAGACTTGAACCTGTGAAGCAGCAAATGAGTAACCCTTCTTGGAAGGAGTTGATACAGAAGGCGAAAGCTGCCGAGGTCGACTTACAAGTGCACGCGTGGACTACTTCAGCTGATGTTGTAAAATACCATATTTGCGGTGTTGCGTTTTGCGAAGTCGAAATTGATACACTAACGGGAGAGTTCCAAGTACGACGAGTTGACCTGATGGAGGATGTCGGTCAGAGTGTTAGCCCTGGAGTGGATATTGGACAAGTAAGTGTTATTTTTTATAAATTTTTAATTTTTGTAACTAAACTTCAAGGAAATCTCTATATATAAAAATTAATCGCTGAATTTGTTGCTGATCGAAAATTTCGAGAACAGCTGAACCGGTTTCGCTAATTCTTTTTTATAATATTCCTTGAAGTAAGAGGATGGTTCTTACGGAGAGAAAAATTTAAAAAAATTGCCTGAAAAAGAATCGACTGTTAAGGCGGTACGAAGTTTGCCGGGTCAGCTAGTAAAAAATATTTTTATTTTTTGTAGATTGAAGGTGCATTTATGATGGGAATGGGGTACTGGACGAGCGAGAACCTAATTTACGATCCCAGCACGGGAGAGTTGGCGACCACCCGCACATGGGACTACCACCCTCCTCAAGGCTGTGACATCCCACAGAAGCTGAACGTTTACTTCACAGAGAAAGGATACAGTACTGAACTTATTTATGGAGCCAAGGGTGAGTTCCGGCCGTTAAATGTCCAAAGGAAAAAGGAACCCTTATAAAATCACTTCGTTGTCTGTCTGCCTGTCTGTCTGTCTTCCTATTTGCCTTACGACATGCAATGTCGTATATATCAAGACAAGGAAACCAAAACCTGTAGGTTACTTCCCGTTGACCTAGGATCATGAAATTTGGCAGGTAGGTAGGTCTGATAGCACAAGTAATGGAAAAATCTGATAACCATGAATTTGTGGTTGCATCGCTTTCTCACAAGTTGCAACAATCTCCACTTTAAAGTCGCCCATTTCGTATGGGCACCGAGTAGATACGAGAGCCATCCTGAGATAAAGCTTTTTATATTTTAAACAATATCCAGCTGAAGGCCATCATTATTATGTTTAAATTGCTATTGCGCTGGAACCATGACTCATTAACATCGAAATTACGTAATTTTGACGTCAGCCGAAATAAAAATATACCATCAGCTCGAAACTTCAGTCTAGTGCTGACGTCACTAAAATGGCGGCCACGCGCATTAGCAATTTGCGGGACTTATACGTACGTGTGAGCACTGTCGGCGGTACATTTGTTCGGGACTACGTCATGAAATGTTACCTATTGATTGAATAGCGCCATCTAGTTGCATCTGTGGCAACCGCCACACTTCGAATCCTGTGCTATGTGCATGCGGCTGATTGCAAACAGCATTATACCAGAAAAATTGTTACTCTATGTGCATAAATTTTTTTAACAAATTGCCAATGGAGATTAAAATGCTTCCAATTAAATAATTCAGTCATAAATTAAGAAAATGGTTGCAAGAAAAAAAAATTTATGCAGTGGATGACTTCGTACGACAAATTTTGAGATTTCATTATAACTCATCAATGTCATTTTTTTTTAAAGTTAATATTAACATGTAATAAGACATTTTTAGGTTTTTCTTTGACATCATAATATTTTAGTTTTTGTTTAGTATATTTTTCCATGTAAATTGTACTAAATGTGTAACTGACACTATTGTAAAATTGCGCGCCATTAATGGCAGGTTGTAATTGGACTTTTACATTTTTAAGACCCTATGTACATAGGTACAATTTTGCAATTAATAAAATATAATCTAATCTAAGCACTAATCTATATATTTTTTTTTGTGATCAGGAACGGGCGAGCCGGCGGCGTGCATGAGCGTCGTAGTCGCATTCGCGATTAGGAATGCGTTAGGAGCCGTTCGGAAAGACTGTGGACTGCCAAATGAGTGGCTCCAGATAGGTAATCATTTAGAGACGGTCTATTTCACGATGGCCGCTCAGCCTTGGTTGTAGTAGTGAGTGTACCGGTAAGCGTTAACGCATTTGTGTGCGTAACACTCCTTTCACACGGCGCAGCGGTCCAGTTTTGCAGGACAGGCTTTTTACTGTATCCTGCAAAACTGGACGCTGTGTTCACATGATAGTTCAGTTTTGCAGGATCCAGTAAAAAGCTGGTCCCGCAAAACTGGACTGCCGTGTGAAAGGGGCGTAACGTTAACCGTATCGCAGATTTTTATGCATGTTAGTTTTTGATTTATCATGCAAAATGTCGAAAAAAATACCCGAACTTACGGAACCCTCGGTGCGCGAGTCTGACTCGCACTTGGCTGGTTTTATTTAAATTGACAGAGCTCGTGGCCATAGGTGGATTTCTTAGAAAATAATTTAAATTTATAAAAGAAAAAGGTGACTGACTGACTGACTGACTGATCTATTAACGCCCAGCTCAAACTACTGGATAGATCGGGCTGAAATTTGGCATACAGAAAGCTATTATGATAGGATTTTTAAAATTTTATTCCTAAGGGGATGAAATAGGGGTTTGAAATTTGTGTAGTCCACGCGGACGAAGTCGCAATCATGAGCTAGTCATTGTATATTCGTTGAGTAGATTTTTGTATTAAATATTATTATATTTTTTCAGATGGTCCCTTTACCATGGACAAGATTTGCATGGCAACAGGAAATAAACCCGAACATTTCAAATTTTACTAAATATTTTTATTTTTTTGTATTTTTTATCCTACTCTTTATTATGTATAGAGTTAATAGATAGTTTACAATCAGTTCGTATTTTTGCTCTTACTGAGTAGAACTGACTAGTAGATTAAGTTAACTCTTATTATTTTACAATTTTTTTTCTGCATTTAGTACTTAAAATTATCTACTAGTGATGTAACGAATATTCGCATTCGCATTCGCGGATATTCGCATATTTTTGCATATTATTCACATTCGCGAAATTACTGCGAATGTTTTGCGAATATTAAAAAAAGTTATTGATATAGGTTGGTTAGTAAAAAAAACATTAATTTCTTATGTTTTTTAATGTAACAAAAAGTAACTTAACCTCGTTATCACATTATCAGTCTTCTCTTTATCATTTGGTATCATTTATTTATTTAAATAAATAAATGATACCTACTTTAGGCATGAATGACACTTCAATCGGTTGCGTTCGTAATTCGTATTAACTTGGTTATTTTCGGAACAAAAAACGAACTGTACGCATAAGATTTTACGTTTCACCAAACGTTGCTAGAATTCGAGAGTCGAAACACAATACCGTCAAAGTAAAATGGACCTAAAAAGCCTTGAATTGAAGTCAAAAATTCAATGCCACTGATTTTAATTTCGCAACGTTTCCACTTGGAGCGCTGGCTGTAGATGTGTAAACAAACTTGAGCTTTAAAACAAGGCAGTTAAGATCCAGTTTACTATAGATTCAGTTTTTGTTTAAACAAAAACTGAATATTCGCATTCGCATTCGCATCCGCGAATGTCCAAAATATGACGTTCATTACATCACTAATACCTACATGTTATTTCTTTGTTGTCTCAGGGATTGCTTTTCAGGGAAAGTTTTATTATTCTCACTTTGTGTATTATTCAAACATCTTGTTTCTTGTTTTTGTTACTTAGTGGTAGAAGGTTTTTGGTTTCAACAATGTTTGTTCTATGATTTATGAAACTTTTGTTTTGCTGTGATTTGTTGCACTTCTTTATTATTATTTTTAATACGTTAAAATTCTGATTGTTATTGCAAAAATAAAATGATGACATGAAAATAATGTTTCTTTGTTTTGATTTGTTTCTTTAAATTATAATAGCTCATTACTTTTTATCTCTTCAGTAAAACACCCTGGAGAGAGACATAGGCTACTTATCCCGGAAAATCAAAGAGTTCCCGCGGGATTTCGAAAAATGTAAATCCACGCGGACGAAGTCGCGGGCATCAGCTAGTAATATATAAATAGTTTATAGCCTTTTTGATATCAGCTCTGAGTTTACAAAAGCTAAATCTTGGTAAAATTATGTAATGTTTTAGCTTTTAGGGTTCCTTACGCAAAGGGTGCGAACGGGCCTAAGCCTCCGCTGTTCGTCCGTCTGTCGGCCCATCTGTCCGTCTGTCTGTCAGTGGGCTTTAGCTTAGTACCTCATTAACCCTCATAGCTATATACCTAGTTAAAACTGTCACAGAATGTGTATTTCTATTGCCGCTATAACAACAAATGATAAGAATTTCAAAATTACTGTCATGAAAATCACTACTCTTATTATAAATAAGAAAGTGTGTTCGTTTGTTGGTTTATTGGTTTGTCCTTCAATCACGTCGCAACGGAGCAATGTGTTGACGTGATTTATTGCATGGGTACCTATAGGTATCTAGTTGAAGAACTGAAGCGTGACATTTTTATCCCGGAAAATGAAAGAGTTCCCGCGGGATTTTTGAAAACCTAAATCCACGCCGAAGAGGTCGTGGGCATCAGTTAGTTAAAAATAAATAAAAAGTGCGTAGTTTTATACGTTGTGCGATGGTGCGGATAGCGGAACCCTTGGTGTGCGAGTCCGATTCGCACTTGGCTGGTTTTGTGTTATCTATATTGATCAAACAAGATAGTGTTTGCTTATGCAATTTTCTGTGCAAGATAGCCAAATGAAATTTTCCCAATTTCACCGTCCCGTTCACTCGCAATGGTCCTGGACAAGATGGACAAAGTTACTTTTCAAGTTAATGGCATCAGCCATTCAGGTACTTATATATCTTTTAAAGTAACTTAATAACTAATTACTATACAGGTTGTAACCAGAACGCTAGCATAATTTTTTTTTTTAAATTTATAGACTAGCGCTTGGCTGCAATCAGACCTGGTGGCATAGTGATGATGCAGCCAAGATGGAGCGCGCTTGTCTAGAAGATGCCTATTCACTCTTGACTTGAAGGTACTCATATTATAATTGGAGGGGAAAACTGATGCTGGAAGGGTGTTCGAAAGCTTAGCGGTTCAAATCAGAAATGTGGAGGCTAATCGCTTCGTACGTATCCGGGGAATTTGGACTACGTACGGGGGCAGACCTTGGCGATGCCTTGCGGTACGATAGTAGAAAGGTGAAGAAGGAACCAGGTTGAAAAGTTCCTCGGCACACTCTCCGAAATATATCCGAACTTAGCGTTATTGTTATACTACCTAAACACAATCCAATACCAATAACTATTTGCCTCATGTTGTAGTTTTAGTGATTTAGTATCTTTCAAACCCGCAATGTATAGCGCACAAAACTCGGGTCAATGCCTCGCTTACGACGCGGCATTGACCCCGAGTAGCATATTTACGCAACTTCGTTGACCTCTAGCGTCAGTCAGATATTTTTTTTGTAATATTTCGTAAACTTTTACAAAATATAGATCGATCCATACGTGTTGCTGAGCAACAATTGCTTTAGAATTTTATACCAATTATTGTTTTGTACTTTCTAGATTTATCCTATGGGATAATCTCAAGAAAACACTGGTCTTATGACCCTTATGACTATTTTTCAGTTGGCTGTGAGGTCAGCTCGAGCACCACGCTCTTGGAGTACCTTCGACGTACGTTGGAGCTCCGCGGGACCAAGTATAATTGCTTGGAAGGAGGATGTGGTGCTTGCATTGTCAGTGCGGCCAAGTGTGCTGGCGATGCACCACGAGGCATAAACTCTGTATGAATAGAATATAATAGAATAGAATATATTTTTATTCAAGTAGACTTATTACAAGTGCTTTTGAATCGTTAACTAATTTAATTTACCACTGGTTCAGAATGACGTTCCTACCAAAAAGAACCAGCAAGAAACTCGGCGGTTGCTCTTTTCATGTGATCAATTTAGAATATTATTATACCGTACTGTACAAACAATTGCAGCTCCGTGCATTGCTGGAGCGAGTCAAATCCAAGCTTTCTTATCATTTACATAGTCTTCCACTGTATAATCCTTTTTTAAAGGCAAGTGTAAAGGCAAGTCTAAAATTGTTTGTGGGATTCTATTATAAAATATTACACTCATTCCCACAAATGACTTTCCCACTTTCGCGAGGCGTAGCGTAAGAGTTGCAAGTTTATCTTTGAAGGGGTTCTATTTTCTACTTTGTAGGGTTCCGTACCTCAAAAAGAAAAAGGAACCTTAGAGCGATCACGCACTCATCCGATCCGAATCCGTGAAAATATGGATGTAAAAAATATCTACATCAAATATCATAAGCTACCATACAAATAGTTCTATGACAATTACTTCGGAATGTATTTTCACGGACTCAGATCGGATGAGTGCGTAACCGCCGTTATAAGATCATTTCTGTCTGTCTGTCGTGTCTGTCAAGACCCGTCAAGGGTATCAAAACCTATAGGGCACTTCCCATCATCATCGTCATCATCATCATCATCAACCGATAGTCGTCAACTGCTGAACATAGGTCTCTAGTAGGAACTTCCACACGCCATAGTCTTGCGCCGCCTGAATCAAACATCTATCCACCTAGTGGACGTCTTCCAACGCTGCGTCATCCGGTGCGAGGTCGCCATTCCAGTACCTTGGGACCCCAACGTCTATCGGTTTTACGAACTATGTGCCCTGCCCATTGCCACTTCAGCGTCGCAACCCGTTGAGCTATGTCGGTTACTCTACTTCTCCTATGGATCTCCTCATTTTTGATTTGATCACGTGGAGAAACACCAAGCATAGCTCTCTCCATCGCCCGCTGAGTGACTCTGAACTTTCTTATGGGGCCCATAGTTAGCGACCATGTCTCGGATCCATATGTCATCACTGGCAACACGCACTTACTGTTGACTTACAATCGTGAAACTTGGCAGGTAGAAATATCATGTAGTGAAGGTAAAAATCCGAAAAACGTGAATATGCGGTCACATCATAAAAAGAGTTATTTTTTATGAGATGGTACGGAAACCTTCGTGCGCGAGTCCGACCCGCACTTGACTGGTTTTTTATTTAGTCTGCTCCCACAGTCACCCAGTCTATTGCAGTCTACCTTTTCAGTGTTTGGTGTCTGTAACATCATGCCAGGACTGGGATATCAAGACGATCGAGAAGGTTGGCAACCGCTTGGATGGGTACCATCCGCTGCAGAAGACCCTCGCGGAGACGAATGGATCCCAGTGCGGGTACTGTTCACCAGGGATGATCATGAATATGTACAGGTAAGTTGCTCTATAAACCGCACTGCACTTGACGATGGCAGCAGCATGGGTACAATGCCTCGCTGCGGTGGTCTCGATGAGGTTTTAGGTTTAATTTCAAGTTTCTGTTATATGTAAGTTTATTTTATAGAATTCGTTGTTAATTGTTATAATACAAGTTATTAGTATAAATAAATTCAATATAATTATTATTATTATGAATATCTGACGAAATTTACCATCTCCGTTGTTTGTCACTTTATTTAGTTATTTTTATAGGATGTAAACACGATAAAGTATACCAGCTTTTGGTCTGCACTGCGTTCCAACCGTAGCGGAGACCAATCCTTAATCTAAGATTATTATATATAGTAATTTTTTCAGTCTCTTACAATCAAAGCAACTTACAATGCTTGAGATAGAGAAGTCTCTTGGCAGCAACATCTGCAGGTGTACAGGGTACAGGCCAATATTGGAAGCCTTCAAGAAGTTCGCGAGTGATGCGCCGATACCAACCTTGTTAGATATTGAAGACTTGAAACTTTGTGACAAAACTGGACAAGCATGCTCCAAAGAAAAATGTGAACAATCCGATTGGTGCATGGTTTCCAGAAACGAACTGATTAATGAAGTTGTACATATCAAATTGAAGGATAATAAAGATTGGTATAGAGCTAATACTTTGTTGGATGTGTTTGCTATTTGGAGGAAGAATGGCATAGAATCTTTTATGCTGGTCGCTGGAAACACGGCTAAAGGTAGTTTAAATAAAATATTCAATGATTACCGTTATCAAATAGTCAAAAAGATACATTTGATAAAAGATATTTATTTTGTTTCAGGAGTATACCCATTATTAGAATATCCCAGAACACTCATCGATATCAGTTGTGTACAAGAGTTACAAGGTTACTATTTAGACCAAAACTTAGTGATTGGTGGCGGTAACACACTCACAGATGTTATCAGCATATTTGTAACTGTAGCTAAAAATGACGGTTTCAGTTACCTTAATATATTGAAAGACCATATAAATTTGATTGCACATATTGCTGTTAGTAATGTAAGTATATTGAAGATTCGGAAACACGTCATATTTATTGTGTATGAACTTATTATTTTATTTGTTATGATGTACTACATACAAATAAAATAATATATATCATAATTGACATAATATATTATATATGTCGGCAGAGCTCTAGGATCATCTTGTTTCCTTCTATTGGGCTTTTATCTACAGGGTTATTATGTTGAATAAATAGGAACGCGGGATAGGATTCTACGTGATTCTACACAAGTCTTTTCTCTTACCATATTCAACCCATATTGTTTTTCTTAACGTGGTAACCCAGATTGTGTCATAATGCGAAGACTCCATCAACGTCGTTAAACAACGTTTACGTTCCGATTACTTATTATATTCGCGCACTCGACCGACTCGCTCACTTTGTTCTGTACTTCAATTTACCAACTTTCTTTGTACAAAGTCGCAAATTATTTGTGGATAAGATACCTATTGTTTATTTTCTCATGTAAGTGAATTCAATATTCTTAGTGAGCATAAAGATATTTAACCGTATATTGCCGTGTTGTGCCGCAATCTAGTGCGATGTGGTAACGGCAGATCAGAATACAGTTGTCACTACCCCTCCTCTTCCAGCGGACTCTACGCTATTGATCATGATGATGAATATAATATATTACATCAAAAAATTTGGTTACGATTATCTAAACTTTGACTTCTAAAATCTGTCCAGAAAATTGAAGAAATTAATGATGCTTACTTTTCAGTTGGCAACTCTGGCTGGCAATTTGGTTATCAAAAATCGATATCCCAATTTCAGATCGGATATTTATATCCTACTCGAGACAGTTGGAGCACAGATAACCATAAGTAAGACAATTTGACACGAAGTTCAAATTAAAATAACTAATTTATTCGCATATTACTCACACAAATTATAATTTTCAGTAAAAGGTGATGGACAAAAGCAAATGCTACCAATGCAAGTATTTCTGAATGAGGATATGAAGGGAAAAATTATTTTAAATGTCATTTTACCACCGCTGAGTTCAGAATATAAAATAGTAACACACAAGGTAAACTTGTTACAATAATATGACATATAATTACGATTTTGGAAAACGTTAGTTGAAACAAAACACTTGTTAGTTAGTAAACATTAGTTGAACTGAAGCAAAATGTTATTTTCCAAAAATAACTACCATAGTACAAAAGTAATACTGCATCAGTATTACTCGAATACTATTATTACGATAAATAATATATGCATAAAGTATTTTTTAATTTGTTTCAAGATAATGCCACGATCCCAGAGCGTTTACGCTCTTGTTCAAGCTGGCTTCCTCTTCAATTTAGACAAAGCCAATAAAGTAAAAGAATGCAGGATTGTGTATGGAGGGCTTTCCCCAAAATTTACTCGTGCATTCATAACTGAGCGTTATTTGGTTGGTAAAGATTTGTTCACAAATGAAACCTTGCAAGGCGCTCTAAAGGTGCTGAATAAAGAATTAGTGGTGGTCGAAAACTTGCCACAACCACCAGTAATATATCGTCGACAAGTAGCTTTGGGGCTCTTATACAAGGTAAAGAAAGCTATGTTAACTACAGTACGCGGCAGAACATAATGTACATCGGCCTTTAGAATGACATTTTGGCTTTGTAGAGCGTTGTCTCTATCACTCATACCTATATGAAATTTTGTCGGTATCAACGACAGAGACATTGCTCTACAAATCCGCTGTCTCCTCCTAAAGGTCGATGTACATTATTTTCTGCCGCGTAATGTAAACAATTATTTCTTTTGTCTTTTTTGTAATCCTTCACTGTTACTTAATTATTTACATCAATAATAAAATACCTAATTTATGTTATGGTTATGCTCAGGACAAAAATAATAGTTATTATTACTAATTTACCTATCTGTATTTCAGAGTCTGCTTTCACTATGCCCTCCGCATATACTTAACATTCGGTATCGTTCTGGCGCAATCAATCTGAAAGACGCCAGGCCGGTATCTGAAGGTCATCAAGTATTTGACACAAATCCAGACCTGTGGCCTCTTAACAAACCTATGCCAAAAATCGATGGATTAGTAAGTCATTTCAAAATCCTAAATAATTACGTACCTACCCATTAGTCAAATTCTCGTAAGTAGTAAGGGAAAAGTGTTAATACAGTTATAGAAAAGGCACAAGAAAAGTATTATAATATAAAAGATAGAAGAAAAACGGTTGAAAATATTTACCAAAGGGCAAACCTAAATCTGGAGATCAACAGTGTATTTCAAATTATTGAACAACGTCTGGTTGCTTCTTTTAATTATTTATTGTGAAAATTCATTTTGTTTAGATCCAATGTGCTGGGGAATCTAAATATACGGATGACGTTCCATCGCTAAAAGGAGAAGTTTTTCTAGCGTTTGTTCTAGCTAAAGTTTCACTTGGAACAATACAAAAGATTGACTCTTCAAGAGCCTTGGTAAGATTGCAAATAAATATCCCATGGGATATTTTGAACTTTTGGATGGTTGGAAATTTTAACGAGCTTATTCAGTTCTTATATTGTTTTTTAATTTTCAGAGTGAGCCTGGTGTCATAGCATTTTATTCAGCTGCAGATATACCCGGTGTCAATAGTTTTATACCAGCCCCTAATTTGTATAATTTGGCTAATGAAGAATTATTTTGTGATGGAGAAGTAAAATATTTTGATCAGCCTCTCGGTGTTATTGTAGCTAAAACTCAAGCTATAGCTAATAAAGCTGCTACTTTTGTACATGTTGAATACATTAACATAAGAAAACCCATTTTAGACATAAAATTAGCCAAAAATGATCCTACTCGAACTACATTATTCTGGAAAACTGATGCCACAAGTACAGGAAATGATGTTTTTAAAGTTATCAAAGGAAGTAATACTATTTATGGGCAGTATCATTTTACTATGGAAACTTTGTCTTGTGTAGCTCATCCGACAGAACAAGGGTTGAAATTGTACGCGACGACGCAGTGGATGGATCTAATACATCAAGCTACATCAAGGGTTCTAAAACTGGACCAAAACAAGTAATTTTACTAGTTTTTTTATGAATCTCAGTATTTATAAGTAAAATATTTAATGTATTACTTTTTTTAGAATCGACATTTACGTACGTCGAATTGGCGGTGGCTTTGGTGCCAAATTAACTCGGTCATCACAGATTGCGGTGTCTACCGCTCTTGCAGCTTTCAAACTCAATCGTCCCTGTCGATTTAACAACCCCCTGAATATTAACATGAGGGCTATGGGAAAACGGTCACCATGTTCAAGAGACTTTGAGGTAGAAATTAATTTTTGATTTACACTAACATTACGATGTACAGCAAACTGTACGTGTACTATTTTAATGCATTTTTCCCATATCCTAGGTTGGCATAAACGCAAAAGGAGTAATTCAATACGTTTATTATGATATGTATAGTGACAACGGTTACATTTTGAATGAGCCTCTTGTTTTACTTGGGCTAGATTGTTACTCCAATTGCTACAGGAGGGATCCGTGGAAATATACTGTCTACACCACAATCACTGATACTGCATCAAATACATGGTGTCGGGCACCTGGTGAGACAATCTATATAAATATGAAAATATTGTATTTATATTGTATGTATGTGTACATTATTTTATAAAATTTCTTAATTTTACTATAATCAGGCACTCTAGAAAGTATGGCTATGGCTGAATTGATGATTGAAAGGATAGCGTATGAAATTAACCTAGACCCGCTTGAAGTGCGTTTAGCTAACTTAGATACAGAACATTATGGTGATATACTAGACATGACAGAAACTCTGAAAAATAATGCGCAATACGCTGAAAGAAAAACAGCCGTTGATATGTTTAATAAAAGTAATAGATGGAAGAAACGAGGATTACGATTTAGTTACATGAATTGGGTCGCATCTGGAACTTTCAACTATGATGTAAACTTGACGCTGTATTCAGATGATGGTACTGTCGTCATAACCCATGCTGGAGTTGAAATGGGTCAAGGTGTCAATACGAAGGCAATTCAAATCTGCGCATATTTACTAAAAATACCCGTTGAAAAGATTCAGATAAAACCTAATGATAATGTGATTGCACCTAATGGTGGTGCCTCCGGTGGTAGCATTACAACTCAACACGTTGCAATCGGGATACGAAAATGTTGCATAGAACTTTTGAGTAGACTTGAACCCATCAGAAATCAGATGGTAAATCCTACTTGGGCGGAACTGGCGAAGAAAGCATTCGAATCACAGGTTGACTTACAAGTACATGGATATACCACTACAAGTGATGCACAGGAATATACAGTAGGTGGGGTGGCGTTGGCTGAAGTTGAAATAGATGTTCTAACTGGAGAATGGCAAATTATTCAAGTTGATTTAATCCAAGATGTCGGTCAGAGCTTTAATCCTGAACTGGATGTTGGACAAGTATTGGACAAGTTATTCAACCTCATTGAGATAAAATATTAATGTAAACAACATATAATTTTGATTTCTTGTAACAGATTGAAGGGGCATTCATGATGGGAGTCGGTTATTGGACGTGTGAGAATTTGATGTATGAGCCAAAAACTGGCGAGTTACTTACGGACCGTACTTTGGAATATTGGGTCCCTCAAGCTCGAGATATTCCACAGAACTTCAGAATATACTTCAAAAAACGAGGATATAGTAATGATGCAATATTTGGGGCAAAAGGTAGGTCATTGTATCTTCTTAATATATAAAAGGAAAAGGTAACTGACTGACTGACTTATCTATCAACGCACAGCTGAAGCTACTGGACGGATTGGGCTGAAATTTGGCATGCAGATAACTATTATGACGACGGCATCAGTCAAGAAAGAATTTTTGAAAACTCAACCCCTAAGGGAGTAAAACAGGGAATTGAAATTTGTGTAATCCACGTGGACGAAGTCGTGGGAATAAGCTAGTTATTAGATAAAACAACAAGTGTTCCTTGCCTTTTTCAATTAGCATAGAATTTTAACTGACTATCCAAAAGCACTTGAAAAGTGTTATTTGAATAAAAATAGTTCCCTTTCCTTTTCAATTACTTTTTCTATTTCTACTTCTGTTTCTACTTTTACTTCTACTTCTACTAGTACTCCTACTCCTTCTACTCCTAATCCTACTCCTACTGCTACTTCTACTCCTCCTCCTACTACTAATCGTGCTTCTACTTCCATTTTCATTTCTTTTCTAAAGTTGTTTGGGGATATTTTTAATAACAACTTGGTCTTGAGCTACCTTGCTAGACTGGGCTACCTAGAACTTTATATTTTTAGAGACCCGTTAGAGATCGTCGCAGTCTCCAGAGGCCCTAGTGACCCACTATTGTTTCTTTAAATCTGTACATTTCTGCAAATAGGTACAGGGGAACCAGCCACGTGTCTGAGTGTTGTCATCGCTTTAGCCATGAGGGCCGCCATAGCATCAGCGCGGCTTGACTCCGGCTTACCTACCACCCAGTGGTTCCATATAGGTAAGCTACCATGAGATGGTATCTCTCTACAATGATCTAAATAAGTCATAGAAGTATCGCTTTATCATTCTAAATCAAAGTTAAACCCATTTATTCAAAACTAGCGACCCGCTTCGGCTTCTATACGTTTAGCTTATTGACTTTCATAGGGATCTCTAAATTTTTTGAAAATGATGTCACTCAGGAATAATATAGATTTCTACTGGTGAATGAATTTTAAAAATCAGTTTAGTAGTTTCAGAGATTACTTCCTATAAACAAACTTACAAACTTCACCTCTGTATAATATTAATATAAGATCTTTGATTGTCAGTTGTTGAATTTGTAAACTATAGCTACGAGGGTTCCAGACGAGTCATGTGAGATTGCCAGTTAAGTGCTAACTTGTATCGGAATTTAAACAAAAAAAATTAAAAAAAACTTTTTTTTTCAGATGGACCATATTCGGTGGACAAGATTTGTACATCAACTGAAACGAGATTGGAAGAATTTAAGTTTAATTAAAAACAAATGAAATTGTAATTATTACTTATAATTATTATTTAATTTTTATTGTTCGTTCCTGACTATTCAATAATTTTGTAATATTGTGTAGTTATCATATTATTATTATACTTTATTTTATTAAAAATATGTAAGTATATTTTATTTAATAAAATTAAACAAAAATAATGCTGTTTTTTAATTATTATTATGGTAGGTCGGCCTTCCACTCGTGGGTCCTAGATTCGATTTCCAGAATGTACCTATACCTACGTCTAACTTTTCGGAGTTAGTTTTATTCCAGTTATTAAATAACAATTGCTATTTAAATAACAGTGAGGAGACTAGCAAAAGTGGTAGACTATGGCCTAAACTCTACTCATTCTGAGAGGAGACCAGTGCTTTGTAATGAGCCGGCGATGGACTGATAATGATGATACAACTATAAATCCGCGACAGGTTGAAACGGCAATCGGGGTATGAAGCGGGGGGACGCCGCGCACGCCCGCACGTCACCCGCGCCCGCCCGTACTGGGTTAGCGGGGGTTGTGCTGGTGTGCGGGGCGTTACCTCCCCGATTGCCATCTTGACCTGTCGCTTACAGTACGCAGCAGAAAATAATATACATCGATCTTTAGAAGGAGACAGCGGATTTGTAGAGCATTGTCGTTGAGACCGAGAAAATTTCAAATATTTTCTGCCACGAACTGTACTGTAGTTGTAGTTTCATCCTTCTGTATAAGTCCCGCAAATTGCTAATGCGCGTGGACGCCATTGACGTAACGTCAGCACTAGGCTGAAGTTTCGAGCTAATGGTATATTTTTATTTCGGCTGACGTCAAAATGACGTCATTTCGATGTTAATGAGATATGGTTCCAGCGCAATTTGTAGCAATAGCAATTTGCGGGACATAATCTTTAGAATGACAACTAAATATAAGTAACATTACATTGTTATTACAACAACTTATTTGATAATATTATTAAACACATAAAAATAATACAATTCCGTTGCATACATATAACTCGTGATATCCAGACTATGTAAGAATGTTATGTTAATACCTATCTTAAGATAAAAGCATCTCTTTTATGACTTGTCAAAAATATGCAAATCCTCAAAACAAATAAACCGTACCAAGCAAAACACACTCACAACATTTGTATTGCAACCAATGTCATTCGATAATAACCAACTTAAATCATCATCAGCATCAGCAACGCATCGCCGGCCCACTCCACTCCTCTCAGAATGAGAAAGGTTTAGGCCATAGTCTGCCACGCTGGGCAAGTAGTGATTTGCAGACTTCACACACCTTTTTTTTTAAAGAATATTAGGTATCCATATCCAATAATGACTAATATTCCCCTTTTCACTCACACACTAAGCGTCAAGCTTGTGCTAGGGAGGAGGTACGATAATAGTGCAAGTTGCAACGGGTAGGGTTAGAACCGGCGACCTTTTGGATTTCAGTCCGCTCCTCTAACCGTTGAGCTATTGAGGCTTTGAGAACATTATGGAGAACTCTCAGGCATGCGAGATTCTCATGCATTACTTCATGATCAACCCATCGCCGGCTTACTACAGAGCACAGGTCTACTCTCAGAGTGAGAAGGGGTTTGGCCATAGTCTACCACGCTGGCCATGTGCGGATTGGTAGACTCCACACACCTTTGAGAACATTATGGAGAACTCTTTGGGATGCAGGTGTGCACGCAGTCATTACTTGGGCGCGATGTTTTCCTTCACCGTCAAAGTGATATTTAACTGGTTAAAACGCACATAACTCCGAAAAGTTAGAGGTGCGTGCCCGGGATCGAACCCCCGACCTCTGATTAGGAGGCGGACGTCCTAACCACTAGGCTATCACAGATCGTCTCCCGACAGTTCCTGAACAAATATTTAGGTAGTATTTTCAACTTTCAAAGTAAGATTACTATACCAAGTTGCGTATCATAATATGAAAGGCCTTACCCATACATTCTAAAACAGAGTTTTATTTATGTTATTGCGTAAAAGTTTTTGAATTTTATCATGCAAAATGTCGAAAAACATACCTTCGTACGGAACCCTCCCCGGTGTCCATGTCTGACTCGCACTTGGCTGGTTTTTTTTGTATTTTATCTTGTTTTTCTTTATGCACTATTTGTTAAAGGACTCAACAGACTCCGCTTATCCAAACTTGTTATCTACAACGGTAAAACAATAAAGGTTATTTCCATAATTTAGCCATTTCACTGCACCAAACAGATTGTTTGGTGCAGTTCCTCACTGGCTCCTCCTCACTCCGCCGCTGCGGACATGGACAAGCTGGACAAGGTTACCTTTCGAGTCAATGGCGTCAGCCATTCGGGTATGTATCTATACAAAAATAAATCTTTTCAAATATATCATCATCATCATAGGTCTTTTATAGGGACTTCTTTATCTTGCGCCGCTTGAATCCAGCGGCTCCCTGCAAATCGTCTGATGTCGTCCGTCGAACGCTGCGCCTACTAGTGTGAGGTCGCCATTCCAGCACCTTAGGACTGCCCATTGCTACTTCAGCTTCGCAAGCCGTTGAGCTATGTCGGTTACTCTAATTATACGGATCTCCTCATTCTGATTTGATCACGTAGAGAAACTCCGAGCATAGCTCTCTCCATCGCCCGCTGAGTGGCTGTGAGCTGTCTTGCGAGTGCGAAGCTCGCGCAACGAGGGCTCCGTACTACAGTCGTATTTTTTCGACATTTTGCACGATATTTTTTTTTTTTTTTTTTTTTTTATTAACTATCAAATATCGAACATTTTACAAATACTTTTAACACAACAAAAAAACCACTAAGGTTTAGTATGTTGCTTATCTTTCCGTCCATTAATCGATTTTGGGTATAGTGCTTCCATAAATAATATATACATTATGTATAGAAGCACTAGGGAGCGTTACATGATAATAATTTGTTATATTTAATTTTAATTAAATATAACAAATATATTTAATTTTAATTCAAAAACAATGATGCAAAAATATAAATAAAAATCTGTTTTAGAATGCACAGGTGAAGCCCTTTCATATGATACCCCACTTGATATAGTTTTCTCACTTCGAAAGTTAAAATTACTAATTATTAGTTCATGACCACAATTTAATTTTTTTGTGTTATGTATCAACAAATTCACGGTGTTCAGATTTTTCCCCTAATGCCAGCTATAAGACCCACTTTCCTGCCAAATTTCATGATTCTAGGTTAACGGGAAGTACCCTGTAGGTTTCTTGACAGACAGACAACAAAGTGATCCTATAAGGGTTCCTTTTTTCGTTTTGAGGTACGGAACCCTAAAAATGTATTGAAGATTTGTTCATTTTAGTTGGCAGTGAAGTCAGCTCCTCGGATACCCTCCTGGAGTACCTCCGGCGCACGCTGGAGCTCCGCGGGACCAAGTACAAGTGCCATGAAGGAGGCTGTGGTGCCTGCATCGTCAGCGCCGTCAGGAGCCCTGGCGCTGCACCGATGGGGGTCAACTCTGTATGTTTTTCTGAACTTTTATCATCATCATCATCATTTCAACTCGTCATCGCCGGCACTTTCACATCTATATTATATTACTTACTATATATTATTACTTATAATAAAACTGTAACAGGTCAAATTCTGTACATTGAAGATATTTTGAAAATTTTTTTCGAGGGCACTCTATAATCGATACTGAACCCAAAACTGTAATTTTTTCATTTTTGTCTGTCTGTCTGCCTGTCTGTCTGTCTGTATCACGGCCGCGCATCACGCTGAAACTACTGAATGGATTCCAATGAAACTTGGTACGATTTGAGGTTATACTATGAGGAAGAATATAGGATACTTTTTATCCCGAAATTCAGCATGGTTCCCGTAGGAGAGGGGATGAAAGGTAAAATGTATACTGAGTTGTAATTCATTAACGCGTAGTCCGATTTCATTCATTCTTTTTTTGTTAGAAAGGGGATATTTTAAAAATTAGACTGTTAGGCGGAACGATTTTCGCCGGGTCAGCTAGTTTATAATATTAAGTAGGACTAGCTGATGCCCGTGACTTCATCCGCGTGGATTCAAGTTTTAGGAAATCCCGTGAGAACTCTTAGAATTTCCGGGATAAGTAGTATATAGCCTGTCACTCTCCAGCTCTTAGACTATACACATGCGAAAAATCACGTAGCTCCGTCGCGTTGCTCGGCTGCGACGTGATTGAAGGACAAACCAACAAAAACAAACACACTTTCGCTTTTTAGGGTTCTGTACCTCAAAAGGAAAACGGAACCCTTATAGGATCACTTTGTTGTCTGTCTGTCGGTCGGTCTGTCAAGAAACCTACAGGGTACTTCCCTTTGACCTAGAATCATGAAATTTGGCAGCAAAGTGGGTCTTATAGCTGGCATTAAGGGAAAAATCTGAAAACTGTGAATTTGTAGTTACATAACACAAAAAAAAATTAAATTGTGGTCATGAACTAATAGTCAGTATTTTCAACTTTCGAAGTGAGAAAACTATATCAAGTGGGGTATCATATGAAAGGTCTTCACCTGTGCATTCTAAAACTGATTTTTATTTTTATGCATCATAGTTTTTGAGTTATCATGCAAAATGTCGAAAAAATACGACTGAACCCTCGTTGCGCGAGCCTGACTCGCACTTGGCCGGTTTTTTAATATGGGTTGTGATTATTTTCAGTGTATGGTGTCAATAACATCATGTCAGGACTGGGATATCGAAACCATCGAGAAGGTTGGCAACCGCTTGGATGGATACCATCCGCTGCAGAGGACCCTCGCGGAGACGAATGGCTCCCAGTGCGGGTACTGCTCCCCAGGGATGATCATGAATATGTACAGGTAAGGTCAAGAGTCTTCTTCGTTCTGGCATGTTCCAGAATTTAAATCCTAAACCACAACCTCTTCTAAATACGAAACCACAAGCATTTCGTTTAGGACTGTCATCCATGTCTTTTGGTATCCACAAGTATAGGGCGCGACAGGTCAAGATGGCAATTGGGGTATGAGGCGGGGGAATGCCCCGCACACCCGCATGTGTCCCGTTCTATTCCACGCTGGGCTAGCTCGGGCGCTGTGTCACGAAAAAGAAATTTATAGCTATCCTCTTCCTTAAATCAATGCTACCACATGAAGAAATATGCCATAGCCTATAGGGAAGCAAGCAGGTGATGTGGAGCTAAATTCAAATACACAAAACTTGGGTCCCAGGAGGTTAAGCTAAGAAAATAACTAATTAAGATGTAGCTTTGTTCAATGTAACATTCCCCAACGAACTGCACTTAAGTATACCAAGTAACAATAAATTACAGTAAAACGAAAAAGGCAAAAAAAAAGCTATTCATAGTACCGACCTACAAAAGTCTCCGACCACCTTGTCGGCGGAAAAGAGGATGGAACACATAAAAAAAACCGGCCAAGTGCGAATCAGGCTCGCACACTGAGGGTTCCGTACTATAGTCGTATTTTTCGACATTTTGCACGATAATTCAAAAACTATGATGCATAAAAGTAAATAAAAATCTGCTTTAGAATGCACAGATAAAGCCCTTTTATATGATACCCCACTTGATATAGTTATCTGACTTCGAATATTGAAAATACTAATTATTAATTCATAACCACAATTTAATTTTTTTTGTGTGATCTAACCCTAAATTCACGGTTTTCAGATTTTTCCCCTAAAGCCAGCTATAAGACCCACCTACCTGCCAAATTTCATGATTTAGGTCAACGGGAAGTACCCTGTAGGTTTCTTGACAGACCGACAGACAGACAGACAGACAACAAAGTGATCCTATAAGGGTTCCGTTTTTCCTTTTGATGTACAGAACCATAAAAATCACGTCAATCTATTGCACCGTTGCGACGTGATTGAAGGACAAACCAACAAACAAACACACTTTCGCATTTATAATAAGGATACTGATTATGACGTAACGTTTTTCAGTCTCTTACAATCAAAGCAACTTACAATGCTTGAGATAGAGAAGTCTCTTGGGAGCAACATCTGCAGATGTACAGGGTACAGGCCAATATTGGAAGCCTTCAAGAAGTTCGCGAGTGATGCGCCGATACCAACCTTGCTAGATATTGAAGACTTGAAACTTTGTGACAAAACTGGACAAGCGTGTTCCAAAGAAAAATGTGAACAATCCGATTGGTGCATGGTTTCCAGAAACGAACTGATTAATGAAGTGTTACATATCAAATTGAAGGATAATAGAGATTGGTATAGAGCTAATACTTTGTTAGACGTGTTTGATATTTGGAGGAAGAATGGCATAGAATCTTATATGTTGGTAGCTGGAAATACAGCCAAAGGTATGAATTATTCCATACTAATATTATAAATGCGAAAGTGTGTCTGTCTGTCTGTCTGCTAGCTTTTCACGGCCCATCCGTTCAACCGATTTTGTCGAAATTTGGTATCGATATAGTTTGCATCCTGGGGAAGGACATAAGCTACTTTTTATACCGGAAAATCAAAGAGTTCTCACGGGATTTTTAAAAACCTTAATCCACGCGGACGAAGTCACGGGCATCATCTAGTATTGCATATCTAAATATATAAAAGGAAAAGGTGACTGACTGACTGACTGACTGACTGAATGACTGACTGATCTATCAACGCACAGCTCAAACTACTGGACGGATCCGCCTGAAATTTGGCATGCAGATAGCTATTATGACGTAGGCATCCGCTAAGAAAGGATTTTTGATAATTCAACCCCTAAGGAGGTGAAATAGGGGTTTGAAATTTGTGTAGTCCACGCGGACGAAGTCGCGAGCATAAGCTAGTTTCTTATAAAAATGTAATCATAGAAAAATATCTCCGAGAATTAGAAAAGAAAATATTAATTGTTTGAAATGTTTTTATGTTTGTGTCTTTTGGTGTTAAAATCATGGGGCGAGGATGCTAGATTCTCTTTTAAAGATCTATTATCCCACTACCTGATGCCCGCGACTTCGTCCGCGTGGATTTACATTTTTCAAAATCCCGCGGGAACTCTTTAGTTTTCCGGTTTAAAAAGTAGCTTATGTGTTAATTCAAGATGTAATCTCTCTCCATTCCCAATTTCATTCAAATCCGTTCAGCCGTTTTTGCGTGATTGAGTAACAAACATTCAAACATCCACACATTCACACATCCACACTTTCACATTTATAATACCTATTAGAAGGATTAAATTAGAAGGATTTCAAGGAGTTCTAAGGTGACAGGAAAGCTATTAGTTAGGTAGTTGGCAGGTACGTAGCCTCGTTGTAGTGCTTATGTTTATTTGTTTCGTAAGTCTTCAATCTAAATATATATAATGAAAAGGTGACTGACTGACTGACTGACTGACTGACTGAATGACTGACTGACTGACTGATCTATCAACGCACAGCTCAAACTACTGGATGGATCGGGCTGAAATTTGGCGTGCAGATAGCTATTATGACGTAGGCATCCGCTAAGAAAGGATTTTTGAAAATTCAACCCCTAAAGGGGTGAAACAGGGGTTTGAAATTTGTGTAGTCCACGCGGACGAAGTCGCGAGCATTAGCTAGTCTATCTATATATATAAAAGGAAAAGGTGACTGACTGACTGACTGACTGACTGACTGACTGATCTATCAACGCACAGCTCAAACTACTGGACGGATCGGGCTGAAATTTGGCATGCAGATAGCTATTATGACGTAGGCATCCGCTAAGAAAGGATTTTTGAAAATTCAACTCTTAAGGGGGTGAAATAGGGGTTTGTAATTTTGTAGTCCACGCGGACGAAGTCGCGAGCATAAGCTAGTTAATTATATTTTATTATCTAGAAATGAAAATGTATTTACTACGTCCTTACATCATTCTATTACAGGAGTGAATTCAATACTGGAATATCCCAGATTACTGATCGATATCAGTTGCGTTCAAGAATTAAAAGGTTACTATGTAGACCAAAACCTGGTGATAGGAAGTGGAAATTCTCTAGCTGACGTAATAAATATATTCACAACAGTTGCTGAAAATGAAGGTTTTCAATACCTCAGTGTGCTCAATAATCATTTGCAGTTAATTGCACATACTACTATTAAAAATGTAAGTATTTTCGCGAAAGGGCTTGTAAATACAAGGTGTAACCAGAACGCTTTTTTTTTGTTTATTCAGATACAAGTTAGCCCTTGACTGCAATCTCACTTGGTGGGAAGTGATGATGCAGTCTAAGATGATAGCGGGCTAACCTGGAAGGGGTATGGCAGTTTTTATTAAACCCATACCCCTTTGGTTTCTACACGGCATCGTACCGGAGCGCTAAATCGCTTGGCGGCACGGCTTTGCCGGTAGGGTGGTAAAGCCTCCCACCAGACCAGACCAGAAATTTAGAAATTATAAAATTCCAAACCCCTGCCAGGAATCGAACCCGGGACCTCCCACTATTAAGACCACAGCGCTCACCACTGCGCCAGGGAGGTCGTCATACCAAACACTTAGCGTTATTGTTATACCTACTATCTAAACACAATCCAATACCAATAACCATTTGCCTCATTTTGTAGTTTTGTGATTTAGAATTTTTGAAACCCGCAATGTATAGCGTGCAAAAGACGGGTTAATTTTCACCCGTTTCGGGACGGGACAACTCGGCATCAACTCCGAGTGGCCTACTTTCGTAAAGTTTGTTGACCTCTAGCGTTAGTGAGATGTTTTATTTGCTATCGTAAACTTTTACAAAATTATAAGATTTTGTTGTATTTTTTTTTTCGCGGTTTTTTGTGCTATCATATCAGTATAATCATCAGTACCTTCACCTGTCTTTGTTTTTGGCAGCGTTTTGGTTACATCCTGTATACGTAGAGAATCTTGGGTAGTTATAGTTTCTACTGGTATAATAAATTAGAGTTTTAGTAGATCTTCGTCATCATAGACGTCCACTGCTGGACATAGGTCTCTTTAAATTACTCCCACACGCCATGGTCTTGTGCCACCTATGATGTCATCATCATCATCATGATCAACCCATCACCGGCTTACTACAGAGCGCGGGTCTCACCTCAGAGTGAGAAGGGTTTTGGCCATAGTCTACCACGCTGGCCATGTGCGGATTGGTAGACTTCACACACCTATGATTTGTACGAAGTGATAATTATGGTCTTCTAATGGTCTTTGGTGCCGCCTGCTCCAGCAGGTCCCTGCGACTTCGATGTTGTCTGTCTGTCTGTCTGTTGAAAGTTTACCATCTTTGCGCTTTCCAGTTGGAAATTCGTCGCCATTCGATCTTCAAATGTATATTATAATATATTCTGTAGAATATTATTTTTTACTTTATGAATTATCTAAATCCAGACATTTTATCTTCAGTTAGCAACGTTGGCTGGAAATTTGATGATAAAGAATCGATATCCCGATTTCAAGTCTGATATTAATATTCTACTCGAAACAGTTGGAGCTCAAATTACTATATGTGAGTAGAATTTAATTTAATTTAGAATCCACCGCGATTAATAGCCTCATCTGGTGACGGAAGGACTGGCTCATTTTTTGGGCAACGGATCAGCCTGTCTGTCCAGCGCAGAAATCCAGCCAGTATTCTTGGCACCATTTCACGCGGGTACGATTTGTACAGTAATTACATAACGCTAGCTTTAAGTTTTATTTAAATTAAAATAAAAGTAGAGTTTTAAACATAACCTGCATTTTAAGGGTGATGTTCAAAAGTTCATTCATTGATGAAAGGTATTTTGTGATCTTTATTTGTACATTTAACATATTTTCAGTGAAAAGTGATGGACAAAAGCAACTGATAACAGCGCAAGCTTTTCTGAAAGAAGATATGAAGGGGAAAATCCTCCTAAACGTAATTTTTCCACCGCTGAGTTTAGAAACCAAAATAGTAACATACAAGGTAAATGATAGATTAGAGATTTCAAGAAGACTTTACTTTAACTGTCAAAAGAAAACATGATCTACTCAACTTAAACTTCGACCGCGTGGATTACACAAACTTCAAACTCCTGTTTCACCCCCTTAGGGGTTGAATTTTCAAAATTTCCTTTCTTAGCGGATGCCTACGTCATAATAGCTATCTGCATGCCAAATTTCAGCCCGATCCGTCCAGCACTTGGAGCTGTGCGTTGATAGATCAGTCAGTCAGTCATATTTTTTTTAAGAATATTAGCCATGTTAAATGACTAATAGTCCCCTTTCCTCTCCAGCTAAGCGTCAGGCTTGTGCTAATATACATATATACACTAGCTTATGCCCGCGACTTCGTCGGCCTAGACTACATGAATTTCAAACCCCTATTTTATCCCCTTAGGGGTTGGATTTTCATAAATCCTTTCTTAGCGGATGCCTACGTTATAGCAGCTATCTGCATATTAAATTTCAGCCCGATCTGTCCAGTAGTTTAAGCTGTGCGTTGATAGATCGGTCAGTCAGTAAGTCAGTAGATTTTCAATTTCTAACAATTTATTTTCAGATAATGCCGCGATCCCAAAGCGTACATGCGCTAGTTCACGCTGGGTTCCTCTACAAACTAAGCGCAAACCATACAGTTCAAGATTGTAAAATTGTATATGGAGGTCTTTCTCCGAACTTTACTCGTGCGTTCAAAACAGAGCGCTTTCTGATCGGTAAAAATTTGTTCGTGAATGAAACCCTGAAACCCGCTCTGGACATGCTAAATAAAGAATTAGTGGTGGTAGAAAACTTGCCAGAACCACCAGTGAAGTACCGTCGGCAGGTGGCTCTGGGACTGTTCTATAAGGTAAACACAACCTTCACCAGGGTTGCTCTATCTCCTTTTTTTCTTGTTTTTCTCTATCTTCCCTTCTCAGCATTATGGCTCTCAGCATCTGACCGTATCTGTGCCACTCATTTTCGCTTGACACCATACGGGCTACCAGATTTTGGGCGTTGACACTGTCGCTTGCTCCCTGTGCTGCTTCTCTAAGATCCGCGCACGCGGGACACTCAAAAATTGCGTGTCTCCGGGTGTCTTCCTCTCCGCAAAAGTAGCAATTTTCAGTAGGCGCTTTCCCTATTGCGAAGAGGTAGGTGTTGAACACCCCGTGGCCGCTGAGTGCTTGTGTCAGCCAGCGGTCTACTTCCCCATGCTTCCTCGTGTGCCATTTTTCCAAGTCGGTAATGAGTTCTCTGGTCCAGGTCCCTTTGCCTGCTCCCGACCATTCCTTTACCCACTCCTTCAAGGTATCTTCTCGCACTTCTAAAAGTGTTTTCTCCTTGCTATCGAACAGCTTAGCACGGGCACGGTGAGAGCAACCAGAGGGTCAGCACGAAGTAATGTTACACGGTTCCGTGCTGATCTCGCAGAGGGGGAGGTCTTTTTAATCCGTGCGAGTCGGACACACCCTGTCGATAGACAGAAGTCCATTAGGGATTTTTCCTCTTCCTAGAAAAAAAAAAAAAAAAACCTTCACCAGGGGCTGGAGTGGTTAGCATTGTGGTCTTTATAACTGAGAGATCCTGAATTCGATTTCCAGTAAGAGATATTTAGGAATTTATTTATTTTCTTATTTGTCTTCAGTCTCGCTTGGTGGAAGGCTTTGACTGTAGTTAGCTACCACCACAGATAACTGAAACTGAGCCTCAATAGCTCAACCGGTAAAGGAGTGGACTGAAAACCGAAAGGTCGACAGTTCAAACCCCTCCCGTTGCACTATTCTCGTACCTACTCCTAGCACAAGCCTGACGCTTAGTTGGAGAGGAAAGGGGAATATTAGTCATTTAACATGGCTAATATTCTTTAAAAAAAAAAAAAAAAAAAACTTATCTGTGGTAACCACCGTACTGGCAAAGTTGTGATGACAATGGGTTTAGTATAAAATTGGCATATTATCCTCTTGAAGTTAGGTGTAGCCTATTTTTGCTAAGAAGTACTCGCAAATTATGCTCACTTTTATATTGATATTTTAAAATCTCTAAGAGTTATAATTTTAGAATAACTTATATTCTAGACTAGCTAACGCCCGCGACTTCATCCACGTGGTTTTAGAGTTTTAAAAATCTCGTGAGAACTCTTTGGTTTCGGGATTAAAAGTAGCCTATGTCCACTCTCCAGGTCTTTAACTATACCCATGCATAAAATCACGTCAATCGGTTGCTCCGTTGCAACGTGATTGAAGGACAAACCAACAAACAAATGCACTTAATATAATAATATGAGTAGCAATATACTTAGTTATTAAAAAGAGTTTAAGAACAATAATTCATCTGATGCGGTTATTTTCAGGGTCTCCTTTCGTTGTGTCCGCCCAATAAGATGAGCATTCGTTACCATTCTGGAGCCATCAACCTCAGAGACACCAGGCCGGTGTCGGAGGCACACCAAGTGTTCGACACTAACCCAGAGATGTGGCCATTAAACAAACCTATGCCCAAAGTCGATGCGTTGGTGAGTGAGCAGCTGAGTTTTTTTTTTCAGACAATTAAAAAAAATCAAAATCAAAACCGGTTCGGAATGCAGGAAAAGTTGCATCAATAAGACCAACAGTGGTAATAAGTAACCACTAGTACTTAGTTAAGACGTCGGTCTTGTATTCAGGAGGTCGCTTTTAATCCCGGGCACGCACCTCTAGCTTTTGATCCCGGGCACGCACCTCTAGCTTTTGATCCCGGGCACGCACCTCTAGCTTTTGATCCCGGGCACGCACCTCTAGCTTTTGATCCCGGGCACGCACCTCTAGCTTTTGATCCCGGGCACGCACCTCTAGCTTTTGATCCCGGGCACGCACCTCTAGCTTTTGAGAATTAAGTATATACGTTTTAGGCAATTCAATATTATCACTTGCTTTAACGGTAAAGAAAAACATCCTGAGGAAACCTGCATGTTGCAATGTTCTCAAAGATGTGTACTGTCTGCCGATTCGCATTGGGCCAGACTATGGCCTATGGTCTTAAGTCCATCTCATGTTAATTTGAGCGTCAATTGCTCTACGAGACACAGTAGCCCAAAGCCTTTGATCTCGTGGTAAATGTCCCGATATTACTATGGAAATTCCGGGACACTCGTTACCGGTTACCGCATGACTGCTCTATCTAGACGACTCCGTCGAACCTTTGGATGGTAATAACGTACCATCCTGACTCTGTGAATGATAGCTTTCGAGCTCATTAGCCATTTACTTTTAATACATTGAAGGCTTTGTATTAAAAAAATTAAAAAAAAAATTAATATCACTCAATGAAGCGGAAATGTAGAACTAACTAAGTGTCAAATGAGCCTAAGCTCATTTTATAGCTGCTATTATTCAGTAAGAGCTTCCGAGACGGCGACTTGACGTCAAGCACGTAGATTGCTTGATGCGCGTTTGATGCGCCCGTCAAGCGGCTTGATAAACACTGAGTTAGCGAATCACGCCGCTAGTGAAATAGTACGAAAAATCTATTGTGTAGATCCAATGTGCCGGAGAAGCCAAGTATACGGATGATCTTCCAGCACTCCCGGGGGAAGTGTTCCTGGCGTTCGTTCTGGCTAAAGTTCCGCTTGCAACTATAAAGACGATCGATCCTGCTCAAGCTTTGGTAAGACTTTTATTAACTCTCTCTTTCTCTGCGACGTGTTCCTCATTGTTGAAGGTGATAACCCCTTCCTAATTTTTTTTGGGATGGGATAAAAATGCAGTTATCTTCCAAATCCTACTCGATAGAAAGATTACAGAGTACGATTTTAACTCTTTGATATTAAGTAGGTACGATTATTATCAGGTGTTAGTGACAGACGCTTGCTTTAACGGTGAAGGAAAACATCGCGTGGAAACCTGCATGCCTGATAGTTCTCCATAGTTTTAAATACATATCAAAATTGCGGAACCGGCAGGATTCGAACCTGCCGGTTCTCCTGGGATCGCGCCCTAGGATCTACAAAGCCGAAATCTCATTCTAAAGGTCAATGTTCGATATTTCTTGCCGGATCCTGTATTTCCTTCTTGGTTTTGTTTCTCTCCTTCTCTTTCTCTCTTAGTTGATTACAATTTGTTTTGTTTTTTACAAATACAAATTATTTATTTGCTCATTGTAGGTTACATTAATAAGTTGTTAACTACAATTGTTTTTGTTTCGAGCTACAATCTGTCATACCATGGCGTGCAAATTTGAAATCTTAAAATACAAAATATAGAATTACTAGCTTATGCTCGCGACTTCATCCGCGTGGACTACACAAATTTCAAACCCCTATTTCACCCCCTTAGGGGTTGAAATTTCAAAAATCCTTTCTTAGCGGATGCCTACGTCATAATAGCTATCTGCATGCCAAATTTCAGCCCGATCCGTCCAGTAGTTTAAGCTGTGCGTTGATAGATCAGTCAGTCAGTCAGTCAGTCATTCAGTCAGTCAGTCAGTCAGTCACCTTTTCCTTTTATATATTTAGATTAATAGGAATCCTTACTATTATTGTTGTGAGGATATTTACCTTATATATTACTTTGTAACTTTCCAGAGTGTACCCGGGGTTGTAGCGTTCTATTCGGCGGCAGATATACCGGGAGTAAATAGTTACATACCAGCACCCAATAATTTCAATACAGTCGATGAAGAATTGTTTTGCAACGGTGAAGTCAAATACTATGATCAGCCTCTAGGTGTTATTGTAGCTGAATCCCAAGCAATAGCTGCCAAAGCTGCTACTTTAGTGCATGTTGAATATATTAACATAAGAAAACCAGTTATTGATTTACAAAAAGCCAAAAATGATCCAACTCGTGTCAAAGTTTTCTCATCAATTGAAGCAACAAGTAGAGGAACTGATGTCACTAAAGTAATTAAAGGGAGTAATACCGTTTATGGGCAGTATCATTTTCCTATGGAGACCATGGCTGCAGTGGTACATCCTACGGAAGAAGGATTGAAGATCTATGCCACGACGCAGTGGACGGATTTAACACAACAAGCTACGTCGAGGGTTCTAAAATTGGACCAAAGCAGGTAATCACACACTGTATTTATAGTGTTTCTATCGTGGAAGACAGAACTTTTCAAGTTAATTAGCTTATTTTAAATTGACATAAACAACTTTTGAAGCCATTTTTCACACGTATCTATTTTTTCTTCGACAATATTTCGATAATTGTCTTTTATATCTCCACAATCACAATAATAATATTAAGCCACAAAAATTTAGTTTTTTATCAACATCATTGCATTTATTTCGTTTTGTCTATTAAGTTGTACTTTATTAAACACTAGCTTGTACCCACGTCTCTGTTCGCGTGGACTACATAAATTCAATCCCTCATTTTTCCCCTTTAAGGGTTGAATTTTCAAAAATCGTTTCTTGGCAAATGTGTACGTTGTAATAACTATCTGCATGCCAAATTTCAGCCCGATCCGTCCATTAGTTTGAGCTGTGCGTTGATAGATCAGTCAGTCACCTTTGTGACCAGTGAGTTTGTTGTGGGCTCTTCTTAGACTTGGGCGCGTTTGGAAACCTCGTAGCTTTAGTTATAAGTTCGTAATTAATTATCACCACCATATCATCTTACAAATTAACAATTTTGACTATCAGTAAGCTTAACATGCTACCTATCTTCTTTTCTATCTATACTCTATACTATTATATAAAGAGGTAATGTCGTTAAGTTTGTTTGCAGGGGGTAATCTTTGGAACTACTGAACCGATTTTAAAAATTCTTTCACCAGTAGAAAGCTACATTATTCCTGAGTGACATAGGCTATACGGGGTCTTTAAAAACCTAAATCTACGCGGGCGAAGCCGCGGGGATCAGCTCAGCTCAGTAATATATAAAAATGAATCACTGAATGTGTTGCTGATCGCAAATCTCGAGAACAGCAGCTAATTCTTTTTTTATAATATTCCTTGAAGTACGAGGATGGTTCTTACGGAGAGAAAATTTTTTAAAATTCCTGAAAGAATCGACTGTTAGGCGGTACGAAGTTCGCCGGGGCAGCTAGTTCTAAATAAATGATTTGACTTTGACTTTTCGTTTTATATATTTAGAAGAAGATTAAATACTTTTTTCAGGGTCGATGTTTTCGTCCGACGACTCGGCGGCGGCTTTGGTTATAAATTAACCCGCTCCACACAAGTTGCAGTGGCCGCTGCTCTCGCTGCTTTCAAGCTCAATCGACCCTGTCGTTTCATCAATCCCCTGAACATTAATATGAGAGCCAGTGGAAAGCGAGCTCCAGCTCACAGAGATTTTGAGGCAAGTCTTTAACAGCAAGCAACACTGAGAATAGGGCAGGTTTATTTAGCTTCATCATGATCAACCCATCGCCGGCTCACTACAGAGCACGAGTCTCCTCTCAGAGTGAGAAGGGTTTTGACCATAGTTTACCTCGCTGGCCATGTCCGGATTGGTAGACTTCACACACCTTTGAGAACATTATGGAGAACTCTCAGGCATGCAGGTTTCCTCGCGATGTTTTCCTTCACCGTTAAAGCAAGTGATATTTAATTAATTAAAACGCACATAGCTCCGAAAAGTTGCTTGCCCGGAATCGAATCCCCGACCTCCGATTAGAAGGCGGACGTCCTAACCACTAGGCTATCACAGCTTTTTATTTAGCTTAGTGTATCGAGAAAGAGCTTTATTACTGTAAAGCAACGTTAGCTGCCACGGAACCAATAAATCAAAATTATAGCGTTTTAAAAATAAAATGTTATATTTATAAACAAAAATTACGTATAATTTTTGGAAATTATGACTATCTACATAATAGGAAACTACAGTTTCCCATTACAACTAAGAAATATAGATGTAACAGTTTTTTTTTTCTATAGGAAAATTGTATCTAGTCGTGATTCCATCTCATATGAAATCAGGTAAAAGATCCATAACGGTATTAGATATTCATACGAGTAGCTTTCATACAAAAAGCTTCCAAAAGTCGCATTTTGCATAATATGAGCGTGTTAAAGACAAATGTAATCCTATTGATTCAATAAATGAATGCTGAAAGAACACGTGAACAAAGTGTCATATCTCAAATCAAGAAAGACTAAGATGCGTCAGTGGACAATTTCTTAGTATATAAGATAATTTATAAGTTTAGGTTAAAATAAAATTACTTATTGGTCATACATTAGGCTAGATCGTAATATAATTGAGTAGCTTATTGGCACTCAACAATAAGGAAAAAAATAAAAAATAAAAAAATGAATAATGGCAATTTACTGTCATCTTTTCCTAGGTTGGAGTTAACGCTAAAGGAGTAATTCAATACGTTACTTGTGATTTATACAGTGACGACGGCTATATTAAAAACGAGCCTCTATTGAATCTAGGTCTTGATTGTTACTACAATTGCTACAAGAAGGGTCCATGGAAGTACACAGCTTATACTGCTGTTACCGACACTGCTTCAAATACATGGTGTAGATCACCTGGTACGTATAATGGTTAAAAAAATATCATCATCATCATCATCACGATCAACCCATCGTCGGCTCACTACAGAGCACGGGTCTCCTCTCAGAGTGAGAAGAGTTTTGGCCATAGTCTACCACGCTGGCCATGTGCGGATTGGAGAACATTATGGAAGACTCTCAGACATGCAGGTTTCCTCACGATGTTTTCCTTCACCGTTGCAAGTGATATTTAATTAAATAAAACTCACATAACTCGGAAAAGTTAGAGGTGCGTGCCCGGTATCGAACTCCTGACCTCCGATTAGAAGGCGGACATCCTAACTACTAGGCAATCACAGGCTTTGGCAAAAAAATATGCATAATATAAATCTTTCATCAATTTAATGATTAAATGTTACTTGAACAGGTACCCTAGAAAATATTGCAATGGGTGAACTGATGATAGAAAAAATAGCTTTTGAACTAAATTTAGATCCGCTTGATGTAGCTTTAGCAAACTTGGATATGGAGAAACATAGTGATATAAAGGATATGACTGAAACGATAAAAAATAACGCGCAATATTATGAGCGCAAGATAGCAGTTGAAACATTTAATAAAAATAATAGATGGAAGAAACGTGGGCTAAGATTTTGTTTCATTAACTGGACTCCATACGGATACCTTAACTTTGACGTAAATATGACTCTGTATTCAGATGACGGTACCGTCGTTATAACACATTCTGGAGTAGAAATGGGCCAAGGTGTTAATACGAAGGCAATTCAAACTTGTGCATATTTATTGAAAATACCAGTTGAAAAGATTCAGATAAAGCCTAATGATACTGTGATTGCACCCAATGCTGGTTTCACTGGCGGCAGTTTAACAACTCAGCACATTACGTTTGCACTAAAAAGATGTTGCAATGAACTGTTAACTAGACTTGAACCTATAAGACAACAGATGACCAATCCTACTTGGGCAGAGTTGGCGAAAAAAGCTTATGACTCGCAGGTTGACTTACAAGTACATGGTTACACTACTTCAGCTGATGTAGTGGATTATACTGTAGGTGGAGTAGCATTAGCAGAAGTTGAAATAGACGTTTTAACGGGTGAATCGCAAATTATACAAGTTGATATTGTTCAAGATGTTGGTATGAGTTTTAACCCTGATTTGGATATTGGACAGGTGAGGTTTTTAAAAACTATTAAATTAATCAGTAATTAAGTTTATAATAATAGTCACTCAGGGAGTGATGGAAAACGCTATGTTTGGAGTTTCTCTATAAGGTCAAATCAGAAAAAAGGAGAACAGAGTAACCGATATAGCTTATGGTTGTGAAGCTGAATTGGCTATTGCCAATCTGTTCTCTCTGTTCAGGTGTTGTGATCTGGCTTTCAAACTATGTGCCCTGCCTATTGGCAGGGCACATAGTTTGAAAGCCAGATCACATAATTACAGTATTTGGCAAATAAAAATATGAATAATGAATACGAAAAAAAGTCGGTAGACATTGGGATCATAAGGTGCTGGAATGGTGACCCTGACCTGGTGAATGGTGGTTGGAAGAAACTTTACTAGATGGACAGACGACATCAGACGAGCCGATGTGTGGAAGTTCCTACAAGAAACCTATGTCCAGAGGTGCTCGTCAATCGATTGATAATGATGATAATGATGATGAAGATTTTAATATTTTTATCCATTAACAACTTTTTGCCCGTTTGCAACAGGTTGAAGGTGCATTTATAATGGGAGTCGGTTACTGGACATGCGAGAATTTGGTTTACGAGCCGAACACCGGGGAGTTGTTGACTAACCGTACGTGGGAATACTGGGTCCCCCAAGCCTTGGACATTCCGCAAAATATGAGGATATACTTTAAGAAGCGAAGTTATAGTAGTGATGTCGTCTTTGGGTCTAAAGGTGAGTTTTGTGAAACTGTGATATTCGCGTACCTAAAGTTATTACTCTCTGTTTTTTAATGTGTAGACCAGCGTTTCAGAGAAAACCAGGTTAACTGAAGCAATCGACATATTTGAACAATTGACTAGTAGAATTAGACTATAATGTATGAGACTAGACTATAAATCAAACATAACTATAATATTGGATTAGACTATAAATCTTGATGAAACTAGTCTTGTGCCTGACGATAATTCATAATATTGTCTAGGTTGGAGCATGCTTGCATGTAAGATGCCTATGCTTTGAAGGTATTTAGGTTGCAGGAAACACGGATGCTGGAAGGGCATTCCACACCTTAACGGTTCGTTTCAAAAACGTTGCAAAAACGTTTTGTGCAAGTGAATTGAATGTCAACCACATAAGGATGCCAACGTTCATGGTTTCTCGCTATTTTGTGGTGGTTGTGGAGGAGGAATGGTGAAGGAGAAACAAGGTTGTGGAGTTCCTAAGCACACTCTCCAAAGTAAATCCGATACAAGACCGATAAGCAGACGACATTGCGTCGGTGTTGTAAGCTGAGCAATTTCTTTTGCGGAGTGATCACCAAATTGTTCGAGCGTGGCGTTCTATCGAGTCTCAATTTGATTTTAATCGTTATGAGAAACAATTATTATGAGAAAACAAAAAAAATCTTATTTTGTAACTAGCTTATTTATGCTCGCGACTTCGTCCGCAAGGACTACATAAATTTCAACCCCCAATTTTACTCCCTGGGTTGAATTTACAAAAATCCCTTCTTAGTGGATGCCTACGTCCATAATAGCTATCTGCATGCCCAGCCCAATATGTCCACTAGTTTCAGTTGTGCGTTGATAGATCAGTCAGTCAGTCGGTCTCTCGTTTCTCAACACGAGAATAATTTCAAAGCTCTGTTCTAGGTGTCGGTGAGCCAGGTTCATGTCTGGGTATTGTTGTACCTTTTGCGATGAAAGCAGCGATAACAGCCGCACGCCTGGATTCCGGGATACCAGCTACACAGTGGTTCCAGATAGGTAACATTACTTAGAACTTACGTCTTTATAGTTTTCGGCTGTGCATTCATCTATTTCAAATTGTAGACGAGTGCTTGTGTACACACAATCCAACTAGGTAGGTCCAATTTGAAGGAAAAGTAGCTGCTGAATCAAACTCGGCTGGGTTCGGGTAACTTCGATAACTTCGACATTGCCCCTTCCCCATTCCAACTACTGGAGGTGGACAGATGACATCAAACGTCACAAAGAGTTACTGGATTCTGTCTGTCTGCTTGTCAAGACCCGTCAAGGGAATTAAATGTTTTTGTACAATGATACAGAACCTTTCATATGCAGATCCGACTTGTTAATTTGACTTGACTAATTTTCTTGTTTGTCCAGCAATGAGGAGGTTTCCCGGCAACGTTTGAGACAATTTTCATAGATGGCGCTGAATATATGACCACCACTAAAGACGACGAAAAATAATACCTATATCTATATCATATATGCTTTAATTTTTTAAATTTAAATCGGTTGCGAAATTAATTAATTACCTATTATAGTTCACAGATTTTGTGGGGAAGAAACTTAAGGAAAATTGCAGTGCACGCTAGCTCTTACTCTTCATCTATATCATTGATTGACACGACCTAAACATTAAAGCATAGATCATAAAGGTATTATTTTTCCTCTTTCGTGGCGACCTATGCGAAATATTCAAGAGACATCTATGAAAATTTTATTGAAGCTGTCCCTGAAACTTCCTCATTAAGTTAACAATTTCAAGTTATCTAAATTTTCTATCTAATCGTTAATTTTTTTCCAGATGGACCGTATACTGTGGACAAGATTTGTACGGCGACTGCTACGAGATTAGATGAATTTAGATTTTAATAAAGAAGAAATGAGTTTTGCTTTTAACACGTTTCTTGTGCTGATTTCATCTACAAGAGATTATTGTTCAGTTATCAACGTCATCATTTAGTTTACAACACTACTACGTACTAACAAGTTATAATAATTATTTCTTTGTGATTACGACTTTAAGGTTTATTTATTGTGTAATAATAATATTTTATTCTTTACTTGCATTTACCACTTTTGCAGATTTAACTATTCTGAGATATTTTTGTTTTTAGATGTTTCACTTCACATAATATATTTAGTACTTAACAACTGGTGATTGGCATTTTTTTATAGCAACAGTTAATTATTAATATTGTTCTCTTTGTTTGGTTTATTTATTTTTTACTTCGTACATTGATAAATAAAATAAATGTTTTAAAACAAGTATGTAAAGAGATTTTTTTATTAAAAAATAACAGAACTTCAGATTTCTGAAACAAAGTCCTTCAACTACAGAAATTACAAAGTCAAAATCCAACAAAAACCACCATTTAGAAAATTTGATAAGATTGAAAAGATAATGTTTATAATATTATATCTAATATTATGTTGACGTTCCTATTCTTTAGACTAAATAATTTAATCTATAGTAAACTCACCCATAATAAGTGATAGCCTAGTGGTTAAGACGTCGGCCTCTCAGTTGGGGGATGCGGGGAATGATCCTGGACACGCAGAGTTATGACTAGTAGATTATGGCCAAACCCTTCTCATTCCGAGAGGAGACCCATGCTCAGTAGTAAGCTAGCGATGAGTTGATGATAATGATGGTGATGATGAAACCTACCCATGTGAAGTCCGAATGAGTCATTTATTAATAAAATTTAAAATCTGCGGTCTTGACTGCGCATGACAGACCAATCTTGTCCACGGTGAAAGAACCGTCTGTAATAAAAAAAATATGAAAATATTATTTAGTAAAATTAAAAAATATTCTAGCAAGGACGAGTAGACAGACAGACAGACAAACAGACACACTTTCGCATTTTTAATATTAGTATGGATTTATACACGAATGAATCACAGTTCACATTTATTTTAAAGTCGGTAAAGAAATTATAATTTAAAATCACCCACCTATTGGGAACCACTGAGTAGTAGGTAGCCCAGATTCAAGCCTCATGGCTGCAATGGCTGCTCTCAATGCAAAAGATACTACAACTCCCATACACGTAGCCGGTTCGCCAGTTGCTAAAATCAGTGATACGTTATTGGCTTCCAACACTACAGTATTAGAATTTTTGCAAGGTTTTAAATTTAAAAAAATCACCTTTCGATCCAAGAATAACATCACTACTAAAAGACCGTTGTCTAAAATAAACACGCAAATCTTGTGGAATATCTCTGGCTTGAGGCACCCAGTAATCCCAAGTTCTATTCGTAAGCAACTCTCCTGTGTTAGGATCAAACACTAAATTTTCACAAGTCCAATAACCAGTTCCCATGATGAAAGCACCTTCTACCTTAAATACATAAACATATTTAGTTTCTGCTTGAAATGCTGTTTTTATTTCATGAAAATTAAAAGTTATTCAACTTACTTGCCCAACATCAATTTCAGGATTAACACTTCGACCAGCATCTTCAAGTATATCTGCTCTTATAAACTGCCACTCTCCGGTAAGTCCATCAACTTCGACTTCAGCCAGAGCTATTCCATAAATTGGATAATTCACAATATCTTGTGTGTTTGCTAAAGTGTGAACTTGTAAATCAATCTCCATTTCATAAGCCTTTTTAATTAATTCTTCCCAAGTGGGATTAGTTAGCTGACTCCTGACTGGCTCTAATCTTTTCAACAGTTCTTCACAACATCTTCGAACACCAATAATAACATTTTGAGACGACAAGCTGGAACCAGTCGGAAGGACATTTGGTCCAATTGTGGTATCGTTTGGCTTTATTTGAATTTTCTCCAAAGGTATTTTTAGAAAATAAGCACATACTTGAGCAGCTCTTGTATTTATCCCTTGGCCCATTTCAACACCGGCATGTGAAATTGCTACGCTACCGTCATCATTATAAACGGACATATTTATATCCAAATACTGATACCCTAAAGGGGTCCATCGAAGAAAACTGGGTCTTAAACCACGCTTCTTCCATCTATTCTCTGAATTGAATTTTTCAACTGCAGCTTTTCTTTCAGCGTATTGCGAGTTATTTTTCATCGTTTCTGCCATTTCTTGTAAATCACGGTGATTAACTGTATCTAAATTAGCCAAACGTACATCAAATGGGTCCAAATTTAACTTATAAGATATTCTTTCTAGTATAACTTCCGCCATAGCTATGTTTTCCAAAGAACCTAATAGATAGTATCAAAAATTATATTGATTTTTTTAATATAACTATTAAAATAATAAAATTGATGTGGTATAAAATCTTACCAGGAGAACGACACCAAGTGTTTGACGGGGTATCAGTCACTGCATTGTAAACTTTGTAATTCCAAGACTCTTTATTGTAACAATTATTGAATACATCAATACCCAACAAAAGTAAAGGTTCATTAAATACATAACCATTATCGCCATACAGTTCACAATTTACGTACTGAATAACGCCACTTCCATTTACTGCAATCTAAAACAGTAAGTAAGCTATTTAACTTTGCTCCGAAAATTAATAACTAAACCAATGAGTAAATCTGCATTTTTCTTCGGAATAATGAATTAATATCACGAAGTATTATTTTATGCAAGACATTTTAATTGAAGAAAGGTAAACATAATTAAAAAACAATATAGAATCATTATTAGAATTCGCGGTTTTATCGCTAATAGAAAATGCCTACCAAGCACCAAATAAGAAAAATACAAAAAGCATGTACAAGAGCTTAAAAGAAATTACCAAAATCGACAACAATAGCTGATTATATTGAGGAGTTCTAACAAGAGCGAAGTTTTTGAATGAAATGATGATGACCATATTTTATGGATAACTCAAAATATGGCTAAAGTTGTTTTTTGAAACTTTTAATTTAGATGTAAAAAAAAATATTTCTTAGTCAATACAAAAAAATATTTTTTTTACATCTAAATTAAAAGTTACTACAATTAGTAAGTGTCTACAGTAGAACTCAAAGTCAGCAAAATGTCTGATAGTTCTAATACTTACCTCAAAGTTTGTAGCACACGGCATTCTTTTTCCCATAGCTCTGAAGTTATTAGTAACAGATTGAATGAATCGACAAGGACGATTGAGTTTGTACGAGACCAAACCACAAGCTGTGGATATTTGGATAGAACGAGTTATTTTATACCCGAAACTGCCACCAAGCCGACGAACGTGAACGTCAATACTAAAAAAAATCATCGAGATTAACAAAACGATTATTGAAAAATCTAAATACGGGTATAACAAGATATAAAAGGAATTTCGTTTACAAAATATGAGGACTGCTATTTTTGTAAACGAAATTTGTTGTGTACTATTTAGGTCAAAAAGATGTTTGAATTAGAAGAGATTTTCATGTTGACGGCATGTTTTGTGATTTCAAAAAATGATGACGTAAACATTTTTTGGATGATATTTAAAAAAATTACCCATACCCAACCTTAGCCAAAGATAAAGGGCCTTTAGGTCCAACTAGTGAACTACTTTTATTTTCTAATGATTTTAAGCATTTTTCGCGGTTTAACATTATTATTTATATTTTAATATCGACACATAAAAACATCAAATCAATCGCGGTATGTACCCGTTATCTACATTAAAATATGCTTTTATTTTGATATCCCACACTTTAGGTTTCAAAAAATATCCAACAAGACATCTTAAAATCTTTGAGACCATTAAACTTGTCGGCAACATCAAAGACATAGAGTTTTGTAACCTTAAGAAAACATAACATATCAAATCACGGTCCTCATATTTTGCAAACAATGTCTCTTCTAAATCCGGCTCTTCTAAAATACCTGTTTTGATTTATTTTCAGTGCTCTATGAAGCACTTGCTGTGCTCCATCAATCCATTGCGATGCTAAATAAACTCTTAAACCTTCCTCAATCGGATGTGTTACACACACTAACGTTTCTATACTGAAGTGATACTGCCAGTAAATTGTATTGTCACCTTTTATTACATTTGTTATATCATTTCCAGTTTTCGTCGCCACGATTGAGTTTAGCAAGGTAACTTTGGTAGGGTCATTTTTAGCTATTTTCACATCGGTAACAGGCCTTCTCGTATTTATGTAAGTTACATGAACTAAACTAGCAGCTCTTTGTGCTATACTTTGAGATTCAGCTACTATAATACCCAGAGGTTGATTGAAATATTTGACTTCTCCGTTGCATAGTAACTCTTCATTTATGGTGTTAAATATGTTAGGGGGCGGTGTAAAACTATTTTCGCCAGGTATATCTGCCGCCGAATAGAATGCAATAACTCCAGGTTCTTGCTATGAAGGATGAAAATACATATAATTTAAAAAGATTAGTAGGTAATAAATTCTCAAATTTTTAGATTCAAGTGTAATTATTAAAAAACAGACATTTTGCTTACCAAAGCTGGGCCAGGATCGATTTTATCTATTGTTCCCAAAGCTACTGTAGTTAGAACAAATGCTGCAAAGACTTCTCTTGGAAGAGATGGTACATCTTCTGTGTATGTAGCTTCGCCTGCACATTGTATCTAAAATGAATTCTATATCAAAACAGTTTTTGTATCAAAATATTTTTTCCACTCCTTTTTTAAGAAGGGTACTAAACACTTAACATTGAGAAAACATATAAAATACTAAAGAAAAAATGATGTACTTACTAATGCTTCAAGTTTAGGAATGGCTTGATTCAGCGGCCATAGCGAAGGATTAGTGTCAAATATTTGGCGTCCTTCTGAAACAGGTCTCGTTTCGTTCAGCTTTATAGCTCCGGACACATACCTCTGATTAAGTATGTCTGATGGACATATTGAAAGAAGACCCTGCAATACACAATTTAAGAATCGAGCAAAAGGATAGTGAAATCCTCTGCTAGTTTACCACAAGACGCAATGACACAATGCAGTCGTGAGCACTGTTAGGATGTGGTATGGATTTGTGGTAGGATCTAGTTTAAAAATTATAATTATTGCTATACCATATCAAAGCTAAGAAGTATAAAATATATATCAAAAAAATGAAGTTAAAATTAATGTAGAATTATAAACTGACAAAATATTGTAAAATAATCATAAATTTAGGATTTTATTTTATAATTATTCATAAAATTTACGATATACTATTAGACATATATATTTTAGGTAGTTTACAAATAAAATCAACAAGGTGCGCGCTGATTGAATAATTAATAACTCCATAAACTAATCAGTTTAGTCGGGGTAGATTATAAACTATCAGAAATCGTAATCAGGTAAACTATCCAATGCGTATTATTATCCATTAGCAAACATTTCTCAGTTTACAAATCACCGATGCTCATAATGATTATAATCGGGTGCAGAAACATTATTTTAGTCTATAACATTAATAAAAAAACTTTCCCATTTCATTTTCTTTACCTTGTAAAATAATCCCAAAGCAACTCCTCGTCTGTATTCAACTGGTGGATCAGGAAGGCTTTCTGTTACCACCATCTCGTTCCGTAATACATCTATAGCTCCTTGTAACGTTTCATTCCTGAACAAGCTTTTTCCAATTAAATATTTTTCAGTATTCGTCGCTCGGATAAATGTTGGAGAAAGACCTCCGTAGACTATTCTACAGCCTAGGACTTTGGCTGATGGGTCAATTTTATAAATAAAGCCAGCGTGAACCAGAGCATGTGCGTTCTGTGCTCGAGGCATAATCTAAAATTCATTTTCAAATAAATTTAATTTCTTTCACGTATCTAAATTACCCTTATTATGAATGCGAAAGTGTGTTTGTTTGTTGGTTTGTTGGTTTGTCCTTCAATCACGTCGCAACGGTGCAACGGATTGACGTGATTTTTGGCATGGGTATAGATAAAGATCTGCAGAGTGACATAGGCTACTTTTTATTTCGGAAAATCAAAGTTCTCACGGGATTAATAAAAAACCTAATTCTACGCGAATGAAGTCGCGGGCATCAGCTAGTTAGTTAATAAATGCATAATAACTAGTAAATAAAGCGTCTACTTATTCTACCTTGTAGGTTACTAATTTATGCTCATAACTTAGCGGTGGCAAAAGAACATTCATAATGATTTTGCCCGTCATATCTTCATTCAAAAAATTTTGCATTGTCAAAATTTTATATGTTGCGGCAGATACCACTGAAAATGATAAGAAAAAGAAGCAGTTAGTGTTAATTATAAAAGCTTTCGTAATGAACATTTTAAAAATACACGAAATTAGCATAGATCAATGGATGTAATAAATACTCACTTATTTTTAATTGAGCACCAACAGTCTCGAAAAGCAGAAAAATATCTGACTTAAAGTCACGATGACGGTGTTTCAACATCAAATTGCCTGCAATAGTCCCTAGCTAGTAGAAACAATAGGAAATTCCATTAAACAAATGACATTATAGAAGTTACACGAAATCTTATATGTAAAAGGATAAGGTGACTGACTGACTAATCTATCAACGCACAGCTCAAACTACTGCACAGATAGGGCTGAAATTTGGCATGCAGATACCTATTATGACGTAGGCGTCCGCTAAGTAAGGATTGTTGAAAATTAAACCTCTAAAGGGGTGAAATAGGGATTTGAAATTTGTGTAGTCCACGCGGACGAAGTCGCGAGCATAAGCTAGTAATATCTTTGAAACTGTACGGGAGCGATGTGCAGGCAGGCTTGACCGTACCAAAGGGAGATCTCCCACCAAGCGGTTGGCTATGCTCGGTGGCGCCAGCTGATGGTTGTATCTTGAAACTTCTATATATAGTCCAGATTGAAGAAAATTCCGTTAGTGCGAGTACTGTCGGCGGTACATTTATTCAGGACTACGCCATGAAATGTTATCGATTGAACAGCGCCATCTAGTTCCTACTGTGGCAACCGCCACAGAGTCAAAAAAACAACTATTCGAAAAGCATACATACGTTTCTAATTGTAACGTGAGCAACAAGATTAATGTGATCATTAAGCACTCTGAGATAGTCAAAATTATCAAAACTGGAGACAGCTTTAAATATATCTAGAACTTCGGTAAGAGTAACTCCAGCACCAAGCACTAAATTCTGGTCCATGTAGTAACTTTTTAATTCTGATATGCAACTGATATCTATAAGCATTTTCGGATATTCCAAAATTGGATATACACCTAAAAAGTAAAATGGTCTATTAATCTAAGAAAAACACATGTTACTATTTTATATACAGTATTATTTTGTACTACTTAAGCATTTGTAGTTATTAATTATTCATCTTCTACAACTCTATAGGTATTATTATCGATAGTTTTAATAACATTATCATTTCTTCTTAGATTTAGTTAGACCTAATCTGCTACATTTTTAGGGTTCCGTATCTCAAAAGGAAAACGGAACTATAAGGATAAGATCACTTCGTTGTATGTATGTCTGTCTGTCTGTCTGTCAAGAACCCGTTAACTTAGAATCATGAAATTTGGCAGGTAGGTAGGTCTTATAGCAGACAAAAGGGGAAAAAATCTGAATTGTGGTCATGAACTAATAATTAGTATTTTCAATTTTCGAAGTAAGATAACTATATCAAGTGGGGTTTCATATGAATGGGCTTCACTTGTGCATTCTTAAACAGATTTTTATTTTTATTTTTTTTCATCGTAGTTTTTGATTTATCGTGCAAAAAATCGAAAAAATTCGACTGTAGTACGGAACCCTCGGTGCGCGAGCCTGACTCGCACTTGGCCGGTTTTTTTACCTTTTCCTGTATTTCCAGCAACAAGCATGTAAGAATGAGTCCCTCTTTGTTGCCATATAACAAACACTTCCAATAACGTAAATACTCTATACCAGTCTCTATCATCACATAATCTTATGTGCAATGTTTCACTTATAACTTCATTCCGAGATACCACACACCAGTCGTGTTCATCACAACTAGTCTCAGAGCAGACTTCTCCAGACTTTTCACATACTTTCAAATCTTCAATATCTGGTATATCCAAAGGGTTAGGGGCATCTGACGCAAATTTCTTGAAGGCATCACATATTGGTCTGTATCCTGTACATCGACAAACATTGCTACCTAGTGATTTTTCGATTTCAATCATTGTCAGTTTTCGTGATTTCATCAGACTGAAAATGAAGCATTCAATTAGTGTAAATTATAAATACCCAAATTACACGATTCCCTTACACTGATTCAATAGTTCTGCACTAGAATGAACATAGAGAGTTATGGACTTATAAAATTACTATACTAAATTGCTCTTTGGAATCGGTACTGTTTTTTTGTTACAATAGATTTTCTAGTGCTGGATTTTATCACCAGATTTGCTACTGCGATAATGTCACTTACTATAATAGTAAAACTAATAGGTGCTTCAATAGAATAGAAATAGAAAGCTTAATTTTTATTTAAATAAACTTCAACAGCAAGTACCTGCTTCTGAATTTGTCAGAGGAATTTACCATCAATGGCTCAGTAACCTAAAGAGATCTTGGTTTTTAACATTGGAAGCTGTCATTCATGCATTATGACATAATAATGACTATTATTCCTCTTTCCCCTCCAACTAAGCATAAAGCTTGTGTTAAGAGTAGGTACAACAATAGAGCAACGGATGGGGTTTGAACCGCCACGCCGACCTTTCGCATTTCAGTAAGCTCCTCAATTGTTGAGCTATTGAGGCTATAATTGCGCCACTTCATCATTGCAGAAGTAATAAAAATATAAAATTTTCATTTTACCTATACATATATAATGTGTTTATAAACACTCTTGTGAAATAAAAGATCTTGCGTTGCTCTGTAAAGAGTATTATGTTTTATTAACGCCCTGACATTTTACAAGAACCAAACACATAAGTTGTTAAAGATTATCTTACCTGTAAAGAGAAACAACAATTGAAGCTATTATTTCACTGTTATTAGGTATTGTTTAAACTTTAAATTCTAATTTTATATTATAATTCGAAATTCACTCGCACAGCTAACGTTTTAATAAAATAACAACCTGACAGTTGACACTTGACAGCTCTCTCGGGTCAATGCGCGGCAGATTCAAATTATGTGATCATAGACATAGATAAGTGATGACATTGACATAGACAAATAAATGAAGAGAAATAAATGGGCTTCCTAAGGTCATTTATACATATTCATGACCATCCCCGGAGAGCAGTACCCACACTGTGACCCGTTTGTCTCCGCGAGGGTTTTCTGCAGAGGATGATACCCATCCAACCGGTTTCCAACTTTCTCTATAGTTTCGATTTCCCAGTCCTGACATGATGTTATCAAAACCATGCACTGAAAAAATTATGATGGACAATTTAATAGATGTTGACCGTTTAACATGTTTAAAATGTGTAAGTACATCGGGAAAAGTTGGACAGCAAATAACGATTGAAAATGAATTCAAAAATATTAGTATAGTTATAGAAAACAAAAAAAATATCATTTACCGAGATACGATTAGGAGGCAGGAAAGTTTGGAACTGGATTATACGGGGTCGGTGTCAGATAGACAACAAAATATAGACAGAGACGTAAGAATCACCACGTACATCACTGATAATGACAGATATTAACTAAATAATAAAACTGTTTACCCAATAGTAAGTACTAAGTAGTATTACAAAATATAAATATTGTTGAAGCATACTCAGTTTGGTAGAGATTTAACTAAACGATTTACTTAACTAATTAGCAAAGCGAAAATAAATATCCTGACTCACTGACTGACTGACTCATCTATACGCAGCCCAATCCCTTACTCCAGCAGAGTGGTGGTGGAACTGTCGTGAACTGTAGTATAGTATAGACTTACAGAATTGACGCCTCATGGAACATCTCCATTGCATTTGGCGGCGCTGACGATGCAGGCGCCGCAACCGCCTTCCAAGCAGTTGTACTTCGTCCCGCGGAGGTTCAGGCTCCGATGGAGGTACTCCAGCAGAGTGGTGGTGGAATTGTCGTGAACTGTGGTATAGTATAGTCTTACAGAATTGACGCCTCGTGGAACATCTCCATGGCATTTGGCGGCTCTGACGATGCAGGCGCCGCAACCGCCTTCCAAGCAGTTGTACTTCGTCCCGCGGAGGTTCAGGCTCCGATGGAGGTACTCCAGCAGAGTGGTGGTGGAATTGTCGTGAACTGTGGTATAGTATAGTCTTACAGAATTGACGCCTCGTGGAACATCTCCATGGCATTTGGCGGCGCTGACGATGCAGGCGCCGCAACCGCCTTCCAAGCAGTTGTACTTCGTCCCGCGGAGGTTCAGGCTCCGACGGAGGTACTCCAGCAGAGTGGTGGTGGAACTCACTTCAGATCCAACTATAATAACATATTTTTTTCTACTATTAAAAGTTAACCTTGACTGCAATTTCATCTGATACAAAATATATTTAATAAAACGACTCCCAAAATCACTACAACCAGGATTCAGGAGTTGGAGCCAGATTTTTTTATGGGACCATTACGGAAACTTCAGCTGTTGATAAAAAAAAAATTTTGCAAATTGGTGCAGAAACCTTGAAATAATCGGTGTACATACATAGCTACATAAATACATTTTTTTTAAAACGGGCCGAATTGAGAACCACCTCCTTCCGAATACGAAAAATCTGAAGCCCCTGCATTTGTGGCTAGGCATAAAGAAATCTTATTTTTTATGTTGCTGATATTGAGGTTATATTTAATTAATACTTCTTTAATCAAAATAAATGGATGTTTACGATTCTTTCTGTAATTGTGGATATTTTCAATGATAGGGTGAAATAAAAGTTGTAGTAAAACATATAAATCGTAAAAAATAACACATTTTTTTAAAAATCAATTTAGGTTTTGACACGACGCGACGCCACAAAAGAGAGCCCGTTCACGGGCAATCTCCTTTGACGGAGTTATGGAGTAAAATCGATAAATACTATTTATTACCCATTGAAGAGCATAATGTGCAACATGTTACCTACCTGATGGTACAACCTTTATAGAAAAAAAAGAATTTTGAAAATTGGTTCTTTGGCAGAGTTATGCAGTACAATCGATAAAAAATTTGATCCCGTATCCCGACAAATCCCTAATTGTTTCGGGATAAAAACTACCCTATATGTTAACCCGGAGTATCAGCTACCAATGTACTAAATTTCATTTAAATCCGTTCAGTAGTTTTCGCGTGATGCGCGCACATACAGATAGACAGACAGACAAAAATCCTAGAAAAAATAGTTTTGGAGTCTTTATCGATAATAATGTTTCCTCCGATTAAAATTTTCAAAATATATTTCATATACGGAATTCGTCCAGTTACAGTTTTATTATAAGTAGGTATAGATACTAGCTTATGCTCGCGACTTCGTCCGTGGAATACATACCTTTCAAACACCCATTTAACCCACTTAAGAGATGGAATTTCGAAAAATCCTTTCTTAGTGGATACCCACTCTTTACAAAGAACTCCCCCTCCAAATTTCATGTCTCTAGGATGAGCGGCTTAGGCTGTGTGTGCATATATTATGTATAAGTATATATCAGTCAGTCAGGACTTTGAATTTTATGTATAAAAGATAGACTAAAGACTAATATTATAAAATATGTGGTTGTTACTTTGTTAATCTAGTATCTGAATATATAAAAGGAAAAGGTGACTGACTGACTGACTTCCGCCGAACGTAGACGTCCGCTGAAAAGGATTTTTTTGAAAGTGCGCACTGCACTTCCGTCATCCGAGTTCTATCCGTCATCCGTAAGAATACCAGCGATTATCTACGACATACTATATCATAAGCCATCATATAAAACAAAAAGGAACGTATTATCTCGGACTCGGATCGGATGAGGTCAGGCTCGCGCAACGAGGGTTCTGTACTACAGTCGTATTTTTTCGACATTTTGCACGATAATTCAAAAACTATGATGCATCAAAATAAATAAAAATCTGTTTTAGAATGCACAGGTGAAGCCCTTTCATATGATACCCCACTTGATATAGTTATCTTACTTCGAAATTGAAAATAATTAATTGTGAATTCATGACCACAGTTTAATTTTTTTTTGTGTGATGTAACTACAAATTCACGGTTTTCAGATTCGTCCCCTAATGTCTGCTATAAGACCTACCTATCTGCCGAATTTCATGATTCTAGGTCAACGGGAAGTACCGTGTAGGTTTCTTGACAGACCGACAGACAGACAGACATCAAAGTGATCCTGTAAGGATTCCATTTTTCCTTTTGAGGTACGGAACCCTAACAAGAAAAAATAAGCTAGTATCAGTACCCTTATTATAAATGTGAAAATGTGTTTGTTTGCCCTTCAATCACGTCGCAACGTTACAACGGATTGACGTGATTTTCTGCATGGGTATAGATAAAAACCTGGAGAGTGACATAGGCTACTTTTTATCCCGGAAAATCAAAGAGTTCCCACGGGATTTTTAAAAAACCTAATTGCACGCGCATCAGCTAGTAGAATATAAATATGATTTTCAACGTACCCGAATAGCGGCACCCGTTGACTTGGAAAGTGACTTTGTCCATGACCGCAACGCCAAAGCGAACCCGACGCACTGAAACGAGTTCTACAAACACGCTCAATCATCTTTGCTATGTAGATTAGGTCATAAAAAAATTTTAACATGCATTCGTTTGCGACTCCGTTCACTTTTTTAGGGTTTCGTACGTCCGAATGAAAAAACAGAACCTTTAATGATCACTCGTGTGTCTGTCTGCCTGTTCAAAGTCAAATGATTTATTCAAAATCTCTACGTATAAAAATGAATCGCTGAATGTGTTGCTGATCGCAAATCTCGAGAACAGCTGAACCGATTTCGCTAATTCCTTTTTCATAATATTCCTTGAAGTACGAGGATGGTTCTTACGGATAGAAAAATTTAAAAAAATCCTGATAAATAATCGACTGTTAGGCGGTTCTAGTAGCTAGTAGGTAATAAATTACTCTTTTTGATAGTCAAATGTTGGATTTGTACGATATAGTGGTGATAATTATTACGCAAACATAAAACTAAAGCTACGAGGGTTCCAAACGCGCCCAGGTCTGAGAAGAACCCACAACAAACTCAGCCGGGTATTCTTTTTATTATCACCACTTTACAAAATAATATATTTATTTAAATCTTAAACCATAAATCTTAACAATATACAATGTCAGTAACATAGTTAGTAAGAACGTATGAATAGGCCGCGTGACAACCCCTGTAATATTAAATAATGTATTATACAGTGGGTTAACTTTCCCATTCCTAAGTATTATAGTTGATGGAAGAAGTCTATAAACACTCTATAGTTTGTAAATCGCGGGGTAAATCTCTCAATATCGTGCATATAAACTTACATATTCATCGCACGGAACCCTCTCCAAGCGAGTTTAACTCACACTTGTCCAGTTTATTATTCACTAGATAATGCCCGCGACTTTGTCCGCGTGGTTTTTAGGTTTTTAAAAAATCCCAGGGGGAAATCTTTGATTTTCCGGGATAAATAGTGGCCTATGTCCTTCCCCGGGATGTAAGCTAACTCTGTATCAAATTTCATCAAAATCGGTTAAACTGTTGGGCCGTGAAAAGCTAGCAGACAGACAGACAGAAAGACAGACAGACCGACACACTTTCGCATTTATAATATTAGTATGGATTGTCCAGTTCATTTTTAGGGTTCCGTACCTCAAAAGGAAAAACGGAACCCTTATAGGATCACTTTGTTGTCTGTCTGTCTGTCCGTCTGTCTGTCAAGAAACCTTCAGGGTACTTCCCGTTGACCTAGAATCATGAAATTTGGCAGGTAGGTAGATCTTATAGCGGAGGACGCCTTATAGTAGAGGATGACGTTATGACCACGGAACAGAAAAAACAGTGGAAGTGCTAAGTAGGCGTGGCACGCGTGCCACAATTAAGCGTAGTTACGTAAAACTGATCCCAGTCGCGTTCTAACATCGCGTGGAGTTGGTAGTCTCGTGACAAATTCATATTGCCCTAGCAATGTTACTGTTCCGTTTTGGAGTGTAAAAATGATAGTAGGAGAAAAAATCTTAAAAATGGAGGTGTTTCGTATCATCGGTAAGCACGATTTTCATTGTTTTCTATAAAATCTTAATTTATTTCAATTTACTAATATTTAATAGAACGGTTAGTCAAAATCAACCTTAAACAATTAAGATAAAGTTTATTTTGGATTGATTCAATTCCGAAAGTACTTCGCTCCGTGTTCGCTACTCAAGTAGTGATGTGGCCAAGTCGAATATTGAATTTATCGATTGATATCGATACAAGGATATAAATAACTAGTAACGCAATAATTATAATTTATTAATGAGTGAGACGTTGCATTGATCACTAAATAGACATCAGTAGTTCCTCTAACCTTCATTTAAAATATTTTTAGGTTTCCCAAAGATGCAAGCATCAAAGAGAAATGGATAGATGCAACGGGTAGAGTTAATTGGATGCCAACCAAATCAAGCATGATATGCTCTGAACATTTTTTTAGAAGTCGATTTTATAATATCAAATAAAGGATATAGATATACGAAACCTACTGCGCTTCCATCAATGAAAATCGTTAAATTTTTTAATCAAGTAAGTAACCTTGTTTTATTTTATTACTTTCAGTAAGTATTGAAAATACTTGATATTATAATACAAAACAACACACCTCTTAGTTATATTTTTGTATGAAGATTGACTGACTAAATATCAAATTTAATTCATAAACACACTAATTAATTTTTCTCCTATTCATTTTTATATAGGTACTAGATGATGCCCGCGACTTCGTCCGCGTGGATTTAGGTTTTTAAAAATCCTGCGGGAACTTTTCAACTTTCCGGGATAAAAAGTAGCCTATGTCCTTTCCCGGGATGCAAGCTATCTCTGTACCAAATTTCATCAAAAACGGTTGAACGGTTGAGCCGTGAAAAGCTAGCAGACAGACAGACAGACAGACAGACAGACACACTTTCGCATTTATAATATTAGTACGGATTTATTCTCAAAATTTAATTTTGGTTTCAGCCACAAAATGATAAATGTGGTCACTCCAGGTTCTTCAAAAAGACAAAGTGATTCGGAGATTCCTGCGTCTAATCACGTTACCGATTTGATGAAGGCAATAGTTGAAATAGTTTATAGTTTTAGTTTTCTCTTATTTTAGAAGTTACAAGGGGGGGCGGGGGGGGAGACACATTTTACGACTTTGGAAGTGTCTCTCACGCAAACTACACAGACAGACAGAATGACGAATCTATAAGGGTTCCGTTTTTGCCATTCGGCTATCGCATTTATAAAATTAGTATGGATTTGGTACACGGGTAGCTTGCATCCTGGAAATTGACATAGGCAACTTTTTATCCCGGAAAATCAAAGAGTTCCCACGGGATTTATAAAAACGAAGTCACGGGCATCACCTAGCAACAATACACTTCGCTTGCGGTGACACTCGTAGGGACATCGTTTGGGTGTTTCTGTATCCTGATTCCTGGTGCCCTATTACTAATTACTAATTAGTTGAGTATTACGTATTAGTGTAATTTACGATTTTTTGCGACGCGACTTGTATTGTAAACAAGTGATAAATATTCCAACTTCCTTTTCCACGCAAAAAACCTTAATTTTTCCTTAATTAGGTAAATACCTACATTGACGTTCGTTAAACATTTTTTTTTATTATTTTTGTTCAAACATATTAAAACTAGAAAACATACGTACCTAAACTACCTCACAAAGAAGGACTAGATTCATGTGTGCAAAAAATCAAGTTTTTTGGCTTACGAGGCCTGATGGCGCAGTGGTGAGTGTTGTGGTCATATGAATGGGAGGTCCCGGGTTTGATTTCCGGCAATTTTAAAATTTGTAATATCTAAATAGGTTCATCAATTATCTCTCATCGCCGGCTCACTATTAACACGTCATCCTCCAGACCTCAAAAAATGAGATGGGGTTGGTTGGCCATAGTCCACCACGCTGTTCAAGTACGGATTTCAGAGTGAAGGAAAACATCGTGAGGAAACCTACATGTCTGAGAGGACATGTAGGTTTACCGTTATTATTCATGAGTTTTCTTGTAACGTGGGAAAATGTAGTTTAAAACACTTGCGTATAAAGTTAACATTTAATTACATAGTTACACTTAGTTACATATAACATTTATATATCAACCTTATATGGCTACATGGGGTTTATGCGGTACTTGCATTAGTATGGCTCCCGTACACATTGGGCCACAAAAGCCGCCGCCAGGCAAGACGTGGCGAATGTACGCCAGGACTCTCTAATTTAGGGTTAGATCACACAAAAAAAAATTAAATTGTGGTTATGAAATAATAATTAGTATTTTCAACTTTCGAAGTGAGTGACTATATCAAGTGGTGTATCATATGAAACCTGTACATTCTAAAACAGATTTTTATTTATTTTTATGCATCATAGTTTTTGAATTATCGTGCAAAATGTCGAAAAAATACGACTAGTACGGAACCCTCATTGCGCGAGCCTGACTCGCACTTGGCCGGTTTTTTGACAACGACCTCACCCAGTGGTAGTGGGCTTAGGAGAGCCGTACTACTTTAACTATTATTACTAGCTTATTCCCGCGACTTTGTCCGCGTGGACTACACAAATTTCAAACCCCTATTTCACCCCCTTAGGGTTGAATTTACAAAAATTCTTTCTTAGCGGATGCTTACGTCATAATAGCTATCGGCTTGCCAAACTCCAGCCCGATCCGTTCAATATTCGAGCTGTGCGTTGATAGATCAGTCACTCAGTCAATCCTTTTATATATTTAAAAAAAGAAGATAACTTGCAAACTAAAAAATGTTACCTCTCTTTATAATATTAGTATTATAGATTATTTAATTATTATTAATAGAATAGAATAGAATAGAATGTTTTTTTTTTATTCATGTAAACTTTTTAAAAGTGCTTATGAATAGTCAGGTTTAATTTACCACTGGTTCGGAATGCCGTTCCTACCGAGAAGAACCAGCAAGAAACTCGGCGGTTGCTCTTTTTAATTTTTCAATTTACAATGTTATTATACCGTACTATACAAGCCATTGCAGCCCCGTGCATTGCTGGAGCGAGTCAAATCCAAGCTTTTTTGTCGTTTACATAGTCTGCGACTGTATAATATGCTTTTTTTAGGAGCATACTTTTAACACACTTTTTAAACTTGTGTAAAGGCAAGTCTAAAATCTATCTATAAATTAATTAATGTATCTTCGCTAACAGACTTTACTTAAGTATTTAATTAATAGTGTTACTTTGTTGAATCGCAAGCACACAGCATAGATAATTTTTATAGGTTTGAGGCGAGACAAAAACAAAACACCAGTGTGAAAGAAATGAATAAAATAATTTAAGTAATTGAATTACAATTTTTCATTGTAAAAATATGATATTTATGATTTAACTAGCTTGTCTGCGCCACTTCGTTCGTGTGGACTGAAATAAATTGAAACCCCTATTTTAACTCCATAGGGGTAGCATTTTCAAAAATTCTTTCTTTTGCAGACGTCTAGTGTCTACGTCGTAATAACTAACTGCATGTCAACTTTCAGTCCTATCCGGCCAGCAGTTTGAGCTGTGCGATGATAGATCAGTCAGTCAGCTTTTCCTATTATAATACTCTACTCTATGTCCAAAAACCATGAATAATCTAATTTTATGATGATGACCCACTTGCTCGTTTGCGCGCTATTTTTGTTTAAAAAATCTTAGCTTCTGACACTAAAAGCTGCCACTCAAGCCTGTCCTGATGTGTGAAAGATGTAAAAGTATAAAATGTGTGTGGTAAGGTGGGAATGCCCTAACCTGAATACCATCAAGGCAAGACTGAATAGGAATATTCTCGGCAAGCGCGCTCCAACCTAGACCTCATAAAAAGCAAGCCTCACAATTAAAAGAAATACCCTTTTACCTGTACATATTCATGACCATCCCCGGGGAGCAGTACCCACACTGTGAACCGTTTTGTCTCCTGTTGCCGACTTTCTCTATAGTCTCGATGTCCCAGTCCTGACATGATGTTATCGAGACCATGCACTGGAAAGTGATGGTTATAAAAATACTGTTTGTTTCCTGCTAAGTACCTTTGAGGTAAGCGTAAATAGACATTTTCTAAGCAAGCGCGCTCTAATTTAGACTTCATCATTGCTTTCCAAATTATTGTTGCCAAACGCAAGCCTATCTTGTAATTTAAGAAAAACCTCGTTCTTTTTTTTTTGGCGCCGCAACCGCCTTCCAAACAGTTGTATTTCGTCCCGCGGAGGTTCAGGCTGCGACGGAGGTACACCAACAGAGTTGTGGTGGAACTCACTTCAGATCCAACTAGAAAAGAGTTTTTGAAGTAAAACTTCTTTAGGCGCAACTTGAGAGTAAACTCAGATCTTTTTTCGGATGGAAGTGACTTTCAAACGTCACTTTCGCGGAAAATGGCTACCAAATCAAACAGATGTTTTGAGGCTGCCATCTTTTATCATTTGTAAATGCAGTCTGGTACATAAGAAATGACGATATTTATCCTGACCTTCAAATTGAATACGTCTACAAAACATTACCAAAGCCCAAGCCCACGACCATAGGCTTCACCACCACGTCAACTCTTGCTGGCAAACTGAGCTCTGCTACTTACGCTGTTAGAAAGATTCGGCAGTTAACTGACGTGGAAACGGCAAAGATTTTGCTTATTTTCATAGTATCTATTATCACGTCTTAGGGAATGTAGGGAATAATAGGGAACCCCTTAATATGGGGTAAAGCGGCAGATATTGGGAGAATTTTTGTATCACAAAAAAGGGCAATACGCGCAATTTGTAACTTAAAACCACGCGATGCCCTTCGATAGAAGTACAAGGAAATAGGTATCCTAACAAGTAGCCTTTCAATATATTTACAATAGCATAATTTTTGTAAGACAAAATATTCTTAGTTACGAGAAAATTGGTGATCTACATGATAGTAGGCTAACCACTAGAAACCGTAATAAGCTTGCGACTCCGCCTCAGGAAAGTCCAAAAATCATTTGTAGGAATGGGTATAACCTTTTATAAGAAAATTCCGTAATCTATTCTATATTCGTGTAAAGAATTTGCCTTTACACGAGTTAAAAGAATCTATTAAAAGTATGCTCCTGAAAAAAACATATTACACAATCGAAGATTATTTAATTGGTAAATGAGAGTAGATTAGACCTGTCTTAACCCATTAGAGGTCAAATGAAAAGTACAAATATTTTTTTGGAACCACCTTTATTTATGTATTAATGCAGAACAAAGAAACATAAAATCAAAGAAAAAAATTATGAAAACATAGTTTTCAGCAAATTACAGGGGTGTACACAAATGAGTACACTGACCGTTTAAGTATGAAAATTTTCGAAACAATCTTTTTCGACACAAAGTGTTTTTAGGCACTTCTTACATTGCCAGCGCACTCTTGAATGACAAAGGACACACCGCAGCGGTTTTACAATTTTGGTGGGATAGTGTCCAATTCCATCTTGAGGCAGCCCTGGAACTACTGATGCAGACTGGCGCGATTTTCTTTGTTCACCTTGGCGTAGATAAAATCGTGCAATTTGACGGCGGAACGCGAGTTGATCCATGGGAGCATCATTAGTTTTCACATGTATACGCCAGGAATTAGCAATAACCATGTCCAACATATATGTAAATAGCACCCACCACCACTTTTTACCATGAACAGCAATTCGATATAGCGAGATGGACTGATCCAGTTCATCAACTCCACCCATATTTTTGTTATAATTTTGGAACAATCGTGGTATCGCCACGTCGGTCTTCTCTCGCTTTACTGGACACCATCGCTTGACAGTCCCTAGTGGTTCAATGCTATCGTAGTTGGTTGCCATTGTACACACACTATTATCTTTCCATCTTACCATAAGTACCTCACTTCGCTTGTCAAACCTGTAGTCGTAAGAGGCACGGTCTTTCTTTTTCATGTCCTTGGTGCTAGTCAGTGTACATTTTTTAGTTCTGTTTTCTCTTATAGTCCCTGTAGCACGGTAGCCTAGGTTTTTCAAGTCTACCAAAAGATCGTAGCTGGTAAAAAAGTTGTCAAAAAAGACCTCGTGATTTTCTGGGGTACAATTCAGTTTTTCCAATAAATTTTTGACAACGCGAGAACCCAATGGATCCGAAGTTATTACCTGGGATTTTCCACAGTAAAAATCAAACGAGTAACAGTATCCTGTAGAACTAGCCGCTACCCAGTTTTTATATCCGAATCGAACTGGTTTTCCACGAATAAACTGTTTAGCAGGGTGATGGCCAAAATATTTAACCATTGATTCGTCTACAGAGATACCATCATGAAATACACCCCACTGTAAAAACTTCTGCATAAGAGCATCGGCCAATGGTCTTATCTTGAACATTTTATCAGTCGAAGTTCCTGCCAAGTTGTTATCGACAAGATGAAGGTTTCTTTTTATATCTCGAAACCTATGCCTTGATATGGCTCGAGCAATCAGTTCCACGCGAATATCTTCGTCTAAACTCCAATACATTGGTTCTCGAGGTAGCTTGTGGTATCCAGATAATATCAAGACCCCCAAAAACTTTTTCAAATCACAAGAATCTAGCTGGAAATCATGTCTGTTGTTTTGATTTGAATAAAGTATACTATTAGATATAATGATATCAACAATATCTTCATCAAAGAGTTTTTCAAATATTTGCACAGGGTTTAGGCCCTTTAGTTCTTCACGAATGGCATTTGTCTTATCACAGACTTCGGAAGTACGCTGAGAAGTTGAGGTGTATGAAGGTGGACATTTATGCCAGGTTGGGATTGTTCGGCGAGTAACATCTTGTCGCCTTCTTTTCGACGCCAGCGGTTCATTGTCACTGTCATCGCTACTACTATATTCGTTACCACCATCCGTACGATTCGTAAATATCTCAATAGTACCAGGCACGTCATGCGGTATGAACGACGACACCATATCCTCATCGGCTCCTTCTTCTTCATCAGTCAACGCACTTGGATCAGGTGGTATGATAGCCAAATCAAACTCATCATCATCGCTATCATGCAAAATGGCGTCAACAGCCTCTTCAAGTCCTTTGTAGTTGTTTCGTGCCAAAAATATTTGTTGTTTGCTCATTGTTAGGAATCTGAAAAAAAAAAAATTTACTTATGGATGTTGTCATTGTACACAATCGAGTACAGCAAGATTTATATAGCTACAGTTTTATTGTAATTATAGCTATTTGATTAGAATGTTCTTTAAAACTTACGTTGACATGTACTGTATGGTAATTGAATGTGAAAACCAATAATTATACAGTAATTATTATAATATTTCCAAAATTATTCACTTACCTGCATAGTACTCCCGTGACACAACTTCGACTGAGATTTTTATTCAAAAACAATCACACTACTCACATAATATTTATCTGTAGCTTTGATCACTATTGTTATGAAATAAAATATCAACAACAATACCGTCAATTGTTTGAAATATAAAACCTACACTTGATGATATGGCTGTACACAATTGAGTACAGTGACTTCTAATGGGTTAAACCATGTGATCTAAAACCACTGGTTCGGGGCACATCGGCTGGATGTTTTCTAAGTCTATAACGGACACAGGTAGAAACATTTTTTGTGTTTTATATATAGAAGTTTTATTATAGTATTTGTAGGTAAAATAAAAATGTTAAAATATATTTTTTATATTTACTTATATTTTTTTTTATCAAACGATTCTGTAGGTGCCTACCTAAATAGCAATATATTTATTTTATTTTGATACTTACACGAATGACTGACGCCATTGACTCTGAAAGTAACTTTATCCAACTTATCCATGACCGCAGCCCCGCCCCGCCCCGCCCGCCCCGTCCGCCCCGCCCGGAGAGAAAAAGATTTAGTGAGGAAATGCATGAAACAATTTTGTCTCGTGGAGTAAAATTGCTAAATTGTACAAATAACCTTTATTGTTTTACGTCAGATAAAAAAATTACATAATGTTTATTTACAAAATAATATACATAATATTATACAAAATGTAACCAAAACGCTAGCAAAAACGAAAACAGGTGATCAGGTGAACATATCCGGAACATCACTATAATACTGATGATTACTGATAATATGATAACACCAAAAAAAAACGCGAAAAAATCCAAAAAAATCCTATATTTTGTAAAAGTTTACGATATATTGCAAATTTATTATAAAACATCTGACTGACGCTAGAGGTCAGCGAATGTTGCGTCAGTAGGCCATTCGGAGTCAATGCCACGGCGTAGACGGGACATTGACCCGAGTTTTGCACGCTATACATTGCGGGTTTGAAAAATACTAAATCATTAAAACTACAAAATAAGGCTAATGGTTATTGGTATTGGATTGTGTTTAGGTAGTATAACGATAACGCTAAATGTCTGCTAACGTTCTGGTTACACCCTGTATAGATAAGCTCAAAAACTGCTGAGTCTAGCAAATAGTACATCATGAAATACCTCTACAACTACCTGTTAAAAATGTGATAGTAGTACGCGACAGGTCGAGATGGCAATGGAGGTATGAGGCGGGAGGGCGCCTCGCACACCCGCACGTCACCCGCGCACCCGTACAGGGCTAGCGCTATCCCGCCATCCCCCATACCCATCCCGATTCGACCTGTCCTATACGACAGGTCGAGATGGCAACCTACACTTAAAATTTCCATTACGAAGAAACGGTTCACATTTTTTAATACTATGTGAATCATTCTTTACCAATATTATTATAGTTTAGCCAAACAAATAATTCCTATGCTCCATCCCCGTATTCTTCAAGGATAAGGAATCCCCGGAATAGAGTATAAAGCATGTATTAAATAAATAAATAAATAAATTATTTTATACATTTTAAAAAACAAGTTTGCCCGTCTGTCTGTCCGTTGCCTATGAGTTAGCGTGAAAACGTTTGTTTCAAATGACCCGTCTATTGCGTAGAAGGTTTTAAAATATAGAAGTAGTTGTAATCAGTAGAATTTGAAATGGTCAGTATTGACTGCGCACGCAACACCGATTTTGTCCACGGTGAAAGGTCCATCTGAAACAAAAAAAATTGATCACACAACAACAAAAAAACCGACCAAGTGCGAGTCAGACTCGCGCACTGAGGGTTCCGTACTACAATCGTATTTTATCGATATTTTGCACGATAACTCAGAAACTATTATGCCTAAAAATAAATAAAAATCTGTCTTAGAATGCACAAGTGGAAGCACTTTCATACGATTACCCACTTGATATAGTTATCTTACTTCGAAAATTTGAAATACTAATTATTAGTTCATGACCAAAATTTAATTTTTTTTTGTGTGATGTAACCACAAATTCACGGTTTTCAGATTTTTCCCCTTATGTCTGCTATAAGAGCTACCTACCTGCCAAATTTCATGATTCTAGGTCAACGGTACCCTGTAGGTTTCTTGACAGACAGACAGACAGACAACAAAGTGATCCTATAAAGGTTTCGTTTTTCCTTTTGAGGTACGGAACCCTAAAAAAACATTGTTGGATTTATAATATAAGTGAAGTACAGAATATTATATCACCTATAGGGAACCATTGCGTTATAGGTATTCCGGATTCTTGCCTCAAGGCGGCGATGGCTGCTCTCAGTGCAAAAGCTACAACGATGCCCATGCATGTCGCCGGTTCACCAGTTCCTAGATAATCAAAAATTTATGAACGGTTTTACAGCCGTACTCAGAGTCGCTTAATCGTTACTTAAGTTAAGTTAAAACGAGACAGAGCTATATCTCTTACATAAATCTGTCTCGTTTTAACTCTATCTTAAGTAACGTTTAGCGACTCTGAGTACACGACATTAGAAAAGTTAGAGGAGCGTGCCCGAGATCAAAACTTCCACCTCTATATTATAATAAGCCGATGTCTTAACCACTTAGGATATCATTCTATTTAAAGATATAAAAAGATAGAATAGATTAAAAATACCTTTCGCTCCAAGAATGAGTTCGGTGCTAAACGAGCGTTTCCTGAAGTAAATCCGGAAGTCCTGGGGAATATCCCGGGCCTGAGGCACCCAGTAGTCCCAGGTTCGGTTGGTGAGCAATTCGCCGGTATCGGGATCGTAAACCAAATGTTCGTGAGTCCAGTAACCAGTTCCCATGATGAAAGCACCTTCAACCTAGAAAACGAGGATTCTTTAACTTTTACTCACCTTAGTAAACTATACATCAACATCATCAACCCATCACCGGCTCACTATTGAGCACGGGTCTCTTTTCCTAATGAAAACGGCTTAGCCAAAGTTCTCCACGCTCGATGGCCAAGTGAGGATTGAGATCCTTTGAGATCATTCTGGAGAACTCTCAGGTATGTACGTTTATTCACCATGTTTCCTTCATCATCAAAGCAACTGATACTTAATTGTTTAAAAGGCCAGCCTAAAATATTAATGATAATAAAAATTTAACTCAACTTACTTGACCCACATCAATTTCAGGATTGACACTTCGCCCAGTGTCTTCCAGTAAATCTGCTCGTATGAACTGCCATTCTCCAGTAAGACCATCAACTTCGACTTCAGCCAAAGCTATACCATAAATATGATACACCTGGATGTCCTTCGCAGTAACTAAACTGTGAACTTGTAAGTCAACCTCCATTTCGTAAGCCTTTTTTATTAATTCTTCCCAAGAAGGATTGGTCAACTGAGTTCTGACTGGCTCTAATCTGCTCAGCAGTTCTTCACAACATCTTCGAACGCCAATACCAGCATTTTGGGATGTAAGACTACCTCCAGACGGAAAGCCGTTAGGCGAAATGACAGTATCGTTAGGCTTCACTTGAATCTTCTCCACGGGTATTTTGAGGAAATACGCACATATTTGCGTGACTCTTGTATTAACACCTTGGCCCATTTCAATACCAGAATGTGTGATCACCACTGTACCATCATCATTATAGACAGACATGTTTACATCAAAATATTGATATCCAAAAGGGGTCCATCGAAGAAAACTAGGTCTTAAACCACGTTTCTTCCATCTGTTCTCTGAATTGAATTTTTCGACTGCAGCCTTCCTTTCGACGTATTGAGCATTAGTTTTTATTGTCTTAGCCATTTCTTGTAAATCACGGTGATTAATTCTGTCTAAATTAGCTAGACGTACATCAAATGGGTCCAAATTTAATTCATAAGCTATTCTTTCGAGAATCACTTCAGCCATTGCTATATGCTCCAAAGTACCTAAAGATTAAAAATCAATATTGAAAAAAACTATATTGTACAACGTTTAACAAAAGAAAAATAAGTTTATCAAAGTTTTGTTTATCAAAATTTTTGCAGCCTATCTTATATTTAGATTAATTAACAAAACATGTGCTATCATTGTAAATGATTATTTGCAGTATTAAGGATGATCATTATAATAATCATGACACCAAAGGGATTGTCATAAAGAGTTGAAAGTGAGTGAAAATGACAATGATCAGTGCAAGAACCTTCTAGTTCGGGCCTACAAAGAACTAAAGTACAATGTTGATGATAATGAAATAATTAAAACCTATGATAAACCGTATAAAAGAAACCGTAGTGTGTGATGCCCTCGAGCACGATGGATCGACGATATCAAGATGGTTGTGGAAATTGGTTGGACGAGGTTTTAAGGCTGAGGTGTGGTGGCGCTCATTATCAAAAGCATTTATCCAACAATGAACAAGCTCATAATAATGAAGATAATGATTGTGATGATAATGGTTGTGATGATAATGATAATGAAACCGTATATAAGAACATACCAGGAGAACGGCACCAAGTGTTAGATGGAGTATCAGTAATTGCATGAAAAGACTTGTAATTCCAAGTGTCCTTATCGTAACAATTATAATACGCATCAGCGGCTATTAGAAGCAGATTTTCATTGACCATGTAACCATTGTCGCTGTATAATTCATAATTCACGTATTGAATTTCTCCCCTTTTATTGACTCGAATCTGGCAAAAGTAGGTAGTAGAAACAATTAAAACCAAAAACATATTGAAATTATAGTCCATTCAATTTTATGACACTATTATTATTTTTAATAAAAAATTTAAGATCAACTAAATCCAGTGAACGACATAACATCGAAATATTTCGTACGCTCCATTATGGCATAACGAAATCTCTACCGTATTGGGCTGTGCATTTGTACTCTACCGCACGGGTCTTCAGTTCGAATGTACTTCTGTCTGTCACAGAAGTGACACCAATCCCGCTCGTGGCATGGCCAGTGTCGCATGACACAGTATGAACCAATCATGAAACTGTAGTGACTTACGCTAATTTAATTAGTTGGTTACCGTGTTCAACAAACCTAATTTTTGTGGTCTCTATTTACGAATAGCAACAGTTGAAAACGCACCTTTCTATGCTTTGTGGTTCACTAAATAAAACTGCAGAACTGTAATAAGAACGCTAGCAAAAACTTAGAATTATTATTATATTACACCAATGCAATCCAGTACTAATAACCATTTGATTTAAACTTGTAGTTATAGTGATTTAGAATTTTTCAAACCCATTGTATAGCGTGTAAAACTCAGGGTTAATATCCCGTCTATAATGCGGAATTGACCTTGTGGCACTTATCTACGCAACGTTCGTGGACCTCTAGTGTCATTCAGATGTTTTATTTGCATTGCAAACTTTTAGAAAATACAGATTTTTATTTATTTTTTCGTTTTTTTGTGGTATCTTAACAGTAGTCATCAGTACTATCACCTGTCTTCATTTTTGCCAGCGTTCTACTTACACTATTTGTAGCTTTAGTTAATTTAAGGCTCAATACCTCAAAGTTCGTGGAGCTTGGTAATCTTTTTCCCATTGCCCTCATGTTGTTGGTAAGGGATTGTATAAATCGGCAAGGACGATTGAGCTTGTACGTCACTAAGCTGCAAGCTATGGAGACTTGAGTAGCACGGGACAGCTTGTAGCCGTAGCCGCCGCCCAGTCGACGAACGGAGACGTCAACTCTATCACAAAAAAAACATAATAAAGAACAATAATAATTATTTTGGTAGAGCACTAGTGTATTGCCCCGAACTAGACCTCGCATGCTTTAAAAGTACGCTTACACGGGCAATTGAAATTCCGCAATTCCAGGCAATTTAGTCAATTACTAGTTTATGCTCGCGACGTCATCTGCGTGAACTACACAAATTTCAAACCCCTGTTTCACCCTCTTAGGGGTTGAATTTTCAAAAATCCGTTCTTAGCGGATGCCTGCGTCATAATAGCGATCTGCATGCCAAATTTCAGCCCGATCCGTCCAGTAGTTTGAGCTGTGCGTTGATAGATCAGTCAGTCAGTCACCTTTTTCTTTTATATATTTAGAAAATTAAATGAAACAAAGCAGTTATTAATGATACTGAGCGTTAAAATTATTATGATGAAATACCTGCTTTGATTTAATTTTAGTACTCTTTGAGCCATTGTATGTACTGCATCTAACCATTGCGTCGCAGAATGAATTCGTATGCCTTCTTCTATAGGTTGTGTTACACATACTAATGTCTCCATAGTAAAGGGATACTGCCAATAAATTGTATTGTCACCTATTATCACGTTCGTCACTTCGGTACCTGTTCTTTTCGCCACTTGAGTGTTGAATAAGGTAACTTTGGAAGGATCATTTTTAGCTTTTTTGACATCAATAACGGGTTTCCTTACGTTATTGTAAGTGACGTGAACTAAAGTGGCCGCTTTTTCGGCTATTTTTTGAGATTCAGCTACGATAATGCCCAGAGGTTGATTAAAATATTTAACTTCTCCATTGCATAGCAATTCCTCGTTAGTCGTGTTAAATAAGTTCACAGCAGGCGTAAAGCTATTTACACCGGGTATATCAGATGCCGAGTAGAATGCAATTACCCCATGTTCTTTCTACAAAGTAAAGAATAAAATTTTTGCACATATACATATTTCAATTGAATATTTTTTTATTTTTTTAAGTTATAATATAATCTTACCAAAGCTTTACTGGGATCAATTTTATCTATAGTGCCTAATGGTACTGTAGTCAAAACAAATGCTGCAAAGACTTCTCTTGGAAGAGTTGGTAAATCTTCAGTGTATGTAGATTCTCCAGCACATTGAATCTAAAATTAATCATCTGTTTTATTGGCTGTTAAAAAGTTAAATTATCAAATAAACTAAATTAATTAATCCGTATCATCATCATTATCATTATCAACCGATAGACATCCACTGCTGGACATAGGTCTCTTGTAGGGACTTCCAGCACCCTTCCGGCTCCCTGCGAGTCGTTTGGTCTGTCTGTCCAGCAAGTGGGATCTTCTAACGCTGCAATTTCCTTAATCCTTATTGTACTTAATTCTAAAATAAATTTAATTGCATCTCTTAAAACTTCATTGATTCCACTACAGCGAAGCATGGTTCCCAAGATGCTGGCAGCATGACCTCTTTGGATGACCAAACTTATTATTTGGTAAAGGTATATGCCAGCTCTTAGATCCCCATTAGATTTGGTAACGCTTTTAGAGACTTCTTCAAAAAGGGCTCGAGCCTCTGGATCCAACGAACCTATTATATCTGTTTGTACCACAGAAAATTCAACTTCAAGAGTACGCATATACAATGTTGCATGAAAACCAAATCGTAAAACGTTGGCGGGGGACAGGGGAGAATACTTTGTTGTGATTGGCGGACTTAAAAGTCATGTAATCAACACAATGTGCGGAATGAGGGTACCGACTACCGAACGGGCGTGGGCAGACTTTTATGCTAAGCAACTGCCTAAGCTTGGCGATCGCGGTTGTCCGGCTATTAGACGTCAGCTATAGGTCTGTGGTTTGTACTCACCAATGCTTCAAGCTTAGGTATAGGTTTATTCAATGGCCATAACGTAGGGTTGGTGTCGAATATTTGCCGTCCCTCTGACACCGGCCTTGTTTCGTTTAGCTTGATGGCTCCCGACGCCACTCTAGCATTGAGCACATTTGCTGGGATCAATGAAAGCAGACCCTGAAAATAATTACCATATTATAGTATAAATAAGCAATGAGAGCCTAGTGTTTAATACTTTCGCCTCCTATTCAGGTGGTTAGAAGTTCGATCCGAAATCCGTGGCATTTCTAAAATTTCTTATCTGTCTGTCTGTCAAGAAACCTATAGGGTACTTCCGTTGACCTCGAATCATAAAATTTGGCAGGTCTTATAGCACAAGTAAAGGAATGATTTTTTTAATCTGTTATAAAATATTTATAATCATTGTAGATAATTCCGCCGGACTGGCTTCGTAAAGGTTTCCCTCTTTTTGAAACGATGCCATAATACAACTTTAAATTATTTTTTGGGGGTTTAACAACTCTAGGTTTATAATTATTTTGAACTGGATGCGACCGCACTCTTGAACAACGGCTGACAAAACGTTTGAGACAGAGATAACGCTCTACGAAGCTGAAATAAGCCGAATGTCTCTTTCTAAAGGTCGATGTTCATCACTTTCGGCCGCATACTGTACCTACCTTGTAAAACAATCCTAAAGCAACTTTTCGTCTGTACTCCACAGGTGGGTCGGGTAGACTTTCCGTCACCACCAACTCGTCTTTCAGTACTTTTATAGCTCCTTGCAGAGTATCATTCCCGAACAAGACCCTGCCGTGCAGATACCGTTCAGTTCTCGTTGCTCGGATGAACGTTGGTGACAGACCTCCATAGACAATCCTAGAGCCAACAACTCTGTATGCTGCATCGAGCCTGTATATAAATCCTGCGTGTATCAAAGCATGAGCGTTTTGAGCTCGGGGCATTATCTGTAATTTCAAGTAAATTTTTCACAATTCTTATATATAAAAGGAAAAGCTGGACTGACTGTCTATTGATCTATAAAGGCATAGATCAAACTACTGGACGAATCGGACTGATATTGACATGCGCAGTATGATGTAGACATCCGCTATTGGTTTAGTGTGGTCCACGCGGACGAAGTCGCAGGCATAAACTATTATTTAAAAAACGGTCAAGTGCGAGTCGAACTCTCACACAAATGGTTCCGTGACATCGTATAAGAATAACATTTTTTAATTTTTAGGGTTCCGTACCTCAAAAGGAAAAACGGAACCCTTATAGGATCACTTTGTTGTTTGTCTGTCTGTCTATCTGTCAAGAAACCTACAGGGTACTTCCCGTTGACCTATAATCATGAAAAATAGAGTCTTATAGCTGGTATTAAGGGAAAAAATCATAGTTTTTGAATTATGGTGCAAAATGTCGAAAAAATAAGACTGCAGTACGGAACCCTCATTGCGCGAGCCTGACTCGTACTTGGCCGGTTTTTTATAGTTTATATTATTTTTTTGTTACAGCAGCAATAGGAATACACATTCTGTGAAAATATCAACCCTCTACTTATTACGGTTTACGAAGTACAACCCGCTGACAGACAGACGGACGGACGGACAGCGGACTGAGCTCTCGCGTCACGTCATCACACCCTTCCCGCATCACTCCACTACTGCAAGAACCTACCCTGCTTCACGATCGCAATCACCTCTGATTGGTTGATGCTCGCTCACTATTGGCTACAATGCATTGTTAACACAAGAATAGCACAAATTCAGTCAATCACAACAATTGAGATTGTAATAATGATTGATGCAGGTTTTACGAAATCGCCCTACAGTTAAGTATGCCTTATGTTATGCCTATAATTTCGGATGTTCACAGATATGTCCAGATATGCAACTAGCGTGGCCTACTTGTGAAATGTTATTCCGTCTATTTTACGTTCGCTTCGGCTATTGTAGCCTAGTATAGTATACTGCAACCCACCATAGCACAATAACTTCAAAAACAACAAAACGAATCAATTATTTATTTATAATACTTGAGTCAACATAACCTCACTTCACGTTGTTTGCCAAAATCTCACGTACAAATACATTTTGGCAAACAAACAAAAAGTGGCCACGGTGATAAGGAGTAAGGACAAAACATAATAATTTTGTCACGTTCTAATAAGCATTTAGCTATCTCGCTCTAACAGTAAGTGTCACAATTGGGCTACTTCTAATAGTCCTTGTTCTGAGCGACTGTTGGAGTATAATTGAGTAACTAATGACTTGATTAATTTGCCCAATAGAATCGATTGTTGAGGTTAGATTTATACAGTTGCATAGACTAATTAATTTATCAGTAACTAATAATTAGTAATTAACATATTTTACCTTGTAAGTAACAATTTTGTGGTCACTAGTTAGCGGTGGCAAAAGAATGTTGATTATTATTTTGTTCGTCATATCCTCGCGGAGGAAATCTTGCATGCTCAGATATTTGAATCTTCCCGGACCTACCACTAAAACAAATTTGGAATTATTTATCAATTAACAATCCATACTAATCCTAATCCTAATCCTAATAATATTACAAATGTGAAAGTGTGGATGTTTGGATGTTTGTTACTCAATCACGCAAAAACTACAGGACGGATTTGGCTGAAATTTGGAATGGAGGTAGATTATACCCTAGATATTTGTTTTTTTTTTTTTTTTAATACAATAAAACTTAAAGCTAGCCTTATCTAATTACTATATAAATCATGACCGCGTGAAATGGTGCCAAGAATACTGGCTGCATTTCCGCGCTGGACAGCCAGGCTGATCCGCTGCGCAAAAAATGAGCCAGCCCTTCTGTCACCAGTTGAGGCTATTAATCGCGGTGAAATGTCTCGTAAAAAATTTTTAGCACTAAGACTCCATGGCCCCAGGGTCTCCACGGCAAACGGCACAAAAATGTAACTCTCTATAAGAGAGGCATACTTGCGCCGCTTGCCCTAGATTAACATTACTTTTTATCTCGGGAAATCAAAGAGTTCCCATGGGATTTTAAAAAAACCTAATCCACGCGGTCATCGTCGTGGATTCGGTTTTTTTTAAATCGCCTTTATTAAAATGTATAAAACGAGCTGATGCCCGCGACTTCGTAGTCGCGGGCATTATTGCTTAGTTTCTAATGAACCGGTTTCACCGGATATTAGTGCCTACTTATAATTTGTTAAGAACAGCATACCGACCTAGGCAAACAGTTTTATTTTTAAGGGTATAATAATTCGTCATCATCATTATCTACTCATCACTGATCCACTAGAGCACGGGTTCCCTCTCAGTATGAGAAGGGGTTTGGGAACATAGTCCACCTCCCTGGCCAAGTGCTGGCCCTTAGTCAATACCTACTCACTTATGGTTAGTTGAGCACCCACAGTTTCAAGCAGGAGAAAAATATCCGATTTAAATTCATTATGACGATTCTTCAACATCAAGTTACCAGCTATAGTTCCTAGCTGGAAAAATGAAAAAAATTTATAGTTATATCTTATATTACATTATATTATATTATATTATATTATATTATATTATATTATATTATATTATATTATATTATATTATATTATATTATATTATATTATATTATATTATATATATTATATTATATTATATTATATTATATTATATTATATTATATTATATTATAAGGGGAAATGATGATAAATAAGCTTGGAACTCGAAAAGATAAGTCTCTTCTTGTTTTGCGGTCAGGTAAGCAGAAACCAAAGACACAAGGATTTAGGTTTATTAATCCCGTGGGAACTCTTTGACTTTCCGGGATAAAAAGTTTTTTTTCAAATTTCATCAAAATCGGTTGAATGGGTGGGCCGTGAAAGGCTAGCAGACAGACAGACAGACGGACAGACAGACATACAGACACACTTTCGCATTTATAATATTAGTATGGATTTTTTAATTATCTAAGAATGTGTTATTTCAGATACAAAACAAATTAGACTACAAGAATAAAAGGCATCCCACTACATTTTTATAATTTATAAATGCCATAGGCCATTTACCACCTACCGGCAAAGCCGTGCCGCCAAGCGATTAAGCGTTCTGGTACGGTGCCATATAGAAACCAAAGGGGCATGGGTTTAATAAAAACTGCCATACCCCTTCCAGGTTAGCCCGCTTCCATCTCAGACACTACATCATCACTTACCACCAGCGGAGTGATTCGCTAACTCACTTTCTAACACTGAATGATAGCCACTGGGCTCATTTTTTAATCCCTTGAAGGTTTTCTACGAAAAAATATTTTACTATCGCCCAGTGAAGCAGCAATGTAGAACCAACCAACCTTGGCGGCTATCATAGTGTGAGACACTGAGTTAGCGATTCACCTAGCAGGTGAGATTGCAGTGAAGGGCTAATTTGTATCTGAATTTTATAAATACTTACATTTCTAACTGTTATATGTGCAACAAGATTTAAATGGTCATTGAGCACATTGAGATAACCAAAATTATCAGCACTTCCTACAGTTTCAAATATGTGGATGAGCTCTGTAAGGGTATGGCCAGAACCAATCACCAAATTTTGATCCATATAGTAGGTTTTCAATTCTGATATACCACTGATGTCTATGAGTAATTTTGGATACTCTAATATTGGATATACACCTGAAAAAAATATAAATCATCTAAAATTACATCTTATTCCCCATAATGGCCCCGATTCTCTAGTCTCTCTCTAAACTAAATTTAGAGTATCTGCATCCTTTTATTTTTACTAATGCTAAAAAAGGAACGGAACATGACTTTCACATTTAAAGACTCTAAATTTTAGTGCACAATACAAATTTAAACAGTAGGTTCGCGAGTGCGTGCTAAAATCACGGATTTTACCATCTAAAAATTAAATTTAGAAATTTCAAACTGCTTCTGTCCTTTTCATATTACAATAGTAAGAAGAGGGTGCGAATACTCTAAAATTAGGTTGTGCTTAGAATCGGTGCCAATGGGGCCAATTCTCTTGTACACTATCTCTAAACTAAACTAAATTAACAGGTCTAAATCTAGTGCTATCCTTTTCCGCAAGCAACATTATGAAAAGGATAGCAATAGATTTAGACGTGCCATTTGAGTTTAGTTTAGAGATTGTGTACAAGAGAATCAGCCCCAATGTCAAGTTAAAATTGCTTCAAGAATTATATTAGAGTTTGATTTATTAAGTGAGTAGATATTTAGTTCTGACTCAACAATAATATTAATCAATACCAGAAATAAAAAAGATAATAAGTACCAGTCTATTCGAAATTCATTTTTGTACTACGAGTAAGTATAATCGTTCCCTAAAAGCACTTTTCTCACAATATATGTATGTAAAAAGCTGTGATATCCGGTTAGGACAACCAGCTTCTAATCGGGGGTCGGGAGTTCGATCTCGGGCGGCCTCTAACTTTTCGGAGTACGCACATAGCGTTTTAAGTAATTAAATATCACTTGCTTTAACGGTGAAGGAAAACATCGTGAGGAAACCTGCATGCCCGAGAGTTCTCCATAACGTTCTCAAAGGTGTGTAAAGTCTACCAATCCGCACATGGCCAGCGTGGTAGACTATGGCCAAAACCCTTCTCACTCTGAGAGGAGACCCGTGCTCTGTAGTGAGCCGGTGATGGGTTGATCATGATGATGATGATGATACTACTGACACTTAGACTCTTTTATTTCTGGTATTTTTTTTAGTTTTTGTAAGAATATGTTGTATAGAAGCAGGCGTTACTTTGCGGAAGTCAATGACATACAATGAACCAAAAGCTTAATATGCTGTAATCCGCTGAAACAGGTCGAATCTGTATGGTGCAACATGCAGCATGCGAAATGCACCGCCCACCACACAAATCCCAAAAATGATTGGTGTGGTGCTACGTGGTGGTGGTGCGTATTGCTTGCCGAGTGGCTGCTTTTCCTGCATGGTTAGCAGTGGGAGGGCGGGCGGTGCATTTCGCATGCTACATGTTGCATCACACAGATTCGACCTGTTTCACCGGATTACAGCAAATTAAGCTTTTGGTTCATTGCATTTGTAAGAATTTCTTAAAAATAGTTATATCCATCTATTTAGTATTTCAACTTTAATACGTTTATGCTATTCTCAACTTTTATTTCCTGACTCTATAATATTTCGTTTACCTTTCCCTGTGTTACCCGCAACAAGCATATACGACTGAGTGCGTCTTGCTTGCCATATGGCAAAAATGTCGGGCAACTCATAAACTCTGTACCAATCTCTATTATCACGCAATTTTATATGTATCACTTCATTCCTAGACACCACGCACCAGTCGGAGTCATCACAGTCGCTTTTAGAGCAGACTTCTCCCGATTTCTCACATATTTTCAAATCTTCAATATCTGGTACTTCTAATGGGTTAGGAGCGTCTGAGGAGAACTTTTTAAAAGCTTCCAAGATCGGTCTGTAGCCGGTACATCTGCAGACATTGCTGGCTATCGCCTTCTCTGTTTCCTGCATTGTGAGCTTTTTTGATTTCATGAGACTGAAAATTGAAAGTAAGTTAATTGACTTTATGTAACAATCGATGAGGCAATCCTAGTCAAGTGATGATTAGCAAGTCAGACCAAGATCTACTTATTTGTTATTATTTGTTCTTTATCTGTACTATTATCATTTTCTGTGTTCTCATATAATTTATGTCAGCATCAGCAACTTAAAGGCAATAAAATTTATGATTTATTTATTTATGAAAGGTCAAAGTTTTATCATCACCACCAACCCGTCGCCGGCTCACTACAGAGCACGGGTCTCCTCTCAGAATGAGAAGGGTTTAGCCCTACCACGCTGGCTAAGTGCGGATTGGCAGACTTCGCACACCTTTGAGAACATTATGGAGAGCTCTCAGGCATGCAGGTTTCCTCACGATTGTTTCCATCTCCGTTAAAACAAGTGATATTAAACACACATAGGTAACTCCGAAAAAAAAGGTGCGCGGCCGGGACCGACCTCCTGACCCCCCGATTAAGAAGCCGACATCTTACTAGGCTATCACCAAGCTACGAGTAGGTACCTATAAGTAGATAATATTGTAATCAGTATGGAGAATAATAAAATTAGTTACAAGTTAATAAAGTAGTAAGTTTTGGTAGTTTATGTCTTACACATGCAGTCTTCTTATTTCACAGGATTTAACTTTTATAACAATTATCATCTTTTGTAACACACAATGGCGCCGATTCTCTTGTATTTCTCTAAACTAATTTTAGAGTATTTGCATCTTTTTCTTTTTAATACTTATTCCTAAAAACTAAAAAAGGATAGAACATGAATTTTACATTTAAAGAATAAATTTTAATGCACCCTACAAATTTAAACAATAGGCCCGCAACTCGCATCTAAAGTCAACGTCAGTCAAGTCTAAAGTTGACAGCTCTAAATTATAAGAAGAGGATGCGAATACTCTAAAATTTAGGTGTGCTCAGAATCAGTATCATTATGCAAATAAAGAATTTCCTTCTATTTCTATTTCAAAAATCAGTCAAGTATGAGTTGAACACGCACTTTTAGCTCAACGAGACGATAGACAGACAGACAAGAAAGTGTTCTTATTTCTCTGGAGATAAGGAACCCTCAAAAACCTAAATCCACAAGGGCATACCTGTACATATTCATGACCATCCCCGGAGAGCAGTACCCACACTGTGACCCGTTTGTCTCTGCGAGGGTTTTCTGCAAAGGATGATATCCATCCAGCCGGTTGCCGACTTTCTCTATAGTCTCGATGTCCCAGTCCTGACATGATGTTATCGAGACCATGCACTGCAAATAAAGTTACAATAAATTAATACAATAGTCGGCAGGAAACAATGGGGCCAATTCTCTTGTACACAATCTCTAAACTAAACTAAATTAACAGGTCTAAATCTAGTGCTATCCTTTTCCGCAAACAACACTATAAAAGGGATAGCAATATATTTAGACATGCCATTTTAGTTTAGTTTTGAGATTGTGTACAACGGAATTAGCCACAATTGTGGCTAAAATTTGTACACAAAATCTAAAGTAAACTAAAATGACACGTCTAACTGTATTTGCTCTGTTGCTTGCGGAAAAGGATAGCACTAGATTTAGACCCGTTAATTTAGTTTAGTTTAAAGATTGTGTACAAGAGAATCGGCCCCAATGTACTTCGACCTTTAGACAGAGATTTCGGCTTTGTAGAGCGTTGTCTCTGTCACTCATATTTAGGTGACGTTTTGTCTGTGTCAACTACAGAGACAACGCTCTATGAAACCGCTATCTCTTTCTAAAAATCGATGTACAGTATTTCCTACCATGTATACTTAGATATGTATTTATGAGGACTACGCGATAACGGTGAGTCTTCGAACAGTGCGTGTTGCCAGTGATGACATATGGATCCGAGACATGGTCGCTAACTATGGGCCTCATAAGAAAGCTCAGAGTCACTCAGCGGGCGATGGAGAGAACTATGCTTGGAGTTTCTTTACGTGATCAAATCAGAAATGAGGAGATCCGTAGGAGAACTAGAGTGACCGACATAGCTCAACGGGTTGCGAAGCTGAAGTGGCAATGGACAGGACACATAGTTCGAGAAACCGATAGACGTTGGTGACCCAGGGTGCTGGAATGGCGACCTCGCACCGGAAAGAGCAGCATTGGAAGACCCCCCAAAGGTGAACAGACGACATCAAAGGAGTCAACGAGTGGCAGACTTCACCTTTGAGAACATTATGGAGAACTCTCAGGCATGCAGGTTTCCTCGCGATATTTTCCTTCACCATTAAAGCTATAAGTAAGCGTTAAATAATATACTTATTACTTACTTAAAACGTATAATTCCAAAAAATTAGAAGTGTGTGCCCGGGATCGAACCTCCAACCTTTCGAATAGGAGGCGGACGTCTAACCACTAGGCTATCATGACTATTAGTTAAAAAAGCTACGTACAGAATTGACACCCTGAGGCGCCTCGCCGTGGCATTTGGTGGCGCTGACGATGCAGGCCCCGCAGCCTCCCTCTAAGCACATATACTTGGTCCCGTGGAGCCCCAGGTCCCGTCGAAGGTACTCCAGCAGAGAAGTGGTGGAACTGACATCTGATCCCACTAGAAAGAAACGAAAAGCTGACTGACTGACTGATCAATCAACGCAAAACTCAACCTACTGGACGGATCGGGCTGAAATTTAGCATGCAGGTAGTTATTATGACGTAGACGTCAGCTAAGCAAAGATTTATGAAAATTCAACCCCTAAGTCTAGTAGTGACATTATAATTTTAACGGTAGATGGTCAATCGACTTCACTTCTTACAATTTAACGGTCTTGTTTTAGTGACACGTGTAGAAACTAGAAACAAAAGTCAATTTTTACTTTGTAGTGGTTTTGGAAGTCGGATTTTTTTACATTTTTTTACCGAAAAAAAATACGAAGCTTCAAGGACGTGAGCTGTCAAAATCACCATACTATATTTTATACCTTTTATTCAAGGTGTAGATAACATTATCTATCATAATATTATAATGAAGGTGAAAACAACATGGTTTTATTTCACCGTTAAAAGATAAGAGTAGAAGTAATTAACACACTAATATTAGCTACTAGCTGATGCCCGCGACTTCATCCGCGTGAAATTAGGTTTTTTAAAAATTCCGTGGGAACTCTTTGATTTTCCGGAATAAAAAGTAGCCTATGTCAATCTCTATGTCTTTATCTATACTCATGCAAAAATCACGTCAATCCGTTGCACCATTGCGACGTGATTGAAGGACAAACCAACAAACCAAAAACCAACAAAAAACACACTATCGCATTTATAATAGGGGTACTGATTACATCGTATGGACAGGGTTATTGAACAAACAAAATGGCACCGACTCATTGGTGCTTTAGCACCAATGCAACCTCAGTGACGTCTGGATTTTAAACGGGTCGTTCATTAGTATCTAAGAGGTGGCGCTGATTTATGTATTTGGTTCCTAAAATCCGTGAAAAATTTTGTATATCAATCTTGTCATTTATATCGATGAATAGTATGTTTAAAAATGGTTCATCTATCTTCTCTATAATATAAAACCGGCCAAGTGCGAGTCAGGCTCGCGCAATGAGGTTCCGTACTACAGTCGTATTTTTTCGACATTTTGCACGATAATTCAAAAACTATGATGCATAAAAATAAATAAAAATCAGTTTTAGAATGTACAGGTGAAGACCTTTCATATGATACCCCACTTGATATAGTCACTCACTTGGAAAGTTGAAAATACTAATTATTGGTTCATGACCACAATTTAATTTTTTTCGTGTGATCTAACCCTAAATTCGCGGATTTTTGCCCAAATGTCAGCTATAAGATCTACCTACCTGCCAAATTTCATGATTCTAGGTCAACGGGAAGTACCCTGTAGGTTTCTTGACAGACAGACAGACAGACAGACAGACAGAAAACAAAGTGATCCTATAAGGGTTCCGTTTTTCCTTTTGAGGTACGGAACCCTAAAAATGAATCACTAAATGTGTTGCTCATCGCAAATCTCGAAAACAGCTGAACCGATTTCGCTAATTCTTTTTTTATAATATTCCTTGAAGCACGAGGATGGTTCTTAAGGAGAGAAAAATTTAATTCAACCCTCCCTCAATTTTCTAAACTCCACCCGAGCCAAGCCGGGGCGGATCAGCTAGTTATTAATAACAATTGTACTGTAATCCATTACAAGGAACTCACTTATGTCGTTATTATGTATCACAGAAAATGGTATTAATTGAGCCGTTACATGGGAATTACAAATGGTCATCTAATAGTCCCACCGACGTACAATGTGGCACGCAAGTCTAGTGCTCTAGTTTATTTCCTATCATCATCATCATCACCATGAATTCATGGCGGGTCTCCTCTCAGAATTCCGAATTCAATCTAAACCAGTGGTACATGCATTTGACGATTCAAAAGTACTTATAAAAGGTTTAATCAATCAATATCAATATCAATATATATATATATATACCACCCACCACGCTGGCACATTATGGAATGGTTGACTTCACACACTTTTGAGAACATTATAAAAATCTGGTCAGTCCCGTCGTGACCACGACCCGTGCAATACGGTATTTGACAACTAGTCGAATCAGTAACTTTTTATCAAACGTCAAAAGGCGCACTTAGTATGCGATATTCTATGAAATACTGGAATGTGACGTCACATCATAATGACGTATTAGGGTTCCGTACTTCAAAAGGATAAACTGAACGCTTATAGGATCACTTTGTTGACTGTCTGTCTGTCTGTCAAGAAACCTAGAAGGTACTTCCCGTTGACCTAGAATCATGTTTGGCAGGTAGTTAGGTTTTATAGCAGACATTCGGGGGAAAATCCGAAAACCGTGAATTTGTGGTTACATTACAAAAAACCGGCCAAGTGCGTGGCGGGCCACGCGCAGTGTGGGGTTCCGTAGTCACAACTTAGCCATGATAGTTTTCCTTTAAAGTTGATTATTATAATATATAACTATACTACTGCTGTGAATTTTATACGTTCCTATGTATACTACTATTTGGCTGATAAACGAGACGTCTTGGTAGAGGAGAAAAAAAAACATCCCCACTTTACATGTAGGGGAGCTACCCTAAAAAAATATTTATCAGAATTTCATTTCACCACTTTGTTGGCGTTATTAATATTTATATTTATTAACCGAGGACAGGCGGACGGTCAGATGGACATGGCGAAACTATAAGGGTTCCCTGTTTACTACGGAACCCTAAAAATTAAAATGTGTTCATGCTAAAATAATTAGTATTTTTAAAGTAAGATAACTATACCAAGTGGGGTATCATTATCCTACTAATTACTAACATGCAATATAGGGCTTTATTTGTACATTTTAAAACAGATTTTTATTTATTTTTATGCATAACAGTTTTTGATTTATCGTGCCAAAATGACGAAAAAATTCCCGAGTACGGAACCCTCGCGCGAGTCTGACTCGCTCGACTCGGCCGGTTTTTTATTTGTTAACTATGGTTAAATAATATTATATTATGTATTCACATACCTGAGTGTGTGTTCCCATTGACTCGAAAAGTAACTTTGTTCATGACCGTAGCGCATAAGTGTGTAAGACTCACTGCGTGCGATTACTTGCTTTCAAATTCATTACAAAAAAAGTAGATTAGGATTTAGACTACGAACTGAGCGTGACTTCGCATACCTAGTGGCGGACCGTTATTTTTATGTTCTATGATAAACAGAATTGTTTAATTTGTTTGACTCTTCTACCTATATTATTCAAAACATAATGGGATGCGACCTGCGTCGACACGTTGGCAGCGTCCCATTTATCGGGCACGTGCCAAAAAGCGGCTGCAGCAGCCGAGTCAGCTCAAGAGCTTAAGCGCCGTAAATACTCAGTCATTAGTAAAGACTATGTATTTGCGGCGCTTGTGTTTGAGACTCTGGGCACATGGTCATCGGACACGAAAGCTTTTATAAACGTCGTGTCCCAAAAGCTGATCCACGCATCTGGTGACCCAAGAGTTGGTGCTTATTTCGCTCAACGGTTGAGCCTTGCCGTTCAGCGAGGTAATAGCGCCAGTGTTTTGGGCACAATGCCCATAAATGACCATTTGGACGGCGTATATTTTTTGTAAATATAAATTTTTTAGTGATGTTTTTCTGTATGTATATAGGTATATAGTTTTTTTTTTGTTGTCTACTTAATAATAATTTCAAATAGATATCCTTAGTTTAATATACATACCTATAAAATATAATGTATTCCAACAATAAATGATAAACATAATTGTTGTGATTTTTTGAATTCAAAGTAGTTAGGTATAAGTCCCGAAAATTGCTTATGTGCTTGCGCGCCATTTTAGTGACGTCAGAACTAGACTGAAGTTTCGAGCTGATGGTATATTTTTATTTCGGCTGACGTCAAAATGACGTCATTTCGATGTTAATGAGACATATTACCAGCGCAATAGCAGTTTGCGGGACTTATACCCAATAAATTACACTTTTTGATGGTCGGTTGTTGCATTTACTGTAATGATAGTTTTAAGTTGTCAAATAAATTAATTTAAAAAAATTGTAAGATGATAGTAATTTAGTGGTGATAATTTTTACGCGAACTTAAAACTAAAGCTACTCGAGTGTTTCCAACGCGCCCTGGTCTGAGAAGAACTCACAACCTCACAGCATACTCAGCTGGGTAATTCCAGATGTAGCCGTGATAGCATAGTCGCTAATGCGTCCACCTCCTATTCGGAAGGTCAGAGGTTCTAACTTTTCGGAATTTTAAGCCATCAAATAAGTATATCTTGCTTTAACCATGAAGGAAAATACTGTTTATTTTACTCGTAATGCTCGAAATATTATTTTATGAACAATTTTAATCTGAACCGGAACCACCGGTATCATTATTTTTAAGTTTGTCATTTCTAGCTGTCATTTTGGTTTCTAGGATTAAAAAAATAGAGTACAGTGCGACAACGCTCTCTTAGCTCTTCAATAACATTGACAGGGGGGCGCTGTTGGAGAACAAAATTATTCAAACAAGAACAAAGGGAACACTTGACGGCAGCGTTAGTTCCGATTTTCGCCACGCGCCAAGATAGCCTTGTCGCACTGTATATCATACTTATTATGAAATAACATACATACATACAAACAAACTATGCTCTGATTCAAAGTTTTATAAGATAATCAGTACCTACCCTTATTAGAAATGCGAAAGTGTATGTTTGTTGAAAATTTCAGCATTCTAGCGACAGAATTTACAGTTATGCTTGCCCCATACGAAGGGGTGGAGGGGGAAAATTTCCAATTTCTTAGTTTTTCTGTTGTTTATATGCAATTCCTAGCCTACACACCAAATTTTAGTCTTCTAGGACTTCTGGAGGTACCCTAACATTTTTGACTATGAATTATGATGATCATCAGTGAGTCACGAAATCGGCGTATTTCAGGCATCAATAAATCTGAAACTATAAAAGTTAGATAAATGATACTTAGTAATTTTAATAAGTTTGCTGAGGACACCTTATCCTGAAAATTTCAGCTTTCTAGCGTCATCCAGACGGAAGCTATAACTGCCCGAAAATACGACGAAACGCCTCAAGAAAAGGTAGGTACGTAGTGCCCCGTCCTTTAGTTTGGCTCGTCTTGGCGGCTGATTCCGTACAAACACCAGCTGTTAATATTTAATAAGTTGCTACACCAATACCTTACATGTTTGTTTGTATGTATGTATGTGTGTATATACTTTATTTGCAACACAAAACACAAAATATGACAGGTTACTTAATAGATACCTACATACGTTCTTACATAATATAATACATAATTTTTCATCCGTACTTCATACTTCACTACCCCCATTATAAATGCGAAATTGTGTTTGTTTGTTGGTTGGTTAGTTTGCTGGTTTATAGCTGTCTATCCAGTACCGGTGCCAACGTGAGCGCGTTGCATGACGTCACTAAGCCAGGTTCTCAGATATTTCGGTCGGCTTATCTAACTTCTTTATACTTTTTTGTTAGTCTAGTCGTAAGTTCAGCGACCTTAAGTTGTATGTTTTATTTGTGGATACACAGATCGTCTGCCCAAATTGGCCAAGCGATATTTGCCAAATGTTGCTCTGCCTCAAAACGACTCAGAACCTAAATTCCTGTGAATTAGTTAGAGAATACAGATAGTTCTTTATATGTATTATATAATATATAATATAATCATACCTACTTTATCTTTAAAATTTAAATTGTATGTACCCATGTTTTTTAGGGTTCCGTACCTCAAAAGGAAAAACGGAACCCTTATAGGATCACTTTGTTGTCCGTCTGTCTGTCGGTGTGCCAAGAAACCTACAGAGTACCTACTTCCCGTTGACTTAGAATCATGAAATTTGGCAGATAGGTAGGTCTTATAGCAGACAGAAGGGAGAAAATCTGAAAATGCACTAATATTAATTAGCATATTCAATTTTTAAAGTAACTATAATTTATCAAGTGGAGTATCATATGAAAGGGCTTTTACATTCTAAAACAGACTTTTATATATTTTTGTCCATTATTTGAATTACAATAATTGGGCAAAATGTCGAAAAATACGACTATGGACTACGTAGTATGGAACCCTCGGTGCGCGAGCCCGACTCGCACTTGGCCAGTTTTTTATTCAGATAGGTACAAGTTATAGCCCTTGACTGCAGTCTCACTTGGTGGTAAGGGATGATGCAATCTAAGATGGAAGCAGGTTAACCTGGAAGGGGTATGGCAGTTTTTATTAAACCCATACCAGAAAATTAGAGACCAGACCAAATTATTTAATTTTAAAGAAATTTATATTTATAAGAAATTATAAAAATTCCAAACCCCCGCCGGGAATCGAACCGAAATCGAAAAAGAATTATCTTTATATATATAATATCTTTAATCATGTGGAGTGAAAGCTATCTGATTATTGTGTCATGTAAACTTTAAAGCGCGTGAGAGGCTCTTAAATGCACTTTTTTATTAGGGTTCCGTACCTCAAAAGGGAAAAACCAGCCAAGTGTGAGTCAGACTCGAGCACTGAGGGTTCCGTTCGTGTATTTTTTGACATTTTGCACGATAAATCAAAAACTATTATGCATGAAAATAAATAAAAATCTGTTTTAGAATGTACTACAGGTAAATAAAACCCTTTCATATGATACCCCCCTATACGTAGGTACTATAATTACTAAAATAGGTCCTCTTTTCCACGCACATACAAACTGTGGAATCAGCACTTTTCGGCGGTGTTCCCACTAGATTACAACATGGGGTTATTCAAGGGGCGGACCAATAAATTCCTGAATGACCAGCAACGCATTAGCGATTCCTCTGGTGCTGCAAATGTTCATGGGCTGCGGTAATCACTTAACATCAAGTGACCCGCCTGTACGTTGCTCACTATTTTTGTTTATTTAAAAAAAAAGTGAATACAGAAACCGATACATTTAAATTAACTGTTGTCGTTCGGCCTTCAAACAAACACGTTTCCTGTCGTTCGGCCTTCAAACAAACACGTTTCCTGTCGTTCGGCCTTCGAACAAACATGTTTCCTGTCGTTCGGCCTTCGAACAAACACGTTTCCTGTCGTTCGGCCTTCGAACAAACATGTTTCCTGTCGTTCGGCCTTCGAACAAACACGTTTCCTGTCGTTCGGCCTTCGAACAAACACGTTTCCTGTCGTTCGGCCTTCGAACAAACACGTTTCCTGTCGTTCGGCCTTCGAACAAACACGTTTCCTGTCGTTCGGCCTTCGAACAAACACGTTTCCTGTCGTTCGGCCTTCGAACAAACACGTTTCCTGTCGTTCGGCCTTCGAACAAACACGTTTCCTGTCGTTCGAAAGATGGATTTAATCAGGTAGAATGGATTTAAGTTCACAATATTGGGCTTTTTAGGGTTCCGTAATAAGAGATTCTTTGATTTACGTCAAGTCGGAAACTCTGAAACTGGCTTCCATTTTATATAGCTACTAGCAGTTTCCCGCGACTTCGTCTGCGTAAAATTTCTGGTTTCTCATGAGATTAGAAATTTTCCCGCTGCAAAAGGTCTCACTTACCTATTCACTTAGTCTCACCTTAAGGCACGGAACCCAGAATACCTAAAAGTCGATTTACATACCTCTAACTTCAAAGACGTAGGACTTTCATATAAACTTCCAGCACCCATTTCACCCCTTATTCTAATCTATTGTAAAAAGGATTTTCAAAAATTTCATCCAAACAAAGCCGTGGCGGATCAATTTCGAAAATAAATAGTAGAACCATGGAAATAATTCCGCGAGCCGGCCTCAGCAGTACGATGCTTGAGATATACCATTTCCGGTTTTCGATATCAATTTGCTCTGACTTCCGGGCCCCCTTCTACTATTAACTTGCCAAGAAAAATTCCACAATACCTTTTATTTTCGCGCTATCCATTGACGACTGTAAAATTTTAAAAGTTTGATATTGTGATCAAGGAAATACGCAATGGATGTCTAACTATTGTGTGGAAATTAAACCCGTTGTTCAGTATTTTCAGGAACACTGAAATTACTTCCCTCAGTCATAATGATTTCCCCATTTAATAATGATATTTCTACCAAAAATATCTGCCTAATGTTTTTAATTGGCCCAGCTTATACGGTCTTAAATACGTACCTTTTTAAAATATGAATTAGGTATTCCGTATTAGTATTACTTAGGTAGGTATTATTAGTAAAACATGGGTAAGTATAAGATACTACATATAAAAAGATACCTACTTGAGCTCCCTAGTCGATATTCTGGCATTTTCTGCATAGATCCAGGGTTTTTGCATGTAAAATAATATTTCCAAAAATTATATTACACGGTATAATTTTACAATCCCAAATATCAGTCAGTTTAAACAGTTAAAATCGTGGTTGGCAGTAAACGAGGTAGGTAAATCATAAATACCAAATATTTACCTACCTAAATATCTCATAATCTAATCTATATATATAAAAGGAGAAGGTGACTGACTGACTGACTGACTGACTGACTGACTGACTGACTGACTGATCTATCAACGCACAGCTCAAACTACTGGACGGATCGGGCTGAAATTTGGCATGCAGATAGCTATTATGACGTAGGCATCCGCTAAGAAAGGGTTTTTGAAAATTCAACTCCTAAGGGGGTTAAATAGGGGTTTGAAATTTTGTAGTCCACGCGGACGAAGTCGCGAGCATAAGCTAGTCTAAATATATAAAAGGAAAAGGTGACTGACTGACTGACTGACTGACTGATCTATCAACACACAGCTCAAACTACTGGACGGATCGGGCTGAAATTTGGCATGCAGATAGCTATTATGACGTAGGCGTCCGCTAAGAAAGGATTTTTGAAAATTCAACCCCTAAGGGGGTGAAATAGGGGTTTAAAGTTTGTGTAGTCCACGCGGACGAAGTCGCGAGCATAAGCTAGTATTATTATAATCCATACTTCCATACAAAAATTATAAATGCGAAAGTGTGTCTGCCTGTCTGTCTACTAGCTTTACACGGCCTAACAGTTTAACCGATTTTGATCATATTATTTGGTACACAGTTAACTTACATCCCGGGGAAGGACATGTCCCGCAAAATCAAAGATTTCCCACTGGATTTTTAAAAAACCTAAATCCCGGGCATCATCGAGTAGAAAATAAGATTTTGCATCTAATAATATTTTCAGACATGTAGATGTCTTCAAAATTTTTGATATATTTTCAGAATACCTATGTAGTAAATATCAGCCATCTTTTCTATTTATATTCTCTATAACAACCTAAACTCCACATTTATTTACTGTTACAATAAAGTGCTTATTACGCCTTACGATTTTACCAAGCAATATTTACTTTCGGCAGAAAATGTGGCTAATTCTGTTGTATACAAATTTACAATCTCTAAACTAGACTAAAATGGCACGTCTAAATCTATTTCTATCCCTTTCATAATGTTGCTTGCGGAAAAGGATACCAATAGATTTAGACCTGCTAATATAGTTCGCTAAGAATCGCTTTAAAACCTATTATAATCAACATCGTCATCGTCAATCGATGAGGTCAACTGCTGGACATCTCTTGTAGGAACTACTACAATCTACATGCCACAGTCTTGCGCCGATTGCATCCAGCCGATTAAATTATGCATGTAATCACTGGAATTACATGCATGATTTACTTAACCAGACACCACTTTAATCGGAGAATTATGTAAAGTTAACCAGACAAAAGCGTACCTACTCGTATTTAACTATTGTAATTATTCAAATCACAGGTCATGTCGAGTCATTGAAACCAAAAAAAGACAACGCGAATTCCGTCGCTAGTATTCATAGTGAAAAAAGTTGTTAGTGAAAAAATTCTGTACAGTGCTGATAAATCGCCTGCCTCTACTCAAACTCTTATTTTACCACGATAGAGTCAGTTAGTGAACGTGGCCACCCCACGTCTTGCCCTAAATCGTATCGCTGTCGTTTCGGATCCAATAAAGAACATCGTGTGATGTAGAATGGTAGAAGGGCGAGGGTTATCGCTATATCATATTATCTATATATAAATCCGTCTGTGTACATCTGTAGCAGGATTCAATCAGACCGGCATCCGGTCAGATATTTCGCTATTGTTTCCTTTCAAAGCTTCTCTTTGTTATTATTTTCTATTGCTCTACAGATTTACGCTTGAGACGATGTTAGGATTTTATTTTATCTATTTTTATGTTTTATGTGATGAAAATGAATGAAAAATATTTATTCAACATAACAGTTTTGTCAATTTTTTTAACATTGTCCGATGGTACCCACCTGATGACTGATGGGTCTAAAATAACACACAAACAAAGGCCCTAGAGTAATATTCAGATGCGTTGCGGTAAATAAAAATCGGTCACAAATGGTTCCGTACAAGAAATAACACTTTTTAACTTTTTCTAATTTTCATGGCGGTCAATTTGAAATTTTTATTATTTGTTATAGTGGCAATAGAATAACACATTTTGTGAAAATTTCAACTGTTTGCCTATTGTGGTCCATGAGACCCACTGACAGACACACGGACGGACGGATAGACGGACCGATGGGCAGCGGAGGCTTAGTAATAGGACCCGTTGGCCTAGGTAAGTAATTACGCCTGAAAAAACTAAGGAGTTGGCGAACAAAACGGTGTAATTGCATGCATTCAAATAAATAGGAGAAAAAAACTCAATGAAAGCTCTTGAAACTACTGCAATTTGTATCTAATTTTGATCGTAATCGCGAACTTTGAACTCAATTTTAGCACAGTTTTAGGCCGTTTCGCTTGGAACAAAAAGTGGATCCAGTGGGACAAAAACGATCGAATTAAAAAGAAGTGTTTTGATCACAAGTGTAATTACGCCCTTTTGTTCAGCTCCACAATTGTGGTCAGAAAGTTATCTTGACCGTCGCCAAACACTACATTTTCCGGTGCAAGGTCACCATTCCAACACCTTGGGAGTTGGGACCTTTGTTTCTGCTCTATGGTTGGGACTCAAATGCCTGTTGATTCTTTAAACATGTGCCCCGCCGAGTTGCCGCTTCAATTTTGCGGTCCGTTGAGCTGTGTTACAGAAATGCTATGAAACTTTCTGAGAAGGATAGCACGTTTTTTAACTCCGGCCCGAATCATCATAAAGGTATGAGTAATATTTTCTGTAACCCACTTAATTAAATAAATCAAAGTTTAACGGTAACCGTAACGTCATTTTAATCATCTGTTATACAACTGGCCCTAAAAAAGTAAATTTTTGTAATGAAATTAGACTTGTGCAAGTCTAATTTCATTACAAAAAATTTGGTTAATTCCGTTGCACACAATCTCTTAACTAAATTGAGAAGTCTAAATTTAGCGCTTTTTCCGCTGGAAGCATCATGAAAAAGATAGCATTAAATATTTTAGACCTGTCAATTTAACTTAGTTTAGAGATTGTCCAACCATTCGAACATTTTTGTGGTAAGTATCTTTACGACAGACCAAAGTCTGTCGGTGTATGCCAGCCAGAGCCAGCCGAAGCACACCCGATCCTCTTTGCCCGGGATTCGCAGGTTATTGGATACCTCTACTATTTATTTCAGGCCTTTTCACAATGAGCTGATGACGCGCGAATATTTTAGTAATAACTCTTAGTTCCAAAATTATTACTAGATGGCGCCACTAGTCTTTTACGCCGCGTTATTAATCCAGAGTCTACAGAAGTACTAATGATTTGTCAAGCTATTGTAAAGGTGCCATCAGAAGGGTCTTAACTGACTCGACTGAACAGCGGGTGATGAGTCAGGAAATGATCTTTGTGATTAAATTCCGCTCGCTCGCGTCTCAACTATCGCAGAGGCGCGAGTTGAATATCTGACGCTGTTTTTGGCCACTTTTAAATCAATATCAAATCTTCTTCATTTGTACGAAGCTTGTAACTTTGTAAGTTGTAATATAACGAGTCGAGATGGCAATCGCAGAAGCCCCCCGCGGCCCGCCTCAATCTTCATACCCGCCATTGAGATGGCGCCATACGTCGCCATCTCAACCTCTCGCGTACAGGTACGTCTACGTATGAATTAGATTATGCATTGTTTTTTTTATGTAACACTTATTGTCTAAAACTTATCAAAAATGGCATTAATTTATAAAAATAATGAAGAAGCTGGTGAGCAAAACTAAACACTTCTAATCTAAATACATTTTTTTCTATAATTGGGCCACTGAATACAAATTAATCACTCATTCCAGAGCAAAATTTAGCACAAGCTTATGACTTCGATCACTGAATACAAAATGTCTAAACCTCAAACCCATCTCATTCTGAGAGGAGACTCGTGCTCAGTAGTGGGCTGGTGAAGATGATTCATAGTCGGACGCATTATTAAGTAGACACACTTTGGCGCAGGTGTCGTAACTCGTAATACGTTTAAAAAGACATGAAAAATTTAAGTACATCAAATTACGGCCATTATAAGGAGTCGATGCAATGATTGTCGCAAAAACAAGCGAAATGACATAGTACCTACTACAATACATTCGATAAACTTGTGTACAACGAAACTGTGATCTGCTGAGAAACCTCTAGCTTCTAACAGAGCAGTCCTACAGAACACTTTTCGACATCATAATGTCGGTGTTTAAAACACCCATTTCAGCTGCTGCGCGATTGCGGTAGAATGACAGCTACAATGACACGATCGCAATAACCCCTGATTGGTTTACGCTCGCTCACTATTGGCTACAATGCATTGTTAAAACAAGAATAGCACAAATTCAGCCAATCACAATAATTGAGATTGTAATAATGATTGATGCAGGTTTTACGAAATCGCCCTACTGTGCTCTTATAATAGCGATTGCTATTTAAGGGCACCAGTGATATAATGCAAGGAAGGTGACGGCCAGCGACCCAGACAAAAACCTAAAAAAGTAAAATCTAAATATTTAAAAGGGAAAGGTGATTGACTGATTGACTGACTGACTGATCTATCAACGCACAGCTCTAACTACTGGATGGATCGGGCTGGAATTTGGCAAGCAGATAACTATTATGACGTAAGATAAGGAAGTATTTTTGAAAATTCAACCCCTAAGGGGGTGAAATAGGGATTTGAAATTTGTGTAATCCACAAGCATAAGCTAGTTTGTACATAAGACAGAAGATCTCTATGTGGCTAGTTAACTAGATATAGTGCATTTATTAAAAAAATAGGAGCAGGTAAATTTCCAGAAAAAAAAGATTTTAGTAGTTGCACCCTAGTTGAGTGTATAGTGAAATGAATCAGAGCAGCGCACGCGCCGAAGCGTTGTCAGTCAAGTTCAAATGGGTCTTCAATAAAGAAAAAATTACCATACAATTGTTTGCTTATTGCTCTGTTTGAATTTGTGGTATTTTGTTCGAATAGCGTTTATGTTTTTATTGTCCGTACCTCAAAAGGAAAAACGGAACCCTTATAGGATCACTTTGTTGTCTGTCTGTCTGTCGATCTGTCAAGAAACCTACAGGGTACCTACTTCCCGTTAACCTAGAATCATGAAATTTGGCAGGTAGGTGGGTCTTATAGATGGAATTAGGGGAAAAATCTGGAAACCGTGAATGTGTGGTTACATTACACAAAAAAAAATTAAATTGTGGTCACAAACTAATAATTAGTATTTTCAATTTTCGAAGTAAGAGAACTATATTAGGTGGTGTATCATATGAAAGGTCTTCACCTGTGCATTCTAAAACTGATTTTTATTTATTTTTATGTATCATAGTTTTTGAATTATCGTGCAAAATGTCGAAAAAGTACGACTGTAGTACGGAGCCCTCGTTGCGCGAGCCTGACTCGCACTTGGCCGGTTTTTATTGTTTTTTTCCCTCTAGGACAGACAGACAACGAAGACGAAATCCTATAAGGGTTCTACATATTTTGTTTTAACTGGGGTCAATGACTCCAGATCTTCAACTCACAGCCGTAACATCCTTCTACAAATATGGAAGAAACATGTTGTTTCAAGTGTGGTTTGTGTCATTATGTCGAGGCAAATGGGAATGGCAAAACTTCCAAATTAGTAAAACATACTCGACAAACATTGATAGGTAAACCAAAGATACACAGAAACATAACTTTCAAATACTCCTCATTTTATTGTACTGTAGAAAAAAACCAGTATCATGTACACTTACGAAAACACTGTTGTAGGTTGAGAACATAAAAAAGGCAATTTTTTTATGTACTGGGACATCTTTACATCCTTCTGTACCCAAAGGGTGCCAACGGGACCCTATTGCATTCGCTGTCCGTCCGTCCGTCGCGTTTAGTCCGTCCGTCCGTCTGTCCGGTAAAGAGTTGAAATTTTCACATAATGTGTATTGGGCCCTTTTTTTTTTAATTTTCAAATCATAATCAGAATTAACTAGACACAAAAGGAAATTCTCGAGATTGTCTGATTTAGGTACCTACTTAGTGGAGATAGAGTTCAATTTACTTTTAAATATTTAAGAAAAGATACAGTTCAAGAACTGATCGCAGATAAATAACAAAAGATTAAAGAAAACGATACGTCATCGTTGCGCTTCGACTTAGCGCTAACATGAATTAGTAAAATTAAGTGTATGTACAGTATTTAGTATATCAATGTTGTCGTATGAAAAAATAGTATGCACGTCCGTCTGCATTAAAACTATGAATATTATTACCATAATCCTTGGTGGTGAGTTTTCCTGGTTCACAAGCCTCATCCACAGACTACAGTGTATATGGCCTCATCGCTGCACAAAAATTTAAATAAGTGCAAGTTTTAATTGCATATAAATACTTAATTCTATTTAAATTGGATGATATTGATGGTAGGTATTAATAATGATTTTAATAATGATTCTAAATTACTAACAAATGCATTCGATTTAGGGAAGAGGAAGGGAAGATATTGTGATGATGGAACTTGGAGAATTTTCGTATTACACGAAAGGGCACACAAAATTAGCCTATTGATAATTTAAAACCGCGCGATTCCCTAAAGTCCCTAAACTCCACGCGAAAACCTAATTTTTGTTAGACAAAATATTCTTAGGTACAAGAAAATTGATGATCTACATGATAATAGGAAGACTAGAAACCGTAATAGGCTTGCCGTTGCGACTCCTGGCGTGTCCTTCGCCTCAAGAAAGTCCGAAAGTCGTTTGAGGGAGAGTAATCTAAATAAGCTGACTGACTGACTGATCTATCAACGCTAAGCTCAAACCACTGGACGGATCGGGCCACAGAATACATTTACTGGATCGGGCTGAAATTTGGCATGCAGATAGCTATTGTGACGTTAACATCCGCTAAGAAAGGATTGTTGTATATTCAATCCCTAAAGGGGTAAAATAGGGATTTGAAATTTGTGTAGTCCACGCGGACGCAGTTGCGAGCATAAGCTAGTCTTCGATGACACGCAACCAATTATTTTAAAACTCGCTTTTACACAAGTTCTTAAAAATTCTTTTAAAAGTGTGCTCTTGAAAAAAGCATGTTACAATTTACATAACATTTTACAATACCAAATATTGATTTGTAATTAGTTTGCTCACCATTTTGGTCTAGCTCAATTGCTCGTCAATTTAGTTACCATAGTAATGTTACTACTATAGTACTGCAGTGTGAGTTACGACTGTTTATTGTTTGTTTACAGCGATATAATGGAGCACGTAGCCTCAATGGCGTGACGGATTGTGCAAGCGTTGCATGATACATCGCCGCACTGTGAGAACACGGTAACAGAGCCACCACGCTTAGCGTCAACCTAGTTTACACCAGCTCAGTAACGTTACCAACAGTAACGTTACTAGTGGTAACGTTAGATTGTGTATCGTTTGTTTACAGCGATATAATGGAGCACGTAGCCTCATTGGCGTGACGGATTGTGCAAGCGTTGCATGATACATCGTCGCACTGTGAGAACACGGTAACAGAGCCACCACGCTTAGCGTCAACCTAGTCCACACCAGCTCAGTAACGTTACCAACAGTAACGTTACTAGTGGTAACGTTAGATTGTGTATCGTTTGTTTACAGCGATATAATGGAGCACGTAGCCTCATTGGCGTGACGGATTGTGCAAGCGTTGCATGATACATCGCCGCACTGTGAGAACACGGTAACAGAGCCACCACGCTTAGCGTCAACCTAGTCCACACCAGCTCAGTAACGTTACCAACAGTAACGTTACTAGTGGTAACGTTAGATTGTGTATCGTTTGTTTACAGCGATATAATGGAGCACGTAGCCTCATTGGCGTGACGGATTGTGCAAGCGTTGCATGATACATCGTCGCACTGTGAGAACACGGTAACAGAGCCACCACGCTTAGCGTCAACCTAGTCCACACCAGCTCAGTAACGTTACCAACAGTAACGTTACTAGTGGTAACGTTAGATTGTGTATCGTTTGTTTACAGCGATATAATGGAGCACGTAGCCTCATTGGCGTGACGGATTGTGCAAGCGTTGCATGATACATCGTCGCACTGTGAGAACACGGTAACAGAGCCACCACGCTTAGCGTCAACCTAGTCCACACCAGCTCAGTAACGTTACCAACAGTAACGTTACTAGTGGTAACGTTAGATTGTGTATCGTTTGTTTACAGCGATATAATGGAGCACGTAGCCTCATTGGCGTGACGGATTGTGCAAGCGTTGCATGATACATCGTCGCACTGTGAGAACACGGTAACAGAGCCACCACGCTTAGCGTCAACCTAGTCCACACCAGCTCAGTAACGTTACCAACAGTAACGTTACTAGTGGTAACGTTAGATTGTGTATCGTTTGTTTACAGCGATATAATGGAGCACGTAGCCTCATTGGCGTGACGGATTGTGCAAGCGTTGCATGATACATCGCCGCACTGTGAGAACACGGTAACAGAGCCACCACGCTTAGCGTCAACCTAGTCCACACCAGCTCAGTAACGTTACCAACAGTAACGTTACTAGTGGTAACGTTAGATTGTGTATAGTTAGTTTACAGCGATAAAATGGAGCACGTAGCGTCAACGGCGTGACGGATTGTGCAAGCGTTGCATGATAGGTACATCGTCACACTGTGACTTCAACCATTTTTTTTGCTAACGGGGGGAAATTTTCTTAAGAGACACGACGTCCTGTAGGCATCGGGTTATATAAGATATTTTCCTACTAAAACCCCCTGGTGACCAACTGAACACTCTCGGAGTATAATATATTGGCAGACTCCAAGATCTCTTACGAACGCATTGCGCGACGCCCATTAGTCTCGTTATCTTGACATATTATTTTTATGGAGTCATGAGTTGGCCTTCTTCTTCTTTCTTCACTCTGGGCTGGTTTCCGCACTTAAACGTTTCCGTCTGTTGTGCGTGCATCGCCCCTCCCCGTCGAAGTCTTTACTCCAGCCATCCAAGCTCGCTCCAGAAGCCGAGTAGATTAGTTGGCCTATATCAAATATAGAGAAGCAACGACAACAGCTTAAGTTCACAGTTTTCGCGCCTGCTCGGCGCCGTGTGGTCAATACTCAATAGGTGTGAAGTTGTCGGCAAACAAACACAAAAGATCCCGAGCAAGGTTCGTTGAGTAATCGCAAATCACGGATATCCACCATTGTGTGGAAGTTATTAGCCATACCTATCAATAATAACTAATAACCAATAACAAAATAATTGTTGCTTCCGCCGCCCTCCGACTCATTTCCTACTCGGTCAGGTTGGGAATTTGGGATTTGGGAACTCAGTGCCTAACACTGAATGCATTTGGCATTGGTTGTGCTACGTTGCTGCTTCAATGAGTGTAATTAAAATGTTTGTTGAAGAAAACCTTCAATGTATCCATACTTCCATACTAATATCACAGCTTTAAGGTGCTACGTGATCAAATCAGAAATGAAGAGATCCGTAGGAGAACTAGAGTAACCGACATAGCTCAACGGGTTGCGAAGCTGAAGTGGCAATGGGCTGGGTACATAGTTCGTACAACCGATAGACGTTGGGGTCTCAAAGCGCTGGAATGGCGACCTCGCACCGGAAGACGCAGTGTTGGAAGACCCCCCACTAGATGGACGGACGACATCAGACGAGTCGCAGGGAGCCGCTGGATTCAGGCGGCGCAAGACCGTTGCGTGTGGAAGTCCCTACAAGAGACCTATGTTCAGCAGTGGACGTCTGTCAGTTGGTTATGATGATGATGATGATGACGGGGCTAATATTATAAATGCGAAAGAATATTTGTTTGTCTATCTGCTAGCTTTTCACAGCCCAACAGTTTTTACGATTTTGATGAAATTTGGTACAGAGTTAGCTTACATCCCGGGGAACTACTTAGACTATTTTTTATCCCGGAAACTTAATTTTTAAAGCCCTAAATACACTCGCAGGCATCATCTAGTTGAAAATAAAAATCTGCTATCGTATTTTTTATCAATCGTAATCAGAAATGCAAAACTCCGCGGCCTTCACAGCACAATGGTAGTAATGTTCTATGAACTTATATCACCTCTACAGACCCGGTTAAATACGAAAACTAGGTGCAATATACATGCGATAATTAGATGCTAAGGTTACGGCCTTTTGAAGCCGACGGACTATAAAGCCTTTCTTATTCTAACTACTGAAGGTATAATTAGTATCTTTATACAGGCTAGTACCTTATAACAAATATAGATAAAAAGAGCAACCGCCGAGTTTCTTGCTGGTTCTTCTCGCTAAGAAGGGCATTCCGATTCAGTAGTAGATGCATCCGACAATTCGAAAGTACTTGTGAAAGTTTACTTGAATAAAAAATATTTATTAATATTAGGTATTATTATTATTTGACGTGGAAGTCAAAAAGCGGTCAAGTGCAAGTCGGACTTAGGTTCCGTACTATCGATCAAGAAAAACACTTTTTTTTTATTATTATTTTTTGTTTTAGAAAAACACATTCTGTGAAAATTTCAACTGTCTACCTATTACGGTTCACGAGATAGAGACGGCTGACAGACAGACGGACGGATGAACAGCGGAGGCTTAGTAATAGGGTCCCGCTGGCATCCTTCGGGTACTGAACCCCTTAATAAAAGGAAGACCTAAAAATGTTGTTGGTAAAAGTTAATGTATTGCTAAAGGTTGAATATGACACATGTCGTCTGAATGGTCCCCTAAAGAAGCCCCTATCTTTACTATGAAATCCAGTGTTAAAAGCAACAAAGTAATGTTTTGAATATTTATAAACCGACAAACTCAACTCGTCATTCAGTTAGTTTAATTAGTATTGCCAATTTTTTTATTGAAATGATTAACCTTTTAACTGAAGCAAATATCCAAATATCCGCTTTGGCACTAATGTGTTACAGTATCATTAACTAAATATCCAATTATTTAGCGTAATTAGTTTAATCTAGCGGTTCTTGCAATACAAATTACAATCGATTAAAAACGAATTCAAATAACACTTCGCAAAGTTTTTATGGACTTCGCAATGAGGAGGTTTCCAAGCAACGTTCGAGAAATTTTTTATCATCATCATCATCATGATCAACCCATCACCGGCTCACTACAGAGCGCGGGTCTTCTCTCAGAGTGAGAAGGGTTTTGGCCACAGTCTACCACGCTCGCCATGTGCGGATTGGTAGACTTCACACACATTTGAGAACATTATGGAGAACTCTTATGCATGCAGGTTCCTTCCTGAGTTTGTTGTGGGCTCTTCTCAGACCTGGGCGCGTTTGGAACCCTCGTAGCTTTAGTTTTAAGTTTGCGTAATAATTATCACCACTATATCTTAGAAATCCAACATCTGACCTTCAAAAAGAGTTATTAATTACCTATTTTGATTGAGTCAGATAATAAATCATTTGACTTTAACTTTGACTTTGACTTCCTTATGTGCGTTTTAATTAATTAAATATCACTTGCTTTAACGGTGAAGGAAAACATCGTGAGGAAACCTGCATGCCTGAGAGTTCTCTATAATGTTTTCAAAGGTGTGTGAAGTCTACCAATCCGCACATGGCCAGCGTGGTAGACTATGGCCAAAACCCTTCTCACTCTGAGAGGAGACCCGTGCTCTGTAGTGAGCCACTAATGGGTTGATCGTGATGATGATGACATGAGTCTATTATCTTAATTTATCAACCTCAAAATCACAACGTAATAGTGTCAATGAGTAAGCCAGCTATTAGCTCATGTCGCAGTTTCTGCTCCATTGCATCTCGTTAACTCGAAACAGAACCTTGATAAATAACTATTTACAATATGAACTTGAACTGAACAATCATATCGATGAAAAAGTCTAGGCACAAGTTATTGTACTCTCCAGTGGCCTACAATGTTTTTTCGTATATAAAATTTGATTTTATTAATAACTAGCGACCCACCCCGGCTTCGCATGGGGTGCAACGTAGATAGTAATGTGGTGTCAGATATCTACTCGTGTGGTGTCAGTGAGGAGATTACGATTACAGGCCGCGCCGCGCCGCCTCCGTCTCGTTTTGTTGCGCGCTAATTTTAATCTTACGATATTTCATATTATTTTGATTTTGTGATATCTCGTAAGATATTATTCTAAATTAAATGATGTAAATGGCCATTTTAGTCTAAATTGAATATTACAGATGATTAACTATTTTATTTTGAAAAGAATTAATAGTATGTCAGTAAAAACACCCTCGAAAGTAAGGCTTTGTTTCAGATCACATTTGAAAATCATAAAATCGAGTATTGTGAGCCAACCTTCGAAGATACTTGTATACAATTGCGGACTTTTTTGGAGAAATTTGTAAGAGAAACGATTTCACCATACATTGTTTTCGTGTAACTTTGACCATTTATGCAGCGCACGCCTCGGAAACTCTCAAATGAGAGGATTTTTTCCGAGTTAATTCACATTATTTCAATTTCCCTAGGGATCTCTAATTTTTGAGAACTAAACTATACCTACAAATCTTCCTCTTGAATCACTCTATCTATTGGTGAAAACCGCATTAAATCCGTTGCGTAGTTTAAAAGATCTACGCGTTCATACATACATACATACAGACGCGGGAAGCGACTTTATTTTATACTATGTAGAGACTAGCTGCCCTGGCAAACTTCGTTCCACCTAACAGTCGATTCAAATTTTTTAAATTTTTCTCTCCGTAAGAACCATCCTCGTACTTCAAGAAATATTGTAAAAAAAGAATTAGCGCAATCGGTTCAGCTGTTCTCGAGATTTGAGATCAGCAACACATTTAGCGATTCATTTTTATATATAGATTGTTAATTAAGTTAATCTATGTTATAAGGTACAATAGGGTGGTCGTGTACATATTGTATAAAAGCCCTTTAAAAATAAATAGAGATATTTAAAAAAAACTTCAAGTGGTAAAGCGAAAACCTTTCATCAGTACCAAAATACGTACAAAACACTAGTGAATGTTTGTACGCATTTGACCGTGAATCTCTCTACAAATCGTCGATAGTCGATAGATTGATGGTCGACCTCTAATTGATTTTGCCTGAAAGCATTCGATGCGGCATTCTCTGAGAGACCGGGAAAAAAGTGGAACCAATTGACTTATTTTCGAAGGAATGTGGTAGGTACAGTACTTATTTGTACTCGCCTGCTTCCTCAATTACATCAAAATCCAAAAAAAAACCGGCCAAGTGCGAATCAGACTCGCGCACTGAGGGTTCCGTACTACAATCGTATTTTATCGACATTTTGCACGATAAATCAAAAACTACTACCTAGATCTCGTTCAAACCAATTTTCGGTGGAAGTTTGCATGGTAATGCACAACATATATTTTTTTAGTTTTATCAATTTCTTATTTTAGAAGTTACAGGGGGGGGGGGGGGGGGGGCACATTTTACCACTTTGGGAGTGTCTCTCGCGCAAACTATTCAGTTTAGAAAAAAACCGGCCAAGTGCGAATCAGGCTCGCGCAATGAGGGTTCCGTACTACAGTCGTATTTTTTCGACATTTTGCACGATAAATCAAAAACTATGATTCATAAAAATAAATAAAAATTTAATATAGTTATCTTACTTTGATAATTGAAAATACTAATTCATGACCACAATTTTTTTGTGTGATGTAACCACAAATTCACAGTTTTTATATTTTTCCTCTAATGTATGCTATAATACCCACCTACCTGCCAAATTTCATGATTCTAGGTCAACGAGAAGTACCCTGTAAGTTTCTTGACAGACAGACAGACAGACAGACAGACAGACAACAAAGTGATCCTATAAGAGTTCCGTTTTTCCTTTTGAGGTACGGAACCCTAAAAATGATATTAGAAACCTCAATATTATCATTTTTGAAGACCTATCCTTAGATACCCCCAGTCCCCCACACGTATGGGTTGCGCGGGGCTTTTATACATGGTAGATATAGTAATAATAATAATAATAATAAATATTTTTAATTCAAGTAAACTTTCAAAAGCGCTTTCGAATCGTCGGTCGGACGCATCTAACAACATTGAATATCAAATCTTTAAAACTTACGGGTTCTTCTCGGTAGGAAATTCATTCCAGTGGTTGAAAATTTAAAAGCACTAATTGTAAAAAAATATCTGAATAAAAAATTCTATGTCTAGGTACAATACAAATGCACAAGAAAAATCATGGAAAAAATAAAACGAAAATTAATAACAAAGAGGAAGAGATTTTTAGAAAGATCGTCGTGTCGTTGAGACCGACAAAACGTCTCATAGATAGGTATGAGTGACAGAGATAATGCTCTACAAAGCCGAAATCTCATTCTAAAGGTCGATGTACAATGTTTCTTGGCAGCTACTAATGGAATCCATACATAATGTATGCGGCTTATAGTAAGCCCTTAAAACTAAACAAGTGAGGCGAAAATGCTCAAATGGATGGGATTAAGCCCCCAACGGCAACGGCTCGAGCAATGGGGAACCTTTTGTTAGGCAACTACTTCAAGTGTATCTTGAAAACCGCAACGGTTTCAGATCCATTAAAATAACAGACATTTTCCTTTAAATGTGCTTATACATTGAGAGGCGGTGACACAGATTTCAAGGTGTTATAAACCAACCACAAAAAAACGCATTTTTCTAAGCCCCATAATATTTGTATGAATTTTTAAAACTGAATTGTATGAAAATCAATATCAAAACGAGTGGGTTGCACAACTAACCTCAGTATCATTTTTGAAGACCTTTCCATAGATACCCCACACGTATGGGTTTGATGAAAAAAAATTCTAAGCATTGGGAACCCCAAAAAATTATTGTTTTTTTCTATTTTTGTGTGAAAATCTTACTATACATCTACTTACCAATACATCTACTTACCAAATTTCAACAGTATAGTTCTTATAGTTTGGAAAAAAGTGGCTGTGACATACGGACGGACAGACAGACAGACAGACATGACGAATCAATGAGGGTTCCGTTTTTTGCCATTTGACTACAAAAAGAATCCTAAAAAGCATCGCCAGCTCTTCAACTATTTGAAAAGGTCATTAACGCTCGTTATTTTACATCTTGGAGGCCTCTGCAAACGGCGGGAATAAATTGACGGAACTCAGGACATCTACCAATTAAATGTACTGTCAATGTACTTAGTATAAGTGCTTTAGGAATTTTCGAGAGGCATTTAAGCCGCAACGATACTGCAAGACTTAGGTAGGGTATCAGAGACTATTATAACACAACTGTGCCTACTATTATTATTTGCTCGTAGGATAGTCGTAGGGAATCCATAATTATGGATAATAATCCATACTCCATACTAAAACAGACGCGGACGGTATGGCAGTATACCATACCATACCATACCATACCATACCATACCATACCATACCATACCATACCATACCATACCATACCATTATACCGTACCATACCATAGTATACCATACCATAGTATTGCGAAAGACCACGTTAAATATTGTTTGACATTTTCATACAAATAAAATAAATAAATAAATAATCTTTTATTTCAGACCAGTTCTAGTCCTGGTCCTGGATACAAAACCTGTATAAAAATGTCAAAACAATCATCATCATAGGTCTCTTGTAGGGACTTTCACACGCCACTATCTATCCATCTACTCGTGTGCTTGCGCCGCCTGAATCCAGCGGCTCCCTGCGACTCGCCTGATGTCGTCCATCCACATTGGGGGGTCTTCCAACGCTGCTGCGTCTTCCGGTGCGAGGTCGCCATTCCAGCATCTTAGGACCCCTACGTCTATCGGTTTTCATTTTAACTTCGCCACCCGCTGAGCTATGTCAGTTACTCTGGTTCTCTATGGATCTCCTCATTTCTGTTTGATCACGTAGAGAAACTCTGTATGTAGATAATACTTAATGTCATAATGTGACATAACTCCATTATTACTTATTAATAATTTAGAATTCAAATGCAAAGTGTACACTCAATAGAAACAGCGAGTTTCTCAACGAGTGTCGAGTAGGTACTAGGTAGGTATTAGGTACCGACTGCGAAAAAATAGAGCGCTGTACTTGTTTACTGATATAAAATTAAATATATTTTCCAATCTAGATAATGGACGGAACGGAATACATTAGCCGGGCGCGGGCAGTCGGGTTTTTTTTTTTTAATTTATAGACTATCGTTTGGCTGCAATCAGATCTGTTGGCAAGTATTGATGTCTCATTTTTCCAAAGTTTGGTTTTCTGAGGATTTCACTGCGCATATATTTTCCGGTGCACTGACTCGTTGGGAAGTGCGAACTCATTGTTTTTTTTTTCTAATATTATAAATTCGAAAGTGTGTCTGTTTATCAGTTTGTCTGCTAGCTTTTCGTGATCAGTTCAACCGATCTTAACAAAATTTGGTACAGAGATAGCTTGAATCCCGGGGAAGGACATAGGCTATTTTATCTCGGAAAATCAAAGTTCAAACGGGATTTTTAAAAGCTAAATCTACGCGGACGAAGTCGCGGGCATCAGCTAGTATATTATTATATTTCACAATAGTAAGGAAAGATACTTAATTGAAGGTCACACATTACCGTAAGTAATCATAAGTCGTACATTATAATTTTTGCACAATATAATTCGCATAATTTGGAGTAGGCACTTACCTTTTAGTAGGTGATAAATTACTTTTGCCTTCCCTACATGAAAAGCAGCAAAGCCTAAAGGCTTGTAGGTCACGACCTTGGAGGTCGTAGTTCTGTTTTTATTTGGCATATTCTTTGAACGGGCATTGCTCCAAAATGCAACCGAATATTAGACCAACTACGCGCAACGCTAGGAACCATCATAATCAACCATCGCTAGTCCACTACTGAGCACAGGTCTCCTCTCAGAATGAGAAAGGTTTAGGCCTTAGTCCGCCACGCTGGCAGCCTTCAAACATCTTTGAGGACATTATAGTTATTATACTCAAACACCTATTTCACCTCTTGAATTTTCAAAAATCCTTTCGTAGCGGACGCCTACGTTATAATAGCTATAGTGCATGCCTCAGCCTGATCCGTCCAATATAGTTTGAGCTGTGCGTTGACAGTTAGTCAGTCAGTCACCTTTTCCTTTTGTATATTTAGACTAGACTCTCATGTATGCAGGTTTCCTCACGATGTTTTAGCTCACCGTTAAAGCAAGTGATATTTAATTGCTTAAAACGCACATAACTCCAAAGAGTTAGAGACGCATGCTCGAGATCGAACCCTCGACCTCTCGACTATGAGGCGGACGCCTTAACCATTAGGCTATCACGACTCTACGCTGGGAATGCTGGGACGAAAATCATCATGAATGTCTACTTAGTTAAAATCATAAAAATCTTGAAGTAAGTAACTTTAACTTGAATTATTAACCGCCCTTAATACTAAAGCTAAGAGCACATTGCGGGAAACTGGAAGCGTCGCGTTTTACTTTTTACAACTTTTGTTGGTATTTTACAAGTCAACATGACATTGACATGTCGGGGGTGATTGATATTTTTAACTAGATGATGCCCGCGACTTCGGACGCGTCGATTTAGGTTTTCAAAAATCCCGAACTCTTTTATTTTTCGGGATAAAAAGTATGGCTGTCTGTCTGTCTGCTAGCTTTTCACGCCCCAGCAGTTCAAACGTTTTTAACGAAATTTGGTTCTGAGTTAGTTTACGTCCTGAGGTAATACTTTTTATCCCGGAAAATCAAAGAGTTCCCACGGGATTTTAAAAAACCTAAATCTACGCGGACGAAGTCGGGCATCATAGAGTACAGTTATTTTAAAAAGACGTCGCTTCACATCAACTCTGCCACAATGTGCTCTGAGCCTTGTAATCACTAATTAAGCCAGCTAATTATGTACTTTTAACGTAAATTATAGTGAGCGGCGTATCTCGTACATCAGTAATTGAGATGTTCAGCGTTAGAGGAGGCCTTGACTGAGATAAGGTATGAATTTCAATCAGAATATTGTTAATTAAGCAGGTACCTACAAAAAAACGATTTTTAAGGTTTACATAATTACCTATTTTGACGAGGTCCCAGGTTCGACACCCTGCAGAGATATAATTTATAATTTTCTCTGGTCCCTGGTGGCAAAGCCGTGCCGCCAAACGATCTAGCGTTCCGGTACGATGCCGCCTTGAAACCAAAGGGGCATGGGTTTAATAAAAACTGCCATAGCCCTTCCAGCCGCTTCCATCTTAGACTGCATCATCACTTACCACCACGTGAGATTGCGGTCTAGGACCTACTTGTATGTGAATTTAAGAAAACCTATGACATGCTTTTGGTAGACTATTTAATAATTATTTATCTATTCATCATCATCATCAACCCATCGCCAGCTCACTACTGACTCTCCTCTCCTAACGAGAAGAGTTTGACCATAGTCCACCACGCTGGACAAGTGCGGATTGGCAGACTTCACACATTGTTGGGAACATTATGGAGAATTCTTAAAAATGTTTCCTCATGATATATTTCCGTTAATAATAAAGCAAGCAAGTAGTAATTACCTAAAACACATAACTCTGAAAAGTTGGCGGTGCGTGACCATGATCGAACCCCCGACCTCCAGAATAGGAAGCCGCTAGGTAATTTACCGCGAATTTTTATGTACAAAATAAGTAGTGCATGCAGGTGGAGTTTGAACCGTCATCATCATCATCATCAGCCTGTGGATGTCCACTGTTGGGCATAGGCCTTCCCTAAAGAGCGCCACCACACCAGGTCCTCAGCCTTCCACATTCAGCCACTTCCCGCCAGCCTCTTTATATCGTCAGTCCATCGTGCTGGAGGGCGTCCCACACTCCGCTTGCTTAAACGCGGTCTCCACTCAAGGACTTTCCGGCTCCAACGGCCATCGCCTCTACGACAGGATCTGCCCACTAACATTTCAGCTTGCTAATAGTTTGGGCTATGTCAGTGACCATGGTTATCCTGATCTCCTCATTTCGGATCTTATCCCTCAGGGAAACTCCTAACACAGCCCTCTGCATAGCTCGCTGAACCGTCAAGCTTTCAGTATTCAATCCCCTGCATTACCAGACTTCATGCATTAAAGTACAATGAAGATAATTACAAAGGTTAAATATAGCATAATTTATTCATACCTACTTTTGGTTTGTGTGTCGAAACCGAGTTGATTATTGAAATTAAACTTTAAAAATTGTTTTTACGTTTATCATTATTCATGTTTTTTTTCATTATTTATGAATTTAAAACATTTTTTACAAAACCCTTTACAAATTGTAATCAATTGAAAATTAACATACCATTTTTTAGGGTTCCGTACGTGTCAAGAAACCTGCAGGGTGCTTCCCGTTGGCCTAGAATCATGAAATTTGGCAGGTAGGTAGGTCTTATAGCAGACATTCGGAGGAAAATCTGAAAACCGTGAACTTGTGGTTACATCACACAAAAAAATTAAAGTGTGGTCATGAACTAATAATTAGTATTTTCGATTTTCAAAGTAGGATAACTATATCGAGTTCTATATCATATGAAAAAGCTTCATCTGTGAATTCTAAAACAGATTTTTACTTATTTTTATGATTCATAGTTTTTGAATTATCGTGCAAAATGTCGAAAAAATACGACTGTAGTACGGAACCCTCGTTGCGCGAGCCTTACTCGCACTTGGCCGGTTTTTTTTTAAATATAGGTTTCCTAAAGGATTTTTAACTAAACCCACACAGATAAAGTCCTGGGAAAAACTAGTGAACTTGTAAAAAACTTAGCAATGACAAGACTAACATTAAACCTACAGACCTATATAATAATAACTAGCTTATGCCCGCGACTTCGTCCACGTGGACTATACAAATTTCAAACCCCTATTTCACCCCCTTAGGGGCTGAATTTTCAAAAATCCTTTCTTAGCGAATGCCTACGTCATAATAGCTATTTGCATGCCAAATTTCAGTCCGATCTGTCCAGTAGTTTGAGCTGTGCGTTGATAGTTCAGTCAATCTGTCACCTTTTCGTTTTATATATTTACATTGCGATCATTATTTCCGCTTTCATTTTTTAGGGTTTCTAGGTTACCTACGTGATTTTTAACAGACCAAAATCCACGTAGATAAAGTCGTGGGAAAACTAGTGCACTTATGAAAAACTTGACAATAATAAAACCTACATTAAACCTACAGACCTATATTTACAGGTGAACGAAATCCGTTCACACAATTAGGTCGGCCTTGTGGAGTTTTGGGGACAAGGCGCCGTTTTTATGGGAAACTATAGCAGTGGGCACACGAAGGTTACATAGGTTATTATGTGACCGTTTATAGTTAACTAGCGACCCGCCCCGGCTTCGTATGACTGCAGTAATGTGGTGTCTATTTTGTTATATTTCAAAACAACAAGACACCATTTTCGCTGAAAGCTCTTAGTCGGTTTGATTTCTTCCGACATTTTGGACAATAGTTATCGTCAACAAATTAACGCAAAACAATATTAAACTGTACGTATATACTTATTGATGAAATTTCATTAAATCCGTTGCGTAGTTTAATAGATCTAAGCGTACAGAGGGACAGACGCGGGGAGCGACTTTGTTTTTAACCGACTTCAAAAAAAGGAGGAGGTTCTCAATTCGTCGGAATCTTTTTTTTTTTTTTTATGTATGTTCCCCGATCACTCGAAGACGCCTGGACCAATTTTGAAAATTCTTTTTTTGTTTGAAAGGGTATACTTCAAAGTTGGTCCCATTTAAATTTGGTGAAGATCTGATGAACATCTTCGAAGATAGATACTGGAACTCCTCAACGGATAAGAGTGAATTGCTCGCGATCAGTGTAATAGCTTAGTAAACAGTAGATTTTTAACCAGTCATAGCATAATTCCATAGGACTACTAAAAATTGTGAAATAAAATTTTTTTACAAAAAAAATAAAAACCGACTTCGATACAAAAACACTAAAAATTGAAAAATAATTTAATTTATTACCGAATATATTATGTATACAAGAGTTAATATAGATCCATAATAATATTTTTTGGGGTCGGTGCCAATGAGGTGCCATTGTGGAGTCTCATATTCTCGAAATATGAAGGCTAGACGATTCGCGCAGCTAAAGCTAATTGGCACCGGCACCAAAAAGTATTATTATGGATCTATATTAACTCTTGTATACATAATATATTCGGTAATAAATTAAATTATTTTTCAATTTTTAGTGTTTTTGTATCGAAGTCGGTTTTTATTTTTTTTGTAAAAAATTTTTAAATACTATGTAGAGATCTGTACTGAGTTGAACGTGAAGGGAATAATTTATTGAACCAATTTATTTCAATAAGTCATCAAATGATTCATATTTAGGTATAAGTCCCGCAAATTGATAATGCGGGTGGCCGCCATTTTAGTGATGTCAGCACTAGACTGAAGTTTCGAGCTGATGATATATTTTTATTTCGGCTGACGTCAAAATGTCGTCATTTCGATGTTAATGAGACATGGTTCCAGCACAATAGCAATTTGCGGGACTTATACGTATGCACACCTTGTGCGCTAACTTTCGTACCTAAGTAATTATGCAAATGATAACACTTTAGGCATATTTCAACAAGATAAGATCGTTTAAGTAGTAGGTTTTTGCTTTACTTAGCCCAAATTTAACTCAAAGATGGTAACACGTTTCTAAGTGATAATTCAAAAACTATTAGGTATGCATAAAAATAAATAAAAATCAGTTTTAAAATGTACAGGTAAAGCCCTTTCATATTATTATACCTCATTTGGTATATTAATCTTACTTTGAAAGTTGAAAATACTAATTATTTGTTCATGAACACATTTTAATTTTTTTTGTGATGTAACCACAAATTCACGGTTTTCAGATTTATCTCCTTAGGTACATGTGCTATAATACCTACCTGCCTGCTATAAATACACACGACATACAGACAGACAACGAAGTGATCCTATAAGGGTTCCTTTTGTCCTTTTGAGGTACGGAACCCTGAAAATGGGTGTGAATTTGTTAGCTACAGACAAGAATCATAAACACAGAATTTCATAGAAAAGATGAGTAGATATTATAAGTCCCGCAAATTGCTATTGCGCTGGAACCATGTCTCATTAACATCGAAATAACGTCGTTTTGACATCAGCTGAAATAAAAATACACCATCAGCTTGAAACATCAGTCTAGTGCAGACGTCAGTAAAATGGCCACGCGCATTAGCAATTTGCGGGGCTTATACAACATGGTGTAACATTGCGAACATCGCACGCCCTAAACATGTCGAGAACAACTGGATCGGTAATAGCATCGCGAGTGTATTGCAATTATTATTGGATCGCAATTACACATGACTAGGGTTTCCATGATCTCTCTGTTGAGTCCCATGGTAGTCCTGGAATGGGTATTCGAATATTTTTGTATTCCGTCCATTGACTTAAATATTACTTCGTATGGACAGGGTTATTGAACAAACAAAATGGCGCCGACTCATTGGTGCTATAGCACCAATGCAACCTCAGTAACGTCTGGATTTCAAACGGGTCATTCATTAGTATCTAAGAGGTGGCGCTGATTTATTTGGATTAAATTCTTTTTTTCTCTTCCCAAGAAAATTAAAATGACGGTATTGTGTCCTCCTCAATAACATTCTAAGATGGTCACCCTACACAGAACTTAATCTGTGAATATGAAATACAGAGGCCACCTGTGAGTTGAAATAAAATCATTATTTAATATCCTTGTAGTCACCTAGTTAGCAGTTAGCAGTTAGCAGTTAGCAGTTAGCAGTTAGCAGCGAAGGACGTGTGACCTAGTTGCGACAGCGTACATCAGTCGATCGCAATAGTTAAGCAACGTTGACCCAGGTCGGTTCCTGGATCAGGCGAGCTGCGCATGACCGTCGCTTGACCCCTTGAATAGGACCTCTGGATAATAACCACGGGGAGTCTGTTGCCCGCGGGAGAATAGGTCCTTGAGTTGGAAGGCAAGCCCTTGTTCCCGGCGAGCCTAAAACTGTGTTGGGGACCCCATTTAGTCCCAGAGCTAAGCCTGTTTTGGCGGGGGCCTTAGCTAGGTTGCAGTAGAATACATTCGTGTCCCTGTGCCTAGCAACAACGGATGAGACGGAACACCATGGGGACTTCAGCCAGTTTAACAAAAATGAAAAAATAGTCGATCTCGACCCCCGTGCCTTTTTCGTTGAAAAATATTTGCAATGCTTCACTCATCATCATCATGATCAACCTATGGCCGGCCCACTAAAAAGCACGGGTCTCCTCTCAGAGTGAGGAAATTTTTAGTTTTTGGTTATAGTCTACCACGTGGACTAAATGCGGATTGGCAGACTTCACACACCTTTGAGAACACTGTGGAGACTGGAGAACTCTCAGGCAAGCAGGTTTCCTTGCGATGTTTGTATTTAATTAATTTAAACGCACATAACTCCGAAAAGTTAGAGGCGCGGGCCCGGGATCGAACCCCCTACCTCCGATAAGTACGAACCACTAGGCTATCGCAGCTTCAAATCCTTCACTAAAGTATCAAAATTATTGTATGACTAGCTGTTGCCCGCGACTTCTTGTGGACTTAGGTTTTTAAAATTACACCGGGAACTTTATGATTTTCCAGGATAAAAGTAGCCTATGTCACTCTCCACGTCTTTAACTATATCATGCAAAAAATTACATCGATCTTTTACTTCGTTGTAGTGTAATAGAAGGATTTGTTGGACAAACAAACACACTTTCGCATTAATAATAATACTAGCTGATAGCCCGCGACTTCGTCCGCGTGGAATTATGTTTTTAAAAATCCCGTGGGAACTCTGTTATATTCCGGGATAAAAAGTAGCCTATGCCACTCTCCAGGTCTATATCTATACTGATTCAAAAAATCACGTCAATCCATTGCACCGTTGCGACGTGATTAAAGGACAACCCAACAAACCAACAAACAAACAAACTTTTGCATTTATAATAACGGTACTGGATGATCTATGATCATTTTTAGGGTTCCGTACCTCAAAAGGAAAAACGGAACCCTTATCACTTTGTTGTTTTTTTATTCGCTGACAAGTTAACCCTATATCATGATCTTAGGTTACTATAATGTCTAATGTCTAAAATGTAAACAACTAACAAGAAGTTGATAGTTTTTATTAAGCCCATAAGTACCCCTAATCACTGTGTACAATTTAATCGGTATCTACGCGGCACCGTACCGGAACGCTAAATCACTTAGTGACACTGCTTTGCGAATGTGGTAACTAGCCACTATTGAAGCCTCCCACCAAACCTTAGACAACTTTTGAAATAATAATTTTCCAAATTGACCCGAAGCTAAAACTGACCCGGGACCTCCCATAAAAGACCACAGGGCCCACCCCTTCACCAAGGGACGTCGCGCGTCGTCGTCTGAATAAGGTCAGCTGTCTTCTAAGGCTCTAGGTACTAGTGAACTATTTTGGACTTACCTTTGCACAAGTTTAAAAAATCTATTAAAAATATGCTCCTGAAAAAAGCATATTACACAATTGAAGATTATCTAAATGATAAAAGAGCGTGGATTTGACCTGCAGCTCGTTCCAGCAACGCACAAGACTGCAAATACTATTTTATACATGGCATAATTTTGTACCTATATCAAATATTTGAAAGGAGCAACCGCCGAGTTTCTTGCTGGTTCTTCTCGGCAGGAAAGGCATTCCGAACCCACTGGTTCGGAATGCCTTTCCTGCCGAGAAATAGTCGGATGCATCTACCACTGTAGATGCATCCGACTATTCGTAAGCACTTGTAAAAGTTTATACGAATAAAAAAGATTTTCATTTTCATTTTCAGTAGAAGTTAGACTCGAGCAAAAAAAGTAATTGCTGATTTTATTGTCATCTCTTTTTTTCAGTGGAAACTGCATTCTGAAATGGTGGTATAGAGGTCTTTTTTACGCTGGGAAATGCATTTACGCATCCCCCCTCCTGGAAGCCAGCCAGCTAACCAGCCAGCCAATCAACTGGAGGGAAGGTATGTGGGACTCACCGGCCGAGAGGCGACCGGAATACCCACTAAAACCCAGCGGCACTCCTGCGCGTCGCCTGGCGACTGGGTCACGGGAACGCCGAAGCAAACCACCGCGATCCAGTCAGCGACGTCCACCTCCTCCATGCACGGCCGAGGTGCACCAACTGTGTGCACCTCACCTCCCCCGGAGACCCAACGGGCGACAACGCAATAGCGCGCACTTCGCCCGCGTCTCATCCTTCGCCTCGTCCACTGTGCCCTCTGCTAGTCAGAGGGATACGTGGAGAAACCTCCCCCTGCCAGGCCATTAGCCCTGGCTAACAATATCCCCGAAGAGAGATAATTAGCCATGTTAGCGGGGTGCACCGGCCCGAATACGGCATTTCGAACCAGTGGTAAATTAAACCTGACTATTCATAAGCACTTTTAAAAAGTTTACATGAATAAAAAAACATTCTATTCTATTCTATTCTAATACTGCTCTTCCCCTCGGATGCATCGAGCATCGGACCGAAAAGGGACCAGCAGCACCCAGGCACACTGGAAGGTTACCTGGCTGGCACCCCGTGGTACAGAGGCCTGGGAGGTGGGCCTTATGTCTAAAGTAAGCCTTAATGAGGCCTTAAAATATTTCGATTTTCAAACTTCAGCCAGCTTATAAATTTCTAAACCATTGCCAAAAATTATGAATCACTTGAAACGCTACAACCCTCTTTCTTAAGTTCCGCACCTATTATCCTTGGGAAGAGAAAAAATGCTCAATATTCTGTACCGTCCACAGCGTACGCGCATACTATATAAGCCAACGGCTGCTTCCACGGGCACCAGTCGCCTGACCAGTGTTGCACTAACAACATCACCATGAAACTCCTGGTAAGGATAATAACTAACATTTTAAATTAAACTAGGTTTAAACACTTTATTTTCTCAAAAAAGAACAAAAGTTCACTTACATGAGAAACACCTTAAATGATGTTTTCATCTATATTTTAAATATAGATGAAAACATCATTTAAGGTATGGTGAATTTATACAATAATAAATACTAATTAAAAACAAATTATACTCTAAGTTTTAAAACTATAATGGGGCCGATTCTTTAGTACACAATCTCTAAACTAAACTAAATTAACAGGTCTAAATCTAGTGCTTTCCTTTTCCGCAAGCAACATTATGAAAGGGATAGCAATAGATTTAGACGTGATATTTTAGTTTAGTTTTGAAATTGTGTACAAAGGAATTAGCCACAGTGTTTGACAATGTTTTTTTTAATTTTTCTTTAAATTTTGGAAAAGATTTTTCCTGAAATATGTCTTTCGGCAAGTCATTATAATAGTAGCACTCCGTCAAACTGTATAGTTTTCTAGTAAACTACTATCAATAATAACTTTACTAGTAATAAATAACAATAAAATTATAAAATAGCAATTGGAAATTATATGTCATAACAATTGTTTTATGGTTACTATAAACAATAGGATAATAGATGGAATAAAAACTCATAAAATAAAATAACTAATATATAATAAGAAGTCTCATAAAAATACATAAAGTCGGCATATAAATAAAAACATTACAGAATTAAGTACTTAATTAAAGTTTTATGTAAATATAGTGATAATAGCGTGAACATTTACTTTATATACTTTATTCACAAACTGATTATAATATTTAGAATCATACAAAAACTTACCACACCGAAAATAGAATTTCACAACTTTACACAACAAGATCCAAAAAATTCATAATAATAGTATGTAGGTATTTACACTAATAGAGGGAATACTTAGAAATCCGAATAAACGTATTTTACAATCTAATAATAACTACAATCAAATTTTAAAAATTAAAAACACGACTGCCTCGTCATATTAAATATTTTTCAAAAAAATTATAGCCAGTGTCACTCGGGTTGATATATGAATTTTAACGATACCCCATACAACCAAATCTGTTCAGGCAGTCAAAAGTTATGGTGGAATATACATATAGTTACCGTGGAAACATTACACTCCTTTTTTTGGGCAATCGCGTAATAAAAAGGTAAAGTTTGTAAGTTAGGATGTAAGAGGTAATCTCCCAAGCTACTCATCCGATTTAAAAAATTATTTCACTGATACATAACTACACTATCCCCAAGTGCTATAGGCTATAATTATTATAGTTACGTTTATCGCGAAGAAAGCTAGTTATAAAATACTAAGTTAAAGGACTAAGATACCTACTTATTCAAAATTGAAAACAGAAAAAGTGAATTTTCTCATCGAAGAGTTCGATTTGGGACTTGAAGTGAATTTTCCTCAAATTTTCCGAACAATCTTGTGACAATGAGTGTGAAAAGCCTTCCGTAACCATTTCCCGCCAACCCCTTCAAGTGTTCAAGTGTTTGTCTAATTACAAATGTAAGCGAAAAATTAATTTGAGTGCACTCTAACGCAACTTGTATTCAGAATATAATTGAATACTCGATTTAATTACAGTATGCTTAGTACGAGATTTTATGTCTCACCAACGTTGATAGTATTCGAGTGTCGAAACATTTCAGCGGTATAGTAAAATGGATCCTAACCTGCCTTGTTTTAAAGCTCATGATCGTTTACACTACTACAGCTAGCGCTGCAAGCGGAAACACTGCGAAATTGAAATCAGTGGTATTGAATTTTTGACTTCAATTCAAGGATCTTACGATTCATTTTACTTTGACGTTATTGTGTTTCGGCTCTCAAATACAATCAACGTTTGCGAGACGTAAAATCTTATACTAAGCGTACTGATCATTATATCCCTTACTTTAGGTGTTTCTCCAGTGGCTATGCCAAACTATGTTGTGCTATGAAAGTAATAGTAAAAACTTACCTGTTCTTAGCTTAAACTATATACGTTTCATTCATTATCGTCATGTCAAGCCATCCGATACTGAGTACGAGCCTCCTCACAGAATGAAAAAGATTTAGGCCATAGTTCACCTCGCTAATCCACACTTAGCCACTCGTGCCAATCTTCACATTTGCGGGAACATTATAGAGAACTCTCAGGTCATACGAAGTTTTCGTTCGTAGCTAAAGCAAGTGGTATTTAATTGTATGAAACGCACTTCAGTCCGAAAATCTAGAGATGTGTGCCCGGAATCAAATCCCGGACCCCTCGAATAGAAGGCCGATATCTTAACCAGCGTAAACGCGATTAGGTCCGCGTGGATTTAGGTTTAATAAATACAGTGGAAACTTTGATTTTCCGGAATAAAAAGAAGCCTATATCCGTCTACTGCATGTAATCTCTCTGTACCCAACTTAGTCAAAATAAATTAAGCAGGTGTTTCGTGAAATGGTAACAAAGAGACAGACAGACACAGTTTCACATTTAGGTACAACATAAAGAAATAAAGAAAGAAAAGGCATTTATTTGTTGTTGGTGTCACAGATAAAAACGAAGTACAAATGTAACATTTTCATCTGTGACACCACCCCACATGGGTGTACAGCTCAGCATAATGTCTTGAATCATAAATGCTCAGTATAATGTCATAAATATGGATTGTGCAATTAGATCTGAAAAGACAAAGGGCAAATTAAACGGCAATATAAAGTCCGGCAATTTCATTGTCTGGGGAGGACATTGCGCCAGCTGGTTCCTAAGTACGGACAATTAACGGCTCATGTCCGTGACTCGGCGCCGACTGCCGACTCCGAGGACTTGTGCAATCATAAGTGGAAATTGCCGTGGAATAACCCTGCTTGCTACATGAACTACATCAACTCAAACTCAAACTCAAATTATTTATTCAGAACTAGACGATGCCCACGATTTGTCCGCGTGGATTTGGCTTTTAAAAATCCCGTAGGATCTCTTTAATTTTCCGAGATAAAAAGCCTATGTCCTTCCCCGGGATGCAAGCTATCTCTGTACCAAATTTCATCAAAATCGGTTGAACGGATGGGCCGTGAAAGGCTAGCAGACAGACAGACACACTTTTGCATTTATAATATTAGTAGGTATGGTTTGGTAAAATTTTACGCTTCCTTATTGTCAAAATTTTTTATTTGTAAGATAATATGATATACCTAGTGGTAATAATAATTAATACGTACTTAAAACTAAAGCTACGAGGGTTCAAAATGCGCCCAGGTCTGAGAAGAGGCCCATCGGAGGGCCTATATTCAAGTTTCAAGTCACAGAAAACCTTGCGGATTTGCCTCTTCTTACACGATTACCTAAGAAATTAGAACCCTTATGGGATCTCTTTGTTGTCTGTCTATGTCCGTTTTTCTGACAAGAAAACCTATAGGGTACTTCACGTTAACCTAGAATCAGGAAATTTAGCAGGTAGGCAGGTCTTGTAGGCAAGTAAAGGAAAAAATCCGAAAACCGTGAATTTGTGGTTATGTTACAAAAAAACAGTTTACTAAATCATATATAGATGGCGCAGTCCGTCATTAACTTGCAGTAAAAGTGTTAATAGGTATATCTTGTACGATGGTACGGAATCCTTCGTGTGCGAGTCAGGTTTTTTACAGTAACATGTCTGTGTATTGTTCACAGATTGTCGTCGCCCTGTCCGTGGCAGCGGTCTGCGCTGAGGACGCCAAGAAGACCGAAAAGCGAGGCCTCAGCGGCCTGGGCTACGGTGGGCTGGGCTACGGTGGACTCGGCTACGGAGGCGGCTATGGCGGAGGCTACGGCGGCGGGCTCGGCTACGGCGGATACGGAGGATACGGCGGATATGGTAAGAGGATAACATTAATTTGAATCTCACTACAATTAATCCGGAGACTTCATCTACAAATAAACGTTGTCGAAAATCTCAAACTCTATAGTTATTTTGACTGATTAATTATTGCTTATTCCAAATTCCAAGTACCTGAGCATGTTCCAACTTAACCCGCTGCATTGCTTTCTATTAGTCATTATTAAAGTAATATTTTCTTATAAAAGACCTTATGGAACCTTAGGAAGAGAATAAGAAACCGATTTTTTTACGTCGAAACTCAACAAGAAAATCATCTAAAGAGAAAATATTTAACAAACCTGAAAGGGAATTTTGAAAATGAATAGATTAATTCTTTGGTAAATTAGGTACTTTCGCAATCTTTCGAGGCAGTTATTTTTCCAATTCAAAGATCTCAAATCGTATTTATTTACGAAAAAATATTCAAGCAATTTTACGTCAATCAAAATTAATACGGTAGAAAAATGGAAAAGCATTCTAATTTCGAAATCACTGGAGTTCATAAGAAATATCTTTCTTCAGCTTTTATGAAAATTGTTTTAAAAGTAAGAGAAAGTCGTCGAGTTGAGTAACTAAATATAATAAACGGTTAAATTGCAGATTTCTTTCAGGCGTTCGGAAACTGCAATTAGCACTTAAAACTTCATTAAAATAAGATATAAAACAATCGTGATAAAACTATATCTATAGACTGTTGGTAGAGGAGCGCAAGTTTAAATTGACCAAAGACTTTACGGCACGAGACGCTCTGACTTTCACCGTAGTTTACATTCAAAGATTCGCAGATGACTTCCTTGAAAATTTTAGCTCTTCAAGAAAATTCAGTGGAAAGTTCGTTCTTTCGCTCTTGCTATTGAGTCTTTTGATTGCCAAATCTAGTGCCATTGTTTGCAAGACTTCACGAATGACTTTTTTAAGACCTCTCAAGCTCTGTGATTTGAAACACGGCAAGATAAATAGGTAGGTACCTACCTACTTATCTTTTATAATTGTTTCATGCCAAAGTGTCAAAATCTCATTCTCATAGAAGAGTCGTATCTGGACATCCATCGCATTATTATCCCAAGAAAACTCCTAGGATTACATGAATAACTAGCTTTTCCCCGCGACTTCGTCCGCGTGTTCTACACAAATTTCGAACCCCTATTTTCTCTCCCCTATTTTATTTTATTTTTAGGGGTTGAATTTTCAAACATCCTTTTGTAGCGGATGTCTACGTCATAATAGCTCTGCATGCCAAATTTCAACCCGATCCGTCAAGAATTTTGAGCTATGTGTTGATAGATCAGTTAGTCAATCAGTTAGTCAGCCAGTCAGCTTTTCCTTTTACACATAAAGACTAGCTGATGCCTGCGACTTCATCCATGTGGATTTTTTTTTAAATCCGTGGAAACTTTTTGATTTTCCGAGATAAAGTGACCTATGTAAGCTATGCAAGAAATCACACCGATCCGTTGCTCCGTTGCAGCGTGATTGAAGGACAAACCAACAAAGAAACACACTTTCGCATTTATAATATTATTAGTACTGATGAAAGGGGTGACGACCGTCAGCAATAAGAAACGATGTATGAGAGTTAACTCAAACTCAAACTCAAATTATTTATTCAGAATTGGTAAAATTTTACGCTTACTGATGGTAAGAAAATTAATTTGTAATATGATATAGTGGTGATAATTAATACGTACTTAAAACTAAAGCTACGAGGGTTCCAAACGCGCCTAGGTCTGAGAAGAGCCCACAACAAACTCAGCCGGGTACTCTTTTTACTATCACCACTTTACAAGATCATCTAAACTTATTAGAACTAATAGTGAAAAATCGCAACCTTTCCATTGCCAGAAAACAAGGTCGAAGAGAATTTGTAGTTAAAGAGTTTCAAAGAAAATTCATTAAGCTCTTTTAAAAGACATTTGTTTCACGGGATTCGACTCACGCTCCTCTATTATGTGAAAACTGTAAGAGAGCCCTAATTAATTGCTAATTAGAAGCAGTAACGAACGGAACTCGCTAACTCGAAAACGAAAATCCTCTCAACCGATTAAACTTTGAACTGTCGTATAAATCGCTGACGGCTGAACCGGGTCGCTTAGTATAAGATTTTACGTCTCACCAAATGTTGCTAGAATTCGAGAGTCGAAAAACAATACCGTCAAAGTAAAATGGACCTAAAGGGCCTTGAATTGAACTCAAAAATTCAATGCCACGATTTTAATTTCGCAACTTTTCCGCTTGGAGCGCTGGCTGTAGATGTGTAGACAAACTTGAGCTTTAAAACAAGGCAGTTAAGATCCAGTTTACTATAATGCGGAAAGTTTTCGACACTCGAATTCTAGCAACGTAAAGGTGAGACGTAAAATCTTATACTAAGCGTACTGAGCCGGATCACGGGAAACAAAGTATAAGTTCTTTTGAAGAGATGAACTGACTCAGATGTTTTCAGAATTGGATATAGTCTTGATTGCTTTTAAAACAATCTTTTTCTAAAATTGATTCCAATTATTAAAGTACTACCCGCGATTTCGTCCGCGAGGATTTAGGTTTTTAAAAATCCCGTAGGAACTCTTTGATTTTCCGGGATAAAAATTCACCTATGTCCCTCTCCAGGTCTTTAACTATACCCATTGCAAAAAAATCACGTCAATCGGTTGTTACGTTGCGACGTGATTGAACGACAAACCAGTAAACCAATAAACCAACAAACAAACAAACTTTCGCATTTATAATATGGGTAGGTACTGATTTATTCTGATTTGGTACTAATTTGTAGTTCAGTTTTCTTTTCGTGTACTATAATACCTATAAGCTAAAAGGAAAAACTGACTGACTGATCTATCAACGCGCAGCTCAAACTACTAAATTAATGGACCGTGCTGAAATTTGGCATGCATATAGCTATTGTGACGTAGACATCCGCTAAGAACAGATTTTTCAAAAATTCCTCTAAGGGACCTAGGGGTGAAAAGTAGGGGTCTGAAATTTGTGTAGTACACGTGGAGAAGTCGCGTCGATAAGCTAGTTGAGCAATAAGTATTAAGCTATTTTAATCAGGGCAGCAATGCTTTTACGCCTCTATGACATGCACGCTACAGCGCGTGCGTGCTAGTACACTATGGAAAAAGAAAGATTTTTTATTCGATTATACTTTCATAATTAAGTACTTTTGAATCGTCAAATACATCTGCCACTGGTTCTACAATAAAGACTGGGAGATCGATGTTAATGAAGCTGTGTACAATCTACATAAAAGCGACATTAGCGCTGCAATACAGCGGCAATAAACCGTAGCATTGTTCCCAGAGATGAGAACGTTTGTTTCGGATGCCCATTGTACTGAGCTGACTAAAGAAAGTGTACATCGTCGATTTAAGTATACTTAGTTTAAGCATGCTTAGTTTAAGTATACTTACAATAATTTTGTTTTCTTGTTAGGTTCAAAATGTTTGATACGAATCAATGCAAATGGTATTTTGACGATTCAATAGCACTTGTATAATATTAAGTATAAAAGTATAAGTTTATTTAAATAAAAATGTATTCTACTAGCTGTACCCGTAGTACAAGATTTTACGTCTCACCAAACCAAACCAAATTCGAGGGTCGAAATACTTCTGCGTTACAGTAAACTGGATCTTAAATGCCTTGTTTTAAAGCTCAAGTTTGTCTACACTTCTACAGCCAGCGCTCCAAGCGGAAACATTGCAAAATTAAAATCAGTGGCATTGAATATTTGACTTCAATTCAAGGCTGTTTAGGTCCATTTTACTGTAACGCGGAAGTATTTCGACTCTCGAATTTGGTTTCGTTTGGTGAGACGTAAAATCTTGTACTACGGGTACTGATGCCTGGACTTCGTACGCGTGGTTTCAGGTTTTTAAAAATCCAGTGGAAACTCTTTGATTTTCCAGGATAAAAAGTAGCCTTTGTCACTCTTCTTTAAGTAGGTATACCCATGCAAAAAATCACGTCAATCCGTTGTTCCGTTGCGACGTGATTGAAGGACAAATCAACAAACCAATTAACCAACCAACAAACACACATTCGCATTTATAATAATATGGGTAGTGATATACTGTGATAGATAGTTTTTTTCGAAGTTACTGTACGTAGGTATATTATCTGATCTCCGTTACCTAAAAAGCAAATTGTAGCAAAAATGTTTTAAGTTTCTTACTAAACCATTTCATGTCGCTGAAATAACCAGTCTGAGATGTATCCCACCCCTTAATGCATTTGAGTAAGTTTCAGTTAGCAAATACCCGCTCGTGCTACAATAGCCCTTATCTGCAGGCACTAAACCCGACGGTACTGGACTCGTAACTTAAGGTGGACCATTTCACTGGTAGCATGTGAAAAATCATGTGAAAAGCATTTTCATATGACAACACTTGCTACCTTACTTAAAGTAGCCTGTGAAAAATCACGATGCCAAATCTCATAAAATTCGGAAATTATTTTACCCCTTTAGGGGTGGAAGTTTCAAAAATATTATCTTAAATAAAAATAATATCTTAGCGGATTCTACGTCATAATAGCTATCTGCATGTCTCAGTCCGATCCATCCAGTAGTTTGAGCTGTGCGTTGATAGATCAGTCATTTAGTCAGTCACATTTTCCTTTTATTTATATAGACTAGCTTATGCTCGTGACTTAGTCCGCGTGGACTACATAAATTTCAAACCTCCGTTTAACTCACCACACAGGGGTGGAATTTCGAAAAAGTCTTTCTTAGTGGGTACCTACTCTTTACAAAGAACATACTCTCCGAATTTCATGTCTCTTCGACCAGCGGTTCAGGCTGTGCGTTGATATATAAGTCGGTCAGTCAGTCAGTCAATCAGGACTTTGAATTTCATATAATACAGATTTCGCACGCGCACGTTCATAGATAGAGCTTGCAAAGAGAACACTCGTATCGCTGCGTGTTAGAAAGCATCTGAGTAGTAAAAATATTTGTAAGGAAAGCAAATTTTTGCAAGTGCGAAAATGCACTTTCCGTGAAAAGCCACCTATCAAATATCTGTAGGTTGATTTCGTAAAACCTGCATCAATCATTATTACAATCTTAATTGTTGTGATTGGCTGAATTTGTGGGATTCTTGTTGCAACAATGCATTGTAGCCAATAGTGAGCAAGCGTCAACCAATCAGAGGTGATTGCGATTTTGACATTCCAGCTGTCATTCTACCGCAATTGAGCAGCAGCTCTATACACCTTGATAAAATTTACAAACTATAGCATGTAAAATCACTGTAAGTAAAATTATTATAATTTCACTGAATGAAAACGATTTCAAAGTAGCAATAATGCCCAGCCCTACTCGTAACTATGTACCTATCCGTCTGTACGGCGCGCGGCGTCTAGATTAGACGATTGTTTTGCTCTAATTACCGTAGGAAGTTTGTGAATAACATCTTTATGTTTGGTGTTGCACAGGGAAGTGCTTTCGGACCCTTTGTTTAAAATGTATCCATCGATCATTGTATTAATGACTAGATGCGCAATTTCTGTGGGAATTCTTAGATTTTCTGGGACTAAAATATATTCTTCCCCGAGATGAAAGCTGTCTCTGTACCTACCCGTCAATATCAGTTTAACGAAAGGGCTGTAAAAAGCTAGCAGATAAACAAACAGACAGATACATTTCGCATTTATAATACATATTAGTATGGATATTTGATCCATATGAAATTGGGTCAATAAACTTGAGAATTTGCATATACAAAAGGATTTTGTTTTTTTTTTTTAAATAATTAATCTTTAAAAATAACTAAGTCCTCGCGAGTGAAGTCATGGGAATAAGCTAGTTTAAAAGATACTATTAAAATACACTTTTCAACGTCTGGTTTAAAATAAAGACAAATAATTGCAATGCCAAATACAAGCAAACGTTTAAAATAGCTTACATTTCAAAATAATTCGGGATAAAAACAAATACCTAACAACACATTGTTTGCGTACCAGATAGATGTAATTAAAACAACACTGAATTCACACGTTGATATGAGTAGGTAATCACTTATAATTAGCCGCTGTAGCTAGGGTTGCCAACTTTTATCAGAAGAAATAGAGTATATCTGATTTCAAAAGAAATAAAGAGAATGGGTTTCCAAAAAAGAGTTTGACGACCTCCCTGGCGCAGTGGTGAGCGCTGTGGTCTTAATAGTGGGAGGTCCCGGGTTCGATTCCTGGCAGGGGTTTGGAATTTTATAATTTCTAAATTTCTGGTCTAGTCTGGTGGGAGGCTTCGGCCGTGGCTAGTTATCACCCTACCAGCAAAGCCGTGCTGCCGAGCGATTTAGCGTTCCGGTACGATGCCGTGTAGAAACCAAAGGGGTATGGGTTTAATAAAAACTGCCATACCCCTTCCAGGTTAGCCCGCTATCATCTTAGACTGCATCATCACTTACCACCAGGTGAGAATACAGTCAAGGGCTAACTTGTATCTGATTAAAAAAAAATTAAAAAAAAAAAAAAAAAAAAGAGTATCATTTATTTTATACTAGGTGATGCCCGCGACTTCGTCCGCGTGGATTTAGGTTTTTAAAAATCCTGTGGGAACTCTTCAATTTTCCGGGATTAAAAGTAGCCTATGTCCTTCCCCGGGATGCAAGCTGTCTCTGTACCAAATTTCGTAAAAATCGGTTGAACGGTTGAGCCGTGAAAAGCTAGCAGACAGACAGACAGACACACTTTCGCATTTATAATATTAGTATGGATAGTATGGTTTGTGTAAAAAAGAGTATTTTAGCACACTCTATTAGTGTTATAGATTATAGAGTACACCTACATGATATAGAGTACAATACTCTATTTTAGAGTACGGTTGGCAACCCTAGCTGTGTAGGTACAATGTTAAGGTGCTTATCTTGTCGATTTCTTGTCCCAGTGTCACAGGGCAGCATGTACAGTAGGTACTAACGTGGGAACCTTCCAAGACCTTGGCACACTAAATGATAAAGTATTGTTTTGATTTCCTTATTCTTATACACCTGTTACCTTGAATTTTGCTAAGGTGTCATAGCAATTGAAAAGTTTCTTCAACAGCGTGTTTGGTCAAATCACAATGAGTTACCAGAAAGAACTTAAACTTAAGAACTTATGGCGACCTCGCACCGGAAAATGCAGAAATGGCAGATTAACTATCAGGATGTGTCAAACGAATCGGGGAGCCGCTGGATTCAGGCGGCGCAAGGTGGCGAGTGGATATCCCTACAATAGACCTCAGTACAGCGGACAACAGTGTCTATCGGTTGACAATGATGATGAATTTCCCAGTTTACTGCTACCGGGAATCGAACCCAGGACTTCCCACTTATAAGGTCACAGCGCTCACTACCTACTGTGCCCGGTACCAATCATCATCATCATGATCAACTCATCGCCGGCTCACTACAGAGCACGGGTCTTCTCTCAGGGTGAGAAAGGCGTTTGGCCATGGTGTAGCACGCTGGCTAAGTGCGGATTGGCAGACTTCACACACCTTTGAGAACATTATGGAGAACTCTCAAGCATGCAGGTTTCCTCACGATATTTTCCTTCACCGATAAAGCAAGTAGTAATATTTAATTTATCAAAACGCACATAACTCCGAAAAGTAAGAGGTGCGTGCCCGGGATCGAACCCCCGACCCCCGATTAGAAGGCGGACGTCCTAACCACTAGGCTATCACAGCTTCTATCAAAACCAATAGTGGAAAAGTTTTGACCAACTGGATGGATTTGAATGCGATTGTAGGATCGTATCAAAGTTTGCCAATAAGGGGAACAGCTTTGGGTTTAGCATTTTGAAGCTGATAGATAGCTCGAATATTGCTGTTACCAAATTCCTCTTCACTTTGTAAGCTTGTAATATTGCTTTGAAAAGCTAGAAATTAGAGCATTTTTGAGAGATCGAAGAAGAAACACCCCTTTATTGGATCGTACAGTTCAAGCTAGATAAATAGGTGTCCAATCCTATGTTTTCCATATTCTATATAAAAAGAAAATCTGACTGACTGACTGACTGATCTATAAACGAACAAACAACGGGACTGTTCTGGACGGATCGGGCTCAAAATCTACCACTAGGACCTGGTTCGGATTGTTATTCCTACCAAAAAGAACTATCAAGAAACTCGGCGGTTGCTCATGTAGATTTATTAGAAGACTCATCATCATCATCATCTCAAAACATCATCGTCGGCAAGGGTCTCTGTCTAGTAACCGGAAACCGTTGGCACGGTACGGAACCTTAAAAAATATTCAAATAGCCTATTTTTACTGCCACTCGCTCGCAAATAAACTATTTCCCAAGGAACTGATTAATATTAGTGAATGGTAGTTAGTTTTTGTAAAGGCCACAACAAAAACTGATAGTCACGGTGCATGCCTGACTTAGTTTTTTGTGCAAAATATTTATTATTATGTGACCTTTATAAATGGTCATTGGTTTTCAATAGGTAGGGCACGCTCGCGCGATTACTATTATATGATTATTACGAACTCAATCATTGTGACTCAATGAGCTATGAATTATTGTGACTCACAATCAATCATTCGGTGCAAAAAAGCGGTAATAGCCCAGTGGTTAAGACGTCAGCCTCCTATTCAGGAGGTTGGGGGCTCGATCCCATTCATGACCCTTCTAACTTTTAAGAGTGCATTTTAGTTTCAAAACATCGAGAGGATACCTGCATGCCTAAACCTAAACCCACGCGGACGAAGCCGCGTGCATCAGCTAGTGCACAATATTTTTCTTTATTCGAACTCAATAATTTAATTGTACTTTTTACCGACTTAAAAGGAGGAGGTTCTTAATTCGGCCCAATTTTTTTTTTTTATAAAATACAATAGGTAGTCATCACTTAAGAATAATATAGCTTTCTACTTGTAAAAGAATATTCAAAACCGGTTCAGTAGGTAGTTCAAGAGATTACTTCCTACGAACAAACTTACAAACTTTACCTCTTTATAATATTAGTATAGATGAATCGTTAAGTCCTTATATTTTATCAATCATCTTGGATGGCAAAATTATTTGAAAATATCATTTTTGTTTCAGCTGCCCCTGTGGCCGTCAGCAAAGTAGCTTACACCACCACCCACGGAGGATACGGAGGCTACGGCGGAGGCTACGGAGGCTATGGAGGCTACGGCGGATATGGCGGATACAGCGGCGTCGGTGGATACGGCGGTCTTGGTGGATACTCTGGCCTGGGTAAATAATGTTTTTTATTTATTTATTCATTACTAGCTGATGCCCGCAACTTCGTCCGCGTGGATTTACATTTTTCAAATTCCCGTGGGAACTCTTTGATTTTCCGGGATAAACAGTATGTCACTCTCCAGGTCTTTATCTATACCCATGCAAAAAATCACGTCAATCTGTTGCACTGTTGCGACGTGATTGAAGGACAAACCAATAAACCAACAAACAAACACACTTTCGCATTTATAATAAGGGCACTGATAGGCAAACGCTTGACCACAATCACACCTGATGGAAAGTGATGATGCAGCCTAAGATGGGACGCGTTTACCTAGAATATGCCTATTCACGCTTGTTTTAAAGTCTTGTTTTGTCTTAAATTCTGACTTAAAAATACAATAAGAATACGGGGACTTAGTCATCAAACACCATACTATTAAAAACCTTATTCTTTGCAGGAGGCTACGGTGGAGGACACGGTAGCGGCTACTACGGCTCCCCCATTGGAGGCTACGGAGGCTACGGAGGCTACGGCGGATACGGACACGGTCTGGGAGGATACGGCGGATACCACTAAACTACCTCTGCATCATTCTTCTAATGGCCTGCCCACGACTTTTTCGCTATGAGCGGTAATCAGCACGGCGCGGCGTGCGGCTGAAGGCGAAAACTAACCATCGTAAATATGTCCCTAAGCCGCGTGCACAGTTATTTGAGACGTGGCTTGCAGACTCATTAGAATCCATTTTTGACTGACAAAAACAACGGGCCAGAATTATCTCGGACGTCCGACCGCTTAAGGATGGCCTATGCTTATGTGTCCGCCACTTACGTCCGTTTGCACACTTCAGTGTACATTTTTACTATCCAGATACATATAAGTCGCAGTGGTCAGCCGCGTCCGATAATTTGTTTTCGCCTTCAAACTGTATAAAATGTAAAATACGCATCACCGCTGTCGTTTTAGTCCTAAGGTTTCTTTTCTGGAGACGCAGCGCGTTACGCGTCGCGGGGTGCGATGCGTTGCGCGTCGTACTTACGCCATATAAAAAGCAAACGCTTCTGCATAAACGCTCTCATACTTGGCCATGATGTGTTTGAGTTAACAGCGCGACGCAACGCACCACGCGACGTGCAACGCGCCGCGTCTCCAGAAAAGAGCACTAAGGCGACTTGCCCCAACTAGCCCTAATTTTTTTTCCCGCTCGCCGCTCCGCTCAAAGTCGTGGATGGGCAATAATGTGTTCATCATCCAAATCGATTTAATACTCGACAAATAAGGCTATGGATTTTAATTAAAATCCCTAGATTTAAACGAGAGCTTGCCATGACATTTGTTTTTATAACATCTTGAATATGTCGCCTTGAAGTTACCTTCATTTGTATGTGATAATTTTACAACGAATTTCCTTGAAACCCTTTGTAAATATGTAATAAATGATTTGATAAATATATTTTTGTTATGTTCTTTACTTTCCTTATGTCCACACAAATAACAAGACTATCATAAAACTCCAGATAGGCAAAACTAATCTTCAAATTCAAAATTAACTTAGTAGTTGTCGTTGCAACCCCCTGCCTGACACCCGAACTTTTAAGTTTTAAGGGCATGGGGTTGCCATGTGTCTGGCAATGCATGACGTGATTTATAATACTACTAGCGTATGCTCGCGACTTCATCCGCGTGGACTATTGAGAACCACCTCCTTTTTGGAAGTCGGTTAAACAGACGAGCTAAACATTGCCTATTTTGATAATCAAAATATATAAAAGGAAAAGGTGACCGACTGACTGACTGATCTATCAACGCACAGCTCAAACTACTGGACGGCTCGCACTGAAATTTGGCATGCAGATAGCATTATGACGTAAGCATCCGCTAAGAAAGGATCTTTGAAAATTCAATCCCTAAGGGGGTGAAATAGGGGTTTGAAATTTGTGTAGTCCACGCGGACGAAGTCGCGAGCATAAGCTAGTAAAAAAATAAAAATAAAGTTGTTTTCCGGAATCCCCGGCGCTCCGTGGAGCCCCCTGGCGTCATTACCGATCTACGTTACGTTATCTCTTCTTCTTTTAGAGATAAGAGCGTTAAAAGCCATTTAACGTAAACGGTGTTGATTGGTGGTTGAACGGTGTTGCGATAATAAACTATTGAATGCTTTTAAATTATTTTTAGGGATCCGTACCTCAAAAGGAAATACGAAACCCTTATAGGATTACTTTGTTGTCTGTCTGTCTGTCTGTATGTCTGCCTGTCTGCCTGTCCGTCTGTCTGTCTGTCTGTCTGTCAAGAAACTTACAGGGTACTTCTCGTTGACCTAGAATCATGAAATCTGGCAGGTAGGTGGGTCTTATAGCATACATTAGAGGAAAAATCTAAAAACTGTGAATTTGTGGTTCATCACACAAAAAAAAATTGTGGTCATTTATTAGTATTTTCAATTATCAAAGCAAAATAACTATATTAAATGGGATGTCATATGAAAGGGCCTCACCTGTGAATTCTAAAACAGATTTTTATTTATTTTTATGAATTATGTTTTTGATTTATCGTGCAAAATGTCGAAAAATTGCGACTGTACTACGGAACCTTCGGTGCGCGAGCCTGACTCGCACTTGGCCGGTTTTTTAAAATTCCATTACAAATTAGCACTACGAATTGACTACGAATTGAAACAGTTTTTGGCATCTATAATCTATATCGATAATAATGTTTCCTCGTATTAAAATTTTCAAAATATATTTAAGGTACATGGAAATCATCCATTTACAGTTTAACTATAAACAGTTATAGGTATACTTGAAACTTGAACAAATTACTCGTAAGTTGTGATAATTTAGTGGTAAGGACGTCCGCCTCCTAATGGTAGGGTCGGGGGTTCGACCCCGGGCACGTGCGTTTTTAAGTAAGTTATTAAATATCACTTACTTTAACGGTGAAGGAAACATAGCGTGAGGAAGCTCGCATGCCTGAGAGTTCTCCATAATGTTCTCATAGGTGTGTGAAGTCTGCCAATCCGCACTTGGCCAGCGTAGTAGACTATGGCCAAAACCTTTCTCACTCTGAGAGTGACCCGTGGTTTGTAGTGAGCCCTCGATAGGTCGATCATGATGATGATGATTGCACGGCGTGACTTCAGTGTATCATACTAGATGATGCCCGCGACTTCGTCCGCGTGGATTGAGGTTCTTAAAATCCCGTGGGAACTCGTTAATTTTCCGGGATAAAAAGTAGCCTATGTCCTTCCCCGGGATGTAAGCTAACTCTGTACCAAATTTCATCAAAATCGGTTTAACTGTTGGGCCGTAAAAAGCTAGCAGACAGACAGACAGACACACTTTCGCATTTATAATATTAGTATGCATTAATATTTCTTAACTGTCGTAACGAAGCATTGTTGTACATATTTATAAGGAACAAGTTGGGAACAGTTTATTACGGCTCGGTAACGACCCCCCCGGGAACGCCTGGAGGGAACGTTCCCGCCTCTACAGGAACAGATGATTAATGAAATGTAACGGCACATCATAAATGTAATAGGCACAAAGAAGTCCTAATATTTCACCCCCCCTTAACTGCGCCTTTGGGCAATCTCTAAATTTTCCGGGGACGATAAATATCGTGTAGAATCATAGAATGCATTGAGAATAACACAATCCTGCCTCGTATTCTACTATTATGTTCTATGTATGTGCGCGCATCACGCGAAAACTGAACTGAACGGCTTTAAATGAAACTAGATGATGCCCGCGACTTCGTCCGCCTGGATTTAGGTTTTTTAGTCCCGTGGGAACTGATTGATTTTCCGGGATAAAAAGTAGCCTATGCAAGCTATCTCTGTACCAAATTTCGTCAAAATCGGTTGAACGGTTAAGCCGTGAAAAGCTAGCAGACAGACAAACAGACAGACACACTTTCACATTTTTAATATTAGTATGGATTTAGTACAGTGATAGCTTATGATAACCCGGGGTAGGGTAGTTTTTATCCCGAAAACAATTAGGAATTTGTCAGGATACAACCCTTCAAGGTTGGTTCAAACCATAAAATTCAAGTTATAGTTTTTATAGTTTTATTATAGTTTAGAGCCTCAATAGCTCAACAGGTAAAGGAGTGGACTGAAAACCGAAGAAAAGGTCGACGGTTCAAACCCCGCCCGTTGCACTATTGTCGTACCTACTTCTAGCACAAGCTTGACGCTTAGTTGGAGAGGAAAGGGGAATATTAGTCGTTTAACGGCAAATTCTTTTATAAAAAAAAAGTTGGGAGTATTATAAGGAAGAGGGAAGAAAAGAGGGGGAAAAGTATACGAGCATTAACATAAATGAATTATTGAGGGAAAAATCTGAGCAACTTAACTTTGAGGCGCGCCCAATGGAGTGTGACCGCAACTTTGAGCAACTTGAAGCTTTCCTAAAACTTGACGAGTCAACTTGACGGAGGTGAAACTTGGCGCGTGATGCAAATACCAAATACCACATATTGCTGTCGATGGAAGTTGAAAATTTTAAATACTGGTTACAAAGATTTTCCCTGGTTAGTTTTGTTTTATAAAAATAATAATACTTATATCTACGACTCAATTTTTTAAGGCCCATCTATAGGTACCTACTAATTATTATAAAAATATTGTGTTTGGATGATTTCTGTTGGTAGGTACATTAGATAGATATTATTCATAGACTTATAAAGAAACATTTTTTTCAATATACCTATCCAATAATACCTAGCCCAAATACCCAAACATACACAGCCCAAAACATTTTTTTCGGCTATTCCAAGTTCGTGGATATATCATTTTTAATTTTTATAATAACTAAAAATTATCAAGAAAATGAGAATCTAGATGCCTGTGGGAAAAAGATAGCAATTACCCTCACTAATCAATCTGCTTTCAAAAATTCATCATCTTCAACCGATAGACGTTATCTGCTGCACATAGGTCTCTTGTAGGGACTTCCACAAGCCACGGTCTTGCGCCGCCGCCATCCAGCGGCTCCCTGCGACTCGTCTGATGTCTTCCGTCTACCTAGTGGGGGGTCTTCCAACACTGCGTCTTCCGGTGCGAGGTCGCCATTCTAGCACCTTGGGACCCCAACGTCTATCGGATGTATGAACTATGTGCTGTTCAGGTACAATTTTAATTCGGTAGCATCGTACTTCTTGGAGAGACTACCACTTTAATTTGGCAGTATTGTAGGTATTTCTCGGAGGGACCACGGGTAAAAATATACCCTCCCTCCCCCTCCCCCTCGTGGTCCCTCTCGTAGTACCTTCCAGGAACTATGAGAGGGACCACGGGACTACAATGGCGATCTTCACATATTCAAGCTTCAAAGACCATGATCAAATGAATTGACTACAGCCTGGCGCCTGGCGCCTGGCGCACCATACATCTGCATCTCGACATCTTTATGTCACTTAATTAAAATTCTAGCCGTTACGAGGGTTCCGTATGAGCGAGGGTTGATTAATGAGGGTCCTGCTCTTATTTTGTTTAATATTAGGTGAAAATGGGCGAAAACGTCCTGCTAAGGACTTATATGGCCTTACAATAATTACTTAGTAAAATACGCTGAGATAAATTAGTGTGGAAGTTAGTAGATGGCCATATATCTAAATATAAAAGGAAAAGGTGACTGACTGACTGACATACTGACAGACTGATCTATCAACGCATAACGCGCAATCACCGGGCAGACGGACGAACGGACGGACCGATAGACAGACAGACGACGAAGTGATCTTATAACGGTTTCTTTTGTCTTTTTAGGTAGGTACCAAAGTCCAATCCCCAAAATAAATATAAATGCCCAAAGCAAAGCAAAAAATTGTATCAAATAGAACAAATATATCATCATCATGACCAACCTATCGCTAGCACGAAGTCTACCACGCTGACCAAGTGCGGATTGGCAGATTTCACACACCTTTGAGAACATTATGGAGAACTTTCATGTATGCAGGTTTCCTCACGATGTTTTCCTTCACCGTTAAAGCAAGTAACATTTAATAGCTTCAAACGCACATAACAAATATGCGTGCCCGGGAACGAACCCCGAGCCCCGGAATTTGAGCCTCACGGTTTTATCAATAGACTAGCTTATGCTTGCGACTTCGTCCGCTTGGACTACACAAATTTGAAACCCCTATTACATCCCCTTAGGGGCTGAATTTTCATAAATCCTTTCTTAGCGGATGCCTACGTCATAATAGCTGCATGCCAAATTTCAGCCCGATCCGTCCAGTAGTTTGAGCTGTGCGTTGATAGATCAGTCAGTCAGCCATCTTTTCCTTTTATAGTATATTTAGACTAGCACCGCAGTGGTCTTCAGCTACAAAAGAAGATGAACTAAGGCTTTGAAGAAGAAACTTAAGCTTTAAAAGTCAATAAGCTCATTCCATTCAAAGCAGATAAACGTTAGAGTCATGAATGTAGTCAAGAGTGAAGATACTGAAGTGAGTGAGTGAATGGAAGAGCCATTAAAGTGAATGGAGGAGGTAATAAATGCAATAAAAACGGTTTCCTGCAATCGAGAGATAGCGCCTCGTGTTTACAGCTGGGAATAAGCTGCATTACTGACTACACTGCCGGCGGGCCAGGCAACCAGCGATTGTGACTAGGAGTTAACGTTAACTGTCATTACTATGGAGATTAACCTACATGATAAATCGTGATTCACACGTAATTTTGATTTTCCCGAAAGCGAATCTTGTCCTGACAAGTGATAATAGCCTAATGGTTAAGACGTCGGCCTGCTATTCAGGAAGTCGGGGGTTCGATGAAGTCTGCCGATCCGCAGCTGCAGCCAACGTGGTACACTATGGGCGAAATCCTTATAATTCTAAGAGGAGATCCGTGCTTAGTAGTGAGCCGGCGATGGGTTGAACATGATGATGATGACGATGACTCCACTCAAGAGTGAATGCACTAGAGTGGGTGAGTGAATGGAAGAGGCATTAAAGTGAATGGAGGAGGTAATAAATGCAATAAAAATGGTTTCCTTCAATGTTCCAAAAAAAACACGGTTCCGCTTAATGAATGCGTGAATGAATAAATAAATGTTGGCAAAATTGTACGGAGATACTTATCAACAATTTTGTCAAAGCAAATCTCAAAGTTAAGAATTTCTGCGTAAAAAATTATGAAAGCTGCGCATAAAATTGCTTTTATGATGATGATGGTGTTAAATAGAATGGTAAAAATATCCTTACTTATCTGCCGCCTATTTAAGAGCCCCATGTGAGCTCAAAAGTGTTTTGCGCAATGTGCACGAATATTGGAGTGTCGCGCGGTTCCCTTCAGAACACGACAGAAGCGATATGTTTACCTACATCAATCCAGTGCGCAACTTTTGTCGCGTTCCTGTCGACGTGTGCCACATAAGTCGACAAAAGGAAAATGCAATACCTATTGGACTTTTGAGCCAGCGCGTGCCAGACCTTCGTTTTTTTATAAAAGCTGAAAGTTTCTCGGCGTATTGTCCCTAACGCACGGCATGGAGTAGAGCCGCAAAAGATAGAGAGCCATGGAAAAGGTTGGAGGAGGCTTTCACCGCTAAAAGCGGTCCTTTCTAATACCCTATTTTTAGATATAAATTAATAATTATTAGTAAAATAAGATAAAAGTTAGGTTTTTATTTTTTTTAGAATAATATGTATCAATGTAAATATGAAAGGAAAATAAAGCTATTTTTATTTTTTTTATTTTTATTGTCCCTAACGCAGGGAGGAACAATCAGCGACTATGAAGTTGTACTTTAACGTAAGATTGTTTACACTTTTATCTTCCAAAATCACCATGATCCAAACAAACGTATTTCCCAGTGTTGGTGACAATACGCAGATAAGCTTTCAGCTTGTATAAAATAACGAAGTTCTGGCACGTGCTGGCTCTCATTCTCTCTCTATAAGCATATTGCAGGTTGCTTTCAGTTTTATACATATTACGAAGCTTTGAGACGTTGCTTGTGCCAACACTTTGTGTTGTGTTCACTTGTTCAATTTAACTATTTATAATATTTATCAAGTTATTTATTTTAGAATTTCTTTAATAACATTCAAGACATAACGTAACTAATTAACACCAAAGATCAGGAGCAAGTAAGCACCATAGACATTATCCACCAATGACATAGACAACATAAAAAAGCCTCAATAGCTCAACCGGTAAAGGAGTGGACTGAAAACCGAAAGGTCGACGGTTCAAACCCCGCCCGTTGCACTATTGTCGTACGTACTCCTAGCACAAGCCTGACGCTTAGTTGGAGAGGAAAGGGGAATATTAGTCATTTAACATGGCTAATATTCTTTAAAAAAAAAAAAAAACATCTTACGAGACTTGCCCACGGCGCGGCGCCCGGCGGCCCATCTCCATAGAGATGAAGCCAACTGCGCGGAAGATAGGTATAATAGTGCACATGTGTGTACAAAGACAGGTGCACTATCTATTCCCTCACTCTCATAGCCCGATGGGACAGAAATCCGACACGACAGGAGAGAGATCAGGCGCAGGACCGACAACTTTCCGTGCCCTCTGAGGCATGGGGTTGCATTACTGCCAACTTCCTAATTCCGGGTTAGTAGGTACAGAAAATTTAATTCCGATGCCTAATTTTTGACCCGACTCGGGAATTGAACCTCATCACCTGCAGTTGAACATGTCAACCACTAGACCAAGAAGGCAGTAAATAATAGGTAAAATTTTTGAAAATTCCACGTTACAAAGAAAACCTAGGTCGAGACTCGCCCCGATTGGCATCTCGACCTGTCGTGTATTATACGTTTTTCACGATTTGCAGAAATTCTCAGATTTTCACAAAGAGGTCCTAACAGTAATTTAAATTCTGCAACATAATATCGCAACCTTTACAAATGCAGATGACATCTGGAAGAGGAGCTCAAATTGGTATCTTCGTGGTCACATCTCCAAAACTTGTAACGACTTTCTCGGAAAAGTCGTAGGTAAGGTACTTGAAAATAATATTATGATGCAACTTTCAAAAATATTAAGGCAAAATTTTGCTTTGAGATTTGCCTTGCTTTGCAATCAGTTTTGAATTTAGAAATCTTTCGACGTAGCCGTACATAATTACGCGACAGGTCGAGACGGCATTTGGCCTACCGGCTGAAACCTCTCCTTTCTCCAAGTAGTAATGCCTTGTTAACCTGCCCAACTCTGACTCATCTTCCCTCTCTTTTGGTTTTTTCTTTCTTGCCATAATACCTTGCATGCATTCTTGGATTCTTCTTGAAGCAGGAGGACCTGGTGTTAAGTGATTACCGCCGCCCATGAACATTTACTACTTTTAAAGATTTCTTTTTTTTTAAAGGAATATTAGCCGAAAATATCATGCTGACCAATATTTCCCTTTCCCCTCCAATGAAGCGTAAAGCTTGTGCTAGGAGTAGGTACGACAATAGTGCAACGGGTGGGGTTCGAACCGGTGACCTTTCGGATTTCAGTCCGCTCCTTTAACCGTTGAGCTATCGAGGGTCTAAACTTTTTATAACCTGTCATTTGTATTTTGTGGTGCAATCATAAAAGAATAAACACATGCATTTGCATCACCAGAGGTCCCGCCAATGTGTTACCAGAAAGTTACTTTCATGTTGAAGTTACAATAAGCCTCGCTGCGGTGGTCTCGATGAGGTTTTAGATTTGATTTGATTTATTTTAGTTTGTTTTATTTTACTTTTAATTTTGATTTAAGTTTTTTTTATATAATTGTCTATCCCTTTTAAGTCTAAAAGCATAAATAAATAGTAGTTACAACCATCTGATTTTTCTCAGAAATAGGTCACCGAATAAAACTCAGTGTTTTGCGCGAAAACAAAGCAAATGAACAAACAAGCGGCGAACGTCCACAAAGCAGAACTACTTCTTTGTTAGTTACCTAGTTAGCACCGAAACACTCAACAAAGCCAGACAAATCTCTGCGGATGAGTAGGTGACACAGAACTAATTTAGCGGGCGCTCTGCATCCACGCTGCAATACTGTTTATTCAATAAATTATAACGAAATCTTACATGCTATTGTTTTAATAATATTTTTTAATCTAACCTACATAATCTTGCATCACCTTTCTTCTAATTTGATGCGTTTGCAACCTACATATTATATTACAACATCACTAGCTTTTGCCGGCAACTTTGTCTGTGTGGAATTAGTTTCTTATAAATCCTATGTAGCCTAAATCAATTCTTGTCCTCTACCTACTTGTAAAAGTCCTTTTAAATTTTCCCTTCTCTTTCCTCTAGGATTTTCGAAAATCGTGAAACACGTATTCCCTCATTAGCAATCGAAAGTTTTACCAAGTTTTCATGGATTCAAAACTGACAATATTTTATACAAACGAACCCCCTTTTACCCCCTTAGCAGTTGCATTTTCAAAAATCATTTGTTTACTGTCATGTTAGCTATCTGTATAGTGTATGCTAAATTTCAGTCCGTTCCGTAGTTTGAGCTGTGCGTTGATAGATCAGTCAGTTAATCGCCTTTTCATATTTTTATAAATAGAGTCTATACCCACTCCTTCGCTCTCGAGGTAGTTTCGAAAAAGCTGGCCTTACTCTTTCATGTCTACATTATAATAGGGAACCACTGTACAAATTTTCAGTTTTCTAGGTTCTGTTGATGAGTCAGTCATCGAGTGAGTCAAGATTTTTCTTTTTAAATTTAAATCTTATTTTTTAATTTACAGACTAGTGCTTGGCTGCAATCAGACCTAAGCAAGTGATGATGCAGCCTCAGACATACGATACCTAGTATATGCTATTCACTCTTGACTTGAATGGCGTTCCATATCCAAGCAGTTCGAAGTAGAAACGAGGAACCAGTTCCACGTTGCAAGCCCGTCCCATTCATTTTATGAAGTGTATCGTCGCCAAAATAAATTGACCAAAGCACTCAACTAATTCAGAGGAGAGAAATAATAAAAGTAATAAAAGTTGCCGCGAAAATAAAGGCTTTCGCGCTTAAAATAAAACGAAACAATTAATTTGGAGGCGGGCAATTAAGAGCGAGATAAAATGCTATATTTTTAAACTGCCCCTCCCCTGGCTTGAGGTCTGACGATATAAAATGTGACCAGGGGAAAATGTTTGTATAAATTATCCTTTTTAAGTAATTGGTATTTCACAGATAGGCTCTTTCCCACGCTGCTACATTCCGTTTTGCTGAGTGCCATTTATCTTCTTTTTTTGAACGAAGACTTCATTTTTGGGATTACGTACCTAAAAAGGAAAAAAGGAACCTTTAGAGGATCACTTCGTTGTCTGTCTGTCTGTCAAGAAACCTATAGGGTACTTCCCGTTGATCTATAATCATGAAAATTGACAGGTAAGTATTAATCTTATAGCATCTAAAGGAGAAAATCCTGAAAACAGAGAATTTGTGGTTACAATACAACACAAAACAAATTTAAACCATCACCCTATCGGCAAAGCGATTGCAGTCAAAGCCTAACTTGTATCTACATTGCCGACTCAATAGCTCAACGGTTGTGGAGCGGACTGAATTCCGAAAGGTCGGCGGTTCAAACTTCAAACACCATCCGTTGCACTATTGTCGTACCTACTCCTAGCACAAGCTTTACGATTACTTGGAGGGGAAAGGGGAATATTAGTCCTGATTAGCATGGCTAATATTCTTAAAAAAAACATGGCTAAACTCGTGGGTATCGCCTAGTTAGCGTAGTTAGGTATAAAGCAAATGATTAATTAAAACAATAGTAACGCAAATTTCACGGAAGACAACGAACCATACCGTCTTAAGGATTAAATGTTATCATTCCCAAAACACTCCCCTACTCTAGGCCCCTTCTGCCTTTCCCTTCAGACTACCCAACTACGCAGCTATGACTTATGAGTTTAGTAATCTATCTAATTAGGTATACAAAAGGATTGACTGACTGACTGATCTATCAACGCACAGCTCAAACTACTGGACGTATCGGGCTAGGCATATGATAGCGCATATGAGGTATGGCAGCTTGTGCCACAGCAAGCTGGCATACTTCATACATCGCAAATCGCAATTTGGCACTATGTTGCTCTGGCGTAAATGAAGCGTAACTGCGAGAGTAACACACCTGGCCAATAAAGATAAAATTCCCTGCGTCAAACGCTGTAACAGCTGTAAAGCTCTTGTACAACTTGGCAGTGTTTAGGTGCCGCCGGCTAATTCCATAGGTATAATTGCGCCGGTAATTTGGCAGTGCGCAGTGCGCGTGCGGCCGTAAAGCAGACAAATAGGCTTTATCGTTCGTGAACTTATAACGAAGGGAGTCGCGGCATGCCGCATGCAGACGTGCGACTTGTCACTTGACTGCTTTTGACTTTTGGCACACTTCACTACAGTAACGCTGAGATGTATAGAGCGCAATTTGACTTTGCTTAGACTTTTTTTTTTTTTTCTTGTTTATTAAGAATATTAGCCATGTTAAATGACTCATATTCCCCTTTCCTCTCCAATTAAGCGTCAGGCTTGTGCTAGGAGTAGGTACGACAATAGTGCAACGGGCGGGGTTTGAACCGTCGACCTTTCGGTTTTCAGTCCACTCCTATACCGGTTGAGCTATTGGACAAAAGATTGAGTTAAAACGAGACAGATTTATGTGAGTGATACAGCTCTGTCTCGTTTTAACTCTGTCTAAGCAAAGTCAGAGTGCGATCTATATCGCGCACCACGGTAAATTTCCGTGCATTTTTTCCACAAAATCTGTAAACTATAGAACTATATAGAAGCACGCGCACTGCGGAATTAATTCCGCACCGGATTTTCATAGATTTAAAATCTGACGGATTTTAAAACGCACCGCAATTCACAGCACGCGGTGCGCGCTAGGTTTTAAAGAAACGTATACGTCGAGCCTTCACATTGGCAGGCGTCAAATGTTACCTACATTTGGCGCTAGTAGGCTATGAAACAATAAGCTGTGATAATCCATCCATCTCCGTCTCCTAATCAGGGGTCGGGGTTCGATTTCGTAGATGCACCTCCATCTTTTCGGAGTTATCACTTGCTTTAACTTTGAAGGAAAACATTCTCCATAATGTACTCAAAAGTGTGTGAAGTCTGCCAATCCGCACTATGCCAGCGAGGTAGACTATGGCCAAAACCTTTCTCACTCTAAGAGGAGACCCGCGCTCTGTAGTGAGCCGGCGATGGGTTGATCATGAGGCTATAAAACGACTAGGTATAAGGTCTTGGACTGTAATAATAAAATGACGTGATTTTTTGTATAGCGGTAGTTTATGGGACAAGAATTCATTATTAAAGAGAATAATTTTAAAAAATCATGATTTTTATTTATCTTTTAAAATAATTAGTTAATTAACGTCACCTTAGTAATAGAGATTACTAAGCCTCTGCTGTCCGTCCGTCTGTCCATCCATCCGCCTGTAAAATGTAAAAAGTTAAAACTTTATTTAGGTTTATTTTCTATTCCTACTATAACAACAAATCCATACTAATATTATAATTGCGAAAGTAAGTCTGTGTGTCTGTCTGCTAGGTTTTCCTGGTTCAAAGTTTAACCGATTTTGGTGAAATTTCGAAAAGAGTTAGCTTACATCCCGGAGAAGGGCATACCCTACTTTTTATCCCGGAAAATGCAAGAGTTCCCACGGGATTTTTAAAAAACCTCAATCCACGCGGACGAAGTCGCAGGCATAATCTAATAAAAATAAAATCTCAAAATGGCTGCCATGCAAATAAAAAAGAATCAAAAGTACATAGTGTACGATAGTACGGAACCCTTCATGTGCAAGACTGACTCGCATTTGACCGTTCTTTATGTGCTACTGTTAAAACAACATCAACTACTACTAGGTCAACTAATGAGAAAATACAGAAACAAAATAATTACATAACGAACAATAAACCATTGTGACACAGGGACAACAGTATTGTGAATATTTTCCATCCATAATATTCACAAAGTTTCACATAATCTACTTACATAATATTTTATTAAATTAGTAAGATTATATTATTTTGCATACTATTATCTACTCGTGTGCCATCGCTATCTGTAAAAGTAAAATATTAATCAATAATAATTAATCGTTGATCCTATTACCGTTTGATTTAAGTCGTTGATTGTGTCGATAAATCTATCTATTTATTATATCAACAATAATGCAAAATATCCATCTGTCTGTCTATCTGCTAGCTTTTCACAGCCAACGATTTTGACGTTTGGTACGAAGATAGCTTGCATCCAGGGGTAGGACTTAGGCTACTTTTGGTCTCGGAAAATCAGAGAGTTCCTACGGGATTCTTTAAAACCTAAATCAACGAATGAATCTTTTCAATACAGAGATAGTTTGCATCCTGGAGACGGGCACAGGCTACTTTTAGTCCCGGAAAATCAGAGAGTTCCCACGAGATCTTCGCTATTTTGGTGCTGACAGCAGCAGTGAGCATCATGCAAGGGAACTCGGAACTAAACTAGTTAGTGATGAGCTGTGGTGATGAGAGTTGAGACATCTGTCAACATAGTGTCAACAAGTCAATATGAAGACCATTTGACAAAAAGGTTGCATCGAATCGGCAAGAAAAATAACTGTAATTTTGTATGTCAAACTGTGCCCAGCGTATATACTACTAAGTCCATTCAGTGTTTTACACATAATCATATGAAAGTACATAGATAAAATCAAATATAATCTTATTAGTTATTACATGTCGCAAGTCTGCGCTGTTCGAACTGGAGCGTCACTCTTGCGAAGACTTTATGACGTGACACTCATGACACGTATGGCACATTTCGCGACTTTATATACACCGGGATTATAAATTGGAGTTTAGTGACATATTTTATTGACTACAATTTTTTAAACACCCTATATATCATATGCCTTACTAGCCTATGCCCACAACTTCATCCGCGTGGATTGAGGTTTTATTTTTTTTAAACTCTATGGTAATTTAAAAAAAGCAAAAAAACACGTCTGCCCTGCCAAAAACGAACTAAAAAGTAAAAAAAAAATGCATTTGTAAATGAGCTATACGTAGTAGTACATCCAAATTCTTTGTGAGCCGCCATATCGAAATTAAAAAAAAATATGGCCATAATCACTCTACCCCATTAATTACAATAAAATCAAGAAACTCACATTAAAGATGAACCCTGAAAACATAGCATCCTTTTTTTTGCTACTGCTGAGTAAAAAGTAGCTTATGCTCTGTACCAAATTTCGTTAAAGTAGATTAAACGCTTTTAAAATTCTTTTAGAAAGTTTTTGGATAAGAATAAAAAAAATTGCATGTGTAAACCCATGAACAATTCTTTAAGTATACCTAACTTACTAATACCTTTGAAATGTGATACAGAATTATCTTACACCCGTAGGCTACTTTTTATCCCGGAAAATTAAAGAGTTCCCACGAGATTTTTAAGTTTCATCCACGAGGATAAAATTGCTGACATCATCTAGTTTATAATTTTTAATTACTCACGACTTCGTCCACGTGGACTACACAAATTTCAAACCCTTAATTCACCCCCTTGGGGGTTGAATTTTCAAAAATCCTTTCTTAACGGATGCCTACGTCACAATAGCTATCTGCATGTCAAATTTCAGCCCGATCCGTCCAGTAGTTTGAGCTGTGCGTTGATAGATCAGTCAGTCAGTTACCTTTTCCTTTTATATATATATAGATATCGATAAAATATTAGTATGGATTTATTTTGTCAACGCACCTCATTTTGCAGAAGAGATGAGACATTTCGACTTTATACACTGAGATCATAAATGGCAGTTTATGTACTACATTGTTTTGAACTCTCTTACCCTTCACATAATTTAAAGTACGTCAAATGTTATACTTGTGTTGTCAACGCACCATGTTTTGTAAAAGACACATTCCGCAATTTTTTATGTCACGATTATGTGTAATTTTGAGTTTACAGGCTATAATTTTTTGAACACGCTGTATATGTGCCTTATTTAATGTAGGTACGTCAAAACTTATGTTGTCAACGCTCCTGGTTTTGTAGAGACGAGACATTTCCCGACTTTACACTCTGGGATTATAAATTGGAGTTTATTAACTACGTTACTTTTAAGCATCCTTTATCACCTAATTTAGTGCACGTCAAAAGTTACATTTATGTCAGAAGCGCCATGTTTTGTAAGAGCATGGGATGTAGGAAATAATAATTCTTATTATAACTGGGGCTGGATGAAACACTCCCAAAATCATAACAGTCAAAATTTAACCTTATGGCATAAAAAAGAGAATGATTTTTAATTACTCAAAAGTAAGAGATAAAACGAGCCGAGCTGGACTCATCTTGTAGGTATTGTATGCCCCTGCGTCTCCCAATAAGGAAGTTTCCAGGCAACGTTCGATATAATTTTCAAAGATGGCTCTGAAATTTAATACTATTACTACTACTTAACTATTGTTATTTTTACCTGAAATTTGAAACATAGGCTGTGACATAGGTTCTTTCTAGGGGGTAGGTATCAGATAAGAAAGGATCTGACTAAGGGAGTGAAATGGGGGTTGAAAGGTTGAAGGGTGTATGAAAGTCGTATGTTTTAGAAGTTAGGGACGTGAAAATCGAGATTTAGGTTATTAGCTTTAAATAATAAAAATCTGTATAATTCAATTTGGGAAATTCCCCCCTTAAGGGTGGTAAAATAGGGGGGAACATTTTTATAGAAAAGTTTTACTTTTAACTATTGTTATTTTTACTTGAAATTTAAAACGTAGGTTCTTTCTAGGGGGTAGGTATCAGATAATCAGAAAGGATCTAACTAAATCTCCCCCTTAAGGGATGAAATGGGGGTTTAAAAGTTATATGAAAATCCTATGTTTTTGAAGTTAGAGATATGAAAATTGGCATTTAGGAATTCTGGGTTCCGTGCCTTAAGGTGAGACTGAGTGAGTAGGTAAGCGAGGCTTTTTGCAGCGGGAAAATTTCAGATCTCATGAGATACCAGAAATTTTACGCGGACGAAGTCGCGGGCAACTGTTAGTTAGAATATAATTTTGTTTGTGTAAAAATTAGCAAGTCACTGACGCGCCAACGTGCCTAAAGTAGGTTTTACTTCAAAAATACATACATTAATACAAATACTTTGATTTGATGATTACCACATCAAATCAATCAATTCATTCATCAAGATACCTACTAATTTATCGACTGAGGTAATATCGAATCACTAGATAATTATGGTATTAATAGAAGAGAAATCATAAAACAACTTAGTGCTTAGTTAATTACTGACACCGACCGTCGCGATGAAGACGATTATAATTTTGGTGGCAATATGCCTTGCTACTGTTGCGTGTAAGTTGTACTTATATCATTTTTATTCATCTTTATCCATCGATATAAATGACAAGATATGCCCAAGCGAACAAAATTTTTCACGGTTTTGGAACCAAATAAATCAGCGCCACCTCTTAGATACTATTGAACGAGCCGTTTGAAATCCAGACGTCACTGAGGTTGCATTGGTGGTAAAGCACCACTGAGTCGGTGCCATTTTGTTTGTTCAATAGTCCTGTCCATATGAAGTAATATATATCTCAATGTCTTTATCACAAAGAACTAAACAGGTATCTATAAGGAACTACAAGCTTGGCAGATCGGGTTGAAATTTGGCATGCAATAGCTACTATGACGTAAACATCCGCAAGGATTTTGGAAAATTCCACCCCTAAGGGATGAAATAGGGGTTTTAAATTTGTGTAGTCCACGCGGCCAATGTCGCAGGCGTAAACTAGTTTGCTTTAATCCTACCACTACTAAAGAAGCAGGAAAAGCAAGTAACACACTCCACCAACACGGAGTGAATAAGCAATTTTTAGGCAAGCGCGGTCCACCTTAGGCTGCACCATCACTTATTATTTGGAGTGTTTTTAGTCAAATGCATGGCTATATAGTTAAAATAGACAGACAGACAGGCAACAGAGTGACATTAATAGGGCGCCATTTTTACCCTTTGGGGACGGAACCGTAAAAAAGAATTCAGTTTTTTGTTCCACCTGTAAAAATTTCGTGTAATCAAAGCGTTTTGTTCGCCAACTCCTTTGTGCACCATTCCAGCGCTCCCTCGGCAGCAGGAGAGGATCATTGGGGGCTCGCTGGCCAGCATCAACTCGTACCCGTTCGCCACGGGGCTCCAGATCACGTCCAACGGCGTCAGGTTCCAGCACGCATGCGGCGGCACCATCCTCAACAACAGATCTATCCTCTCCGCGGCTCACTGTTGGTTGTAAGACTATTTTTTTACATTACTATAGTTGAGCCATTACAAACGTGCGAACTGAGCCATAAAGGTGGTGAGAATGCTAAAGAAGTCGTTATCGACTAGCGACAAATCCTTTTTTACTGTTACACACAACACCAGAGTATCAGGTTCTAATTCCATAAAGCCTGTCAGTGTGAAACAGAGGTATGATAAAAATGATTTATGACTCAGTTCGCACGTTTTTAATGGCTCAACTATAGATGATTTCCGTGAAAGCGGTGATAACTTATACCACGTAGATGGAGACGAGCTAATATGAAAAGAAACCGCACGTCCTTGGTCGCAGATAACGGACATAGGGCACGTTCACATTATGACCATAATGTTAATCTTGCCTGTCTCTTGGGCTGTGCGGACACCAAGTTTAACTCGCACTTTTCCCGTTTTTCCATTATGAGATTTGGAACGGGACCCTCTAAAAATTGGTTCTGCATGCACTTTCCCTTTTTTCAGCCGCAATCCTACCGCGAATAGATATCGGGTTCGCGTTGGTTCAGCCAATTCCAGCAGCGGGGGCTGGCTGCACAACGTGGCGCGCCTCATCGGCCATCCTCAGCACAACATGAGGACTCACGACAACGACATCGGCATCATCCGAGTGTCCACGGCCATCCAGCTCGGCAGTGCGTCAGTGCGCGCCGGGTCTATCGCTCAAGCTAACATCAATATACCGGACAACTCGGACGTCATTGCTATCGGATGGGGAGTCACCAGTGTAAGTTGAGGACAGGAGGAGTTACAATGACGTCACAGTTCAGGACAGTTAGGGAACTGCTAACAAAACGTCAAAGCTTCGATGTCACTGGCAGGCATCAAATGTACATTTGACACAGGTAGCCCTAAGGTATCCCTATTTTTCTTTGTTCTTACGTCGCCATATCATTTGACATTTCGTCTATTCAGGGTCAAACCGAGAGTCGACGTCCCACTGTCCTCCACTAATACATGGAGAGGCCAAATTGAACAAACCTGCGTCAGTATGGCCGTATCAGATACGTGCACTCACGAAACAATCTCATCAATTCATTTTGATTTGCGGCTCTACTTAATTGAATCTCTTCCCTCCGTCTAGCTTCAGAGCGTCGCTTTTCAGGCCGAAATACCTACTATATTCCTACATGATACTAATTGTATCTAGTCAGGTGAAACTGAAGGTAGGACTGTACGTGTATGAACGACCACAGGCTAAACTAATTAATTACATACAATAAAGCTAAGCTTTATTACTTTGGCTTTGTTACATAGCCTTTGAGTCTTCTCCGTGTTTTTACTCAACCGTAGGTATAGTATGTGACAGATCGAGAAGGCAAACGGGGAGGGAACGCCCTGCACATCCACGCAGCCCCGTGCTAACGTGACGTGACGTGCGGGTGTGCGGAGCGTCCCCCGCCTCATACCCCGATTGTCATCTCGACCTGTCGCGTACAAACTAATTAGCAAACAGATAAATAAGAAACTGAGCTAATATTACATTGATCTCTGTTTAACATTTCACTCTGTGTGTGTTTTTTTTTTTTTATTGATCACGTAAATTTCACTAATACATTTTAAAATAAACAGTTCGCCATCCTCTGGAAACTGTTAAAGTTTATGTGAGGATGGCGAGTTCGCGTTATACAAATTTAACAAAATCTAGGTAAAAAACTGTTGTAAAAATTAAAAGCTGTTAATTAGTGCATATTTGTACATATAATTGCTGTTAGCTTCACATGTTAGCTTCACCCACTCCACAGGAATGCATTGGATTTATCTTGTTATAAGTGGATCACCTTAAGTATATTATCCATTTCGCCTATTGACCCTAGTCTTAAAATAAAAAAAATAGAATCGAGAAATTATTGTTTGGAAAAATTCGCGAACCAGTAGTAGTAGCCCGCCGCATCGCTCTGTCTTTGAACAGCGCGATTGTCACGTGATGCTAGACAACTACTAATGTTTCTCACAGGTTCGAGTTTGTGTCAAGATTTTTTTTATCAAAAAAAGTACCTAGTTCTCCAAAACACACAAGTGTAGTCTATAGTACTGCTTAAGATAGTAGACTTTAAAACCATTAAAATTTCAACGTGTATAATATTTTTTATTTAATTTTAGCAACATGCTCAAGTGAGTTCAGAACAACTTCGCCACGTCGGCCTGAGGACGACCAATCAAGCCAGATGCCAAAGCGCCTTCGGAGGTATTACCCTTTGAGGAGCTGGCGAACAAAACGGTGTAATTGCACGAAAAGAGAAGGAGCAAAACTTAAAGAAAGCTTTCAAAACTATGCTGTAATTATACCGTTTTGATCGAAATCGGGAACTTTGGACTCAATTTTATTACAGTTTTAGGCCGTTTTGTTTGGTAATGAATTTGGGCTTGTATTCAGTAATCGAACACACTTTACGTTCGAGTTTAGCAGTGTTTAGCACCGTTTTGCTTGTAAATAAGACCAGATTAGTATTTACGTGCTACTCCTAGTACTCGGTTTCCTAATTGGTACTTTTTGGCTAATACGACAAGAATGACGACCTCTTGACGACCTCCCTGGCGCAGTCGTGAGCGCTGTGGTCTTATTAGTGGGAGGTCCCGCGTTCGATTCCTGGCAGGGGTTTGGAATTTTATAATTTCTAAATTTCTGGTCTGGTCTGGTGGGAGGCTTCGGCCGTGGCTAGTTACCACCCTACCGGCAAGGCCGTGCCGCCAAGCGATTTAGCGTTCCGGTACGATGCCGTGTAGAAACCAAAGGGGTACGGGTTTAATAAAAACTGCCATATCCCTTCCAGGTTAGCCCGCTATCATCTTAGACTGCATCATCACTTACCATCAGGTGAGATTGCAGTCAAGGGCTAACTTGTATCTGAATAAAAAAAAAAAAAAAAAAAATGGCTCACCCACTACCATTTTAGCATACTGATGGTTTAGGCTTTGCCCATGGTATTCCAATACAAGTTATCCCTTGATTGCGATCTCACCTGGTGGTAAATGATGGTGGGAAGGGGCACTTGGGTATGGCAGTTTCATTCAACCCGTACCCGATAACCGATCGGTTTATAGTTTCTACGCGGCATCGAACCCGAATCGCTTGGTTGCATGTCTTGGTACACGGTTCCCACCTTTGGACCGTCAGCACCATAAGACCACAGCGCTCACCACTGCACCAGGGAGGTCGTACAGGTCATTGTTATCAATATATATAAAATTCAAAGTCCTAACTGACTTACTGACATGTATATACCAACGCACAGCCTACCGCTGGTCTTGGTTTTGTAAAGAGTAGGTATCCACTAAGAAAGGATTTTTCGAAATTCCAACCCTAAGTGGGTTAAATAGGGGATGAAAGTTTGTATAAAATTTCGCCATTTTTCAAGGTATTTGCATGATAATAATTATTATTTGGATTTTCGGTCACACATAAAGAAATACGTGTTCCAGGATTTTTGTAAATTTAACCCTCATCTCGATTTTCCAAATTCCACCCGAGCGAAACCGGGGCGGGTCCGCTAGTTTTACCAAATAAAATAATTTCATTTGTTTCTAACAGGATTTCCCATTACTGCGAATATGCTGTGTGCCAACTGGGAAGCCGGCGGGCGTGCCGCGTGCTTCGGCGACTCGGGCACAGGCCTCGTCTTCCGCGGCGTGGTGGTGGGCGTCTGCAGCTTCTCGGGCACCGAGTGCGCGAACGGGCGCTGGCCCAACGTCTTCGCGAGGGTGTCCCGATATACCGCCTGGATCAGAAATAATTCTTAAACAATTAAAAGACATTCTGAAGCTAAATTAAAATTGAAACTTTTTTATTTAAATGAACTTTTACAAAGTGCTTTTGAACCGTCAGATGAATCTACCATCTAGTAGCGACACCTTTTTGCAGTAATCAAAACTACTTTGAAAGGCCAATATTAAAATGCAGCTCTAGACGCGGGTTCGATTCCTGCCGGTTCGCAATTTTTGATATGTATTTTAAATTATTTTAGAAATTTCCTTGAAGTGTAGGTAAAACAATATAAAAATTATAAAATATAGTATAGATTATTTTGTTACGTTTGTTTGGAATTTGGATACTTACAGCCATCTTACAGCACATAATAAATATCAAATGAGCTAGCAATCAAATCCGTGCCGGAAACCGGGCATTCTTATCTGACGATTTGGCGCTAACCTGTCGAGTGACGTAATGGCGGCACCCACACTTGACTTGCACTGCTCACTTGCGAGTGAAAGTTAATCCGATTCAGACGAGCATCGGCTTGTACACTAGCGCTGGTTTTAGCAAGCGTTTAGAAACATTCCGCACGGACGACTAGTCGCCCGACAACTAGGTCGACGGCGACCGTTAGAATCTGTAAACTATAATAATATGGAAGTCGCTGTAAGTATACGCACGCAGTCGCCGCAACTTCGGAGAATCTAAATATATAAAAGGAAAAGGTGACTGACTGACTGACTGACTGATTGACTGACTGACTGACTGACTGATCTATCAACGCACAGCTCAAACTACTGGACGGATCGGGCTGAAATTTAGCATGCAGATAGCTATTATGACGTAGGCATCCGCTAAGAAAGGGTTTTTGATAATTCAACCCCTAAGGGGGTGAAATAGGGGTTTGCAATTTGTGTAGTTCACGCGGACGAAGTCGCGAGCATAAGCTAGTCCCATATAAATTACAAATTCTAGGGCTGCTTGTATACGCCCGTTGTTCACCGGACAACAGACCGTTATTTGCCGGACTCGCAGTGTTGTATACGCTATAATGAACGTATGTATGTATGTATGTATGTATATACTTTATTGCACCACAGAAACACAAATGACAGGTTACAAAAAGAAATCTTAATAACGTATCTTAATAACGTATGCACATGCACCGGATAATCCGTAATTTAATATTGAAAATGTGAAAGTGTGTATGTCTGTCTGTCTGCTAGCTTTTCACGGCCCAACAGTTTAACCAATTTTGACGAAATCTTCGTTTATTTACGGTCCGTTGTCGGGTGGCAACAACGAACGCATACAAGCCGCCTAGCAGTCACCGTTAAGTACTTGTAACAGGCGACTAGTCGACCGTGCGTAATGGGTCTTATAGCGTCATCATCACGTCAACCCATCGTCGGGCTATCTATTGATGTCCGTTTTTCCTTATCTTGAAGAAAAGGTAAACAAGTACATATTAAACGCTGCCCATACGACCGACGATATGGGGCTTATTATCACGAAATGAGGAGGAAGAATCTATTTATGACATACAGCATTGCATACAGCTTCATTTTTTTAAAATAGAGATAGTGAGCAAACGAGCAGGTGGGTCACCTGATGTTAAGTGATTACCGCCGCCCATGAACATTTGCGGCACCAGAGGAACTGCCGATGCATTGCCGGCCTTTCAGGACTTTGGTGGTCCGCCCCTTGAATAACCCCATGTTGTAATCTAGTGGGAACACCGCCGATGGGAGTTGGTTCCTCAGTTTGCATGTGCGTGGAAAGAAGGATCTGGCGCAGCGGTAATTTCTAGTGAGTAGGTACATGATTTACCATTCAGCGATTTGAGTTAAATTCTTATAAATTGTTAAGAATCTCCAACGGCAAAAACCGCTAGTGTAATATGTTCAATAATTTAAAAAGTAATCCAGTGCATGACCTTTGGGCCACTGGCACTCTCGTTGCGCGGAGTTGAGCAAGAGTCGCGAGTCGCGACCGAGTCGCTCTATCGCGAGTCGCGACCGAGTCGCTCTATCGCGAGTCGCGACCGAGTCGCTCTATCGCGAGTCGCGACCGAGTCGCTCTATCGCGAGTCGCGACCGAGTCGCTCTATCGCGAGTCACTATGTCTTGCATTTTTATTGGTGTTCACACCAAGGCGTGAGAAGCCTCCCACCAGTCCAGACCAGAGAAAATTTAGAAATTAAAAAATTCCAAACTTCCCCTGCCGGGAATCAAACCCTGGACTTTCCACTAATAAGACCACAACGCTCACCACTGTGCCAGGGTTGAAGTCAATGCCAAGTCCGTTCCAATCCAGTAGCTTGAAGACGTCTTCCAAAGCGTCGGTAGAAAGCCTCGGGGAGAATACGTTTCCCTGTCGCAATGATAAAGAAGAAACTATTCTCCCGCTGATGAAAGAAGAAGAAGGCTAGGTGGACAGCCGACATCAAACGAGTCGCAAGGAGCCGCTGGATGGCGGCGGCGCAAGACCGTGACTATGTGGATGTCCCTACAAGAGACCTATGTCCAGCAGTGGACGCCTTTCGGTTGATTATGATGATGATGATTACAATGGAATCTGCTCGTCCCAGTTTGTGAAGTATTTCAACACAACTAGTTAAACATATTAAAGCGGCAAGCCTGTATGGTAAGACGATTACTTTGGATGTGTAGCCATAATTATTGCAAAATTTTGTTTACTTTTAATGTAAAAATTAGGGCACCATTGCATTGCCTACCTATATCATAAACATCATATTATGTGGAAATAGTAATTAATGTTGATTTATGTCGATTTTCTAAATTAAAATCCATACTTAATATTATAAATGCGAAAGTGTGTCTGTCTGTCTGCTAGCCTTTCACGGCCCATCCATTCAACCGATTTGGACGAAATTTGAAACTCAGCACTGCGCCAGGGAGGTCATCGAATACCAATAAGCTGGCAATAAGTAGGTAATTACCTACGTAGATTAAATTCGCTAACACGTGCGATGACGAAATCCATCAAAGTTCAAACTACACACGTCAGTCAAGTCTAGTAACTGGAGCAAGTGGCTAGAACGCGCCGGTCGAGTGGCAAATGTCGCAACTCGATATCACTGCTCGATCACTGACTTGCGCCGCTGTCAACTTTGAAGGGAAACATCTTAACGTATTAGTTTCAAGTTAACTTGATAACTTCGTTTCGTAATACATTTTGAATTTGGCTATAATACCTACGAAAATCGGTCAAGTGCAAGCAGGATTTGGGCACGAAGGATTCCGTACCAAGCAACGTAGGTATAGGAAATAACTTTTTTGAATTTTTTCCAATTAGGCTATTTCGAATTTTTTATTATAATAGGTCACACGTTGTGTGAAAATTTTAACTCTTTACCTATTAGGTACGGTTCACGAAATACAGCCCGCTGACAGACAGACGGACGGGCGGACGGGCAGCGGAGGATTATAATATTTTATTTTATTTAATAGGAAGCCAACGGTATACAAAGAAAACTAATTATGACGACTTATATAAACTTAGGACTATCAATGTATACTCACTTACAGGCTAACTCAACATGCTTAACTAGAACTTCTCAATAGAATAGCTTAAAGTAAGACATTCTTTGTGTACCTAAAATCTATAACAATTAAACTAATTACCTACTCAATAAGTTAAACATACAATAGTTCTTACAACTAACAATAAAAACTACAATTAAGACTAACAATAGTACCCTACAATTTCAAAATGAATCTTTAAATATTCCACAGTAGGATTACTATAGAATATTTAAAGATTCATTAGGTGGTTTTTAATAGGGTCCAGTTGGCACACTTCGGGTACGGAACCCTAAATATAGCGGTGATAGCGGCCTCCTACCGGGGGTTGGGAATTCGACCACACAGGGGCACATGCCCCTAACTTTTCGTAGCTAAGTTCATTTTAGTTCTGCCAATCCAAGAATCCTTATTCCTGGAATTCCTTATTCCTATATACAGGAATCAATTCCTGTTTTATCGTAGACTAGCTTGCGGCCGCGACTTGGTCTGCGTGGACTACACAAATTTCAACCCCCTGTTTTACCCCTTTAGGGATTGAATTTTCAAAAATCCTTTCTTAGCGGATGTCCACGTCATTATAGCTATCTGCATGCCTTTCAACCTGATCAGTCCAGTAATGTGAGCTGCGCATTGATAGATCTGTCAGTCAGTCAGCTTATCGTTTTAATACAGCTGATAGTATCACTAAAGGGACGTAGCAGCATTCGTAGAACTCCGTGGCGCCATCTGAGGGCCGTAGCTGAAAATGTATGATCTCTAGATCCTGTGTTTGTGCAAAGGCATAAAGCATTATGCTGAACTGAGACCTTTTTACACGACTGTCATAAAAAAGGATTGTAAAGTTTTTAGGGTTTATGTAATACTAGCTGATGCCTGCGACTTAGTTCGCGTGGATTTAGTTTTTTAAAATTCCCATGGGAACTCTTTGATTTTCCGGGATAAAAATAGCCTATGTCCTTCCCCGGGATATAAGCTAACTCTGTACAAAATTTCATCAAAATAGGTTGGATGGTTGGGCCGTGAAAAACTAGCAGACAGACAGACAGACACACACTTTCGCATTTATAATATTAGTATGGATATGGATATATGCGAGTCTCTTTTTTCGACCACAGTTTCTAAATGCCTTATAAACAGATTTGGATTGAACAGGATTGGGTATCATTAGGATCCTTACATCATCCCGAGTGATACTGAGTATTTTTTTTTAATCCAATATGGGGGTACAATTCCACATTATTTTGTCGCCACAGTATAGCGTCATTGACAAATGTAGTTTTTTGTACTTTTTAGTTCATTTTTGGCCGGACAGCCGGGTTTTGTATTTTATTTTAAATCACGACTGTTAACAAAATAAATGTAATTTTAGGTTATTCCACACAATTACTTATATAACTGGTTATTTCGGCGCATCTTCTGCTGGGAGCGTTATAGTAAATTATTGAAAGTGGAAGCCAAAATTGCACATTAGGTAAGCACTATAATTGCACACCTACTTCCTATTTTATTTATTATTTGGTTTGCATACAATAAGTAGTTTTTCGGTAATAGAATTGTTGCAATACGCGAGGAGGTGAATGTGGTACATTATTAATCTTATGTAACAAAAAACGCTAAACGATCGGCGGCTAATCTTTGTTCGAGACTGACTGTTAATAGCATTGCGAAATACACCAAAGTAGTAAGACTATTACTAATGTAGAAAGAAATTACTTGGCTCTTTTTTTTTATAAAGAATATTAGCCATGTTAAATGACAAATATTCCCCTTTCCTCTCCAATTAAGCGTCAGGCTTGTGCTAGGAGTAGGTACGACAATAGTGCAACGGGCGGGGTTTGAACCGTCGACCTTTCGGTTTTCAGTCCACTCCTATACCGGTTGAGCTATTGAGGCTTTAGGTCTTTAGAGTCAAAGGTGTGTGTTGACTGCCAATCCGCACTTGTCCAGAGTGGCGGACTATGGTCTCATCATCATCATGATCAACCCATCACCGGATCGCTACAGAGCGCTGGTCTCCTCTCAGAGTGAGAAGGGTTTTGGCCATAGTCTACCACGCTGGCCATGTGCGGATTGGTAGACTTCACCACACACCTTTGAGAACATTATGGAGAACTCTTAGGCATGCAGGTTTCCTCACGATGTTTTCCTTCACCGTTAAAGCAAGTGATATTTAATTAATTAAATATATCAACTCTTGCTAGCAAATTAAGCTCTGCCGCTTACGCTGTTAGAAAGATTCGGCAGTTAACTGACGTGGAAACCGCAAAGATAGTATATTTTGCTTACTTCCATAGTATTATGTATTATGGAATCTTAATATGGGGTAAAGCGGCAGATATTGGGAGAATTTTTGTATTACTAAAAAGGGCAATACGCGCAATTTATAACTTAAGACCACGCGATTCCCTTCGAGAGAAATTTAAGGAAATAGATATCCTTACTGTAGCCTCTCAATATATTTATGATAACATAATTTTTGTAAGACAAAATATTCTTAGTTACAAGAAAATTGGTGATCTACACAATAGGCTAACTAGAAACAGAGACAAACTTGCAGCTCCTGCCTTCCGCCTCAGGAAAGTCCAAAAGTCATTTGTGGGTATGGGTATTACCTTTTATAATAAAATCCCGCAAACTATTTTGGACTTACCTTTGCACAAGTTTAAAAAATCTATTAAAAATATGCTCCTGAAAAAAGCATATTACACAATTGAAGATTATCTAAATGATAAAAGAGCGTGGATTTGACCTGCAGCTCGTTCCAGCAACGCACAAGACTGCAAATACTATTTTATACATGGCATAATTTTGTACCTATATCAAATATTTGAAAAGAGCAACCGCCGAGTTTCTTGCTGGTTCTTCTCGGCAGGAAAGGCATTCCGAACCAGTGGTAGATGCATCCGACTATTCGTAAGCACTTGTAAAAGTTTATACGAATAAAAAAAGATTTTCATTTCATTTCATTTCATTTCATTTCATTTTCATTTCATTTCATTTCAAAAGATTTTCATTTCATTTTCATTTAAAACGCACATAAATCCGAAAAGTTAGAGGTGCGTGCCCGGGATCGAACCTCCTTAAAAAAGTAAATCATATTTAACTGTAATCTAATAATATATAATAATTGATACTGTTACATATAATGTTATATGAGTCCTCATTACCCAGTGTGAAGTCGGCACCGAAAGCCATATAAGCGACGGATCGCAGCCGGCCTGCGCATACGCAAGCCCCGAGTAAAAGCTGCGCGAGTGACTGCTCATATAAACAAATCATAATATATTAAGCAGTATATATTAATAAATTATATATTAATATAATTGTGCAGTGATTGTGGGTGATCATGAAGTTCGCGGTTAGTTTTTATTGAAATTGAAATTGAAATTGAAATTGAAAATTGAAATGAAATTGAAAGTGTTTATCCTACTTTAATATTACAAATGCGAAAATGTGTGTGTTTGTTGGTTTGTCCAACAATCATACCGAACGGAGCAATCCCGAAAAACCGGCCAAGTGCGAGTCAGGCTCGCACACTGAGGGTTCCGTACTACAGTCGTATTTTTTCGACATTATGCACGATAATTCAAAAACTATGATGCATAAAAATAAAGAAAAATCTGTTTTAGAATGTACAGGTCAAGACCTTTCATATGATACCCCACTTGATATAGTCACTCACTTCGAAAGTTGAAAATACTAATTATTAGTTCATGACCACAATTATTTTTTTTGTGATTTAACCCTAAATTCACGGTTTTCAGATTTTTCCCCAAATGTCAGCTATAAGATCTACCTACCTGCCAAATTTCATGAGTCTAGGTCAACGGGAAGTACCCTGTAGGTTTCTTGACAGACTGACTGACAGACAACAAACTGATCCTATTATGGTTCCTTTTGAGGTACGGAACCCTAAAAAACTAAATCCACGAGGATAGAGTCGCGGGCATAAGCTATTTTTTTTAAAGAATATTAGCCAAGTTCATCATGCTGACTAATTGTTCCCCTCCAACGAAACGTAAAGCTTGTGCTAGGAGTAGGTACGACAATAGTGCAACGGGCGGGGATTTGAACCGCCAACTTTTCGGATTGCAGTCCGCTCCTTTGACCGCTGAGCTATCGAGGCTCAGAATATATTATCTGGAACGTGTTTCCAGACGTGTGACTTTGTTATTACAACTTAGGGGTGGTTCCGACTTCAATTTAATTGTTTGAACTTTTGATGACTGACTGAACTTTGGAATTTCTAATTTATGTTAGTTAGTTTCCTCATGGAGCACGTTATATGAGTATAACCCAGATCGTTCTGCAAATGACTCTACTAGGGTATTTTAACTTTTAGGATAACATGTTTGTGATAACTAGCGCCTTTACTCTTTAGTACATTTAATTATTCTACTAAGGGCGTCACCTTCCGGCAACTTTTCCCACCATGATGGGTTGTAGGAGTCCGTACCTCTCGTGCCCGTGGGAACTCTTAGAATTTCCGGGATAAAAGTAGCCTATGTCCAGGTCCAGTGTCTCCAAGTCTTTATGTATACCCATGCAAAAATCACGTCAATCCGTTGCACCTTTGCGACGTGATTGAAGGACAAACTAACAAACCAACAAACAAACTCACTTTTGCATTTATAACCAGGGTACTGATTTGAATTAGCTTTCTTTTAATAATCACAAGCAAACTCTTTGTTTTCCTAGGATAAAAATTGTAAATTACTAGATGTTGCCCGTGGCTTTACAAGTTTATACGCGTGAATTTCAATTTTAAAAAATCCCTTGGGAACTTTCCGTTACAAAAAGTAGCCTCTGTCCGTTGTGTGTGTCAAACCCTTAAACGAGCTTTAAAAACCCCTGGGAACTCTTGAATTTTTTGGGATAAAAAGTAGCCTGAGTCCGTACTCGGGATACAAGCTATCTATTATAGTATGTAGTATTTTGTCAAAATTGGTTAAGTGGATAGACTGTGAAAACCTAGCAGACAGACAAACTTTCTCATTTATAATAATAATTATTGTGTACTCTTAGTATGGACTAATCAAGTTAATACGTTGTATTAGGTGGGGCTCCTTCTTGTGGCGGCGGTCAGCCATGCCACCAAAGCGGAAACGAAAAATAAAAAAGAAGAGAAAACCGACAAGAGAGAATTGACGGAAGGAAACGCCGGCTTTCAAAAGAGGGCACCCATCATACCAACAGGTATCTATCATATTTACTGTCTCAATCCATTTTCTTTTTAACCTAATTAAAACAAAACTGGTCAAGTGCGAGTCGGACTAGCACACGAAGGGTTCCGTATCATCGTACAAGATATAACTTTAAAATTTGTAATGTCATTTTGAAATTCACCATCTTGGTTTTTCATTATTTTTGATAGCGGCAAAAGAAATACACTCCTTGTGAAATTTTTAATTCTATCTATTATGGTTCATGCGATACAGCCCATTGACAGACAGACGGACGGACAGACGGACCGACATTGAAGGCATAGTAATAGAATCACGTTGGCACTCCCCTCCGTATGGAACCCTAAAAAAGGCGAAAAGTTCTCAATTTGATTTGTACTTTTTTGGGCCCACAAGGGCCCACAGTAAAAATTAAAAAATGTTTTCCTTGACCGTTAAAACAAGTGCTAATACTTAATTGCTTAAAATGCACATTACTTAACTCCGAAAAGTTAGAGGTGCATGCCTGTATCGAGCCTCTCGAAAAGGCCGACGCGACGTCTTGCCCGCTAGGCTATCACAGTTTTTTTTTTCGTTTTTACATGCTTATTCGATTCATTGATCCAAAATAAGGCATTTTCATATTCCTTAATTTCTTTCTCGTTCTATGCATCTTATCATTTTTTCCTTGATTTTTACTACAATTAATAATTTTATTTTCAGCGTCGTCAAGTCTCGGCGGCGGAATAGAATACGCCGACTCCAACAATGCATTACCTGACAAATCTCCGACACAAGTGAGTTAATAAAAGTACTTATTAAAATACGGCAAAGCCAAAAGGCAGGGTTGAGTTTAGCAGTCAATAGGTATATGTGTATGTTTGTAACTTGTACTTGTGTGTTCCACGGTTCCACCGTAGCGCCTAAACTACTGGGCCGATTTTGGTGAATGGTGGTGTCAATCGATTCGTTATTATAGTCCGGGTGAGATCGCTATCGTATCGAGTGGAGTTTCAAATTTAAGAGGAGAAAGTTCATAAATATAAATATAGATATGCTACAACATTAAAATATACCAAGCGACAGAAAAACAATTTTAATATAATATTTCAGCGTTCATTAAAAGGTTGTTTTTGTATTAACTTTTATTTAATTGTATTACACAATCTAAGATTATGTAAATGACAAAAGAGCGTGGATTTGACCTGCAGCCAGCCTGCAGCTCGCTCCAGCAATGCGCGGGGCCTGCAATTACTTTTATACACGCCATGATATTGCATATCAAATCTTTGAAAAGCCGAGTTTCTTGATGTTTCTTCTCGGTAGCGGTAGGAAAGGCATTCCGAACCAGTGGTAGATGCATTTGTTGATTCAAAAGTACTTGTAAAAGTTTAATTGAATAAAAAATATTCTCATTCTATTGACAATAACATACCACCTTCAAAACTAAGTTTAACATATATTTAAATATATAAAACGAAAAGGTGACTGACTGACTGACTGCCTGATCTATGAACGCACAGCTCAAACTACTGAACGGATCAGGCTGGGCATGCAGATAGTTATTGTGACGTAAGCCTCCGCTAAGAAAGGATTTTTGAAAATTCAACCCCTAAAGAGGTGAAATAGGGGTTTCAAATTTTGTAGTTCAGGCGGAGGAAGCCACGAGCATAAGCTAGTTAATAATAAACATTATACTTAGTTAAATAATGAAGTAACTCTCCCAAACTGGGCCTTCAACTTCTATTGTTGTACCTACTAGGTATATTTATTTTTATGTTACTTTGTTAGCTTAGGTCAAGGCGATTCATTTAAAACCACTTTAATTAATTCCGGTCTAATCCTAATTAGAATCAAAACTTCTCATTTATTTTTGAAAGTTTTTCTTAGTTTTTTAATTGAGACATACCATAGGTCCGTTTAATAATTTGGTAATGAGTTGCTTGACAGATTCGATAGTTCCAATAAGTTTAACTGCCGTACTAAGAGTCGCTAATCGTTACTTAAGATTGAGTTAAAACGAGACAGATTTATGTGAGATTTACATAGCTCAGTCTCGTTTAAACTAAACTTAAGTAACGATTAAGCGACTCTGAGTAGGTACTGGATCCAGCGGCTCCCTGCGACTCTTGTGATGTCGTCCGTCCACCAAGTGGGGGGTCTTCCAACGCTGCGTCTTCCGGTGCGAGGTCGCCATTCTAGCACCTTGGAACCCCATTACGTCTATCAGTTGTACGAACTATGTGCCCTGCCTGGTTGCGAAGCTGAAGTGGCAATCACTTCAGCTTCGCAACCCGCTTTGACCGTTTGGATGTGTACAGATATAATTAAAGCCGGTTGGACATGTGACATAGAACCTACATAGAACAGGAAAATGTTACATACTCTGATGTAACGCACGTATATGGACCACGCGTTACATCGCGTCCGCTTTTCCACTCAAACGACAAGTTTTCGATATAAAGAACAAGTTGACCAGGTTTAAATAACTCACCTACTATGTTTATAATATATGTGTCGTATGAATATGTAAAATTATCCGAAACTTTATATAACATGTCTTGTTGTGTTACATAGGTAAATGTCAATTACGCTAAACGGGCTAGAAATCAAAAACAAAAAGTTTTAAATAGAAATAGAATAGAAATGTTTTTCATTTAAATAAACTTTTGAATCGTCAAATGCACTATCACTGCTGGTTTCGAAAGCCTTTCCTAATAAGAAAAACTAGCAAGAAACGCGGCGGTTGCTCTTTTCAAAGATCAGATTTATAGTAATATTATGCCAAGTATAATTGGTACATTTCCATCCAGGCTGTAAATAAAGTTATTTACGACCGAGCATTGGAAGAACGTGGCGAAGCAGAGTATAAAGCGGTATTAAGTCCTTTTAAACTAAACTTCGGTCAAAACTTGTACATAATAGTAGGTATAGGGCTTTTCTCTCATTTGGGAGGAAACAATAAATGAATGAATTCAAGAAAAAACAGGTGCTTCAGGCTTTCAACATGTCACCTTTGGTACCGAAAAAAGTAAGTCACAGAAGCGATCATTATGTAGCTTCTTTGACGAAAGTTTTTATGTTGATTACAAATAACATTGATAATGACAAGCGCTCGATGTATCGGATTATCGATTATTGAATTTTCAACTTTAATAAAAATAACGCTGTCCCGCCGTCGCGTCGCGTCGTTATGTCATTTCGTTTATTTTCCACCGACAGCATAGTTTATTAAGTTTATCGGAATGGAGTGAATGCGAGTAAATTCGATAAATTACTCGCTCACTCGCTCCCTCCGTTTAGGGTCGCCATCTTATAAAAAAATTTGGAATATCTCGATTCTCACCTCCCAAGAAAAATTCAGGTATGAATATGAGATAATGCGGGATATAAATTAAAATAACTACGTGAAAATGCGGTCGATTACGAATCGACTTGCAAAAAACTCAGTTTAATATCTTCTTATTAAAATTAAAAAGTATTGAATTGCACAACTCATGACTAAGTTCCGAAAGCAGGTCTAAGCGTTCCAGGAACCAGTCTAAAAGTCCCAATTTTTTGTAGCTAATGTTTTTTATACCTTAGAGTAGAGTTATCATAAAAATCCATGACATAAATCACGCACAGATCCCGAAAGTCGGACTATCGTCTAAAATTTTCCGGAAAATGTCGTAAGCCTACCGCCCCAAGCTCTCGCTCGAATCGACTTGCAAAAGCCCTTAGTTTAAAACTTGTAATTAAAATAAAAAAGTGTTAAACTGCACAACTCATAGCCAAGCTCCGCAAGCTGTTCTAAAACTTTTTCTTAAACTTTTACTTACTGTCCTGGCGTCTCTCTTCTCGCTTTTTTATGACCCGGTGTGGTATTAATGACTCCAACATGAATGAGGTTGACTTACAAAAATCCTTAGTTTAACAATATATCTAGTTAAAACAAAAGAAACATTGAGCTGCACAACTTGCCTAGGTTCCAGAAGTCGATCACAAAAAGCCAGTATTTTTTTGTATTTATAGCTTACCTTTTTTCTTAGCTTCCTCGTAGCTTTAGTTTTAAATTAAAATTTTAACCATCAGTAAGCGTAAAATTTTACCTATTCTAAATAAATAATTTGAGTTTGAGTTTGAGCTTATACTTATACTTTAAAATAGAGTTACAATACAGATCTATGATCAATATAATTTATGGTGGCTACGGGTCCGAAAAGTCAATCCCCTAAAATTTTTGGAAAAACGTGGTTAACCTACCGCCCCGGGCACCCGCTCGGCCAGCGTGAAATAATCTGCGAAATTTTATGACCCGGTGTGGGATATAGATTGAAATAACTGCATGAAAATGCTGTCGGTCTGTCAGTGGACTTTTTGGCTTGGTTGTTTTGTGACCCGCTGATATTGTCAGTGGCTATTCAGTGAAATGTTACCTTTTTGGCTTTACAGGCTTTTGTCGTGACGTTTGATTTTTTAATGCTTTTATAGTCAAAGAGATTTTTGTGAAGAATACTAAATACTAGACATGACGTGTCCGCTATAGCTTAACTTAACTGAAAACCGCTGCCGTGCCTATAGCGTACCGTAGCGTTATTGTCGTGGCTAGCAACGGTTTTCAGCTAACATCTATGACGAACCACCTGACAACGCAACACTGCCAACTGGCAACTGATAATGCATTGTTTGGTTTTTTGGTAACTAAAAACGCAATAATTATGCCTTCTCTTTCTTTCTTTCACTGAAAGCTGAGAAGGAGCGGTTATTGGCTACCGGCTTAGTAACTAAGAACTTGATAAACCAAAGCCGACCTTATCTCTATTACGCTAAGGCTTAACTGTACAAGTACTTGTCCATTACACTTTGATCTATCAATTTTATTACAGTTAGCCTTAGAGTAATAGAGATAAGGTCCTCTTTGGTTTTTCAATCGTCGTGAAATGTTTTTGATTAACTGGACTGTGGCAAACTATCCGTGCAGGCGTCCACATAGTTTGACCTATGTCAATGATCATTATAATTAAACTTTGCTGCTATGAACTTAAGGTTGTGATTAGGTACTTCACGATATTCATGAAAGTAAAATTGGTTTTATTTTAGTGAAATATGCGCGCGCTAGCTATACAGACGGTATTGATACGGCAGCTAGCTTAGTTACTACTACGGAAACCGCTGCGCTTTGCGCATATTAAATTAGTTGAAACACAACTCTGATACCGATATTCGGCAACGGTTATCAATATTGGTATTGAAACTAAATACCTATTGATTAACCGTTGCCAGAAATAGCCAATAACGCCCATCTTTACTAAATACGTATAAACATGAATTAATAATCCATACTAATATTATAAATGCGAAAGTGTGTCTGTCTGGGTGCTAGCTTTTCACGGCCAAGCAGTTTAACCGATTTTGATGAAATTCGGTACAGAGTTAGCTTACATCCCGGGGAAGGAAATAGGCCGGAAAATCAAAGAGAGAAAGTATATTTATTTCAATTCCTTAGGTATCTACAAGCTTTGAAAAACTCTTAAGAGTATCTATCCTTTAAAACATAAATTTTCTAATGCTAACATAATTCTTTTGGAAATTTCATGGACTACTCGATAACATGGATGCCACCCTTAAAAGTACACTAGAACAAATTCTAAATTTAACTTTTGATGAGCACTCCTGGAACCAAGCAACTTTACCGGTCAAGTACGGTGGCATCGGCGTGAGGAAAATTTCCAGTGTAGCTCTTCCGGCTTTTCTGTCCTCTGTGCATAGTATAAAAGAGCTTAGCTCTCAAATTCTCAAATCCAATTCATCATTGACCTATGCCACAGAGGCCCTAGAGAGTTGGAAGGTCAGATGTCCCAATGTCGACATCCCGAAGGAACGTACTACACAAAAACTTTGGGATTTGCCATTGGTTCAACTGACACATACGAATTTGGTTCAAAATCTTACAAGTGACAGAGATCGTGCCAGGCTTCTAGCATTATCCGAAAAGGAATCTGGGTATTGGCTGCATGCCTTGCCATCAAAAAATCTCGGCACACTTTTAGATAACGAAAGTTTTCGTGTGGCTCTAGGTCTCAGATTGGGAACACCACTGTGCCATCAGCACAGATGTCCGTGTGGAAAAGAGGTTGATAAATTTGGAATCCACGGACTCTCTTGCCAAAGGAGCTCCGGTAGGCTGTTTAGGCATGGCTCTCTTAACGATACAATTAAAAGAGCTCTTGCCACCATAAATATTCCTGCGCTCATTGAGCCGGCAGGGATTAGTCGGGATGATGGCAAGAGACCTGATGGATTGACGCTGGTTCCCTGGGAACGGGGACGGGCGCTAATGTGGGACGCAACTTGCGTTGACACATTGGCCCCGTGTCATATCAGGAAGACAGCATCAAGACCGGGAGCCGCAGCAGAAACAGCTGAAAACGGCAAGCGGCGCAAGTATGCCTCTCTTATAGAGAGTTACATTTTTGTGCCGTTTGCCGTGGAGACCCTGGGGCCATGGAGTCTTAGTGCTAAAAATTTTTTACGAGACATTTCACCGCGATTAATAGCCTCAACTGGTGACAGAAGGGCTGGCTCATTTTTTGCGCAGCGGATCAGCCTAGCTGTCCAGCGCGGAAATGCAGCCAGTATTCTTGGCACCATTCCACGCGGTCATGATTTATATAGTAATTAGATAAGGCTAGCTTTAAGTTTTATTGTATTAAAAAAAAAAAAAAAAAAAAAAAAAAAAATTCTATTGAAACATCTGATTAAATGAAACACTGTACAACACAGCAAATTGAGTTACACTAGACCTATAGAACTCAAAAACATTATATTATGTAAGTTAGGTGTGTAATTCTGTAGGCGGTTCTGTGACAAATAAAATTTAAAAAAAAAAGTAGATAACTCTATAATATAATATAACTGTACAAATACTTTATATTATTGGTTCGCCAGCTCTTGTACTTACTATTAAATCTGAATCACCCATTAGTTATTAACACGAAGGCTAAAAAGGCGATAATGTAATATATAACATGTACCCTTTTCCGGCGGGAAACAAGTTCGATCTAATGACAACCGAGCTGCACTTTACGTAAGTGATCATGATGCAACTGGGTAAGGCGCGACCCACACTGCCGCCGAGCTAGCTCAGACAGCTCAACCAAAAACTGGTCAAGTGTGGCAAAACATGCATAAGGTAGAGTTCCGTAGCTTTCTTCTTCTTTTTTATTTTTTTTATTTTTTTTGCAACACTTACATCTAGCTTTACAGGCTTATTCCTAATACGCTAGTGTAACATAATATGTACTTCATAAAAAAAAAATTATATCTAATGTAACATTTTGAAAAATACCTATATACCTACTTATTATTAATTACTACCACAGCCTGAAGACTGACCTAACATTTAAAATTAATACATATAAACCTAAACTAACATTCAAAAGAATTACTTACGAACCTAATATAATTATTTATTACTATCATAACATATAGACCACATCGCAGTCCTTGTGAGTTCACTCAGAGTTCTTCCTGGGTTTTTTCGGCACCGCCACCAATCTATGGGCCCAATCGCGGGAGAGCGCCCGTTCGGTACTTGCTCGTGACGTTTTCCCGGGGCGCCTTCTTGACTCCCTACAAATTATTTCATGTCTCCTCCTTGTCCCTTATGCTCACTTTCAAACCGAAACGTTGACGGTTCAAACCCCACCCGTTGCACTATTGTCGTACTCCTGTCGCACCAGCTTAACACTTAGTTAGGAGGAGAAAGGGGAATATTAGTCATCATTGGCTAATATTCTTAAAAATAAAAAGTAAAAATCAAAATGGCCGCTATGAAAATTTAAAAAAAATGACAGTGGCAGTATGGTACGTAACTCTTCGTCTGCGAGTCCAACTCGCACTTGGCTGCTTTGTTACTAAAATCACACATACAAGAACATCTTAGCTTTCTGACTTTGTTGTAAGCTCTTCCCAGATCTGGGTGCGTTTAACCCTCATAGCTTTAAAAAGTTTTAAGTTTACGTAATTAATTATCACCTCTTACAAATCCAACAATTGACTATCAAAAAATGTAAATAAAACCTACTTTGAATAAATTATTTGAATTTGACTTTCGCATAAGTGAACGTGGAACGTAGAACTGTGGAGTTAGTTTTGACCGTTGGCTGTGGGTTGGACGGCTAGTGTTCGAGCGTGGAGGTGCTCATCAAATGAAAGTGAAGTGTCTATAGATGAGATGGTATCTGGCTAATAGGTAGTTATTATAAGGTAGATGATTACATTCAGATAGCTTGTCTCTCATGACTCGGTGACGTGGGAGATCTAGCGAGCTATCAATTTAGACCACATCCGTATTTTATAATTAGTGAATTGCGGTCGAACTAAAGCTCAATTAACTCGGTACTTAGTAGGTTCTCTGATTAAATCCATACTCCATACTAATATTATAAATGCGAAAGTGTGTCTGTCTGTTTGTCTGTATGTCTGTCTGTCTGTCCGCCAGCTTTTCACGGCCCAACCATTCAACCGATTTTAATGAAATTTGGTACAGAGTTAGCTTATAGGTACATCCCGGAGACAGAATCATGAAATTTTTCAGAAAGGTAGGTCTTATAGCACATATGAGGGAAAAAAATTGAAAACTGCGAATTTGTGATTACATCACAAGAAAAAAGTGTTCATGAACAAATATTGCTACTTTCAAAGTAAGATTACTATACCAAGTGGGGTACCATATAAAAGACCTTTACTTGTACTACATTCCAAAACAGATTTTTATTTATTTTTAGGCATAATAATTTTTGATTTATCGCGCAAAATGTCGATAAAATACGATTGTAGTACGGAACCCTCAGTGCGCCCTCACTCGCACTTGGCCAATTTTTTTTCATCAAAACTCATTTCAATTCTCAAGTAGGTAATTTATAAATTCACGCCTAATAATAATGCTCTGGAAAATTTAAACCAACCCATAAGAACTTGTCAAGAAAACTTGGAGGCCATCACAAAAAGCGCGAGCGTAATGACCGTATTATGCAGACGAAGCCAGCTGTAAAACATAGCGCGCAATAAAACACCACACTCAGACAAAAAGATAATTAACAAGGAACAATTAGAGCTAGACTGGAGTGGAGTGGACTGGAGGCACGAATTTAAATAACAAATGACTGCAGAAATAAAAGTGACTAAATAAAAGGGGAAGCTAATAGGTTTGAGAATTTCAGTCTGGTTTGGTTTGGAACATAGTTTTTTTATTTGATGACTAGCTGATTGCCAGGCTTCGTTCAGAGGGAATGTCTAAAATCTATCCTTTTTAGGATTCCGTAATAAATTCCGGCTATATTCTGAAATAAAAAAATATATTCCCGATCAAAAACTAAAAAAAGCCGATCAAAAATGAGAGTTGGACACGCACGCGTAGGGTTCCGTACCGTCGTACTACACAGATTACGTACTTTTTAATATTTTTTAAATTTACATGGCAGCTATTTTGAAATTTTTATCATTTGTTTTTATGAGTAGGTATACAGTTATACACTCTGTGTGCCCTCTGACAGACAGACAGACGGACGGACTGACGGACAGCGAAGGCAGTAACAGGGTCCCGTTGGCAACCTTCTACTACTTATTAAGAGTGATACGACATGATATTTCTCATACTTATTCACTAACTCAATAGTTAGTAGGTACAATACTCAACTGAGTTTTAATAAGTATACTTAATATAGGTATGTTATTCTCTACTTATTTTATCTTCAACTTTATATAACTTCATCTTTAACTTTTCACCCAACTAGTTTAAATTAATTCCCGGAGGATAATTTACCTTAAAATTATCGTATTTATTGCGACGTAATTTTCATTCGCGCCTCGCAAGTTGCTCCGCGATGAATGACGCGAGCCGCGCTAAACGACGGGTCTCGCGAAATTAAACGGGTCTTTGTAAATTCTAAATAGGTCTCGCGACTGGCTGACTGACTGAAGTGGTTCCAAATTCCAATAGTGTTCAGTCAGTTTTTATTATGCATAGCCGCAACATGGCCACAACAGTCATCTTCTTTTTATTAACCGGCTTAAAAAAGGAGGAGGTTTTCAATTCGTCGGGATCTTTGTTTTTTATATTTGGCGCAGTCGGTAGAAAGGTCGAGTTATCTAAGTAAACGAACTACCTATAGGTATTTACCGTTACTACAATGGATTTAATCGGGTTCAAAGCGAACTTTATGTTTGTTCATCAAACACGAAACTATGGTCTTCGCTTAAACGCTGGAAATCACTGCTAGAAGCCTAGTAAGTAGGTTATCGTTTTGGAACCATGGTGTACCTACTCCCCGGGAACTTTCTGTGAATCTAGTTCCTGCCAGGAATCGGGGTCTGATTATTCGTGTTCGTATTTTAAACTTACTAAGCAGGTTGTGAAATTCAATCCTGGCAATAGAACATTTTGTTGATTTGAGGTGCTTCTTTCATGAAATAATTATATCATTTGACTTCTTCAGGAGTGGGCAGTAACTAGTAACTACATCTTCTCATTATATTATAACAGACTAGCTTATTCCCCCCATAACAAACCCCTATTTCACCCCCTTAGGGGTTGAATTTTCAAAAATCCTTTCTTAGCGGATGCCTACGGTAATAATAGCTATATGCGTGCCTTTCAGCCCAATCCGTCCAGTAGTTTGAGCTGTGCGTTGATAGATCAGTCAGTCAGACAGTCAATCCTTTTATATGTTTAGATAAAGAAAGAATATAATAGAATAAAGAAAAAAGAAAAAAAGAAAAAACTTTTGTTTCTAAAAGCTATGCCACACATTACCATTTATACGTACGGCGAGTGATTACGTAAAACTTTGCAGTAGCAACAGCAACGCGACAGCAGTAGCAATCCGCCAGTTCATTTGCTGTCTCTCTTCTTCTTCTTATTTTGTGTCTATTGCTGTCTCTCTCTAGCCGGACATTTGACAGCAATGATCGCAAGATTTACGCCTTGTTGTCGCAAGCCTGTCGCGAGATACGTAGGTTGTGCCGGCTCCTCTTATACTTGAGCGTCAAAGTCAAAAGACCTCAAGTAGAAGCGCCGGAATAAACTGTGGCACAAACCCGGAAAAATACATAATAAAAAAATACTAAACCAAAATAAATACTTAACAAAAAATTAAAAATACTTTAATCCGTATGTAATTGTAATCAAAGAGAATTAAAGAGTTCCTGTGGCACATGTGACAGTGATATATCGTTGCCAAGATCGCGATTTATCTTTGGTTTTTCGTTTCGGTTGTTTGGCTTTCCACAGACGTAATCTGATTTACGTTAAACGATATACATTTTAAACACAAAAAAGAAATTCCTCACGATTTTATTAACTGACTATAAAAAACCGGCCAAGTGCGTGGCGGGCCACGCGCAGTGTAGGGTTCCGTACTCAAAAGTTTGCTGGGTCAGCTAGTATAACAATAAATCAATCTAAATTCTTAACTAAATGAAACGAATAGGATTACGATCAATCACAAATACAATAGATACAATAAAACTATAATATACATTAATATGCAACTCATAATATCTACGTACAATAACAGATGTAACTCCTTAACCTGTGAACCCTACTTAGCCACGATAGTTTTCCTTTAAAATTGACGTTATTGTGTTTCGACTCTCGAATTCTAGAAACGTTCGTGAGACGTAAAATCTTATACTAAGCGTACAGGTTCGAACGTCTAAAAACGTACTGTACCCGTAGTACAAGATTTTACGTTTCACCAAACGAAACCAAATTCGAGAGTCGAAATACTTCCGCGTTACAGTAAACTGGATCTTAAATGCCTTGTTTTAAAGCTCAAGTTTGTCTACACTTCTACAGCCAGCGCTCCAACTCCAACAAGCGAAAACATTGCGAAATTAAAATCAGTGGCATTGAATATTTGACTTCAATTCAAGGCTGTTTAGGTCCATTTTACTGTAACGCGGAAGTATTTCGACTCTCGAATTTGGTTTCGTTTGGTGAGACGTAAAATCTTGTACGACGGGTACTGGAATTTAAATGAACGGATGTGATTGAAAAGGCAACATAGTTCCGGAATAACAGTACGCCAATAGCATCATAGGATCAACATACCCGTTAGCTATACAATCCAATCAAACAATCCAATACAATCGAGCAAAGCCTAGCTAAATACTAAATCGCTCGGAGCTCGGAGCTGAGGCTTTATTAGTGCACTGATAACTATTGTTGCTCCTAATCTCAACCCCGATTGCCTGCATTGAACTATCGAAAATTATTGCGAACTTATTATAACTAGTAATCATCATCATCTTCATGATCAACACATCGCCCCGCGCCGGCCTAGTGGTTAAGAAGACCTCTTACTTTTCTGAATTATAAATACAGGGTGTAACCAGAATGTAGGCAAAAACGAAGACAAAATAGTACAGTAGGGCGATTGTCTAAAACCTGCATCAATCATTATTACAATCTCAATTGTTCTGATTGGCTGAATTTGTGCGATTCTTGTTGCAACAATGCATTGTGGCCAATAGTGAGCGAGCATTAACCAATCAGAGATGATTGCGATCGTGACATTGTAGCTGTCAAACAACCGCGGTAGGGCCATTGTTGATTACAGATATTATGATACCACAAATAAAACGCGAAAAAAACAACAAATCCGATATATTGCAAATAAACCATCTGACTGACGCTAGAGGTCAACGAACTTTGCTTAAGTAGGCCACTCGGTTTTGCACGCACTCGGTTTTATACATTTCGGATTTGAAAAATACAAAATCACTAAAACTACAAAATGGGGCAAATGGTTATTGGTATTGGATTGTGTTTAGGTAGTACAACAATAACGCTAAGTTTTTGATAGCGTTCTGGTTACACCCTGTATTAACAAATAATAACTGGCTGGACTCACGTGATTAGTCGAAGCCATCGATGGTCGAAGCACAGTTTTTTGTAAAACTGTGATTGAAGTAAGAACGACTAGTTTGTAACCCATTCGGAGACCTTTTTCAAAGGGCCTCTCCTCGCGACGCATTTTTCTAAGCTATGGGCGTTTTAATAAATTAAACGGTGAAGGGAGAAAAGCTGCATGTTCCCCATGTTCTCTAGGGTGTGTGTGTGTGTATGTGTGTGTGTGTGTGCCTGTGTGTGTGTGTGTGTGTGTGTGTGTGATGGGTGTATGTATGTGTGTATGTGTCACTCTGCGAGGAGAGAGAGTAGTGAACCGGGGCGCAACGATAGGTTGATTACCATGATGATGAAGTCGCGGTAATAAGCTAGTAATCTTCCAAACATCAGAACCACAGATTTAAACCACAGCATAGCTCTGTACCTGGTTAATTTGCAATCGTGTAATCGCTAGATACAGGGTGTAACCAGAACGATAGCAAAATCTTAAACGATCCAATACCAATAACCATTTGCCTCATTTCGTAGTTTTAGTGATATCGCATTTTTCAACCCCGCAATGTATAGCGTGCAAAACTCGGGTTAATGCCCCGCCTATGACATGGCATTGACTCCAAATGGCCTACTTATGCAACATTCGTTGATCTCTAGCATCAGTCAGATGTTCTATTTGCAATATAATGTCGTGAACTTTTACAAAATATAGGTTTTTTTTCGGATTTTTTCGCGTTTTTTTTTGGTGTTATCATATCAGTAATCATCAGTAGTATCACCTGCCTTCGTTTTCCAGCGTTCTGGTTACACCCTGTATATACCCAGAAGGTACCCACAGGTGTTCAGAGCTGACCACAATCGCTAATCCTACAATATAAGATAGAAGATAAGTGCGAAGATAGATTAGCTACCCGGCGATAATTACTATACGATCATTTCGAACTAATTACATCTTCTACAATATCCTGGTGTGGTATCTGGTGGTGCTGGAAGGGTTAAAAGGGGGCGCTCCATCTTAGGCTGCATTATAACTTCCCACCAGGTCCAAGCGTGAGTCTATAAATTTAAAAAAAAGTGAAAATAGAACCGAAAGAAGTGAAATATTTATAATTGAACACTCAACTAGCTCCTATTCAAAAAACTGACGATTAGGACGCAACCAAAAGTCATGGCTGATTTTTGAAACTTTGTGATGGACTCTCCCCTAGAATAATAAATACTGGGATTCCAACATCAATGGACTCTCCCATTTCCTTATGTTACGCTCAAATTGTCACATCAATGAAATGCGCACTTTTCTGCATCTAATTAAATTGCCTTGTCTTAATCTGACGTTTCGAGTTAATCCCTAAATCCCCTCCTGGGCTCCCCTACCATTAGAATTTTTTAGCTAAGTAAGCTTGCTCCTTGCAACTTCAGTGTACAAACAAAACTATAATTTTCAAGAAAAACCAACACCCTTAACTAACTCAGTAGCACTTTGTTTACATTTTATTTCGTGTAAAAACTTTGACAGTACGCTCTAAATAGCTTTGGCTAACTTTAGTTTATATTTCCACTTAAGCGTCGGGTTCCGTCGCAAAAAGGTTTACAAAGTTTTGCATTGAAAGAAGCGCCGGTTTTTAGGGTTCCATACCCAAAGGGAAGGGTAACGGGACCCTATTTAACACCGAAATTCATAGTCAAGATAGGGGCTTTAGAGGTCGATTTGGAAGACATACACAGCCACACAAATTAAACGCGACGCGTGCGCTAACTGACTCCCTTTATAAAGGACCCCGGATGGGTTCGAAACTAGTCGGGCTAACGTCGACTGGATACGTGAGTATAGCCGTTGAAATAATGGAAATCACTCACAATAGTTTAAACTCTAAAACAACCACACAATGTTGAATATGACACATGTCGTTTGTATCATCCTCTAAAGAAGCCCCTATCTTGTCAATGAATTCCAGTGTAAGCCTCTACTGTCCGTCCGTCTGTCCGTCTGTCTGTCTGTCGACGGGCTATCTCTTATACCGTATAGGTAGAGAATGTATTTCTATTGCCACTATAACAAAAAATAATAAAAATCTCAAAATTGCCGCCATGCAAATTACAAAAAAATTATTAAAAAGTATTATTTCTTGTATGATGGTACGGAACCCTTCTAATGCGAGTCCACTCGCACTTGACCGGTTTTTCAAAATGTCGTTAGCCGGGAGACGTGATCCGGGGCGCAGTTCGCATTGCCTGATATCCTGGAAAGAAAGAAAAAAGCTTTTTTGTCTTAACTTTCCTTAAATAGAAAGTCAGTTTTAGGCAATTGGCACACAAATCACGGAGCGGGCGGGAAGGCTTGGCCCAAAAACCCCCAAAAAAGGAGCGTAATATTTTTAGGGTATACGTATATACATTTATTTATTCCAACGTAACTTCTGAATACCTTAGCAGACTTGGATGAGTGGGGTATCATTAGAAAATATTATTTTTTCATTATATAAGCTGATGCCCACGACTTCGTACACGTGGATTTAGGTTTTTAAAAATCCCGTGGGAACTCTTTGATTTTCCGGGATAAAAAGTAGCCTATGTCACTCTCAAGGTCTCAAACTATACCCATACAAAAGATCAAGTCAATCCGTTTCTCCGTTGCGACGCGATTGAAGGACAAACTAACAAACGAACACACTTTCGCATTTATGATATGGGTGGTGATTAGGGTGGTGATAGTTGACTATCATCATCGTGAACATCCCACTACTGGGCATGGGTCTCCTCTCAGGATGAGAAGGGTTTAGGCAATAGTTAACTACAGTGGCCCAGTGTATAATACTTAAGACACCTTTGAGAACATTATGGCGAAATCTCAGGCATGCAGGTTTCCTCGTGATGTTGTTCTTCACCGTTAAAGCAAGTGATATTTAATTGTCAAAAACTTACTCCGCAATTTAAAAGATTCTAAAGTTATATCTTTTCGTTTCAGCAAATCTACGCGTCACCGGTGCCTCAGTTCTCGAAGGTGTCTGATCTGCTGAGTGGACAGGCCCCTTCGTACCAGGCCGCTATCGCCAACCACCTGTACTCGCCCGTCTCCATCTACCAGTCCAGGGTAAGCCTCAGTTCTCGAAGGTGTCTGATCTGCTGAGTGGACAGGCCCCTTCGTACCAGGCCGCTATCGCCAACCACCTGTACTCGCCCGTCTCCATCTACCAGTCCAGGGTAAGCCTCAGTTCTCGAAGGTGTCTGATCTGCTGAGTGGACAGGCCCCTTCGTACCAGGCCGCTATCGCCAACCACCTGTACTCGCCCGTCTCCATCTACCAGTCCAGGGTAAGCCTCAGTTCTCGAAGGTGTCTGATCTGCTGAGTGGACAGGCCCCTTCGTACCAGGCCGCTATCGCCAACCACCTGTACTCGCCCGTCTCCATCTACCAGTCCAGGGTAAGCCTCAGTTCTCGAAGGTGTCTGATCTGCTGAGTGGACAGGCCCCTTCGTACCAGGCCGCTATCGCCAACCACCTGTACTCGCCCGTCTCCATCTACCAGTCCAGGGTAAGCCTCAGTTCTCGAAGGTGTCTGATCTGCTGAGTGGACAGGCCTCTTCGTACCAGGCCGCTATCGCCAACCACCTGTACTCGCCCGTCTCCATCTACCAGTCCAGGGTAAGCCTCAGTTCTCGAAGGTGTCTGATCTGCTGAGTGGACAGGCCCCTTCGTACCAGGCCGCTATCGCCAACCACCTGTACTCGCCCGTCCCCATCTACCAGTCCAGGGTAAGCCTCAGTTCTCGAAGGTGTCTGATCTGCTGAGTGGACAGGCCCCTTCGTACCAGGCCGCTATCGCCAACCACCTGTACTCGCCCGTCTCCATCTACCAGTCCAGGGTAAGCCTCAGTTCTCGAAGGTGTCTGATCTGCTGAGTGGACAGGCCCCTTCGTACCAGGCCGCTATCGCCGACCACCTGTACTGGCCCGTCTCTATCTACCAGTCCAGGGTAAGCCTCAGTTCTCGAAGGTGTCTGATCTGCTGAGTGGACAGGCCCCTTCGTACCAGGCCGCTATCGCCGACCACCTGTACGGGCCCGTCTCTATCTACCAGTCCAGGGTAAGCCTCAGTTCTCAAAGGTGTCTGATCTGCTGAGTGGACAGGCCCCTTCGTGCCAGGCCGCTATCGCCGACCACCTGTACGGGCCCGTCTCTATCTACCAGTCCAGGGTAAGCCTCAGTTCTCAAAGGTGTCTGATCTGCTGAGTGGACAGGCCCCTTCGTACCAGGCCGCTATCGCCGACCACCTGTACTGGCCCGTCTCTATCTACCAGTCCAGGGTAAGCCTCAGTTCTCGAAGGTGTCTGATCTGCTGAGTGGACAGGCCCCTTCGTACCAGGCCGCTATCGCCGACCACCTGTACGGGCCCGTCTCTATATACCAGTCCAGGGTAAGCCTCAGTTCTCAAAGGTGTCTGATCTGCTGATTGGACAGGCCCCTTCGTACCAGGCCGCTATCGCCGACCACCTGTACGGGCCCGTCTCTATCTACCAGTCCAGGGTAAGCCTCAGTTCTCAAAGGTGTCTGATCTGCTGAGTGGACAGGCCCCTTCGTACCAGGCCGCTATCGCCGACCACCTGTACGGGCCCGTCTCTATCTACCAGTCCAGGGTAAGCCTCAGTTCTCAAAGGTGTCTGATCTGCTGAGTGGACAGGCCCCTTCGTACCAGGCCGCTATCGCCGACCACCTGTACTCGCCCGTCTCTATCTACCAGTCCAGGGTAAGCCTCAGTTCTCGAAGGTGTCTGATCTGCTGAGTGGACAGGCCCCTTCGTACCAGGCCGCTATCGCCAACCACCTGTACTCGCCCGTCTCCATCTACCAGTCCAGGGTAAGGAATCTGATAAACCTATAATCTTCCCAACCAACCTTTAGGATATCAAACTCATGTGTAGGTACGTAGACACAATTTCATATGGGAATTATTCATAAATTCCATTGTATTCTGTTGGTTCTGAAGACTATAGTATAGAGTATTAATTTACTGAAAAGTAGATTTACATTTAGATTTAATTATTATTGAAGTTAATTTATTCTCAAAAATGCAGAGTTCACAATTTCATTCGTAAACTCTTCATCCGAAAAAAACACAAATTATCTAACTATAGCCTTTCTAACCATAGAACTATCTAACTAAAGCCCCAGGGCCCAAACGCAGCATGGCTTTTTCTTTAATTATACTTAAATCGTATTTTTTTCATTTCCAGTTTGGACAACCAACAACCTACGAAGTATCAGCCCCAGTGCCCTCAAACCTGGCCTACGCCGAGCACAGGCTGTCACTACCTTCACCAAATGCCCTACAATACAACACAAAACCCCAGAAGCTAGTTAAACCAAACTACGCCCAACCTCAAGTCCTCGTTCAACAAACATACGAACAAAACTTGGCTCCTTTACAAGTCACTGCAAGTCCTCTCCAGCAAGTCCAATATAACCAAGTTCCTCAATTGTATGGCAATCAACAATTGCAGTATGTCCAGCAGCCGCACCAGCTGCAAGCCGTCACATACCGCCAGGAACATCTCCAAGGCAGGAATCACCTACAGCCGGAGCAAAGAGATTTGAAAAATCATCCGACACCTTCGCAGGTTTTGGAAAAACAAGTCATTCAGCAGGTGTGCTACTTACCTTATATCTTAAAGCCTTTCCTCTTATTTTTTTACAATTAAAAGCGGTACAAAGTAGCCTGTTTTCCGTAATGCAAGCCATATCCGTGCCAGTTCCAATAATGTTTCAATAATAGTAATAGGAATTCTCTTTATCGCCTATCTCGTGGGGATTGTGGTGAATCTTGCCTTATTGCCTGTCTACATTATGAAGGGAACCACTGTGCAAAATTTCTAGGTTGGGTTTGGATTGGGCATTTATGAGTTTGTCAGTCAATCAGGATTATTTTATGTTGTTAAGTTTAAACTGTGCTGGATGGAAATGTAATACTTACACATTATTCTCCTCTTCTTACAGGTAATCAATGATAAACAGCAAAATGCTCTCAGCTATGCCAGATTTAGCGTCAACCAACCAACGGCAACGCCTTCTTACGACCACAATCAGTTGCAGCAAACTCATCAGCAACCACTGGCGCAGGCTCAACTTCAAGCTCAACAATATCAACAACCTCAACAGTTGATTCACCAACAATATCAACAACCTCAACAGTTGATTCGCCCACAGCAATATCAACAACCTCAACAGTTAATTCAACCTCAACAAGAACAGTATCAATCACAGCCTCTACAAATTAGTTATCAACTACAACACCCCACTCAACAGTTACCTCAAATACAATACCAAGGTCAACAACAAGTTGCTCATCAACAAGTACAACCGCAATTACAGTATCAACCTCAACAATCGCAAGTACAGTACCAAGAACAACCGCAGTTCGTATATCAACAGTTGCAAGAACAGGCGTTGCAACAGCAAAGCTTGTCTCTACCTCAACAGAGTCAAGATCAACTTCAGTCTCAGTACCAAATCCAACCAACACATCAACCGTACCAACAACCACAGTTATTTAACGTTGAAAAATCCGAATCGATACTGTCGAAGCAATCTATCCCTGAAAGACAAAGTTACTTCAAACAAGCGTCGATTGTTCAACCCAACTTGAGCTCAAACCAACCTCAAGTCCAAAGTTTGGGTCACCAAGGTTTGCCCGCCGCTTCGCCAACTTTCCCACCAATACAATATTTTGGAAAATTCGCCCATTCGCTCTTCGGTGACTACCAACATTAACTCTGCTGTTTGATAAGAATTTATTAAAATCTTCAATGACTGAGTACCTTCTCCAAAATCCTACTTAATTTAATAATTTGTAGAAAAATATTTTTATAAGACAACGTAAATAATTACCTATTTATTAAAATGCTAACATTTCTATTTTTTTTGTAAATACTATAAGAAGTGCCAAAAAAGTTATTTAAAAGATCGCCTATTTTATACTTTAGCACTTGTACCTAACATGGTACTTATTTGTTAATATAAATATTAAAAGTATACTTTTGCAAGCACTTAAAATATACTTATCTGTAACTGTAAGAAACATAGAAGTTATAGAAACTACAAATATATCTAGCGATTATAATCATAATAACTATAAAAACATTATAAAATAAGAATACTTACAAATACTTCGATCTGTGATGTTGTACCTACTTTACATGCTTATTACCTGTTTCTTTTATAAAATATTTAAAAATAATAGCAAGTGTTTCTTTTTTTATTAGAAATTTAATTTTGGGCAAAATAAGATGAGCACAAGATTTTATTAGTTTGTCTTTCAATCACGCCGCAACGGAGCAACGGATCGGAGACATAGGCTACTTTTTATCCCGGAAAATCAAAAAGTTCCCATGGGATTTTAAAAACGTAAATCGCGGGCATCTAGCTGATGCCCGCGTATTACAATAAAACCTTATCAAATTACAATACATGTCAGTCCATATACCATTATGTAAGTAGAGACCAGCAAATAAATAAATGAAATGAAAGAGGATTTTCGCAAGTTTAATCAAACAAATGAATGCGAATGTAAATAAGTAGATACATAGTTGTACAAATGAACACTTCCACATTCTTGTACATATACTGTTCGATCCCGAACTGAAATAAAACAAGATAACTCGCCCATCCGCCTTTTCATTTTGCTTCTTCATGCTCCGACTGAACGGGCTAGTTTACTCGCCTCACTTAGGTATATCCTTTTTTATTTAAAAAAATGTAACTTACTGAAAAATCCTATTACAATGTAAAGGGTAATTTTTTTTTTATTTTTTTTTATTCAGATACAAGTTAGCCCTTGACTGCAGTCTCATAATTTGAATAAAAAGAAAGGTTGGGAATGAGTTGCTCAACAGCTTTGTGTTAGTTCTGTAAGTTTAAGTGATTTTGTAAAGTGGTGATAGTAAAAAGAATACCCGGCTGAGTTTGTTGTGGGCTCTTCTCATACCTGGGCGCGTTTGGAACCCTCGTAGCTTTAGTTTTAGGTACGTAGTAATTATCCCCGCTAAATCATTATACAAATTAACAATTTTGACAATCAGTAAGCGTTTTACCTATTCTGAATAAATAATTTGAGTTTGAGTTAGAGTTGAGTTTATTCAGATACAAGCTAGCCCTTGACTGCAATCTCACCTAGTGGTAAGTGATGATGCAGTCTAAGATGGAAGCGGGCTAACCTGGAAAGTGCATGGCAGTTTTCATTAAACCCATGCCCCTTTGGTTTCTACACTGGTAGCAACTAGCCACGGCCGAAGCCTCCCACCAGACCAGACCAGGCAGTAAGAAATTATAAAATTCGAACCCTTGCCAGGGATCGAACCTGGTGGGACCTCCCACTGATCCTAACCACTAATATTGAATATTGTAGGTATAGAAGCAGGCGTTACTTTGCGAAAACCTATGATATTCAAGGAACCAAAAGCAGAGTGAACTAGAGTGAGGGAACTCTCAGTTTGATCCTAAATTGACAATATGTCAAACATTAAGCTATGACACACCGGAATACAACTAAACCTCTTTTAACTCTCTATAAAAGTCCATTTTTAGGGTCCCGTACCCGAAGGGTGCCAAGGGGACCCTATTACTAAAGATCCGCTGTTCGTCCGTCTGTCCATCCGTATGTCTGTCAGCGGGCTGTATCTCGTGAACTGCACTATTACGGTTATAACAACAAATACTAAAAATTTCAAAATAGCCGCCATGAAAATTGAAAAAAAATTAAAATGTGTTATCTGTTGTACGATCATACGGAACCTTTCGTGTGCGAGTCTGACTCGCACTTGACCGATTTTTATGGCGATATGTGTTCCAAAAGGCCTTAAAAACTACGTCTATTTATTTTTTTATATAAAAATGAAAGATATTCTTTAGTGAATTACGAGAACCAAAACACGATTGGCATAATTTGGCACGATACAAAAAATCGCGAAGTTTCCCCAAAATATGCATTTTTTACACGACCATTAGGAGAAAACCCAGTTTTATTGGATTGTTACAAAAACAATTTCAATAAAATTTCGTATTTACGTTTAATGTTTAATACACTAAAGGGATTACGGTATTATTTTATGGTAACAGAGCACATCAAATTTTTGAATATAAATATTTATAAAAAGCGTGTAACGTGCTCGGGCGGCCCAAACTTTTCCATACATTTCGCCTTTGTGATACCATTTCGCCTTAAATACCTTATCAATTTGTACAAGTTGCTTATAATAAAATTATCTAAACGCAGCACAGTGAGAGGGGTAAACTCAAAATATTCGAATGCTAATTGCGCGACCCTCCTTGTAACAATGCCGTACGAAATTGTCTCGTATCTCATATCGTGTAGAACATTATGCCATGCTTATTTACAAGTTTAAAAAATCTATTAAAAATATGCTCATGAAAAAAGCATATTACACAATTGAAGATTATCTAAATGATAAAAGAGCGTGGATTTGACCTGCAGCTCGTTCCAGCAACGCACAAGACTGCAAATACTATTTTATACATGGCATAATCTTGTACCTGTATCAAATATTTGAAAAGAGCTACCGCCGAGTTTCTTGCTGGTTCTTCTCGGTAGGAAAGGCATTCCGAACCAGTGGTAGATGCATCCGACTATTCGTAATTACTTGTAAAAATTTATTCGAATAAAAAATATTTTTATTTATTTATTTATTTATTATGTGGACCTGAACTACGCCAAGTTTCTTGATACGATCGAAAGGGTTCTTGCCACCCATAGACTTATCATATCACTGTTGCCACCATAGACTTTCCTGCGCTCATTGAGTCGGGATGATAGCAAGAGATCTGCCTCCCAATTGTGCAAGAAAAATTGTGCAAGCATCGTTATCCTAATCGTCAACAAATTCTGCCCTTTGATTGGCTGTGAAAAAATGTAAACAGCGAATCAACCATGTTACCTAATATTATAAATGCGAAAGTGCGTCTGTCTGTCTGTTTGTCTGCTAGCTTTTCACGGCTCAACCGATTTTGATGAAATTTTGTACAGAGATAGCTTGCATCCCTGGGAAGGACCCATTTTTATCCCAGAAAATTGAAGAGTTCCCACAGGATTTTTAAAAACCTAAATCCACGCGGACGAAGTCGCGGCCATCATCTAGTTAATTATAAAACAATACAGGTATTATAACAAGCCAGATTTGGAAAGGGGCCTTGCGACAGTTACCTACTCAGCACTTACAGGCTAACCTTTGTGAAACAGGCTCTATCAGGCCAAACTTCGGCCTCGCGCAGAACTCAGGCTGATCGACACAGGAGGAAATATGAGGGCGACGCGGAGGTCAACTCATTTGAATATAAACACCATTTCGGTTATGGGGCCTGCTTTCCACTTCTCGTTGGATATTATTTTTATTTTTGACAATCTATCAATATCAACTAGGTGGACGGACGACATCAGACGAGTCGCAGGGAGCCGCTGGATCCAGGCGGCGCAAGACCGTGGCGTGTGGAAGTCCCTACAAGAGACCTATGTCCAGCAGTGGACGTCTATTGGTCGATGATGATGATGATGATGATCAATATCAAACTAATTTGAGACCTCTCTGGCTCAGCGGTGAATGCAGCAAATTAGAGAAGAATTGTTACTAGAGTTAATAGTCATCTCGATTCTCGACCGAATGAATTTCACCCGAATGACCGAGTTGCCCCCCTTTTAATATTTAAATAAAATATATAAAAGGAAAAGGTGACTGACTGACTGACTGATCTATAAACGCACAGCTCAAACTACTGGACCAATCAGGCTGAAATTTGGCATGCAGATAGCTATTATGACGTAGGCAGTGAGTAGCCATCTGGTAAGAGAAGATTTTTGAAAATTCAACCTCTAAGGGGGTGAAATAGGGGTTTGAAATTTGTGTAGTCCACGCGGACGAAGTCGCGAGCATAAGGCTGCGTTCGAGCTGCAACAGTATCCTGAATATGATGGCGGGAAAGCTGGATACGCCAATTCTCCAGCATTTCATTCAAGTTCTCGTCCGGTAAATACGCAGAGTGTTGACCGGACGAGGGCTTGAAAGTGATCCCAAAATCTAATTGTTTGCGCCCTATTATGATAGCTGTTGTAAAAATAAAATAAAAATAAAATGTTTATACTAACATAGTTTTTAAGCATTATACTAACAAAATATACTAACATAGTTTTTTTTAAGCATTATATCTGTACTAACAAAATATGGGTCCTGTTGCCTTATTAAATAAAGAATTATTTATTATTTATTATTTATTTATAAGCTTAGTCCTAACTAAAACTTTTAGTAGGTTCCGCGAATTGAACCCAGAAGCTACTGTTACAAGTTGAGATATCCGAGAATTTCTCCAATTGTAAAACCGTTATTTCTGAGCTCAGTTTTTCTAACTAAATAATATGTGAATGTCAAAAGAATGTAAATAACATAAAATGTACATATTTGTATATTTTAATGTAGCGCCATGACTTATCCATTTGTTATTCATTTATTGCCCATTATAGTTATTGGATACACTAGCCGATGACCGCAACTGTTACTGCATAATTTTTTTATTTTCTTGCAAGCTAGCCCGTGACTGTGATCTCACTCGGTGGTAAGTGATGATGCAGTCTAAGACGCCCGGTAGCATCTTGTAGGAATCATCTCTAACTTGGGATGTGGCAGTTTTTATTACACCCATACCACACGGCATCCTACCGAAACGCTAAATCGTTTGGCGGTACAGCTTTGCCAGCAGGGTGGTAACTAGCCATGGCCGTAGCCTCCCACCAGACCAGACCTGCAGATAATCTAGAAATCATACTTAAATTCCAAATTTTCTTTGGGCTTCACAGTGAGGTAAAAATAAGGTTTCGAACCTATATTGACAGACATGCAATTTTCAAAATTTTTATGTTAGTAGTACGTTTGGTGGTAAAGACATAAATCAAAACTGACACGGTCAACATTTGCATGTGACCCCATAGCTCTACAAGACATTAGAATAAAATATTAATGAGCCAGACTTATTAGGCTGACAGATTGCTTCTTAACAGATTTTATTAAATTATTCATTCGGACGGGCCAGCGAACACGCGAGATCTTACACTATTTGATAGAAAACAATATTTACAAAAATATGTTATAAGTCCCGCAAATTGCTAATGCGCGTGACGTCGCACGAGACTGAAGTTTCGAGCTGATGGTATATTTTTACGTATATATGTATATGTCAAATGACGTCATTTCGATGTTAATGAGGCATGGCTCCAGCCGCGCAATAGCAATTTGCGGGACTTATATTGCATTATGCTTGCATCCTCGAGATGCAAGCAATCCCTGTACCTTGTCAAAATGGTTTCAACGGATGGGCCGTGAAAAGGTCTGATAGGATCTCCAAAACATCATTATACCAAAAAAATTGTTACTCTATGTGCATAAAAAATTTTAACAAATTGCCGATGGATATTAAAATGCTTCCATTTAAACAATTCTGTCATAAATTAAAAAAATGGTTGCAAGAAAAAAAAATTTATGCAGTGGATGACTTCGTACCGACATATTAAGGCTTAATTTCGAGATTTGATTAAGTAATTAATTTCATCAATATTAATATGCACTTAAATAAGACTATTTTAGGTTTTCTCTGACATCATATTATTTTAATTTTTTTTTTTATTTTTTTGTACCTATGTTAATAGTAACTAAATGTGTAACTGACACTATTATAAAATTGCGCGCCATTGATGGCAGATTGTAATTGGACTTTTATATTTTTAAGACCCTATGTACATACAATTTTGCAATTAATAAACTTATCTTATCTTATCTTATCTTATCACTACTGAGTACGAGTCTCCTCTCAGAATGAGAGGGGTATAGCCCCTAAGCCCCCTATACCCTTCTCAAACTTCAGGCCATTGTCCGCCACGCTGGCGAAGTGCGGATTGGCAGACTTCACACACCTTTGAAAGCATTATGGAGAACTCGCAGGCATGTAGGTTTAACTACGATGTTTTTCAGGTTTTTCTTCACCATCAAAAAAAATTAGAGTTGCGTGCCAGGGGTTGAGCCCCAGACCCCCCCCCCCCCATATAGGAGGTAGACGTCTTAACCACTAGGCTATCACCCCTTTTATAACTATAGTAACTAGTAAGTATTCCATATTCAAAATCCTTTAATCTTTTATCGTTTTGTATTTTGTGTCTTTTTTCTTGTACCTTTATTTGTATTTAAATTTATTATTAATCATCTAGTTAGTGTAAGTGGCACTGCCGTTCTAATAAGATATGAAATAAATAAAATAAAATAAAAATAAGTAAAATTGTATGCGACAGGTAGACATGGCAATCGGGGTATGAGGCGGGCACGCCCGAGTAACCCGGGTTTGCGCGGGGGCTGTGCGGATGTGCGGGGCGTCTTCACCCCGATTGCCATCTCAACCTGTCACGTACTCTACCTACATGTCAACTGTTAAATACGGTTTGCAAGGAAAATACTTTGCATACATAATGAGTTTTAGGGTTCCGTACCTCAAAAGGAAAAACGGAACCCTTATAGGATCACTTTGTTGTCTGTCTGTCAAGAAACCTACAGGGTACTTCCCGTTGACCTAGAATCATGAAATTTGGCAGGTAGGTAGATCTTATAGCTGACATTTGGGGAAAAATCTGAAAACCGTGAATTTAGGGTTAGATCACACAAAAAAAATTAAATTGTGGTCATGAACTAATAATTAGTATTTTCAACTTTCGAAGTGAGTGACTATATCAAGTGGGGGTATCATATGAAAGGTCTTCACCTGTACATTCTAAAACAGATTTTTATTTATTTTTATGCATCATGGTTTTTGAATTATCGTGCAAAATGTCGAAAAAATACGACTGTAGTACGGAACCCTCATTGCGCGAGCCTGACTCGCACTTGGCCGGTTTTTTCTACATTATTTATCTTAGCCTTATCTACTGAAAATAATTAGAATAGAATAGAATATAATATAATATAATATTTTTATTCAATTTATTCAATGTCGTGTCGACCTGTCGCGAACTAAAATATGTATATTCGAGTTTCACAATAAGGACAGACCTTTCTACAAACCTGCCTTAAATTAAATTAAATTAATCGCTAGTTTCCTGTCCAAACCACCAGCTCGATACCGACTCGTGTGACCCGCTGCAGTGCACAGACGCAGGCGGACAGTGACACAAGTTTATTTATACATATAATAAATTACACAAATATACAGTACAATATATAAGAATAATGGGCAAGAATGTTCAGTGTCTCAGCTAGTTAGCGAATGGATTTTGTGCTGGGGTCATGTGGAAGCGGGGTATATAAAAAATTATAAGGTAACTATTTCATTAATTTTTTGTATCATTTAAGTTGTTATATACCTAGTTGTTACAAAAAAAGTTAGTTTTTATTTTCTAATCAAGTTTATAAAAGGTTTTTATTTCGAACCATTAGTTTTATCAATGTTTTGTATACAATTAAAAGAGCTCTTGCCACCATAAATATTCCTGCGCTCATTGAGCCGGCAGGGATTAGTCGGGATGATGGCAAGAGACCTGATGGATTGACGCTGGTTCCCTGGGAACGGGGACGGGCGCTAATGTGGGACGCAACTTGCGTTGACACATTGGCCCCGTGTCATATCAGGAAGACAGCATCAAGACCGGGAGCCGCAGCAGAAACAGCTGAAAACGGCAAGCGGCGCAAGTATGCCTCTCTTATAGAGAGTTACATTTTTGTGCCGTTTGCCGTGGAGACCCTGGGGCCATGGAGTCTTAGTGCTAAAAATTTTTTACGAGACATTTCACCGCGATTAATAGCCTCAACTGGTGACAGAAGGGCTGGCTCATTTTTTGCGCAGCGGATCAGCCTGGCTGTCCAGCGCGGAAATGCAGCCAGTATTCTTGGCACCATTCCACGCGGTCATGATTTATATAGTAATTAGATAAGGCTAGCTTTAAGTTTTATTGTATTAAAAAAAAAAAAAAAAATTTAAATTACTAAACTTTAACGTGATAATTGCTATCTTCTGATTGTTAAAACTTTTCTAATTAAAATGAACCGTGATAGCCTAGTGGTTAAGACCCAAACCCTTCTCATTCTGAGATATTTCATACCCCAGCCAGTCGGCGATTTGTTGATCATCTAATAAAAATATCTCGTTGGAATTTCTCAAAAAGTCCTTTGTTAGTGAAAATTCCTTCCAGCATCAGTTTTCCCCTGCAATTATAATATGGGTACTTTCAAGTCAAGAGTGAATAGACATCTTCTAGACAAGCGCGCTCCATCTTAGGCTGCATCATCACTTGCCACCAGGTCTGATTGCAGCCAAGCGCTAGTCTATAAATTTAAAAAAAAAGACGTTTGAACTGTACTGTAGGTACTTACTCAGTAATACTAATTCGGTGACGAAATTCAAAGGATTCGATTCCCAGCTTAGAATAATTCCAAGTTCCAACGTACAGTATTGTCTTTGTTCCCTCTGTCCACTACAGGTACTAATCTTCTTACAGGATTTCGGATTTGATTAAAATTTTGAATGCGAAATGGGACCCTAAATACCTAAAGCTCCAGTGTAATCAAGTATTCTAGGTTAGTCAGAGGATTTTCACAAGAAATTCTCAAAGAGATTGTAGAATACTACAATGATAAATTATATTCTGGTTTGTACAGTAATTAGGTAAGGTATTAAGTTTTATCATCATCATGATCATCCCGTCGCCGTACCACTACTGAGCACAGGTCTCCTCTCAGAATGAAAAGGGCTTAAGGTCATTGGCCGAATCCTCCCACCATCCCAAACCTATCGATAGAAAGAGCAGAGCCAATTCAGTGAAAATCTAAAGAGACCCTCACGAAAATCACAACATTGCGCCTGAAAGCTCGTCCAAAGTTAATTAAATATGAAAAAGTAATTAATATTATACGTATCATTAAAACACAAAGTGTGAGCACACACAAGCGTCATGTCGCTCAACAAAAAGTCGTTACAGCCCACATCAAGGAAAACATGAAAACACCCACACCATAATGTCGAGATGACAGAACTTTAAAATCCATTCTAAGTATAATCCATTCATCCATACTAATTATTATAAACGCGAAAGTGTGTCTGTCTGTCGATCTGTCTGCTAGCTTTTCACGGTCCATCCGTTCAACCGATTTTGTCGAAATTTGGTATAGAGATAGCTTGCATCCCGGGGAAGGACATCCATAGGCTACTTTTTATTCCGGAAAATCAGAGAGTTCCCACGGGTTTTTAAAAACCTAAATGCACGCGGATGAAGCCTATGTCCTTCCCCGGGATGCAAGCTATCAATTTCGTCAAAATAGGTTGAACGGATGGGCCGTGAAAGGCTAGCAAACAGACAGACAGATAGACAGACACACTTTCGCATTTATAATATTAGTCGTCAAAATAGGTTGAACGGATGGGCCGTGAAAGGCTAGCAGACAGACAGACAGACAGACACACTTTCGCAATATAAGTATGGATTATTTTATGATTATTCTATGGCGATGATAGCGAATATGTTTACCATTGTTGATTAACAAAACTAAAGCTACTAGGGTTCTAAACGCGCCCCATTCGACGACCCCGACATAAAGTCCCCAGTGTGCAAACTGCGAACTCGCCCCCGATGGGTCATCAATCTGTCTCGCTGTGATGTGATGCGCGTATCAGCGTGATGAGCTGTCACGTGATAGCAATTATATCACGTCATATCATACGCCATTTGTCAGCGAAATATCGTGTAAAATAACACTGTACCATAATTATTCGATGGGTGCTATTTTTGGTTTACTGTAATTAAAATCGTAAATGGGGAAACTGACTGAGAGCATTATCAATGTACAGTCCAAACTGCTGGGCCACACTACTGAGCACGGAGCTTCTCATTGGAGGAGAGCCTCTCAGAATGAGAAGGGGTTTGACTTTATTCCGCCACGCTGGCCTTATGCCAATAGGCAGACTTCACACAATATGGTATGCAGGTTTCCTCACGATGTTTTCCTTCACCGTTAAAGCAGAATTAACTAGAGTGAGGGAACTCTCGTTTTGATCCTGAATCGACGATACGTACCTATATCAAATATTAGGCTATGGTGACGTAAAACCAAAGAAGAATAGGGCTACTTTATGGCTCCAAATGTACTAACATTTGTCGTGCGCCAGTGACCTCGAGGTGTCGACGTTTTGTTAGAAGTTCCCTGTCGTGAACTGAGGTTAAAGCAAGTGATTAACCCTGCCCTGAAGTGTCCATGGTTTTTTTTGGAAATAGTAACAGCTGTGTTAGTTAAAAACTGTGTTACTGTGTGTAAAAGAATAAGTCACATATTATATGGAGCATAAGAAGTGACTTCCAACACTAATCTGGAGCGAGTCGATAAGGGTAAATTAAACAACAGCTGACACTTCTCACGTCGTTTGTCGCCGTCACGTTATACGTGTCACGTCCTCGCTAGGACTAGGCTAAATATAAGGCTAGAGGTGACGTGAAATGAATGATAGCTTACCTAGTCTCTATATATATAAAAGGGAAAGCTGACTGACTGACTGACTGACTGACTGACTGACTGACTGACTGACTGACTGACTGACTGACTAACTGATCTATCAACGCACAGCTCAAACTACTGGACGGATCGGGCTGAAATTTGGCATGCAGATAGCTATTATGACGTAGGCTTCCGCTAAGAAAGGATTTTTGAAAATTCAACTCCTAAGGGGGTGAAATAGGGTTTTGAAATTTTGTTGTCCACGCGGACGAAGTCGCGAGCATAAGCTAGTTGTTTTATAGCCTACCTAGCGTAAGCTTTAGTTAGGTTGATGGCTGAGGGTTACAAGCACTGAAGTATATTTTATAGTTAAAAAAATAAGTCATAAAATAATAAATAAGATTATATTATGGAAGATAAGAATTGACACTTTTCAACACTAACCCGGCTTAATGGCGTGATCTCGAGCGAGCGAGTCAAGAAGGGTAAATTAAATAACAGCTGTCACTTGTCACGTCGTTTGTCGCCGTCACGTTATACGTGTCACGTCTTCGCTGATGCTGGAATTTGCTCATTGTACTTAATGACTCGAGTATACACATCGATTTGATCGTACGACTTTTTTCGATAACAAGTTAGCCTTTGATCTCACCTAGTGACAAGTGAAGTTGTAATGCCAAAGTAAGTTTAGAGCGTTTTTTTTTTTTTTTAAATAGATTATTAGCCATTTTTTTTTAAAAGACTAATATTCCCCTTTCCTCTCCAATTAAGCGTCAAGCTTGTGCTAGGAGCAGGTACGACAATAGTGCAACGGGCGGGGTTTGAACCGTCGACCTTTCGGTTTTCAGTCCACTCCTATACCGGTTGAGCTATTGAGGCAGTGCAGTCATTCGTATTCGATCTGTAAAATACTATTCGTATTTATACGGATCAGTCAAAATACAAATAAATGAATGCACAAGCGCACACTTCTTCTCTTGTAGGGACTTCCACATGCCAACGGTCTTGCACCGCCTGTATCCAGCGGCTCCCTGCGACTCGCCTGCTGTCGTCCGTCTACCTTGGGGGGGGGGGGGGGGGGGGTTCTTCCAACGTAGCGCTTTCCGGTATGAGGTTGCCATTCTAGCACCTTGAGACCCCAATCAACGTCTATCGGTCATTGCCACTTCAGCTTCTCCACCAGCTGAGCTATGTCGGTTACTTCGATCCTCCTACGGATCTCCTCATTTCTGATTTGTTTATATAGAGTAAACTCTAAGCATAGCTCTCTCCATCGCTCACTGACTCTGAGCCTTCATTAGAAGAGATAGACGAATTTATTTCCTTGACAGCCCGTACGGCAAAAATCGATGTGTCTGCAACTCATTTAGATAATTTTTTTTTTTTTTTTGTTTATTTGAAAGTAATCAACAGCGTAAATACATAATTATTATTTAAATTTAAATCTAGGTATAACAGAAGGCCAAAAGAGATTACTTAAAATTATAATTAAACTATTTTAACAGAATAGAGTTAGAATAAATGTAGGTATATACAATAATAAAATAAAATTACAACAGTGTGTGTATGATTGTATGTGTGTGTGTATGCGTGTGTGAGTGTGTGCTTATGAGTATGTGTGAGCGTGTGTGCATGTGTGTGTGTGTGTAAATGGGAGTGTATGATTGCATGCATATTTAGATGTTAGATAATGTAGGAATTATCCACTAAATACAAACTACAGACAAGATGGTGTTAAGAACTTTAAGGCAATCGTCGCATTAACAGTAAAGACTTTGTTTATGGATTTAATTAAGTTTAATTTGTTGCAAAATTCGCAACACCTGCATTTAGCCTTGTCAGTCTTACCAATTTGGTTCAGCCGAATTGGCATGGTTTTTAGCAAGAAATAAAATAATTTGGGATCACCCCTGTGTCTGCCACGGTTATTTTATTCAGAAACTTTAACTATAGCATTAAACCCTTCTCATAAAATAATTAATTAATAATGCCTTAATTACTATCTTTCCATTGTTACAGATGCCGAAATACCTATTGCTACTGTTCATAATCATAAAAATCTATGAAGTCGCAACTTTGCCTAGCCATTTCCTCAAGCCGAAGGACACATCCCCAGTTGTCATTCACCACGGGATGTCATCAACCCATAATTCTATATCCCCAGTTGTCATTCACCACGAGATGTCATCAACCCATAATTCTATACAGCAAGTGACAAGAAAGAAGAAGGGACCGAACATACCGTACCAGACCTACTACGTACAGAATCTCCATGTCATACCGATATCACATCAAGTTCATACCGAAAATATTAATCATATGCAAGGACAACATAACATTACCCAGCACACCCAGCACACCCAACACACCCAGCACACCCAACAATTGATACCGGTTTTAATACCGTTCCATAATTACGTACCGGTACAGGATTTAACGGTAATACCGTTGCATAGGGTGCGAGAAACGAAAAGTGGGTACGGTGTGAATGAAGATGTGGAGAGGTATAGGAACCCCTTGGGTGGGTATGGGGTCGGCTGGTCCTTTGGGGGTCACGGCGCGGGTCATGGGTTTCACTACACTTATTATATTTAAGGGGGTATCATTAGTAGGAAATTAAATAAATTATTTATTTATTATTGTATTATTTTTATTTTGTTCCTAGTACAATTTAAGCGAATAGGTTAATTTTCTCATCTGGTGTTAGAAGGGCTAGCTCATTTTGCGCAACGGATCTGCCTGGCGGTCCAGCGAGGAAATGCAGCCAGTATTCTTGGCACCATTCCTCGCGAGCATGATTTGTATAGTAATTAGATAAAGCTAGCTTTAAGTTTTATTGTTATATTTTCATTTAAAAAGAAACGAATAATGTGCTGAGATCTAAATGTTTCAGAACCTCTACAACATTAGCAGGTATTGTGACGTTGTAAATTTTGAACTACTAATTAGCGTTTCGCTTTTAATTAAAATCTATTTTGTTCAAAGTATGTTGGTGCCACCTAGCATCAAGGTGCAGAACTACGCGTGGGTCGATGTTCAGAGTTCATTCGAGCCACAATAGATGGCGTTTGCTTCGTTGTCAATTGTCGTAAAAATAAAACAAAATAATTAAATAAAACCATAATATCATTTGTTTATTGTTAAGTCATTAACAAAACGGTTCTTATAATATATCCTTAGGTTCCGCAAATATTCAAAAATGAATTGGCTTCATGATCAAACTAAATGAGAGCGGCCACACTCGGGTTGCGTCAGGCAACACCGATTGGTGAGATTTAGAATTTTTCTGGAGTCAACATGTGAAGACGAATTTTTTTCGTTCCAGGAAAATCTCACTCTTTTTCGCCCATGGCTTCGCCTGGGAAAATACAATAGTTATAAATTTAATCATCCTAACGTATTTCAATGTTTCATCAATTATGGTGAGTGAAAAATCAAGTAATGTGGATTCGACAAAATGGCGGTTTGGTTAGAGAAAATCCTAATTTCATGATTTTCCCTTTCAGTTCCAGTTATTTTACCTTCCCAAATAAATGAGGATAATGGGTTGTGGGGGACTCCTGAAAACCATTGGTGGCCAGGAGTTCAATAGGTGAGTTGTGTTTGATCGGGAAAATTCCACGTGTCGAAATTTTCACACAGCACAAATTATAATCTTGTTTTTCTTTGTTACAGGGGTTCCGTTTTCCGTTTGCGTTTCCGTTTTTAGTTTTCGGTTTTCGTATTTATTTCTTTTGCACATTCACGTTGGCAACTTAATTTCTATGGATAAGACTTGGTGAAAATCTTTGTAATGAAACATTTCGGTTGTGAAGAATCAAGTTAAATCGAGTTTTGGGAGCTTGGCCGATGCCGTCCAGCTACCTTGCAGTCTTCGCACCTACAAGTAAGCAAATGTTTGTATCCTGGAACAGTTTAGTGAACCTTCTTAGTGTATGTGTACAGTAAGAACCCTGTCTTTACTACTGAGCTTTTATTTTGAAACAATTTTATGAATTTTACTGTGTCATTGTCTATTCCATGCCAATGGCATCTTAAATTTAAAACATAGATCTTATGTACTATCTACCTAAGTCATTCTAATGTATCTAAATTAAGTCTTGGCATTAAGCTAGAATAACTAAGCATTATTAGCCATCATTCTGTATTAAGCGACCCCGGTAAAAGTTACATTAAAAACAATTTTGCCTAACATCTAGCAAATTTCATTTATAACACCTCATATGCATTACAAGGGAGTCGACGGCTAGCTTCTATTCTTTACTAGGTAGATAGATCAAGTAAAGTAAATTAAAATTATTTTTTTTTCCTCTAATCTTTGTAAGGTGGTAGATTATTCCGTATCCGGGTATATTTCTATTCCGCCCAATTTACCACCCTTACAGTATATATTGTAGGTAGGTACACGCATAATTGTGCTTCTCTGAATTAGTTAAGGACAAACCTTGCAAATCCACTTTAGCTCATTTCCATTTTACACTAATATGCTTTACCAAATCGTACCTTGAATTTTACCAACGTGTGAAATCCGTTTTACAATAAATTATCATGATCTTGGCTTGACATGAAATTCAGCTTATTTAAATAGTTAAAGAAACCTGTTAACCCACAAAGGCATATTACATTTTAGAAAAAAAAAATTTTTTTCAGGGTGTTATTGGTGAAAAATTAGAGTCGGAATTTTTTGTGTTTACACCCTCGAATTTTTGAATCATTATTAGGGTTCTTATACCCTAAAGAAGTTTTTGAAAGTAAACTACAGTATTTAAAAAACATAACGACCACCAAAGTTTTTAGCAACTTAGCATGCAGTGGCTCTACCATTAAGCGTGTTCTCAGAGTATCTACGCACTTAACCAATTTTTAGGGTTCCGTACCTCAAAAGAAAAAAAGAAACCCTTATAGAATCACTTTGTTGCCTGTCTGTCTGTTCATCTGTCTGTCTGTCCCTCTGTCCGTGTATCCGTCTGTCCGTCATGTCTGTCAAGAAAACCTATATAGTAATTCCCGTAGACCTAGAACCATGATATTTGGTAGGTAGGTAAGTTTTATAGCACACTAGCTTCTGCTCGCGGCTTCGCCCGCGTGGCCTACAGGAAACAAATGGCATTTTTTTTCAGATACAAACATTATAACATCTGGACGCGCACCCTGAACAGCACCGAATAACACATATAACCTTCCAACCCCCAGTTCATCCCTTTAGCTGGGATTTTCTCATAGCCGTTTCTTAGCTGCCACCTAACCTCAAGAAAAAACTTACTTTCCAAATTTCAAGTTAATAATATCAATAATTAAAACTTTCCCATACAAACTTTCATCCCCTATTTTACCACCCTTATGGGCGAATTTTCCAAAAATCCTGAAACACGTATTTCTTCATTTGTGACCGAAAACCCAAATACTAATTTTCGTGCAAATAACTTGAAAAATGACGGACTTTCATACAAACTTCCATCCCCCATTTAACCCACTTAGGGGTGGAATTTCGAAAAATCCTTTCTTAGTGGATACCAACTCTTTACAAGGAATAGACCCTCCAAATTTCATGTCTTTAGGACCAGCGGTTTAGGCTGTGCGTTGATTATATGTCAGTCAGTCAGTCAGTCAGTCAGGACTTTGAATTTTATATATATAGATATAGATGTAAAGGAATTAATCCGAAAACCGTGAATTTGTGGTTATATCATTAAAACAAATTAAAATGTGTACCTACATGAACAAATAATTACTATTTTCAATCTTCAAACATATGAAAGGGCTTTACCTGTCTATTCAAAACAGATTTTTATTTATTTTTATACATAAAACCTAGTTTTTGATTTATCTGCAAAATATCGAAAAAATACGATTGTAGTACGGAACCCTTGGTGCACGAGTTTGATTATTCGCACTTGTCCGGTTTTTTTATTAACAATCAGTAAAAATCACTAGAATATGGATACTTATATTCAATGAGTCAATGTTTTTTCGTAATTTATTTATCAGTACCGTTAGGCATGCCAGTGTTTAGTTGGCTTTAAATATGCGCGCGCGCATCCTAGCCCGCAGTCAGTGCAGGCGACGCGCACTAAATACATAGGGCTCGCGTAAACAGTATTATCTACATAATAAGTTACCTAAGTATATACTTATTTAACTTAAACAAAAAAAATTACAAGTTTGAGAATTGAAATAGGACGGAATCAACAAGAAATGTAAGTTTTTCTCTATTTTTTGTTATATTAAATTTGCAGTTCCTAGGCATCATTGATTTTGTCATGTAGAATTTAAATGTATTTCCAAATCAAATTAAATTTTTGCGAAGTAGGATCCATCTGCAGGATGCCAATTTTTTCGAAATCGCCTCAGCTACTTTGCTCAAACTCGAGGAGATAGATGACATCCCAGGCGCAGTGGTAAGCGCTGTGGTCTTGTTAGTGAGAGGTGCCGGGTTCGATTTCCGGCAGGGGTTTGAAATTTCTAAATTTCTAAATTTCTGGTCTGCTCTGGAGGGAGGCTTCGGCCGCGGCTAGTTACCACCCTACCGGCAAAGCCGTGCCGCCAAACGATTTAGCGTTCCAGTACGATGTCGTGTAGCATACCCCTTCCAGGTGATCACGCATGCCGTCTAAGATGGAAGCGGGCTATTCAATCTTAGACGGCATGATCACTTACCAACAGATGAGATCAAGGGCTAACTTGTATTTGATTTTTTGTTAAACTACATATATTATTATAAATACGAAAGTGTGTTTGTTTGTTGGTTTGTCCTTTGATCACGCCGCAACGAAGCAACGGATTAGCGTGATTTTGCATGGATATAGTTAAAGAGAGAGAGTGACATAGGCTACTTTTTATCCCGGACAATAAAACAGTTCCCACGGGATTTTGAAAACGTAAATCCATGCGTACGAAATTGCGGGATTCAGCTAGCAATGTTCATAAAAGTGTGTAAAGTCTGCCAATCCACGCTTGCCCAGCGTGGTGGACAGTGGCCTAAACCCTTCTCATTCTGAGAGGAGACCCGTGCTCAGTAGTGGACCGGCGATGGGTTGATGATAATGATGATGATGACGAAAGTCTGAGCGAAGTCAACGTACTTAAGCTCTAAGTATAGATTTCAGACGTAGGTCGAGGTTGAGATGATATCTACAATCCGCGACAGGTTGAGATGGCAATCGGGGTATGAGGCGGGGGGACGCCCCGCACACCCGTACGTCACTTGCGCTCGCCCGCACCGGGTTAGCGCGAGGGCTGTGTTGGTGTGCGGGGCGTTCCCTCCCCGACCGCCATCTCGACCTGTCGCGTACATTAGGTACCTACTTCCACACATGACCCCCGGTGGCCTTAACACGCGAACATCTCGCTGGTGGGTCGTGTTTTGTTTTTTTATTTATTTTAGTAAGTAAATATTATCATTAGCTGACCTTTAATCAGACGAAAAAAAGTGATATCCTGCTAATATTATAAATGTGAAAGTGCGGATGTTTGGATGTTTGTATGTTTGTTACTCAATCACGCAAAAACGGCTGAACTGATTTCGAATGGAGATAGATTATACGCTGTATTAACACATAGGCTATGTTTTATCCCGGAAAATCAAAGAGTTCCCGCGGGATTTTGAAAAACGCAAATCACGTGGACGAAGGCGCGGGCATTAGCTAGTTATTTTATAAACATTTTTATCGAACCGAAACGAAGTCAACACTGCTATTTTTATAAACAACAGGGTTTTCGCAAGGCAAAGTAAATAAATGGCCCGTCATTTAAATATTTGGTGTGTAATAAGTGCGCATTGGTAGACTTCACACACCTTTGAGAACATTATGGAGAACTCTCAGGCATGCAGTTTTCCTCACGGTGTTTTCCTTTACCGTTAAAGCAAGTGATATTTACTTACTTAAATCGCATATAGCTCCGAAAAGTTAGAGGTGCGTGTCCAGGATTGAATTCTTGACGATTAGGAGGCGGACGTCCTAACCACCAGGCTATCACAGCTTGTTTGCAATATTTGGTTACCTAAAAATTTTGCAGGTTTTCCGGAATCGATCAGCTGTAGGTAGGTAGGTAGGTATGATTTGCTATAAAGCACTAAGATCAGATTACAATGTATTATCTTTGTTACTGATTGCAGGGCACGCCTCACTCTCGCAGCATTGGCACTGGTAATTGCGCTGGTCGGCGTGCGATGTGACGCACCTGACGGTAAGTGCCCACCTGACTTCTGACAGAATAAAAACTCACAGTTTCAAACTCAGTTTTAACTATTTTTGACATAAAACTACTGTAGGCGAAACTTGAGAGTATTACGTAACTCAGTGTTCAACAATGAATGATAGCCACCGAGTTCATTTGACATCGGTTGGTTCTACAAAGTTGCTTCACTGAGTGATATTAAAATGATTTTTCGTAGAAAATCTTCAATGGATTAAAAATAAATATTAAGGTGACGCAGGACGCTCGACCGAAATTGGCAGCGCACGTGGGTAACATGTTTGCTTTTCACTTGACATTGTATGAGAAAGTTGAGAGGCACGATGATTTTCACTGAAATCAAGCGAGCGAAAAGGGTTTAGGAAAAGTATTTTTGAGAAAAACCTGCTGAATTTATGTTTGCAAAGTAAAGTTATTTCAACTAATGAATAAATAAACAACGTCTAATGATAAATTGTTTTAGAATTTTCATATCCCTAATCTTATTTATTTACGCCCAAAGTTGTCATTAATTTAGTGTTAAAATAGGATTCTTTTGAGCCTCGTAACTTTTAAATCAATATTTTTTTCAATATTTTATATATCAATAAACCTAGATAATGACGAGATAAATCGATATAATTCTTAGTTTTGTGCGTACAATATCGAATATTGTTGTATTTTCCCTCCTACGTTTGTATGGAGAAAGCACCGAACTGAGCTACCTTAAATGAGCTCGGTGGCTATCATTTATCGTTGAACACTGAGTTAGCGAATCACCCCGCTCGCTGGTAGATATTCTGAGAGCCCGACTGACTGCCGAGCCCGAGGACTGAACGGCTGCGACTCACAGCGACAAATGCATTGAGTAGATTAGAGTATCTTGTTAAAAAGTAGTAGTGTTCTAGTTCTAGTGCTTTGTCCACGAAGCAAACTGTGGAATTAACTCCCTTTGGCTCTCCAACTCCCTGGGGTTAAACATGGGGTTATTCATTGCGCGTACCAACAAATTGCTGAAAATCCGACAACGCATCGGCGGTTCCTCTGGTACTACAAATGTTCATGGGCGGCGGTAATTACTGAACATCATGTGATCCGCCTGCTCGTTTTTTTTTTTGCTCGCTATTTTTATTTTTTTAAAAGGTGCATGTCACCTTGCAGAGCGCGATGGAGCGACCCCGCTAAAATCTCAGCCATGAAGTTCTATTTAAACTTGCAGGTTACCTCGTAGACAGAGCGACGGGCATTGGCTACAAGCTGGTATATCAGGCGCAGAGCTGGCCGGTGGCGCGGGACCGCTGTGCGGAGGAAGGAGCCAAGCTCGCAGTTCCCAAGACATTAGTAAGTCAAGAAGAGTTCAACTCGCAGGTTACCAAGTAGCGACAGGTTGACAAGTCGGCGTATCAGGCTGAAGGGAGACTTTGGCCATGGTTAGTTACCAAGTTAGATGTCAATCGGACACAACCTGTAATACCTTTGAGAACATTATGATAAATAAATATTTTTTCATTTTTTTTTCATTATAGACACCTCACAGGCATGCAAATTTCCTTACGATGTTTCCCTTACTTTCAAACCTGGAAAATGAAAGATGCGTACCTGGGATCGAACCCAGGACCCCCAAATAGGAGGCCGACGTTTCACGTTATTTTTTTTCTATCCTTGATTACGATTTCACCTGGTGCAAGTATAAGACCCATTACGTACGGTCGACTAGTCGCCCGGTAACTCCGTCGACTAACCTAGGGTGTTGGAGTTTTAACTGAATTACCTACTAATAATTTTTCACGCGGCATCGTATTCGTATCGAAATGCTTTGCTACAGTACAGTGAAGTCTGCCAATCCGCAGTCCTGGTTGACTATGGCCTAAATCCATCTCATTCTGATGGAAGACTCGTTCTCAGAAGTGGGCTGACGATGATGATTATGATTTGTGTTTACAGGAGGAATTCCAGTTCTTGCAAAAGCTGGTCCGCGGGATGAGCTACTCCGCAGTGTCGGGCAGCGAGTACAAGCTCATCGTGTGGCTCGGGATCCACAACCTCGACGACTACCGCGTGTGGAGGAACGTTGACGGTGAGACTCTTCGACAAACTGGTTCACATAACAAATTTATAGGTTGAAAAACGTCGGAGAGCTCAATTCTCCTTGTCTCACCCCACATTCCGATCCGCTCAAAGACCCAAAACGCTCATTGAGCGAAAAAACAGCTCGCAACGCGTTGTGCCAATCGCAGAAAGGCCATACCTATAGCGAAATTTGTGCCGTGGCTGTCATGTTGTACGACCACAAAGCGTTGTGGCAATGAAAAAAAGCTACGACGCGTTCTGAGCACTATTTGGTGTAACTGTCTCAGTTCGACTAACAGGATGTGACAAAAAAGAGGAGGGGGAGGGTAAAGGATAGATCAAATTTTTAAATAGGCTACGCCAAAAGACTCGCTCCGTCGTCCCTGCATTCAGCTCAACTACTGGACCTTCGTAGGCTCGCTTCATTCAAGACCCCCAACGCGCTTGCTTGCTTCTGGCGCTTTACAAAAATGAAAAATACTCGATAGGTATATATAACAGACAAGACTGCGTGAAGTCGGGGTGCTGAGATTTCGTTCTGAACGCGTCGCGGCTTTTCTTCATTGCCGCGACGCGTTGTGGTCGTATAGCATAGTGGTCAGCCTCCGCTGTCCAGCCGTCCGTCGCTCTGTCTGTCTGTCTGTCAGCGGGCTGTATCTCATAAACCGTTATAGGTAGTAAATTGAAATCTTCACAGTATTAAGTAAGTACCTATATTTCGATAATAACAAATAATAAAATATTCAAAATGGCTGCCATGTAAATTAAAAATTAAAAGCACATAATCGTGTACGAGTAGCACTTGAACGGTATTATTTATTTATTCTAAGTATATTTTTACTGCGATTTTCAGGTGAAAAGATAGACGATACTGGATTCCATAAGTGGTCCCGTGGGAACGGAGAAAGTTTCAGGTAAATAACTTCTTTAGCCGTACTTTTACAGTTTACCGTTTTCTTTAAAAATATTTGAATTTGAGGTATGTAGGTACCTATTAACAGCACTAGATAGCTGGCTTCAGATAAATTAGCGTTATTATCATTATCATAACCTAACATAATCAAAAAGAGGTCAATCAAATATTATGTGATTAAATGGCTGTATTTCTTGGTTGCTCAAATTTCTGGGTTCCGTACCCGAAGAGTATCTACCAAACCAAACTCAAAAGTCAATCTCAAATGCTTTATTCAGATTGGGTAGGTATTATTGTATTATACACTTTCTGATTGTCAATTATTGCAGAATTGCTTAGGTACTTAGTGTTATGTATATCTTGTACGGAAGTTTCTTTAATCATACAAGAATCTTTGTAGTACCTACGGAACCCTTCATGAGCGAGTCTGACTCGTACGTGGCCGGTTATTTATTTTATTAGAACCACCAACAAAATTATACATATAGAAATTTTACACGAGTATTTATCTCAAAGCAATCTATTGTGTTGTTAACAGCAACGCTCCTGAGGAGCCCCACTGCGCCGGCGTGGACGCCGTCAACTGGCTGCGGGACTTCTGGTGCCATCGACGACAGCCTTACATCTGCCAAATTAAAGTCAACACTACCTAACCGTTACAGCTACTGTTTCTTTTTCCCTATATCCACCTTCTCTCCCCCCGGGGCACTGCCCCTGCCACAGGGCGATCGGCCCTGCTATTTTATATATTTTTATTCAGATACAAGTTAGCCGTTGACTGCAATCTCACCTAGTGGTAGATGACGAATGACGATGCAGTCTAAGATGGAAGCGGACTAACCTGGAAGGGGTATACCAGTTTTTATTAGGCCCACCCATACGGCATACCCCTGCCCATTATTTGTTGTTATAGCGACAAGAGAAAATAGAAATATACACCCTGTGAAAACTTTAACTCTCTATCTAGGTATTATGCATGTGGACGGACTGAGAGCATAGGTTTAGTAATAGGGTCCCTTGGAATCCTTCGGGTACGGAACTCTGGAAAGGTAAGAAGGTACATGTATAGCCTGAATATAATATATACAAGAAGTATAACCTGTTGTATCAACAATTTTATTCTAAACCCACTTTAGAAACAAACAAAATCACATTGAAAGTTAGCTATTGCTAGCAATAATATGACTTATGACATAAGCCACGTACGTAAAAAGAAATAATATCCTGTGTAGGGTAGATTATGTTAAGCCGGCCGGATAATAATGTTAGTCTGAGCCGAGCTCATAAAACTTGGGAGATTTCCACTCAAGTTTAACTTAATTCAATCAAACTGAGGCCCTTCGTCTTATAAAAGTATCTCGATTTCAGGTTAAGTAGGAAAGTAACATTTCACTTAGCAGTCAATTTAGGGACCTTAAAGCTGATGACAAAAATTCTACCTTTTTTCCTAATTCGTTTATCTTGAGGCTCTTTTGTTCAAAAGTATTTTTTTTTTCAACTGAGAAATTCTAAATTTCATAATCACTACCCATGTCACTAAGAACCTAGGTACCTCCTTTTCATTGATTTATTAACTAGGTACCCTTTTATTTAAAAATGCGAGTGTGGCTTTTATTGGTTTGTTGGTTTATCCTCCAATCACGCCACAGCAGAGGTCTAGACTCAGGCTAAGTAAAAGGGTTCTAGGTTCTGATCGTCAGTCTAGAGTCTAGACTCATCATTCAACTTTTCAAGTTCTATTTTAGATGAACTTTTAAAGTTTTTTTTTAATCTTTTAGTTCTAATTTTTAAAAACTATTTAATAACTACGACATCTATTGATGAGTAATAGAACTATAATAATGTAGTAGCGACATCTATTAATCAGTAGCAAAACTAAATTACGAATTAAGTAGCGACGTCTAGTGATTAATTAGTAAAATATTTATTTTTCTTAATTGCAATACTAGGAAAGTAAAGTCAAAGTGACACTGACAGTTATTATCAAAAAAGCAAATTTTGAGGTTATGTTATGAAAAACAATAACTTTATTTTGGTTTTGCATTAAAGAAAGTTCTATAACTTAATACAGAAAAAACGGAGCCTCCAAATCCAAGGTAAAACATCATACTTATTATTCTTTATCTTCTAATAATCACAACAAAATAAATTTAAGGTTACATTCGGTTTTTATCTATTTTCAGATGAATTTCTTGCGAAAAGGATTATCGCTTCTTTCTATTGGACTAAAAACTCAGTGCTCACCATATCAAGGTAAATTAGGAAACTGAATACTTATCTACTACATACTCATACTATCTGAATATTATGGCTTTGTATTTTAAGACCCATTTCAATTTCCACCTAACTATATGTTATGATAATGCTCTGAGCCTACAATTTATCAGTTCTTTGGAAATAAATGAGGTTCTGGTAGACAAAACGGTGTAAATAGTTCCATTCCTAATCGAAATGGTTTTTTCCTTTAATTCGGTCATTTCCACTGTCCCACTGAATACAAATCTGAATTAATTTCCAAACAAAACAGCCTAAACCTGTACTAGAAGGCTAAGACTGAGTCCAAATTTAGGTACTTACTAAAATCATGATGTATAGTTATATGCCATTAAGGCATAGCTTGTTGCGGATCTTCTCTGACCAGTGACATGCTTAAATCCTCATAAAGGTAATTTTAAATCGTCAAAAATCTGCAATGAAAAAAATAACTTCGAGAAAAGGTGTGTAGTGCCCTGTCCTTTAGTTTGGCTTGTCTAGTCTGATATAAATAAATCATTAAAAAACTCGTATTAGTTACTTAATCAATTTTTTTTTAAATTAATGGTTTTTGAGTAGGTACAGGTAAATGTTTTTTAATTTATTTAATTAACTGTTGAATAGAATTTGTATGACAACAATAATAATTAAACATGAATCTAGCCTAAATAAAATTGTTATACTTAAAATAAATAAAATTATAATCTATACTAATATTATAAAGAGGTAATGTCGTTATGTTTGTTTGTAGGGGGTAATCTCTGGAACTACTGAACCGATTTTGAAAATTCTTTCACCAGTAGAAAGCTACATTATTCCTAAGTGACATAGGCTATATTATATACACGGGGGCGAAGCTGCGGGGATCAGCTAGTAATAAATAAAATTGTTACATAATATAGTACTTAATTTAACTCAACTATTAGGTAAGCTGTGATAGCCTAATGGGTAGGATGTCCACCTTCTAGTCGTAGGTCAGGGGTTCGATCCCACACCTCTAACTTTTCGGAGCTATGTGCGTTTTAAGTAATTTAATATCACTTGCTTTAACAGTGAAGGAAAATATCAACCTGCGTGCCTGAGAGTTCTCCATAATGTTCTCAAAGTCTGACAATTTGCACTTGGCCAGCGTGGTAGACTGTGGCTAAAACCCTTCTCACTCTGAAAGGAGACCCTTGCTCTGCAGTGAGCTGGCAATGGGTTGATCATGATGATGAAGATGATGATACTTACGCGTGGTTCGGAATTTATAGTCGCGGTACGAATTATGCCGCATAGAGCAAGGGCGGTATTTATAGCACATAGAGCAAATAAATCCCTCAAGTAAATAGGAAACCGTATATATCTGACATGACATCGGACATGTCAACTCGCTGCCCGAAATCCGCATCTGCATCAATTTCGGCAGCTGCGTCATCGATACACGCGATTAACACCTCTATCTGAAAGAGTTAGGGGGTATTATTGTGCGAATGTTTTTTTAATAATATTTGTTAGGGATTGCGATCGCGCCTGTCTTTTGCGTGGAACCCTTCCGCGTGGACCCAGATTATGTCCACTGGGACTTGTAGCGTCAGCAACATAATTTGGTAGGTAAATTAAATTGAATAACATAAATAATGCGAACCGATTTATTAGATACTTACTTGTAAGCTAGACTCTGCCTGTAACGTTGGTGTAGTAATAAGCACGTTAAACTGCGGATGACGAGGTCCTGGGTTCGATTTTCAAGACGACCCAATAATAGTTAGGTATTGAGTTTTTGTACCTCAAAAGGAAAAAGGAACGCTTATAGGATCACTTCCTTGTCTGTCTGTCGTCTTTAGGGTACTTCCCGTTGACCTAGAGAATCATGAAATTTGGCAGGTAAGTACGTTTTATAGCTCACGTAAGGGCAAAAATCCGGAAACTTTAAATTTGTGGTCACATCACAAAAAAAAATTAAAATGTAAACAAATAAACAGTGTTTTCAATAAGTATACCAAATTTCATTTATCATTTATGAAAGAGTGTATATTCTAAAAAAATTCGTAAAACCCGTGATTTTAGGGCACAGTCACTAAGTCGCAGCACAAGTCGCAGTCACTGTCTAGTCTCCTAAATTTAAGTACAATTATTTTATTTAAGGCTTTTTTTGCGGACAGTCCACTAAAGCCTGGTATAAATAAGGGTTGCGAGAGTGGCATGAGTCAGCGCTGACCAGCCTCTGATGGAGATCTCATTCACACATCGGCTTTGTGCATATTGTCGCACTTTGCGTTACTTGCAGATTCCAGCACCACTATTGCAATGCAAAATCCTTTTTTCCGTCACTGTAGTGTAAAGTATTTACTGGACAATGATTTTGTAAGATTTTGACTGCTCCTTTATTATAAGCGACCATAGAAAATCATAATTGAAAATTTATTTTACATATGTTTGGTTTATATGCCATATTCTAATATATTAGGTATAGTAGTGCTAGGTATGCCAAAAACGCCGCACGTATGCTGAAGAACGTACGGTGAACAAAAACATAGTGAGGAAACCTGCATGCCTGAGAAATAAATAAATAAAATAAAAATATTTTTTATTCGATTAAACTTTTACAAGTATTTTTGAATCGTCAACTACATCTACCACTAGTTCGGAATGCCTTTCCTACCGAGAAGAACCAGCAAGCGGTTGCTCTATTCAAAGATTTGATATACCTACAATTGTATTGAGAGTTCTCCATAATGTTCTCAAAGGTGTGTGAAGTCTGCCAATTCGCACTTGGCCAGCGCGGTGGACTATAGCCAAAACCCTTCTCACTCTGAGAGGAGGCCGGTGCTCTGGAGCCGACGATGGGTTGATCATAATATTGCCGTATAAATGATCTAAATAATTCACAAGGCGCATGATAAAAAGACTGACAAGTTCAAAATTATTATAATTTTCTTTTTCTCTACAACGTAAATCTAACAAAAGTTGTAATAACAAAAATAAAAAACACAAGTGCATCTAAAAATTTCAAAAGTGGCACCGTACAGGCGCCATAGTGATTTTTTTTTCAAAAAATTTAATCCTGTTTTGCTCGAGATGATGTAAGGATTTTAACGCAATCCCATACATCCAAATTTATTCGGACATTTAGATGTTATGATAAAATTAAAAAACACACATAAATAAAAAACACACACCCCCCTTTTTGAGCAGTTGTATAATGATGATGATTATGTTAAAATTATTAATTGAAATATTTATTTAATCAATTATTTATTAGCTACATTAATCAACCCGTTAGCTTGGTCACTGTCCCTTGAAAGGACGCTGCGTGGGATCTCCCGGAGTCGAACTTTCTCATACAAAGTGGCGATGCGTCCTTTGATCGCTTCGCCGCAGATTCTTAATGTGTCTTTCTTAAACGATCAGCAATACGGAAGTTTTAACTTGTTAGAAAATCTGTTACCTGGGACCTCTCATTTATGCTCGTGCCACTAGCTTATGCTCGTGACTTCGTCCGCGTGGACTACACAAATTTCAATCCCCTTTATCACCCCCTTAGGGGTTGAATTTTCAAAAATCCTTTCATACCGGATGCCTACGTCATAATAGCTATCTGCATGCCATATTTCAGCCCGATCCGTCCAGTAGTTTGAGCTGTGCGTTGATAGATCAGTCAGTCAGTCACCTTTTCCTTTTATATGTATATTTAGATTGCGCCAGGGATTCATGTATTTTTCATGTGGGGTTTCTCTATAACGTAGACCCAGATTCTTATATGCGGTCATCATCATCATCATCATCATCAACCGAGAGATTTCCACAGCTGGACATAGGTCTCTAGTAGGGGTTTCCACATGCCACGGTCTTGCGCCGCTGCCATCCAGCGGCTCCCTGCGACTCGCATGATGTCGTCCGTCCACCTAGTGTGGGGTTTTCCAACGCTGCGCTTTCCGGTGCGAGGTCGCCATTCCAGCACCTTGAGACCCAAACGACTATCGGGTTTTTCGAACTATGTGCCCTGCCCATTTGCCAATTCAGCTTCGCAACCCGCTGAGCTATATTGGTTACCTACTCTAGTTCTCCTACGGATCTCCTCATTTCTGATTTGATCACGTAGAGAAACTCCAAGCATAGCTTTCTCCATCGCCCCCTGAGTGACTCTGAGCTTTCTTATGAGGCCCATAGTTAGCGACCATGTCTCTGATCGATATGTTATATAACCATCCATATCACTGGTAACACACACTGTTCGAAGACTTTGTTTTTCAAGCACTGAGGAATTTCGGATGAGAAGACATGTCGAAGCTTCCCGAACGATGCAATGCGAGGCAGATAATCTAATATAAATATTGATAGATATTTGGAACATCTTGATTTTTGATTTGAGAAATTTTTCTTTGGAACCCTTCTGAGAAACTGAATATTTTAATAAACAATTCCAACAAACCTTCAGCTCGGGATTAGTAATTCATAATAATGTGCAGTTATTTGCAATATCTGGGAGCATTGTGTAAGACTCAGTCAGTCTTGACAATTGCGAGTGCGAAGGGATTCCATCTTCCACATTATGTACAGTATCAGCGCGATAAAGTTGTGTCGTTTATGAGTGGCATTCATATTCTTCTTACACAAATATGATTTACAACAGTTCTGGGAACACACAATGCTCCCGTGGCCAACTCTTGCCTATTGTCGCATGTATCTCTAGGGTTCCGTACACGAAGGTGCAATCGGGACCCTATTGCTGCCTCAGATCTATAGAGCGTCTGATGCATAATTTTTGAGAGCCATATTTGCTCTATGTGTCAACTGTCAAGTCAAAAGTACGGTTTACGATTAGATTAGGACTAAAATCCTCGGTGTGGCTACTGAAAGCCATAAAGCAAAATAAGAAGAAGAAGGACTAAAATCTATTTTTGACCTGACAGTTGACACATAAAGTCAAAGTTCGTTCCATAGATCAGCTTTAGCCGCCGCTATCCGTCCGTCTGTCCATCCGTCTGTCAATGGGCTGTATCTTATAAGTCGTAATAGGTAGAGAGTTGACAGGTAGACAGTGTGTATTTCCAAAAAACCAAGATTATGAAAATTTAAAGAAATTCAAACGAGCATTGCTACGGAACCATTCGTGTACAAGTCCGACTCGGACTTAACCGGTTTTTTCTAGTCATTGTGGAACGTTGTCAGAAAGGATAATTTGGAATGTATGCGTCCGTCATCTGCGGACAATGCCCACTATTAGCGGATTATAATCCGCAAAAAGAGCAGGTAGGTACTGTTTCATTTGGCGTCCTAAGTTATAAGTGGCAGCGATTACTTATCTAATAAAATCAGCCCCCCAATTGTGTAAAAAAACGTATTCATCGTTATCGTAATTGTTAACAAATTCTGCCCTTTGATTTGCTGTGAAAAAACGTAAACAGCGAATCAAACAATCAAAGGGCAGAATTTGAAAAAAAAAAATTTTTTTTTAATAATATTTAAAAAAACATGCACCTGGTCTCTAGTTTAGAGAAAGACATCAGAAATGACGCCAATAGACCCTGAGAGGAGGCCGGCGATAGGTTGATTTGATTATGCTGAAGATGACTTGCTTTATGTAGAGCAGAAATATTACTACCAGACATTTTATTATTATTTTATTCAAATACAAGTTAGCCCTTGGTTGCAATCTCACCTGGTAGTAAGTGATGATGCAGTCTAAGATGGAAGCAGGCTAACCTGGAAGGGGTATGGCAGTTTAGGCATCAGTTTATCACTTGTACCACACGGTTATATTTGCTTGCGCTAGACAGATGCAAGTTGGGCCTATCCCTGGAGACACTTGGCAGCGATTATCTCAAACAATAACATTCGCCGGACACTGCCTGCGTGCCCAATGCCCAATGCCCAGCGCTGGAACAGACGTGATGTTTGCTGCGTACCCGGAATACAAGCTTGCGTTTGTTATTTTACTTGATACTCAAATAATTCCGATTTCCGACTTCTGAAATGTGTTTTCGGGTTACCTAGAAAATATAATTTTACATCCAAAAATCGGCCAAGTGCGAGTCAGACTCGCGCACCAAGGGTTCCGTAATACAGTCGTATTTTTTAGACATTTTGCATGATAAATTAGAAACTATTAGGCATAAAAATAAATAAAAATGTGTTTTAGAATTCACAGGTGAAGACCTTTCATATTAAGATACCCCACTAGATATAGGTAGTTATCTTACTTTGAAAATTGAAAATCCTAATTATTAGTTCATGACCACAATTTAACTTTTTTTGTGTGATGTAACCACAAATTCACGGTTTTCAGATTTTTCCCCGAATGTCTGCTATAAGACCTATCCTACATGCCAAATTTCATGATAGGTCAACGGGAAGTACCCTGTAAGTTTCTTGACAGACCGACAGACAGACAGACAACAAAGTGATTTTATAAGGGTTCCGTTTTTCCTTCTGAGGTACGGAACCCTAAAAAAGAATTAGCGAAATCGGTTCAGCGGTTCTCGAGATTTGCGATGAGCATTTAGTGATTCATTTTTATATTATAGATATACGTCAAATAACGTCAAAATAACATCATTTCGATGTTAATGAGACATGGTTCCAGCGCAATAGCAATTTGCGGGACTTATAGGTAAATCGATCGAGTTCAAATCTCAAAGGAGTGTAAAGCTGAAACTCGCGTATTGGTGAAAAAACCCTCAATACATCAAAATTATTGTTCCTCAGACCACACTTGATGTTCCCACTGCATCGAATCGTGCAACACCTTGGACGTGTCAATCAATCCTTTACGTTTAACGGTATACACTGTACACTATACACCCGAGCCATGGGAGTGTGACACAACCCCCATATACTTGACACAACTGCGGCTACGCCCTCAAACCCCCATCGGACAATGTCGCGCTTACCTAACTGTATTCATCTAGTTTATAATTCATCACAACTTTTAATTCACGTTTCGAATTTCTTCTGTTGGCAAAAGGTTTCATTGGTGGATTATCCGGGTTGTCTTTTACACCTGCTGGGTTGGGTACATTATTCCATAATATTATAACGGTATTTCATCATAAATAGATAGGCTTTTTTTCATCAAAGTCAAAGTCAAAATCAGCAGGGCAATAGCGGGCTATTTAAAAATCTGCGTATTGCTAACTACAGAACTATACTACGTACGTTATGTTTATTAACTATAGAACGCGACAGGTCGAAATAGCAATCGGGGAAGGAACGCCCCGCACATCCGCACAGCCCCTGAACTAACTCGGGGCGAGCCCCTGCCTTATACTCCTATCGCCATCTCAATCTATCGCGGACTATACATACATAGTTATCTATATAAAATACTTCAAAATTCAGTACCTACTAAAAAACTGTTCTGTTTTTCCATCCAGCTATCACAATAACTCACTCCCTGGTCCGCCAACCTGCCCCTCTAGCCAGCATCCACGCCGGCGCATGTCAAGCTTCACCAGGACTGATCTCGCGAGCCATGGCGTCGCTAGCACAGATGCACAAAACGGGCCCACACATAAAGAAGAGGAAATCCAGGAACCCCCTCAATGGACACCCTTTCGCTAAGGTAACTATGTTATCTACGTAAGTATATTTTTCTTGGCGATCAATCACTGCCGCATGGCGAAATTGCTCAGCTGTAAGCGGCAGCTTCGACACAATGTCACCTGTTACTTGGTCTTTAATCAGATATACTTCAGAGAGTGTGCTCAGGAACTTCACAACCTTGTTCCACCTTCACCGTTATACCACAGAACAGTGGGAAACCATGAACGTTGACACCATAGAGGTACAATTAGATGTGGTCGACATCCAATCTTCGCGTACGAAATGTTTTTGCTCCACGTTTCTGATACAAACGGCTAATAGCATGGAATTTAAATTATCAATGTTGTTTTAGGGCGTTGTATTAAAGACTGTAATCAAGAAGCCGAAAAAGCCGAATTCGGCTAACCGCAAGTGCGTGCTGGTGCGGCTGTCCAGCGGCCGCGAGATGGTGGCCTACATCCCCGGCATCGGCCACAACCTGCAGGAACACAACATCGTACTCGTCAGGGTCGGAAGGTAGGTATCGACTCACGAGAATCCCAACGAGCCGAATTCTGCTAACCGCAAGTGCGTGTTCAATTTCTGTGACAAAGTTGCGCGAAAGCAACTGCATGAAAATTCAGTTGTCCACAAGTTGCTCTAGTGTAACTACATATTGTAACTTTTTTGATCCGAAAAGAAGCACACGGGCTTCGTGCCCAGGGCCCCATCATCAAGGGGGCCCCAAAAGGCCGATATATTGGCCTACATCACATTTTTTATCTATTTAGGTAGATACAACCCGACAAAAAAATTTCTAGAGTAAATAAGGGCGTTGTTAGCGACTTTCTTGCAACATTGAGTAGTGACAAGCCAATGACATTTCAGAGTTTGACAATAGACGTGGCATTGCCAGATTTTACAGGTAGGAAATGTTATGTAGTTCAGTCAGGGTTATAAATATAACATCATAGCAGAAAAATGATTTTTCATTCACTTTTTTACTTTCCAACGGGGCCCCAAATTCTTGTGTGCCCAAGGGCCCCGGCATTACCTAAGACGGCGCTGCTTCTCAGTATAATATTCATTCCGAACCGGCGTTAGCGTCACAGACGTAGCATTAGAGACACTCCTACATGAAATGAATAATTTTTGATTTTTCATGATCTGAAAGTCCACCGCATTATACTATACTTAAAAATCCCTTTCCATTATTGAAAGGGTCACAAACCCCCGTGGGTTACGACGCTAAGAGAGAAGTTGTGCTCATTAATGTTTTTTTTAATTTCCAGAGTGAAAGACTGTCCCGGCGTGAAACTAAAGTGCGTGCGCGGCAAGTTCGACCTGCCGCACGTCATCAAACAGAAAGTGTAGCCAGTGTTACCCGTTGTACATAATGCCTACTGTAGCCGAAATTATATTTAGATTAAGTTAACAAAAGCTTTTCATTTTACTAATCTGTACATATAAAATTCAAAGTCCTGACTGACTTATATATCAATGCACAGCCTAAACCGCTGGTCCTAGAGACATGAAATTTGAAGGGTATGTTCTTTGTAAAGAGTAGGTAGATCCGTAGATATCCACTAAGAAAGGATTTTTTCGAAATTCTACCCTTAAGTGGGTTAAATAGGGGATGAAAGTTTGTATGAAAACCCGTCATTTTTCAAGTTATTTGCATGAAAATTGGTATTTGGATTTTCGGTCACAAATGAAGAAATACGTGTCCCAGGATTTTTGTAAATTCAACCCCACCTCTATTTTCTAAATTTCACCCGGGCGAGGCCGGGGCGGGTCAGCTAGTTATTATACATTTTTTTACCCTGACACTGGGGCAGATTCTCTTGTACACAAAAACTAAACTAACAGGTCTAAATCTAGTGCTATCGTTTTCCGCAAGCAACATTATGAAAGGGATAGCAATAGATTTAGACGTGCCATTTTAGTTTAGTTTAGAGATTGTGTACAACGGAATTAGGTACATAATTTCATAGTTTCACATCCATTTATAGTTGTAGAACTTGGAGGTGCACACTTCCGTGCGTCCAACTCTGTTACATTTATGAAGTCTCATAATATTTTTCCGTCATTAATTTCTAGAACTTGCTTATACTTTTCTAATACCTACGCTACGCCATAATCGAATCTTTTTATTTATCAGGGTCATTGTTAAAACTTAGTTTCTGTTTCGCCAGAATATTTAGATACTCTATTATAATTAAGAAAATATTTTAAGCATAATACACGACAGGTCGAGATGACAATCGGTGAGGGAACGCCCCGCACATCCGCACACACCCCACACTTACCCGGTGCGGGATAGCGCGGGCTACGTGCGGGTGTGCGGGCCGTCCGCACTCCGCCCGCCTCATACCCCGCTATGCATCTCGACCTGTCGCGGACTATACATAGGTACATATCGTAATATATCCTGATATTATAAATGCGAAAGTGTGTCTGCCTGTCTGTCTGTCTAGCTTTTCACGACCCAACAGTTTAACCGATTTTGATGAAATTTGGTACAGAGTTAGCTTACATCCCAGGGAAGGGTATGTGCTATTATCCCGGAAAATGAAGGTGCTCCCGCGGGATTTTCAAAAACCTAAATCCACGCGGATGAAGTCGCGTGCAACATCTAGTTACTAGTAGGTATACTAAATGATGTTCCACCTAACTAAAGTTTATGTATTAGGTACTCCTACATCCCTGTAGATACTAGATACTAGATGATGCCCGCAACTTCATCCGCGTGGATTTAGGTTTTTGAAAATCCCGTGGGAGCACCTTCATTTTCCGGGACAATAGCATATGTCCCTTTAGTTTCTCTCATCTGTGGAAGTTGTAATGTGGTAAAAGCTTGCAGGTTAAAACACAAAACACCTCATCAATATCATCAATCAATACTTATAATAAAACTGTAACAGGTCAAATTCTGTACATTGAAGATATTTTGAAAATTTTTTTTCGAGGGCACTCTATAATCGATACTGAACCCAAAACTGTAATTTTTTTCATTTTTGTCTGTCTGTCTGTCTGTCTGTCTGTCTGTCTGTCTGTCTGTCTGTATCACGGCCGCGCATCACGCTGAAACTACTGAATGGATTCCAATGAAACTTAGTACGATTTGAGGTCATACTATGAGGAAGAATATAGGATACTTTTTATCCCGAAATTCAGCATGGTTCCCGTAGGAGAGGGGACGAAAGTTAAAATGTATACTGAGTTGTAATTCATTAACGCGTAGTCCGATTTCATTCATTCTTTTTTGTTAGAAAGGGGATATTTTAAAAATTGTTCCGTAAATATTTCAAGGTAATCGGTTTTTAACCGACTGTCAAAAAGGAGGTGGTTCTTTTTTGTACATCGATTTTTTCGAGGTTTCTGGACCGATTTGCAAATATTTTTTTAAATCAACAAAAAAAGTTTTCGTGGTGGTCACATAAAAAATTCTGGATTCAACTCCTTAATCCTGATGCTGCAGGGTTACTGCCCGCCTGGGTTATCAAGATTCAGGAAGTGTTCATAGTGAATTGATATTGTAGGTACCAAGCAACGACTTTATTCTCAGACTTCAAGTCTCAACTCCTCAACCCTGATAATGTAGGGTACAGCACTCCTAAACTATAATGTTTCAGGAACTGCGGATGATGCAAAATTATTTTAGGTACCAAGCATAGGCTACATCATTGAACTTCGGATCCTAACTCCTCAATCCTGATGCTGCAAAGTACTGAAGTCCTAAATCGTGGGGATTTAAAAAAAATAAAAAATTTGAATCGACTGTTAGGCGGAACGAAGTTCGCAGGGTCAGCTAGTACATAAATATAAGTATTTATAGAGAGGTACCTAAGCGCCGTTTTGATTGGTTGTTGCTATCGAATCGGATGCGCTTGCGCAAGCCGCGCCCATCGCTTTGTTGCGCAACAAAAACACAACGTACATATTATACATTACCTACTATAAAAATCTGACGTTAAAAGGTTTTTATGATAATGAGTTATGAAATAAGTCACAACTTTTAGTGCAACTGTGAATAATAAATAATTTTTATAATTAAATATTTGTTGGCATTTAATAATATTTAAGTAAATGACAACAAAGCAAGAAAAGTTTCAGGTTTAATTCCCGCTTTGATTGGGTAGTTACCATGTAGTTACCTATCTAACACCTGGATACCAGCTGAATGCTGATGCTCGTGACTTCGTCCGCATGGGTTTATCCGCATCTGCGTGGTTTAGGTACCTATAAAAATCCCATGAGATGGGAAGTCTGTAGGGCGATTGTCTAAAACCTGCATCAATCATTATTACAATCTCAATTGTTCTGATTGGCTGAATTTGTGCGATTCTTGTTGCAACAATGCATTGTGGCCAATAGTGAGCGAGCATTAACCAATCAGAGATGATTGCGATCGTGACATTGTAGCTGTCAAACAACCGCGGTAGGGCCACTGATTTTTTCGAGATAAAAAATCCTTGGATGCAAGCTATCTCTGTGTCAAAATCGGTTCAGCGGGTGAGCCGCGAAAAGTAACAGACACATTTTATAATATCAGCACTCAGCAGGTATGGATGCTCAAGTTTGGTACCTACGAGTATCTATCTAGTATCTACCTAGGTACTTAGATACTAAGACGTACCTAATTCCCTTGCTGTCTTAAAAGATGTAGGTACAAAATCAAATGAAACGGGTTTTGACGTACATATAAAATGCTATGTATTTCTTAATTCTTACCCATACATATTTGTACTTTTATACAATAATAGGTATACATACCAAGAAACAGGCTTCATACAAGTAGGTAGGTACTACATTGTATTGAAATACAAAACATATTTTAATAATAATTTATCTTACAATATTATTTACAAGATTGCACACTTATTTGACTCGTCACTATAAATACAACTTAAAAATAACATAAATAAAACTTAGAATAATCTTAACACATACAAGATTGACGACACCTAACACAGGTCTGACTTCCCAATAAACCCTTCAATTTAGCGACTTCATTCTTCAAATAAGTCACTTTTAATGCTAAATGAATCTCTCTCAACTTCCTCCTGTCCCTGCTCTGTTTCGCCGCAAAATTATTCCTTTCTCTCTGTTTTCTATACGAATCGTCAGCAGCTTGACTTGTCTGGACAGCTCTACGCATGCGTGGATTATTCCCAAGTAAAGTTCCGCCATTTTTCTCCGCCATAGCTCTCAAAGCATCTCTTTCAAAAGCTTGAAAATCTGGATCATCTGATAAAGAGTCTACGTCCATCATATAACTTGGTCGTTTCCTCTCGTTGATCGAAACTGGCGATTCGGGTGGTGAAATCATTCCATTTCTTTGAGGACTGATGGATTTAGGATAACTTGTACACGATGACACAGGCGATACGGGGGCTTCTGTTGTAGGCACATATACCGGATACCCTACGGTGTAAGGGTACGGAACACTATGAGGCTGGTACACTGTATGGTTTTCATAACATTGGAACTGCGTTGGATAATGTTCAGGCGATATTCTTTCAGGTTTACACTTCACTGTTAGATCTAACGCTGTGTTTTCAGCGTAAGGCGTCCAAAGAGCCATCTTTAAGTTAATTTAAGTTGATTTTATACGTTAAGTCAAATTTATAAGTTGATGTAACTTGTCGTCACGGTAGTTAAGAAGTAACTAATGATAATAAAGATGCTTCGTTTACTTTTATGAAAGTAGGAGTGGCTTGCAGGGATGAACCCCCACCCTAGGCATCCCTTGCGATAAGCGAAGGGTTGGAACGCAAGGGTTGTTTACCTGCGCGTTAACGGGATGCGATGGTGACAATAGATCTTTTGTTTTTGGATGTTGCGTAGATTTGCATTTTGGTTATTTTTTGCTCCTTTTTAGGGTTCCGTACCTCAAAAGGAAAAAAACCCCTCATAGGATCACTTCGTTGTCGGTCTGTCTTTCCGTCTGTCGTCTGTCATAAATGTGTTCATGAACAAATAATTAGTAGGTAGGTATTTTCAATTTCCAAATTAAGATATCTATACCAAGTGGAGTAACATAATATGAAAGGGCTTTACCAGCACATTGTAAAACAGATTTTTATGCATATAATAGTTTTGTATTTATCGCGCAAAATGACAAAAAATACCCGAGTACGGGACCTTCGGTGCCCGAGTTTGACTCCCACTTGGTCGGTTTAAGTTTGGGTTTTGTTGTGCTTTGACGCCATAAATTAGATGGTGTTATAAAATAACATGATCAATCTACATAAAGATATAGGTAGCAAAATTGCAATAGTCATGTAGCTAGTAGGTAGACAGTAGTAGATAAAACTACTTCGTTTTTTTGTAGGCTATGAATAGAGGCACGCAGAGCTAAATATTTGCTTTTGTAAATTACTGAAAGAATGGGTTTCATTTTTTAGTCAATCCCATGTTATTTTCTTTTAAATATCTTACTAATTAGTTAGCTATGCCTACATGTCTATTACTACGTAGGTTGGTACCTATCTGTGCTTAATAATAGATACGTCTATTTCATAACTGTTACTTTTACAGTAGGTAAGTCAAAATATTTAGTCTTGTGTTTATTTGTTCGCTGCTCGTTAAGGAATTGCTACTATTGAATGTATTGACCAAAACTTGTTTACGAGATGTTAGGGCAGATTAGCGCTCCTAATAGTTCTGTTTGTCTCTTTGCATCCTACCTACCTGGCCTAGTGTATCATCAACATCATTCATCATCGTTAGTTGATTGCTTAACGATATTAAATACACAATACATGCAAATCTAATGAGCTGTTTAGATAGATACTTAGGAGGATGATTTAACTTAGATAAAGTTTGAGAAATTACTGTGTATCTACCTACTTATCCTTATAGTTTATACCTATTAATACTAGCTGATGCCCGCGACTTCATCCGTTTGGGTTTTTTAAAATCCCGTGCGAACTCTTTGATTTTCCCGTATAAAAAGTAGCCTAAATCACTCTACAGGTATTTAACTAAGCCCGTGGAAAAAACGTCGATTCGTAGCTACGATGCGACGTGATTGAAGGACAACTCAAAAAACAAACACACTTTTGCATTTATAATATGGGTAGTGATTACAAATGCGTGTATCTGTCTCTTACCTAACTTTTCACGACTTATCTGTTTAAGAGGTAGGTAACTGGTAAGTAAGTAGAATATAAGTACCTTACACTGATTAATTGTAGTTATTTGAGATAACTCTTAATTGTATTGTATAGGTAACATGTGGTCAAGTCATAACGATTACTTCAATAATTTTGTGTCCATCCGGCGTCCCGTATTTCTGTTCATAAGAGCAACTCTAGCGTAAGATGAACCAAATGTCGTTTTGTCCCTCCTAGGTAGGTTAGTAATGGGTATGTACTTTCTGGCGTACGAGAAAGTACAAGTTTTACATTTTCACTAAAAAAGTCTTTTAGATTTTTCAAATGAATTTAATAAAGAATTTAACTGACTCATTTAAATAAATACAACTTAAAATTAGGTAGGTAGGTAGGTACCTAGGCAGTTAAGTAGGTACCTAACATGACGACAATTTGACAACTTAAAAAATAAAAGTAGGTATATGTAAGTACTTAGTACCTACCTAATTCACTATCTTATAACAATTTGAACATAGATCTTTTTTTTTCTCGCGTCGGTCCCTCAATTTTGAGGATCGTAGCTCACTCGAGATATTATAACATCTTTCACAATGTTGCGCCATTTTTCTCGGTTTTTTTTAGTATTCACTTTATTTAATAACTCAGTACAGTTCATTTCGCTGGAATCCTGACCCTAAACTAGGAAATCCTGTGGGCTGTGTCTTAGGGGTAATAGAAGTAGAACAGTCTGTCAACTCTCTGCATACTACAGTTCATGTGATACAGCCCGCTGACAGACAGACAGATGGATGGATAGCGTGGGTAGGCTTAATAATTCCCGTTAGCACCCTCCGCGTACGGAACTCTAAAATATGAAGTCTTTAACTGAATAACGGACGCTTTCTTTAGATTTTATAATGGTTACCTACCCGGTAACCAAACTGGAGTTAGCTTTTGGAAAACCCATACCGTTTTAATCCGCTTAGTATCGTAAATGAATGCCGTAGTTAGGATGCGGGCTAGTATAGCGTATTATAGCGCTGTATAGCGCCGCTGCTGGCGCTGCGCAAGCTTATGGCGCGCCATACACGCGGCGGCACGTGGCTCTGAAGTCTGAAACCACGATCTGAGATGATGGGGCAATGCTTCTTTATTTTTATTTTTTTATACAGAGGCGGGGCGTTCTTTCCCCGTTTGCCATTTCAACCTGTCGCATACTATACCTACTTACTTTTTCGACACTTATCTGGTAGATAGTGGTATTAGGTAGTATAGTAGTAGGTACCTACTAGGCAGATAAATAGACGATAATCAGTAAAGATGATCCAAGTGATATCCTCGAGACGCCGCCGTGTCGTTTCGCGTTTGTCGAAACATTTTTCCAGAACCTATAAGTATAATCCCACCAATAGTAGGTACCTACTACCTAGGTAGGTACCTAATCTCAGCGGAATGGACCGGTTGTAAGTAGTAGAACTCGCAAGACAATGAAGTGCCAAGTTTTATTGCGCCAGTTTTGAATGAATCAACTATTAAGCATAACTTTTTGCAAATACAGATAAAAATGTTATAGTTAAGTAGGTATACCCATATTATAAATGTGAAAGTGTGTTTGTTTGCTGGTTTATTGGTTTGTTGGTTTGTCTTTCAATCACGTCGCAACAGAGCAACGGATCGACGTGATTTTTTGCATGGGTAGGTATAGTTAAAGACCTGGAGAGTAACATAAGCTACTTTTTATCCCGGAAAATCAAAGAGTTCCCACGGGTTTTTAAATATCTAAATCCACGCGGGTGAAATTGCGGGCATCGGCTTGTTGGAAATAGTCGTAACTTCGCTAACATTTTTTTTAGGATTCCATAGTACTGAAAAAGTAAAAACGGAGCCCTATTAGGTAATGGAACTCTGCTGTCTGTCTGTCCTCGTGTCACGGGTCTCTATAGCTCGTTAGACCAAACGAGTAACAGACTTGTTTAATTAATAATTTTGGTATTTTACGCCTAACGACACATGGAAGTTGGAACTATGGTGGCAAGTCATTTTTAATTTAAAAATCTAATGATTACTTACAGAGTAGGTACTAAAAAAAAAAAAAAAAAGGTACTAACCTATTTCGTTAGTTTACGTACAAACTGACTGTTCATAGAGTTCTAAAATTATAGGTACCTGATACTCTTCTTTATGGAGAGCTCTTATCGATGCGGTTTCAAGCAAGTGATATTTAATTGTTTGTACGTAACTAAACAGGCCTACGTAGTTCATCATCCCACCGGATATCAAACCCGGAATCCCTCGCTTGCAAAAGTGCACCACTGTGCTAGAGGGGTTGTACTTGTAAACAGTGGTACCTACCCATAGATATACCTGTATGTAGGTAGGCACCTCTTTCTTCCCCATTCAACTTTAGTCCTTTCTAATTTCTATTCTCAAACTGTAAAAAACCGGTCAAGTGGGACTCGCACACGAAGGGTTCCGTACCATCCTACGCGATATAACAGTATAACCAACATTACCGTGCTATTCTTGTGTGAAATTTCATGTTAAAAGTACGATTTTAATCCTTATTTCTACTTTTGACATGACATTTGGCCCATAGAGTTAAAATGGCGCGTGAGGAGTCATTTTGTGCGGACTAGGTATAATATATGTACTTGTAGGTAGGTACTTTTTAATTTTAGTACATGACAGCCATTTTGAAATTCGCCATCTTAATTTTTTACTATCTATTTGTTGTTATAGCGGTAATAAAAATACATACTCTGAAAATTTCAACATTCTACCTGTTTCGGTTCATAGGCGGCTGACAGACAGACGATGGACAGACAGCGTAGGTTTGGTGACAGAGTCCCGTTGCTTGGCACCGTTTGGGTACGGAACCCTAAGAACCATGCCACAATATGCAAATTGTGTCACAAACACACAAAATTTTACAATGCACCCCCCGCCAGCTTAAAATAAAAGGGTGCAATGTCTGTCCGTCTGTCCGCAAAGCAAATATTTTCTCAGAAACCTCATAACGGTCTTATTTGCGCTCTTAAAAGTTAAAACTAAGTCCCAGAGGATTAAGATAAGTCAAAAGTTCTGTATCAGATTGCAGGGATGGTGACAATTTTAATACTTTGCACGAATAGATCGCGTGTATTTTATGTGTTTACTTAGTTAACTGTTCTTTGGGATTTGTAAACATGATTTGTTTACTGTATTTTCCAGGATGAGTTCGAAGTAATAATGCCCCTAGCCTAGCGCAGAAGATATATAATAAGTAGTAGGTATACTAAGTAACATATATTATACTAGCTGATCCCCGCGGCTTCGCCCGCGTAGATTTAGGTTTTTAAAGATCCCGTATAGCCTATGTCACTCAGGAATAATGTAGCTTTCTACTGGTGAAAGAATTTTTAAAATCGGTTCAGTAGTTCTAAAGATTACCCCCTACAAACAAACTTAACGACAGTACCTCTTTATATAATAACAACGGGCCGTGCAGCAGAAATCGTAATATTTTAATTTCGCCATAACTTCAAAACCAAACGTCCAATTTTAATCATTCAAAGACCAAATATTATCTCCATAAACTGTTCTTAGTGATGAAATCATTTATTTTGATAAGGATTAATAGCATGAGTAAAATAAACGCGTTTAAATGTAGTCCAAAAAAAATTCAAGATTTTTAAATATACAAATAATTTGTAAAAAACTTAATAGGTTTGTATATGCATTATATCGACTCCGAAATACAGTCTCTGAAGAAGCAGCTACAACTGCTTATCATGGTTATGTTGCTTCTATACTGCGTTATGGACTAATACTATGGGGTAACTCTGTCGATATCGTAAATGCTTTCAGAGTACAAAAAAAATGCATCAGATCATTGTGTGGCGCGGATATAATAGCTCCGTGTCAGCCTTTGTTTAAAAAAAAAAAGATATTACCCTTGCCATGTTTATATATATTTGAAACATGTCTATTTGTAAAGAAACATGTGCATTTATTTGATATGAAGCCTGATAACGGACGCCGCCGACATAAACTTAAATTAAAAATACCAGGGCGAAGACTAGAGATATGTTCCCGCAATTCTTATTGTATGGCTGTCACTTTGTATAATAAACTATCTGACAATATTAAAAGTCTACCAATGTCTAAATTTAAGAAAATGTTTGACTATTTAATTAACCAATGTTTCTATAGTGTTAAGGATTTTTTGGATGACTGTGGGATTTGACATAAATTATTATTACTTTGAATTATGACGTTTTGATAATGTAACTATAAGTTTTTAAAGTTTTTCTGTCGTGGTCATTTCTATTTGTTCTTTTCTTAAATTTATTTTTATTGTAAGTACCACATATTTTGCACGCCATACATAAATGGCAAAATGTGAAAGGACCATCTATATATGTACGATCATTTACTACTCACATGTAGCAAAAATTAAATGATTTCATTTCATTTCATTTCATTTCATTTCATTTCATTTCAATAAAAAAATGGTTGCTGTGCCTCACTCGACATAGATGGGTATAGTGTGTCGCGGACTTTTTTGTAGATATTTATAAGATCTACAATTAATTAGAACATTTTATGGTTCTATCTTTTATAGTTTAGGCAGCGTACGCAAAATAAGTAACTTTTCTGGTTGATTTTTTACACCTTGTGTCCGAAAAACCCAAATATCTTACGGAACCCTATTTTTTTCCAAAATAAAATATAGCCTATGTTACTCGTGGATAATGTAGCTTTCGAATGGTGAAAGAATTTTTAAAATCGGTCCAGTAGTTTTTGAGCCTATTCAGTACAAACAAACAAACATACAAACAAAGTTTTCCTCTTTATAATATTAGTGTAGATTAGTGTAGATAGTGTAGACTAACGTACCCCTAGTTGTATTTCTTAAGCAACTAATAATTAAAATCCACTGCTGATTGTATTTTGCTACGCTATGTATTAACTTTGATAGCCTAGTGGTTAGGACACCCGCCTTCTAATCGGAGGTCGGAGGTTCGATCCCGGGCACGCACCCCTGACTTTTCCGAGTTATGTCCGTTTTAAGTAATTAAATATCATTTTCTTTAATGGTGAAGGAAAACATCGTGAGGAGACCTGCATGCCTGAGAGTTCTCCATAATGTTTTCAACGTCTGACAATCCGCACTTGGCCAGCGTGGTAGACTATGGCCAAAACCCTTCTCACTCTGAGAGGAGACCTGTGCTCTGTAGTGAGGTGAGGTTGATCATGGTTGATGATTATACCTTGTCTTCTGTATAATATTATGATGTCTGATGTATATACACAATTAAAGCATGGGATCGATATTACATAACCGTATTAAGTTAGGGGTAGGGTGCATTAGGGTCGCACCCTCCCCTACGCGCCGCCCCCGCCCCCGCCCCCGCCCCCGGCCACGCAACCCTCGCCTGCGCAACTATACAGGGGCAGATGAGGGGTGCGACTAATATAATTGTTTATTTTACGTTATATAGAAGAAAGTTTTTACCCACCAACGCCAAAAGGTGTAGGTAAGGTTCTCTTTTTAGGGTTCCGTAGGTCCGTCCGTGTCTGTCAATTATTGGTTTAATGTTATTAAATATCAAGTTATGTTACCAATTTGTATAATATTAACTTTTAATCAATCCCCACTACAAGCTACTTACGTACTAGCCTGCTTTCTTCTAAATGTTAACATTTGATATAGGTCTAGCTTTTAAGCTACTAAGTATTATTGAGTTATAGGAATAAGGACTGGCGTAAAACCAAAATTTTATTCAAAGAAGATTATTTAAAAATAAATAGGTGCGCGTGCGCAAGCTGCGAGACCACAATCCTTTGACATATCAGATGAGATGACATCTCCGTATTTACTTTGGCCACGTGGGCACGTGGGCACGTGGCGCGCGCGCAGCGATCGATATCTGTGCTGTTTGGTCAAAAAACACCAGATTTTATTACCTTTGTAGTCTATTTCCCTAAAGCTGCTGAACTGAGCAAAGATTTAATCATCATCATCATGATCCACCCATCTTCGGCCCACTCGCACGGATCTCCTCTCAGAATGAGAATGGTTTAGACTTTTGACGACCTCCCTGGCGCAGTTGTATGCGCTGTTGTTTTATTAGTGGGAGGTCCCGGGTTCGATACCCGGCAGGGGTTTGGAATTGTATAATTTCTAAATCTCTGGTCTGGTCTGGTGGGAGGCTTCGGCAGTGGCTAGTTACCATCCTGCCGCCAAAGCCGTGCTGCCAAGCGATTTAGCGTTCCAGTACCTTGCCGTGTAGAAACCAAGGGGTCTAACAAAACCTACCATACCCCTTCCATGTGAGCCTGCTTCCATCTTAGAAGCTACATCAGTATACACCTATTATACCTACCTATGAGGTTCCTATAGCTTTGCTTTTCTACGGTACAGTAGGTATATATATTTTTCAAATAACTATGGTCTGTGACAGACAGACGGACTAGACGAAACTTTTTATAGGTAAGGATTTTTACTACTTAACCCTAAAAACACCATAGATTCCAATTGTACCTACATTTTTTTTAAATAACAACGTTGCTATAAATAACTAATCGATTATCAAAAAAAAATCAAAATCAAATTATTTTTTTATTAAATTAATTGATTATACCTACCTAGATTAATGTTATTAATTTCAGCCGTATGCCCAACAAGTGACTCACTTAGTATAAGGTTCAAAGTCTACCACTTTCAAAGTTTTAAGAAACGAAAACAAAATCATTAGTTTCCCACTAAATAGAATGGACAAACAAATTAACAAAATATTGTATCTACCGTTACGTCTTGGGATTAATTTGTCAATTGTCATCATAATTTTATGAGTAGGTAATCTATAGAAAGTAAGCTACCTAATGTTTATTTTTGATTTCGTGATTAGTAGTAGTTTACCTAATGATTGTTATCAAAAACTCAAAATTAATTTATCGTCTGTCAGTCTGTTCGTCCGAACTAATCTTGGTAGAGACTGAACCAATTTTGATGTACCTAATTTAAAAAAGCAAATAGATAATTATGCAAGGCTACAATTTTATCTCGGGAAAAGAAAGGATTTACATTATGGGAATTTTACAACCATAATTTTAGTGTCGGTCTAATTATTGTGATGACTGTTAATTAATAAGAGTAAGTAGTAAATATAATGAATCATGATCAACCCATCACCGGCTCACTACAGAGCACAGGTCTCCTCTCAGAGTGAGAAGGGTTTTGGCCATAGTCTACCACGCTGGCCAAGTGAGGATTGGCAGACTTCACACACCTTTGAGAACATTATGGAGAACTCTCAGGCATGCAGGTTTCCTCACGATGTTTTCCTTCACCGTTAAAGCAAGTGATATTTTATTACTTAAAAACGCACATACCTAACTCCGAAAAGTTAGAGGTGCGTGCCCGGGATCGAACCCCCGACGTCCGATTGGAAGGCGGACGTCCTAACCACTAGGCTACCACAGCTTTTTTTTGATATAATTGAATTTTATTGAATACTAGATGATGCCCGCGACTTCGTCCGCGTGGATTTAGGTTTTTAAAAATCCCGTAGGAACTCTTTAATTTTCCAGGATCAAAGTAGCCTATGTCCTTCCCCGGGATGCAAGCTATCTCTATACCAAATTTCATCAAAATCGGAAAAATGGTCCGTGATGGGCCGTGAAAAGCTAGCAGACAGACAGACAGACACACACACTTTCGCATTTATAATATTAGTATGGATAATGAATACCTAACAACAATTTTGCAGTCCTGAGTAGGTATACCTAATATTTTAAAAGTATAGAAACCTTCCTTATTGTAAGAGTTATATTTTTTATCCTCACAACATATTATTACATGTTGAAATGTGAAAAGGTGATTTAATTAACTAATTTAAGCCAATATATTGAAAAATAGAATTAAGTATAACTATGTTTAAGATAAAGTGTGTTTTGTTATATTTATTGGGAAATAAAGGCTATTATTATTATTGAAACCTTCTTATTTTATTACATTTATCTACTTTATAATTTTAAAATTAAAAAAAAACGTGACAAGAAAAATACACTTTATGCACCGGGATTTAATTTTATATTTATTTATCACATAGTTAGGTATAATTTGTACAATATGTACCTATTTAACACAATAATATTTACACACTAGTACAACCAAATCGCACGTAGGCCATCAAAGTTCACATTGTCTTTAAAATAAAATACTTAACTAAATGGTTAACACCGGCACCGCTGCTGGCATGTGACGCACACTCGCTCATCGATCCGGGTCCTTAAGTCCGCGATTTTCTTTTTCAGAAAAGTCACTTGAAAAGCCAGTCGAACTTCCCTCAATTTTCTTCTATCTCTGCTCTGTTTCGCCGCGTGATTATTCCTTTCTCTCTGTTTTCTATACGAATCGTCCGCTGCCTGAGTAGTCTGTACCGCACGTCTCATTCTTGGGTTGTTTCCGAGTAAAGCTCCCCCGTTTTTCTCCGCCATAACTCTTAAGGCGTCTCTCTCGAATGCTTGATACTCCACGTCGTCGGATAAGGAATCAACATCCAACGAGTCAAGTGAATGTGGAGGTGATGGAGCTTTTCTGTAGAACAAACTTTCGTTTGGAGATATTTGCGATGTTGGAACTGTATATTCGGCGTAGTTGTAATATCTACTTTCTTGCAACTCCGGGGATACTCTTGCGTATCTTACGTCGGGAACTGTGGGTCTAAAAGACCGATCTCGTTCGGGTGGTACTTGTTTGTTTTTGGTTAAGTCCAGCGCTTCGTCCGCGTAAGGGGTCCAAAGAGCCATGGCTGCAGCCGTTATGTATAAACATCGGTTGTCGAGTGTCCCGGGAGTTTGTCCCGGTTGTGGGCGGGGCAGGGAAGTGTGAGCGTGGTAGGGTTAATCCGCTACCTGCGGGACTCATAACGGGACTGTCGGAGACAATTTTAGGGGATTAAATTTCTTAATTAACACTTTTATGAGGCGCCTTTTTGTTTTGATACTATTTGTAAGTATTGAAACGTGGAATTTGGACCACGAGGACTGAACAGACGAATGGATTCATTGCTAATGTTGATTAAATCACATTGCTAATTAATAACAACTTACTCTTTTTACACTACCGAAAAAGCAAGATGAGCAATTTGGCGCAACAAAATAGTTACTTACCTAAAAATAATAGCTTCAGAAAATTTTGTCTTAAAACTTGTTACCCGGTGTAAATGGAAATGAAAATCACATTTTCAGCTAGTTTTTCCCCACGATTCAGTCCGAGTTGACGTAGGTTAACAAAATTCTATAGATATAACTCACTGATTTCCCGAAATAAAAAGTATTTAATGACGGATAGGTACATATAAGTAGAATCATGGTTGCGAGCTTTTTTGTATCATATTTCTACGAAATCGGTTGATATTGATTTAAAAAATACTTCATTTTTCAGATCCATAATATTAGTACTTATATTTTACCTACTATTTTATTATTTCAGATTTCTATAATATTATAAATGCGAATCTGTGTTTGTTTATGTTTGTTGGTTTGTCCTTCCTTCACACCTTATCTAAGCTACTAATCGACTTGATTTTTGGCATAAAGGTAGTTGAAAGAAGAGAGAGTAACATAGACTAAGTACTTTTTATCAAGGAAAGAGCGGGATTTTAAAAACCTTAATCCACGCGGACGAAGTCGTGGGCATCAGCTAGTAATACTTATTAATATACGCAATCAAAGTATTTAAGTGCTATAGCCTAGCCGCTGCAAAAACCTGTAGGTACCTAGGTATATACTTACCTACCGTTAGAAAAACCAACATCTTACAATTGAAGGCATGTAGTACTTAGGTAGGTATCGTAAAAAAACTCATATCACTATTATAAAATATATCAATAGAAATGTCTTCAATAACGTCATGGTTTTGGATAATCTATTCATTAATTGTAGCGACGTCTTACTTGAAACGCTTAAAGCATTATAACCCTTCCCTGTCACATTGAATGCGGGACCACCGCCGGACATTATATCAGCAACAAAATGGCGGCCGGAAGCGGACACAATGCGCAAGACGACAGTTGCTTCCCTGATGACGCTCCGATGATTTTGGTGAAAGCACGCGCTGGACATCATTATCTATCATGGGAAGTTACCATTACGTTAGAAAAATCATTATGACAAACTAGACTCACAAAAAATTAAGCAATTATCTGTTACACACAATTTTTTGTGCGTATTTTTATAATAATTGATATTTAGGAAACTGGAAAGAATAAAGCGTTCCACCAATAGCTGTACCTACTATTTGCGAAGTAGTTTAATAATATTTGCGTTTAATACACAATAGAATAATTATCAACTTAAACTATCTATCTATTTAAGTAGGTACCTAAATATTTAGAACAATCTTTAGTTTAATTGCTAAAACATCGATGCTACATGTCCTTCAAATTAGGTAGGTACCTTATAGTTTTCAGACAATCCTTATTTCTTGACAAGCCCATATAGGTATACATTAGGTATCTATATGTAGGTAAGAACATATAAAAGGATATATATAAACCTACAGCTTCCCCGGGGTCTAGAAACTTGAGATTTTGCTTGAAGGATTTCTCAATTAATACGTAGACTCTTTCTAAGAAAGGATTAAAGAATGAACAATACAATTTAGAACAATCTCTAAGTAGGTACCTACTATTATGTATACTAAGGAATAACACCTTTCCTTAAAAACAATAGGACTCATAATAATTTCTAGAAAACCCCATAATATTAAACTAACGCAATAAAGATCTAATAAATAGTTAAGTCAAATTAACGGTATGATCACTTTTTGTCGTGTTACCTACTTTCTTTAATAAAAAACTAAAATAGAGTCAAAAAATATCTATTCGAATAAATATATGCCCATCAAAATTGAGAGAAATAATTATTGAAATTCAAATACGACGCACCCACAAACTTTATGAATTAAGTATTTCACACAGAAAAGGGCAATAACGGAATATAAAATAGATATCAAACGTGCATTATTATCGAACAGTTATGTCATCCATCTTGCGATGTGTCAACAATACAAAATGGTCGGGTCCATGCGACCGCTAAGTCTTTGTTAAAGGGTTATCGTAAAACTGGCGCGTGTTATCTTAATGCTATTGAAAAATGGTATCTATCATTCAACAAATAAGGTGTATTCTAGTTGTAATGTGATTTGGGAAAGCAGATGCATTTATTTCCGTGTTGCAACTGTATCAGTCGTACAATGTGGTTGCAGATTGTTATCGATTTGCATTAACTATACCTATCTAGAACCACTATAATAAATACATAAATTACATACCCCTTACCTACATATCAAAATAAATAAATACTTAGAACAAAATCCGCACTTGGCCAGCGTGGCAGACTAGGTATGGCCTAAAAACACTTCTCATTCTGAGAGGAAACCTGTGCTGTGTAGTGTGCTGGCGATCGACTGATTGCTGATGATGATGATTATTTCGTTCCTAAAAAAGCTAAAGTTCTCCTACTCATCAAGTCATCAAGCTAAAACCTCTTCGGTTTGCTCATATTATCTACTCGTGTGATATCACCTTTTACAGTAGTAGGTACATCGGCCTTTAGAATGACATTTCGGCTTTGTAAAGCGTTGTCTCTATCGCTCATAAAGAATAGTGAATTGACATCATTATAGTGTTTAGCTGGAAGCAGGCGTAAAGTAGGTACGTAAAGGAAGCCTACGTGTCTACCTAACCACTGTAATATCATCTAAGGCTTAGGGATTTTCCTTTACTTTATTATACTGAAGCCTCCGTAGGAAGGCAGGTAGGTACATAATAGGACCCATTTTCGTAAAAAGTTAACGGCTCTATCTTAACTTTATAATTTATTACAGTACAGTACCTATGTAGTAATTACTCGGTAAAAGTAAAATAATCCCTTATTCTAAGTATAGCTACCTAAATAGGTTACGGTTATAAACCATTTTTTAAATTGCTTTATTTCCTACGGTTCCGCATCTCAAAAAGTAAAAGGGAACTTAGGAACACTTCGCTGTACGTCTGTCTGTTTGTCTGTCTTTCGCCTGTCAAGACCCTTTTCCTCACTTGACGAAAGTTACTCCGGATTATTTTTCAGACAAAAACAGAAAATTTGGAAAAGACATAGGTAGATTACAATCGGACGAAGTCGCGAGCATTACCTAGTTTATTTTGGCATAAAGGTTTGGGAAGCCATTTTCACAAATTGGCAAATTGTCATAAATGAGAAAATTCTGGATTCAACTCCTTAATCCTGATGCTGCAGGGTTACTGCCCGCCTGAGTTATCAAGATTCAGGAAGTGTTCATAGTGAATTCATATTGTAGGTACCAAGCAACGACTTTATTCTCAGACTTCAAGTCTCAACTCCTCAACCCTGATGATGTAGGGTACAGCACTCCTAAACTAGGTACCAAGCATAGGCTACATCATTGAACTTCGGATCCTAACTCCTCAATCCTGATGCTGCAAAGTACTGAAGTCCTAAATCGTGGGGATTTTAGAATTTCTGATAGTGAATTGATATTTAAAAAAAAAATTGAATCGACTGTTTGGCGGAACGAAGTTCGCCGGGTCAGCTAGTAGTCGCGAGCATTACCTAGTTTATTTTGGCATAAAGGTTTGGGAAGCCATTTTCACAAATTGGCAAATTCTCATGAGAATTTCGATAACAAAAACATTTGGCACGCGGCGTAGCGCGTTGTAATAACATACGAAATAGAATACTGCAAGGAATAACACATAAGTTGGAGTGAATAGAAACATTATTTTATTTTAAGTGGATGTGTAACAAAATACAGAATACTTTACTTTCACGAGAAGTAAGTAATAATTATTTCTAGGCACGGGTCTCCTCTCAGAGTGACAAGGTTTTGGCTATAGTCTACCACGCCTGGCCAAGTGCGGATTGGCAGACTTCACACACCTTTGAGAACATTATGGAGAACTTTCAGGCATGCAGGTTTCCTCACGATGCTTTCCTTCACCGTTAAAGCAAGTGATTTTCACATAACTCCGAAAAGTTGGAGGCCCAGGATCGAACCCTTGGACCTCCGATAGAATATCTATCGGCTATCACAGTTTTCAATATAATTTTTAATATTACAAGGCCTTCCAGACTGATTCGTTATCTTATCAGTTGGTTAGGCAGAATTTCGAGTTATTTATTAAACTTTTTGTTGTTATTTGGAATTTCCGCTAAAATTGTCACAACAGAAGTTCTCTCGGAATTGGTTACTTAACCGTTGCAGTTTGAAAAGGCTGAAAATTATACAATTTGCATAGACGATGCTCGTTTCGCAATTTCACAAAGGGTTGGACCGGTTCGTCTGTTTACGTTCACAACAATCCAGCTCTACTTTCTCTACAGACAATGAAGTTAGCATTGTTTATGATATAATAAGTTCCCAATAAAATGGCAATAGTAATTATCGCGACGGGTGACTGAGCGTTTTTACTCATTTCTAGGGTTCCGCACCCGAATTGTGCCAACGCGACGCGATCCTATTTCTAAGCCTCCGCTGCCCGTCTGTCTGTTCATCTGTCCGTACAGTGCGACAAGGTTCTCTTGGCACTTGAATGACATTAACAGGGGGGCGCTGTTGGAGAACAAAGGCTTAGAATAGAATATTAGAACAAGAACAAAGGGGACACTTGACGGCAACGTTAGTTCCGATTTTCGCCACGCGCCAAGATAGCCTTGTCGCACTATACGTAGATAAGTACCTATACCTGTCAGTGGGGTATACCTCTATCATGAATCGTAACAGGTAGAAAGTTGAAATTTGTCAGTGTGTACCTACTTATTTCTAATAAGTAGGTAGGTACTTACTTACCGCTATTTAACAAAAAATTCCCACTAGGTAGAGTCGCAGAGAGCCCCTGGATTCAGACGGCGCGGCGCAAGACTAATATACGCATGTGGTAAGATCGTGTCGTATGAAAATTCCTGCAAGACACCTATGTCCAGCAGCTGTGGACGCCTGGCGGTTGATAATGACGATGATGATAATGGTACTTATTTAGTGCACAAGCGCTCGAAATCACGGGTGCACTGCACTGTCTATTCCATAACTTTTTCATAGTCCACTGCATGCTCAATGGAAGTAAATAAAAGATGAATGGCATTTTATTTCAAAAAAACTTTTGTACCGTGATGCAATTTATAAGGTAGGTAGGTACCTAGCATTTAAAATGCATAGGATGCATTCCCGGGACCACCTCAAACCGCTAGAAAAGTCACTAACCGCTTTTTAAATAATAATTTATTATTCGGTAAAGCATCTTGCCAAGAGGACCACCAGTAAAGCAGGATTAGAATTATTCCGGTGATGATCATTTGTGCAACCTATTACCTTTAATAATACCTTTCTTTTGTCAAGTAAAAAAAACCGGCCAAATGCGAGTTAGACTCGCGCACCGACGGTTTTTCGACATTTTGCACTATGAATCAAAAACTATTACCTATGCATAAAAATAAATAGGTAAAAAACTTTTTAGAATGTACAGGTAAAGCCCTTTCATAATATGATTGATACCTACCCCACTTGGTATACTTACCTAATTATCTTACTTTGAAAATTGAACATACTAACTAATTATATTTGTTCATAAACACATTAAATTTTTTGTGACAGACCCGACGGACAGACGGACAGATAGATGGACAGACGACAGACAGACTACAAAGTGATCCTAGAATGGTTCCTACTTTCATTTTGAGGTACGGAACCCTAAGAAATAGTAAATTATGTCCGCAGACTCTTCTTCAGAATCATTAAGGCGAATAAAAAATAGTAATAGTTTATTGTTTAGGATTGTCAATGCCATCTAGTGTCTAGTAGTCAATCTTTAAAAACTATTGAAGAACGCCATCTAGCGCACAATAGCAGAAGTTTTAATGCTGCCATTTTAAAATAAAGTTTTTATTTAAATTAAATTAATCTATTTTCTTAAAGTTAATTCTGAAACGCTATAGGTATTAATTTTAAATGCAACTTATATTAATGTCTGTTTCTGAATTAAAATTATTAACTTAATTGACTTAATACTTTCTTTCATCAATGGAAATTTTCATTCATAATCTGTGGTCAGCCATTTTGGAATTTGATAATAATTTGACTTTCCGCGACCAAAAGTGGATGTTATGTTTTCTTACTACCTGCAAAATTGATATAAAAATTGCTCCCTTTGACGATTTGTACGCGTGGCCGTTCCATTGCCGCACCCGGACCAGACCGCTCGAATCCCGGACCGTATCAAAAGTTACAGTGAACGATCAGCTGCGATTGACGTGTTGAACCCAAACAAATCGGGTAAATTCTTAGTGATATGCTGTTAGAAAGATGAACGGTACGTTTTATGAGCAGCTCGGGGGTGTGGCCGGGATGTTCGAGCAGTGGGGCACGTGCGAGCGGACGGTCGTCGCGTGCGCCCTGGCTCGCCGGGTTCCCTGGCCGGGTCTTCGGCTGGTGCAGCGAGCTGTGGAGGCCGCGTTACAGAACCACGTCGAAGATGAACGGCTGGAGCGAGACGCCAATGACGAAACGTTACTTGCCAGTCTTCTCGCGGCTAGGGCTGACGAAGACGATGAAGAAGGTATGTGGATGTTTACCTACTGTGAAAATCTAGTAGGTAACTTAGTTTATCTAAAGTTCTAATCGGCATGTACAAGCATTGACAGCTCCTTTATAAAAGAAAGCATGCTATCCTTACTGGGCTGACAATGAATAAAGTTGTTTTCTTCAAATATTTTCACACAAATAGGTAATGTATGTTTGTTCAAGAAGCAGGATTCTTGCATAAAATCATTATAAAAACGCTCAAGTATGCTTGTACAAAATTATTGTTCACTTCGTCAAGCTTGTAGATATATATATGTGTGTGTAATCAGTTAACAACTTTATAGTTAAGCTGACTGCTTATTTAATTAATCGCCTTTAGGTATCAGTCTAGCCAATGATATATCTAAATACACAGACAATGGCATAGATTACTGTGAGTGTGGGTTGCAGAACTCCTCAGATTCCTAGATTTGTGTAAACATCTATTCTAGATGTCTAAGCTAGAACACTGCGATAATGAATGTGTACATATACCTACAAGGGGAAAGTGACTATCATATCAACATACAGCTCAAACCATTAGTGACGTGCGAGTGTGCGGGGTGTCCCTCCACCTCATACCCCCATTGCCATCTCGACCTGTCACATCCTATAAGTTTTCTCTAGAAGGTAGACCCCTTACTGAGACCAACATTTCTGATACAAACCGCTAAGGTGTGGACATCCTGTCTGGTATCCATATTTTCTGATAAGTATAACTTGAATACCTTCAAGACAGGAGTAAATAAGCATCTTCTCGGCAAGCGCGCTCCTAGCTGGACCTTATCTGTTTCTCAGGCATGATTGTTGTCAAGCGCAAGCCTATCAGTACCCAAATTATAAATGTGAAAGTATGTTGGTTTTTTGCATGGGTACAGTTAAAGACCTGAAGAGAGTGACAAAGGCTACTTTTTATCCTGGGAAGTCAAAGAGTTCCCAAAGGATTCTTAAAAACCTAAATCCATGCGTACGAAGTCGCGGGCATCAGCTAGTTGCACAATAAAAAGTCAGATATTCCTCCTTAGGAGGTAGTTTATTACTTATAACAGTACTAAGTAGCTATCTGACGCCAATGGTTTTGTCCAAATTAGTAGAAATTCTTTGAATTTCCAGTATAAAAGACGTCCATGTCTTTAACTATTCCATGCAAAAAGTCAAACCAGTCCATTGAAGGATAAACAAACACACTTTCACATTTATAATATGGGTAATGATTTTACAACTGAAAGTATAACAGCAAGAAAAATATTATAGTATTTTTATTTAAACAAGAATATTCAATCAATGTTGTCTGTGTTTTTCTAACAATTTTTCTGTTTATGGGGATTCCCCCAAACCCTACAGTTGGTACAGAACTGGGCCAGCGCACCATGCCGTAGAAACCTGTCGTGAAGCCCTTAGGTTGACTGCAGTCAAGCGGCAAGCCTACACATATAGTTAAAAACTATTTCAGATGGCGAAAGACTCCGACAGCTGTTGACAATGCTACCCCTGCTTCGCACGGACAATGAGCGAGCTAAGAACGTGTACGTGGCGGCGACGCCAGCGCTGGTACAGCGTTGCGTGGACGCGCCGCGCCGCACGCCCGCGCCCGACCTTTGTCGCCAGCTGCTGTCCTACCTGCTGGTTCACCCCGCCTTCACTGTGCACGACCAAAGGTGAGACAATGAGCAAGCCAAGAACGTGTACGTGGCGTCGACGCCAGCGCTGGTACAGCGTTGTGTGGACGCGGCGCGCCGCACGCCCGCGCCCGACCTTTGTCGCCAGCTGCTGTCCTACCTTCTGGTTCACCCCGCCTTCTTCACAGTCCACGACCTTTATTAAAAGCGGTTTTTGTCATACTGATCGTCGACACTCGACGGTGACTCGGAAATCCACCCCCAGTCGGCTATTGTATAATCTCAAAATATTATGTTTACAGAACACTGACGCAATGGCTACGCTATTTGGAGAACCACATGTCCGGCAACAGGAACACAGAAACCGTGTGGCAGCAGAGGATAGACTCGTGTCTGTTGCCGGACACCAACATCTGGACGAACAACAGCATCTTTCGCCGGACAATCGGAAAAAACGTGGAGTTCCGGGGGGTCCTGGACACGGACAGCCACTCCTACACGGACATTTTACAGGAGTCCTTCTCCAAGAACGGAAGGGACGTAGACCTAAGTTTAGACGGCGATATGCTGAACTTCGACGCGGCGGTGGCGCAGCCCAAGTCCCAAAGATCGAACAGCCTGACTCCGCCTTCGAGTAATTTCATGCAGATATCTTCGTCGGCGGAGAATTTGAGTGACGAGCCGTTCGTGCAGAAACCCAGAAGTTTTTCGCTATCGAGTGAGCACAGTTTAAGTCAATTGCGACCGATCAGTGTGATGTACGGGACCACGGGAAGCGAAACTCGGCTGGACGACTTACGGTCGAACAACTACACGGAACACCCCGGCATGTCCACAGTGGCGCAGTGGTTAAAAAGTCTAAGATTACATAAGTACGTGTGGTTATTCACGAATATCTCGTACGAACAGATGATGGCGATAGATGAGAAATATCTAGAAAAGTTAGGTGAGTTAACTTGTGTATATTTTTAAATGTTAAGTAGCTTAATTAAACTAGGTAGGGCTTCGGTTGGTAGTAATTAACACGTCTTCACCCGATACCCGGGCAGATACGAGTATGTTAATATAATGCCACTTATATTACAAGGATTATAATATTCAGTCTAAACAGACAAATATCGATGTTTTGACGCTTATGGCTTACTTTAACTAAACCTAAGTACGTCTAGATACTGCAAAAGCATAGGTACTTTATGTCTATTTTTAAGGGCACTACCGTATCTATTTTTGGATTAATTTTTTTATCATAAACTAACTGTTGCCCGCGACTTCGTCCGCGTCCCGCGAGAACTCTTCTCCCATGGATTTTCTAAAGCCTTTACACGGCACGGAGATTTTCACATGAAGTCAATGCGCGTTTTACAAATGCATGTCGACAGCGCTACAAACTGCATTGCGAGTGTGTTACTAAGTGTGTAAAAGCTCGAACCACGATATATCCTAAGCTACAAAAGTCCGAACTGTTCTGAGATAATCGGTTATTTTAGAGGTATCCCATCATGCTCAGTTAATCTTAAGATTTTATCTCAGGGACAGGGAAATGAAATGCCGACTCGACACCGTCTTGTTTGCTTTAGTTTCTCTACTTTTCACCAGTTGATTATTTTTAAAGAATATAAGCCATACTAATCAGGACTAATATGCCCTTTTCCCCTCAACCTAAGCGTTAAGCTTGTGTTAGGAGTAGGTACGACAATAATGCAACGGGTGGGGTTTGAACCTTTCGGAATTCAGTCCGCTCCTCAACCGTTGAGCTAATGAGGCTCAGGATATTAAAACACATGTTTTGATAGGTGTAACAAAAGGCGCCCGCCACAAGATCCTGCTCTCGATAAAGAAGCTTAGCGACCGTGTCTCGATACTAGAGGGCGTTCAGGCGGAACTGTCATCGAGTACCGGCTCGGTGCTGCGCGCCCTGGAGCGTCTGAGAGGGGTGTTGCTGTCGCCCATGCAACCTGCGTCTGAGCTGCCCGCTGCTATTGTAACGGCTTTGGACCTTGGTGAGTCCCCTTTGCTGTGAAACCTTCTCTAGCGTGATTAAACTTTGTGCAGCGACATCTAGTATGTGATGTGTGAGTTACCGTGTTGCTTTGGTCGCGTACTACAGCGTCTGAGAGCGGTCAGACGTAAGTCGCCCATGCAATGCAAGTCTGAGCTTTGCAGCGGCTTTGGACCTTGGTCCGCTTTATTTTAGAAAGTTCACGGTATATAAGTACTATTTTGCAAGGTTTTCCTCCATCAACCTTTCTGTAGAACATTTTATGTGTGATTGAAACCCGTGTATTTTTCCCGCTATAGACAGTCAGTCAGTCAATGGTATTGTTTCAGCGTCGAAGTGCCTGAGCAGCACGGCGGGCGCGCCGAGCGCGTCGGACGGCGAGCCCGAGCCCGTGGACCCCATGTCCCTGCACTGCTGGCTCATCGAGAAGGTACCACTTTACTCCATCTATCCTCACCTCTCCGACTATGGAAACATTTCGATTTCAATACCGCTAACTTTTTTGAATTTATGTGCGTTTAAGTAACTATATGTTACTTGCTTTTACGGTTAAGGAAAACATCATGAGGACTTGCATTCCTGAGACGTCTCCATAACGTTCTCAAAGGTGTGTGAAGTCTGCCAATCCACACTTGGCCCGAGTGGTGGACTATGATGGTCAAACCGTTCTGAGTTCTGAGAGGATACCCGTGGTATGCATTCCAGGCACTTCACCACGAAGCATTCGGCACTCCAGAGATACAGTCGGCACTGAGACGGCTTCGGCATCGCCTACCGCCACGACAGTTCTTCCACTTGGTGGGCGACGCGCCACACAGGCGCCTCAAACACAGGTAAACTCACTCCTTACGCTGCCTGCACTCCTGGTACCCTATACTATTTCGCGTTATGGAACATGATGTCGAATGTCGATATCGACAGTTCGATAGCATCTTCGAGGACACTTTTATAAGTTACGCCGATGTACCTGCGCAGAAATCTTATTTTTGAATGTCACTAAATATCTCGGCCAATCATAGCGCACGTCTGTCTTCTATGACTGTTGCCTGCGCGCCGTGTTTTGTAAGCAAAAGATCCTTGTCGCACTGTAGTCGGCGTTAGGTTGCGCGAACGAATATTGCCAATGCGACTTATAAAATGGTAGTACTGTATACTTACTGGATTAGACGCGCTTGAATTCTCAAGGTGAAAATGAAAAAAAATCGTCAACATCACCAACTACGACAGTGATAGTTGATAAAGCGGGAGAAAAAAGAAGAAAAGGGGGATTTGATTGACGATGAATCAAAGTTTTTTTGAGTATTCCACAATGGCAAAACATAGTTTTGAGATACTTTAGTCTAAACGTGTTTTAAAATATTTGGGATCCATACTGTCTATGCGAAAGATCAAAGACAGGATGTTTTCGAATGTTCTATTAACTTTTCGTGTCGTCCCTCTTGAAATCACTACGGCCGTGTCGGGCACAATATTATTTGCGAGATAGTCGCGTCCAATCAACGCGTCGGATCGTCACTGTCATCACTGTAGGTCACCGACACTGATCTGTTCGAATAGCGCCTTGAGAAATGTATGAAACGTGTGCGGATAGGGGTTCAGTATCATGACGCATTTGCGACCAACTCAAAATTATGTGTCAAATTTTGCGAGGAGATGTTAATGCTCCAGAACTTCATGACCAACTGTGTCGCATACGTGTCCCTGAATCCAACAGTAATCTTCGTCCACGAAAAAATAAACTTTTCGTGGTCCCACATCATCGCACTGTTGCTAGATCTATGTCACCTATACCCCGTTCATTAGCATCATTCAACACGCTTTTAGACAATAATGCTCAATGGGACCCATTTAATGATGGGTCTATAATACTGGTTCGGGAGTTACTGAAGTACGCTGAGAGCATTGCATGAATATGTCATTCAATGTTCTCAGCGTACATATTCAAAATTCTTTGATCTTTTATCGTTTTGTATTTTATGTCTTTTTTCTTGTACCTTTATTTGTATTTAAATTTATTATTAATCATCTAGTTAGTGTAAGTGGCACTGCCGTTCTAATCTAAATATATAAAAGGAAAAGGTGACTGACTGACTGACTGACTGACTGACTGACTGATCTATCAACGCACAGCTCAAACTACTGGACGGATCGGGCTGAAATTTGGCATGCAGATAGCTATTATGACGTAGGCATCCGCTAAGAAAGGATTTTTGATAATTCAACTCCTATGGGGGTGAAATAGGGTTTTGAAATTTTGTAGTCCACGCGGACGAAGTCGCGAGCATAAGCTAGTTAGATATAAAATAAATAAAATAAATAATAAATTAATAAATAATGTCTGGGCCAGATGGCGCGCTCCGGCGTGCGGCGCGCGGGTCACGCGGCGCGCGTGGGCGCCGCCGCCGCGCGGCAAGTCGCACTCGTACCCGCCCTTCCCGCCCGCGCACGCGCTGCCCCGCCCGCCGCCGCCGCCCTCCGCCGACGACTACTCCAGCCTCGACGCGCTGTGTCTGCAGATGACGGAGCAGGCCATCAACTAGCCCTGCCGCCTCTCCGGGTACTTTGTTTACTGCATACTATGAGAACACCTGCTGTGAACTAGCTCCCTACCACGCAATCCTGATACTTTTCAGAGTTCCGTACCTCACAAGGAAAAAAGGATCACAGTCTGTGTCTGTCCGTTTGTCCGTCGTATCTGTCAAGAAAACCTATAGGGTACTTCCCGTTGACCTAGAATCATGAAATTTGGTAGCTAGGTAGGTCTTATAGCACAAGTAAAGAAATAAACCCGAAAACCGTGAATTTATGGTTACATCACAAAAAAAATGTATTCACGAAAAAATTAATTTACAAAATCACATATAATCGAATCTATGTATTTGTGCAGGTTCAAAGTTCGTGGCGCGGGGTTATTATGAAACTTGAACAAACCATCGACAACTACACACTAGAAATGCTAGATATAGACCACTAGATATCTGCGAAATTATCGACCGCAAAGACTGGCCAAAAATATATGAACCCTGGTCTTCCAATTCCTCAAAATCCCTCATTTAAACCTATACCATATGAAAGCTTTTGGGGTACAGTTTATTTCATACTATGGAGCCAAGTCAAGATCTAATCTAATTTAATCTAATTACATTTTTTAATTAATTAATGCTTCTCAGTTTTGAAAACGTACCAGAACACCATGTATTTGCATGTATAATATGTACACATCATTTTCAGAACTCACTCGCCATATTTGCTCTGTGTTAACTGTCGTGTCAAAAGTACGATTTTAGTCTTTAATTTACGGGTAAAGGCGGGGTAAACTGCACTTTTGACATGACACGTACGTAGCACACGCCAAATATGGCGAGTGAGTTCTCACAATATATGCACTATACGCGCTCGATTTGGACTTTGCCGCCATAGTATGAAATAAATTGAACCCCAAAAGCTTTCATGTATGACACACAGTGGCGTGCAGGTCATAGAGGCATAAATGCACTGCTTACCCCAGTTGAATAGCTCAATGCATATTTTTCATAATGACCTGCCAGTAAACAGGCTCCTACTTAACTAGTGCCTACCCTGGCTTCAAACCCTGTGCACGCCACTGATGACACAGGTAGGATTGGCCATTGAGGTATTGCGAGGAATTGGACCAAATGTCCAAGGTCCTTTTGACGGTCTAAATATTTGACACAAATAGCACTTACAATAAATTGTATAGTAGTACTAGTACTAGTACTAGTAACTAATATGAATCCAGTGACAAAACTATACATTTTTCTGTACTGATAATGTACATTGAAAGTGTGTAGTTAATTATGTTATATTATTTAGTTCTATGTTTTTGTGGTCCATGCATTGTTTAGCTTGTAAAAAGTAAGGAGCTGGCACAAAACGGTGTGATTGGACTTCTAATCAGAATACTTTTTTTCTACAATCTGGACGTTTATTGCTCACTAAAAAACAAATCTCAACTCATTTCCAAGAAAAACGGCCTAAAACTACTGGAATTAAGTCCATAGTTTATAATTTTGAATATTAAATACAAACTTGACTCATTTCCAAGCAACATGGCCTAAAACTACTCTAAAATTGGGTACAAAGTTCGTGATTTCGATCAAAACGGTACAATTTCAGTAGTTTCAACAGCTTTCAGCAGAATGCAATGCAAATACACTGTTTTGCTCGCCAGCTTCTCAATTTATTATATTGGGTTAATGCTACAAATCGGAATTTGTGACCTTTTGTTGGATACAATTAGGTAACTTGCATAAAAGACCCTCTAACCAATGGTTATTATAGTTTATTTTATTTTAAGTGGAAAAAAAATTACAAATATTATTTATTGTTTAACGCTCAACCAAGAGATTTGATGAAAAACGAATGCTTTTAAATCAGAGTTGATTAAATTATTTTTTAATAATTACAATTTATGTGACGTCAAACAACTTATGTTTCATAGAAATATGTGTTTCGACTAGCAAAGTTGCTTATTTTATATAATATTTTTGTTGTTTGCTGCATTGTGCAATTATTATATACATGCAGTAGAAATCTACCTTTTGACGGGCAACCATAGTGTTGCCATTATGTAATAGGCTAGTGGGTTTCTAGCCTTATGGCCGAACTTGTTAATAATCATATCTGTAATATGTCGATATTGTTATTTGTTAAAAAAACTGCAGACAGAAGTGAAAATTAAGTTTTTTTTCTTTTTTCGGTTTTCAAATCAGTATTTTTATTTTGTCTTGTTTTATTTTATTGAACTACCAACAGAATTATACAAAAAAAATTACATTAATCCTTGCATTAATCAAATCCTAGGTGTCATTTGTAACAATGACACCAAGAATTAGACATCATGAACAAGAACTCAACAAAATTCCAAACAGATTAAACCTTGGATACTTGGACTCTTTTGATTTTGCTGCAATTAAATTTAAACTTTATTTCTTTGAGAGTTAAGATTAATTTTCCATAACTAGTATTATATAGTTATTTTATTGTGATTGTTTTATAGTACCTATCTATCATTTTGTCTGTGCGAAATTTAGCATGTCTATGGCCTTGAAGTTTTTACCATTCTCAAAATTCGCATAAAAAAGTATTCACTTCAAAAATTGTATTGTCAATTCAATTCAATTCCCAATTATTGGCTTTTAGGTGTGCCAGCTGGGCACAGAGTGTTTCGCCAGTGTCACGTTTATGGAGAAATTGTATTGTCTATTTTGACAAATAGCAACGTTGCTAAGCAACTTGTCGACATAATATTACAGATAGATTGATTAATAATGTTTGTTAGTAGTTAAGACGCATCCGGTAGACTAAGATAAAATAATGAAGAACAACGACATCGACTTATCCGCCTCTGTCAGTATAGTAATATGCGAGATTAAAATAATCACTTCAATCGTGATACAGAACTACCACTTTTATATGTTACGCCGATGTACCTGTGCAGTAAAATTATTTTGAATAGCGCGAAAATATCTCAGCCAATACGCGCGGATGTCCGCAATTAGTCGTTACCTATACGCGCTAATTATGAGCGAGTCTCTGTTGTTCTTGTATTTAAAATCTTAACGTCAAACAATAAGGTCTGTATTTCATTGGTGTATATTCGGTTTTAGTAGGCGTTAGGTTGCTTTTCTGCGCAGATGAATTTTGTGACTTATAAAAGTGGTAGTACTGCACCTATATAGATTATGAATAAATAATTATACAAATGCACTATTTGTATGTATTATACAAAGGCACTATTTGTATGTAAATATTTTGAAACATTTTTGAATTGCAACCGCTCTGTAAGGGTGGCGCGCGCTAGCTATGTTTATCTTTGCAATAGTTTCCTCATCTATAGCAGAGTTGTTCGGATTTTGCTCCTGTGAAAAAAATCTTTTCTACGCTGCGTTTACACAATGGTCTGAAATATGAATTGCAAAAGTGTTTTCTAACACATTAATTACACCATAGTCACAGGTCATAGTCAAACATGTATTCTAAGCCATTTCTAACACTGCATGTACTCCATGGTCTAAAACATGTGTTCCAAAAGTTTTTCTAACCATTAATTACACCATAATCTAAAACATGTATTCTTAGTCTTTTCTAACACTGCATTTACAATATGGTCTAAAATATGTATTCTGAAAGTCTTTTCTGACATATTTTTTACACCATGGTCTAAAACATGTATCCAGAAAGTTTTCTACACTATGGTCTAAAAGTTAAAACATGTATTCTGAAAAACTTCACCCACCATGTTTACAACATGGTCTAAAACATGTATTCACAAAATGTAGTATAAATTGTTGCCATTTTTTTTGTTTACATCAAAAAAAGTTGTGACATGAGTTTTGTATAAAACTTGTAAATTTTCTGTTGTATCTACGTGCTGCTTCCTAGTGGAGGATCTGGGGGTTGATGCCGGGCAAAAAATATTTTTAATTTTTTAAATTCATCTTTGTTTCAACATTACTACTGAGGGAAATTCAAACAAATCGTTCTGCCATGGGAAAACAACCATTAAAATATGGTATAGAGATGCAGGAGAGGAAATAGTTGCCAAGGCAAATGTTGCTCGTGCACGTGTGCCTCGTGTATAAACATTATGTCCTAATTTGTTTGGTGCTACTCTGCATTATTTTATTTTCAGTTAGTCATTAGTGATAATTGAACTAGGGCTAAATACTATATTAGTTTAATTCTAGTGACATGGGTAACATAGCAGAGCTTATTATAGAATAACAGGCACGAGTCGGCCTAAGACGGTTAGCTGCGAGTTTGAATGTAGATTATACGGTATCTGTTGTCTGTGGCGTGATTGTTGACATTTTATTATCTGTTACTAAGTGCGACAGATTGCACCGCGGGGGTTTAGGTATAGATAATTGTTGACTGACTGCATAATTTATAATGTTAGCAAATGTTCATTTCCATACATATTTAATTTTGTTTTATGTACAACATATAATTTTTCTTAATATTATAAACGTTAATATTTTGACTGGATCAAAAGTTTTGATTGTATTTTGTGCAATTCTTTTTTTTTATGTGAGTGAAGGTTTCATGTAAATACCAATGTAGACTACACTTTATAAAGCTTGGATTATGCACCTGAATAGATAGATATTATGTGCAATTAACAAACTCATTTACTTAAAGTCAATTTCATATTATTATAATGCAATAATCTAGTAATCTTCCGACTTATTTATTTTTTGATTCTATTTAAATGCAGATAAATCAACCTCTATCGATTTTTTTTTACATTGTTTTGCTTAGTTTTATTTAAAAGTATATCTAGGTGAAGGTGTATAATCTATGGTAATGTTACATTTTTATTGTATGAGTGAAATGAGATATGTAGTCACTTCACTCAGTAAATTATTTAATTCTTATGTTTCTCATATTTAATTTTCACTTTTGCTGTCACATTTTACCTTTTATCTGTTTTATTTTTCAACTGTGATATGATGCTGTAGTTAAAGTCGATATATTGGTATGTGAAATAAATATATAGATGGCATTTATATCTTTTATTGAAATCTCTATTTTCCCACACTTAACTTTTATAAGTTAGCTTCTTAATACATAAAGATTGGTTCTGTAATAATAATTATTATCTTTCGCCTCGACAAATCGCTATTTCTATAAAAGTTCTTTGTGGGTGCCCTTTTTGTGTCTCGACAAATCACCATTTCTATAAAAACTTCTCAGACACTTATCACAAGAAAATGGTTTGATTGCTTTATGATATCTCGTCACGTGATAGTCCAGCATGGCTCGAGTGGGGAACTTGGCAGTGCAATCGTTCACTGTGCACTGATACCTTTCTGCACCCTTGTGCCGGATGTTGATGTGGGAGGACAAACTCCTCGTGTCGAAGTAACTGTTGGGGCAAAGCTCACACTTGAGGGGACGCAGACCTGCGTGCTTCCACATGTGCATTTCCAAGTTTGAAAAATGCTTGCAACATTCACTACAGTATCCAGATTTTGCTGAATGAATTCTTTTTATATGTTCCCGCAGATTCCCTTTTGCCAAGAAAGTTTGGCCACAATCGTCACACAGGAACTGTTTATTCGTTCTATCCGTGTGTTGTCTCATATGGATCGGTATGGAGTTGTAGTACTTAAACCGCATGTCACACACGGGGCACTTGTACTTTCTCTCATCAGTGTGGAACGTGAAATGCGATTTTAATTGCTGCTTTGTGCGGAACTTTCTGGAGCATTTTGAGCACGTATGTGATTTCTCACCAGTGTGGAGCAACTGATGCCGGCGCAGGGTAGTCAATGCGGCAAACTGTTTGGGACAGTCTGTGCAAGGGTAAGGTTTTTCCCCTGTATGTACTCGCTGGTGACTCCTACATTCAGGTTTAGAGTAGAAACTTCTCCCACAGTGTTCACACATGAAAGTCTTTTTCCTGTTGCTATTGTGGTTCCTCTCCATGTGCTGTCTCACCGTGTCCTTGTCTTTGTAACTTTTGTCACACAGAGCGCAAGCATAAGGCTTCTCATTGGTGTGGCACCTTATGTGTCTCACGAGCGTCGCTGGCTGAGTGGTCTTGTACTCACAAAACTTGCACTTGAGGGGAACACGCTTTTTTTTTCTTACATATTTCCGTTTTTTCGTCCCTGGATGTTCCTCTTCCACCTTGATATCATCTAGTGGAGAGTCACTGGGCTCCACAAAAATATTGTCAGGTGGGAAACTATCATCCTCATTATCACAGGCTGTCTCTACCTTTAAATCACATTTGGGGTCACACTCCTGTTTGACAGTGAACTGCAGAGACCTGAGCTTTTGGTCCGTTTCTTCACATTTTAGGACAAAGAGGTACGTAGACGCGAGTTTCTCCTCACAACACACACAAATGTTAGCAGGTAGGCCGTCGCCCTTAACGATTTCCACTTTAGCACAGTACATCACTTTTGCGCTCAACTGTATTCCAGCATCTGCAGAGTCAAAAAGAGAAGTAACACCAATGTTCTTCGTACACAAGCGGCATAAATTAAGATCCATTTTGATTTTGTCTAATGTCTCATAGTTTGAAAAATCCCTAAAATATTCACTAAAGTTAAAAACTAGAATATTATCTATTACCCTCAGTGCGACATGGCTCTCTTGGCACTTAAATGACATTGACAGAGAGGCGCTGTTGGAGAACAAAGGCTGCCAGGGTCTGTGTTGGCTTTTGTCGACACACGTGCGGCGTTTTTCGGACTGTTTTTCTTGTTAAAAAGTAGCCAGTTTTTGCGTTTTAACTAGTGTTTTTTGGTGGTGGGACTAACTCGGTGCGATGGGAATGGAGGTGGACCCACCTCCGGAGCCCCCGGACCCTGATGGGTCGCGGAACGGAGACGCGTGTGACGCTTCTCGACAGGCGGCTTCCTCTCGGAAGCGACCTGTCGATATCGATGAGCCTGCCGCAGAAGGCGGAAAAAGAACGGTGTTGAATCCTCCCCATGCAGCTGTGCATTCTGTATACACCCATCCCTCATTTTCTGAAGGCCCTAAAGGTTATAGTAGGGATGACAAAGGTCCCTTCATAGTCCACGTCTCGAAGGAGGTCTCGGACCCATCCGCAGCCACATCAATTAGAGCATTGCAGTTTGGCCAGTTTCTGCACCATAACAAGTTCAGTCACATCATTAAAGACGGCGTTAAAAGTGTTGGCCGCAATAGAGTCAGCGTAGAGTTCTCAACCGCGTTAGCAGCCAATGACTTCCTAGCAAGCCAGATCTTGACGTTGGCAAAGTATAAGGCCAACATCCCAACATTCAATATCACTCGGATGGGTCTAGTGCGGGGTGTTCCTATAGACTGGTCTATGGGGGACTTCGTCGAATCCCTTGAACTACCGATTGGCTGTGGCGAGGTTTTAAAAGCCCGCCGCCTGAACCGTAAAAATACCATTGAAGGTCGTGTTGAATGGGTGCCCACCCAGTCGGTGGTTGTAACCTTTAGAGGCCAGACGCTCCCCTCAAGAATTTTCTCCTTTTACACGTCCCTCCCTGTTGAGTCTTACAAATTCCCGACCATTCAGTGCCTAAATTGTTGCCGTTTTGGCCACATTAAATCACAGTGTAGGTCTAAGCCAAGGTGTTACAGGTGTGCCCAGCCCCATACAGGTGAGTCCTGCGATGTTTCGAAGGAAAAGGCTACCTGCTTGCATTGCTCAGGTAGCCATTTCGCGTCAGATAAGGACTGTCCAGAGTTTTCCCGCCAGGAAAGCATTAAGCTTGTCATGTCTCAAGACAACATTTCGTATATAGAGGCATCTGCGCGTTTCCCCCCAGTCCGTAGGTCATATGCTGAGATGACTAGGGAGTTGTTCTCAACTCCTACATTCTCTCCCCGTCCTCCCCATCCTACAAACTCATCTCGTCCCAATGTTACTCCTAAAAAATCATACCGGGAAACAATTATTCGTTCTCCTCGTCCCCGTGCCCCCTTACCGAAGGGCTACAATAAACAGGCACATGAATCAATTATTAACAACCCATCTTCCTCCCTACCCAATGGCTGTGCTCTTGGCAACAGCCAACCCGACTTTCCGCTATCCCAAGGAAAAATGTTAGAAGACCTTACCGCATTGCTCCTAAGCATCGTTGCTCCATGCAGCGAACTCCCATTACCGCCCAACGTTGCCCAAAACCTATCCCGTCTCTTTAATATTTTAAACAATGGCCCCAACAGTTCTACTTCAATGGAATTGTAAAAGCATCCGTTCCAAAAAACAAGACCTTATATCCTTAATTAACCTGCATAGTCCTGTCATAGTTGCCATCTCGGAGACATGGCTGAGGCCTGGAGCCCGATTTCGGGTCCCTGGTTTCTTCTGTTTGCGGGATGACAGGGATGACGGCTATGCAGGTAGTGCCTTATTCATTCGGCACAATCTCCCCTTTTCTTCAATTCCTATCCCCTCTCACAGTAATCAGATTAATGCTGTTGCTGTGAGAGCTGTAAATATTTCCTTCCTCTCTTTGTATATCCCTCACCCAACCCCCTCCCTGATTCCAGAAATTGAAAGTATCCTTTCCTCTCTCCCCAGTCCGACTGTGATTATGGGTGACTTTAACACCCACCACACTTTGTGGGGGTGTTATAACTGTGACGGGTTCGCTCCGTCGTTGGTTGACATTTTTGAGCATATGAACCTTTGTATCCTGAATGATGGCTCCCCGACTCGCAGAGTTTACCCCAATCAGAACCCAAAATCTGCAGTAGATCTATCTCTTTCTTCAACTTCTCTTGCATCTCAGCTATCCTGGCAAACTCTTCCTAGTACCTATGGTAGCGACCACTTCCCTATCATCCTAACTATGAATAATAGAACAAAATCCTTCCCCCAACCCTAACCCCTTGTTAAAATATAAATTGCACAAAGCAGATTGGTCCCGCTATGCTCAAACCGTGGATGACCTGATGGACTCTCTACCTGATCTTCCGTGTGATGGTGACCTCTTGATTTACTATGATCACTTCGTCAAATCTCTTATTTCTTCGGCCGACTCCAATATTCCCCGTAAAAATCCTTCTGTCTCAAATCATTTGCCTTCCCCTCCCTGGTGGGATGAGGAATGCAAAGATTTGTTCAAGCAGAGAGTGGCAGCAGAGAAAGAGTACTCAGCTCATATGACAGAAGAAAATTTTATTAAATATAAGCGTATTGATGCCAAAACAAAAAGAATGGTTTCAAAAAAGAAAAAGTTTGGCTGGACTAAGTTCTGCGAATCACTTAACCCTAGATCTCCCTCTTCGATTGTTTGGTTAAACATAAGAAGATTCCGCAGAACCCTTAACTACTCCGATCCAAGCTCCAACGATCCCTCTGAATGGCTTAGTACTTTTGCTGACAAGTTGCTCCTCCGTCTGTTCCCCATCAGGACGAATTCCCTGTTTTTACACCAGCACCCATTATGGGCGAAATGGATGCCCCCTTTTCCTTCTCAGAGCTTCAGATTGCTCTCGGTGGGCTAAAAGACTCAACCCCAGGGGAAGATGGTGTGCCCTACTCTTTTTTGGTAAATTTAAATGAAAACTCTAAACATCGCTATCTAAATTTAATTAACGGTTTTTTTTGAAAAAGGAATAATCCCAGATTCCTGGAAGTCCCAAATAGTGATCCCACTTCTTAAGCCTGGGAAAAAAGCTTCAGACCCTAATTCATACAGGCCTATTGCACTGTCGTCCACATTAGCGAAGGTTACGGAGGTCCTCCTTAAAAACCGATTGGAATGGATAATGGAAAGCAGAGGAATACTGGCCCCTTCGCAGTTTGGTTTCCGCAAGGGTCTCAGTACAGCAGACAGCCTCAGTATACTCACTACAGACATTCGAACTGCCTTTGGTAAGGGTGAATACCTTGTGGGTGTCTTTCTCGATGTAGCTTCTGCATATGATAATGTACTTCTTCCGTTGCTCAGGCAAAAGCTGCACCAGCTGAGTGTACCGCCGAGGATATCACATTTCATATGTAACCTGCTTGCTGGCAGGTCAGTTGTGGTAAAACACCAGTCATCCACTCTCCCCCCCAGACTAGTCTGGAAAGGTCTTCCCCAAGGCTCTGTTCTCAGTCCTCTGCTATACAGCATATATACCCAAGATCTAGAAATGTCTGTAAATAATTTTTGTAACATCTTGCAGTATGCTGACGATATCGTCCTCTATCATAGCTCAGGCTCTGTAGAGGAAATATCCCAATGTCTTAACTCTGCTTTGTATTATCTAGGGCAGTGGCTCTCTGACCACGGCCTATCTTTGTCAGTGGCTAAATGCCAAGCAGTCGTGTTTACGAGGAAGCGATCTATCCCTAACTTTAACTTTTATTATGAGGGTCAACTCATCAACTTTGTAGATAAGGCAAAGTTCCTTGGAGTTATTCTCGATTACAGACTGAACGGATTGGCTCATACCGAATATATAATTAATAAATGTGAAAAGGGCATCAATGTTCTACGTGCGGTGGCGGGAGTTTGGTGGGGTGCTCATCCCTACTCCCTCAAACTCTTATATAATGCTTTGGTTCGTAGCCACATTGATTACTGCTCATTTGTATTAGACCCCTTAAATAAAACTGTGTCTGAGAAGTTGAATAAAATTCAGTACCGTTGCTTCAGAATCATTCTGGGTGCAATGAAGTCTTCCCCTACTAATGCTCTACAGGTTGAATGTGTTGATCCTCCTTTACATCTCCGACGGCAATACCTATGTGACCGCTTTGTCAGCAAAATGTTACAGCTTTCCTCTCACCCATTGTGGACCAAATTGGACCAGTTATCACAAGTCCTTAGCACACGCAATCCTTCCTCCTACCTATTGGATAGTCTCCGTAAGTTTACCAATCTCCCTCATCCCTTGTTATCTTTATCAAAAAATCCTCTATTCTCCACATCATATGAAGCCCTGGTATTCAATTTCTCTGTGGTTACTGATCTTGGTTTGGTCAAAGGTGCTCCTGATACTAACTCAAAATTTCAAAGCTTAGTTCATCAAAATTGGTCAAATCATCTTCTTATCTACACCGATGCTTCAAAAATGTCCACAGAAAGTTGTGTCGGTGCAGCCTGCTGGGTGCCCAGGTTTAAAATAATTCTACAATTCCAATGCCCTCCTGAGTCTTCGGTGTTTACAGGAGAGGCCATTGCCTTATTAGAAGCAATCCTGTTTACCCGCTCCCATAACATGACACAAACTGTTATTTTTACTGACTCTCTTAGTTGCTTGTTATCCATTAAGGAAAACCCATTCAGGAGTAAATCAAGATTTCCCATTATTCTACAGATTAGGGAAGCTCTGTTCTCCTGTCATCAAAATGGAATAGCTTTAACACTTGTCTGGATTCCAGGTCACTCTGGCATTGCAGGCAACGAAACGGCTGACTCTTGCGCTAAATCTGCTGTACAAACGGGTTCCCATGAACATTTTAAAACCATTTCCCAAGATCTGAGTGCATTATCTAAAACATATCTGGACAAGTCCTGGAACACATACTGGAATGAATCAAAATCGGTTAAAGGTAAATTCTATGCCTCAGTTCAACCGGATATTCCAAGGCGCCCATGGTTCTTCTCCCATAGATACGCAAACAGGTGGGTTACCTCCACAATATGTCGCTTACGCCTTGGTCATTCCTGCACACCTGTCCATCTGCACAAGATCAGAGTTAGAGATCACTCCCTGTGTGAATGTGGCTTAGACGAAGGTACTATTTCCCATATATTCTTTTCTTGTCCTAAACTTCTTCACCCCCTCTATGATGTCCTTCCTCCAAAATTTCCCCGTCCAGTAAATGTTGAGTGTTTGTTAATGTCTGTTTTTAGTCCTTACTGTAAATTCTTATGTAAATATGTCAAATATAATAATATTAAGCTGTAAATATTTATGTAATATAGTGTGTATTTTGTGTACCTAATAATTGTGTTGTTCCAGGCCTGAAACTAACCCTATACAATAATATATTATTCTTTGAAAAAACCTGCTACTTATAAATTATCCAAATTAATAGATAGTCTTCTTCCCAGCTATCACCAATCATTCGTATCGTGTCTCTTCAATTCCACACGACATTGGCGAAGTAAATTGCGCCCGCTTGGTGCAGCCGCGCGCCATTAAAAAAAAAAAAAAAAAAAAAAGGCTGCCAGCAAATAAAATCTCAATTTTAGGCAATTGTAATATTTTCTATCAGTAGGTACCCTTATTATAAATGCGAAAGTGTGTTTGTTTGTTGGTTTATTGATTTGTCCTTCAATTACGTCGTCACGGTGCAACGGATTGACGTGATTTTTTGCATGGGTATAGATAAAGACCTGGAGAGTGATTGAGGCTTTTTATCCTGGAAAATCAAAGAGTTCCCACGAGATTTTGAAAAACCTTATTCCACGCGGACGAAGTCGCGGGCATCAGCTAGTAAAAAATATTTTAGGGAATATGTTGAAAATGTCAAGTAAGTTTTATCTATCACTGTGTGACATTGGCGAAGTGCATTGTGCACGTAGATAGAGTAATAAAAGTAGATACAGGAACGTTTGCTTTCTCATTCAACACTAAAAAGAGAGCACAGATAAAGTTACTAATGTTATAAACGGAGACGCAACTAACCTATTTTTGTCCCTTCTTTCTTTCTTCGCTCTGGGCTGGTTTCCGCACTTAAACGTTTCCGTCTGTTGTGCGTATTTTTGTCCCTTATCGTGTAACTGGTTTTTTCAAGAATACACACAAGGAATGCAACTTTAGTTGCAAAACAAACATTGAGAATTCGTGGGGTAAATGTATTTCTCATTAGTTAGGTATTTACTTGTTTTCACATAAAAAAACGTTTAATACAAATATTGTTGATCGGTTAATACAAATATTGACTACTATGTTACGCAGGCGAAGCCAGCGGCTGATACATAGTGAGCCAGCGCAACATGCATTCCCATTCCCACGTACGAATACGACCCGTATAGCTGACGCGGCGTAATATCAGAACCCGCGCGATGTGGGAATCGTAATATTAAGTTAGAATATTCTCATCCGTAGAGATAAGCACTAGTTTTTAGTCTTTTCATTTAAATGTAACTTTGAATATAATTATTATAAGGATATTATCGCCGACTAGTTTTCTTCCATCCACCTCCTGCGAGCCTAAACATTACTGGCGCAGTGACGGGGTAGGATAAGCTGTACCTGTAGCTGTATCGGACAACTGTGACGGAGAACAACTTATCCTAAGAACCTACCATTCGGAGGCCGCAGTGTAGTGGAGAATCTAAACTTCGATTCGTGGAAAGAAATAGATCGGCGATGCGGTAAGTACTTGAATCGTTCAAGTTCCTTTTACCTATCCTTTTCCGACTAACAAGAAAAAGAGGTATTGTGTTTAATTTTTTTTTAATTGATTTTTTTTAAATCGTACGTTTATTGAATCCTCATTTATATATCGTCCTTATTCCTAAAATTTTATAATCTAGGTTTATACAAAATCTATAGACCTATTTAATATAATTTTACGTGAACTTTAGGGAAGTAATTTTTTTATTGAGTGTTTTTTTTATAAAAGTTTTTTGAATGTATTTTTGTGTGTGTTAGTTTAATTTTTATTCGTCAAGATTTTTTATCCAAGGTCAGGACGTAGTTTCGTAGGTTCGGCTAATAGGTCAAGAGCCGTAGACGAATCTAGGAACTTAGAAGACATGGCATCAAACGATTTAGATACTATCTATAAATCTATTAGATTTTTACCCGAATTTGACGGAAATCCTCATGTGTTAACACGGTTTATAAATTTGTGTGACCAATTGGTGATTGCCCATTTTGACGTTAGTCCGGGACATGAGTTACAAAATTCGGCATTAATTAGTGGAATATTAAATAGAGTGACAGGTTCCGCGGCTAGGTTAATTAATGCAAACGGTATCCCAGATAGTTGGAATGGCATACGAAATGCCCTTATTAATAATTTCGCAGACCATCGCGATGAGACCGCTTTATACAATGATTTGTCTCTACAGACACAAGGCTCTAGCACCCCACAAGAATTTTACGAAAAGTGCCAAAACCTGTTTAGCACAATTATGACCTACATTTCCCTACATGAATCCGTACCTACCACAATAGAGGCTAAACGGCAACTTTACCAAAAGTTAACCTTGCAGTGTTATTTACGTGGTCTAAAAGACCCGCTAGGCTCAAGGATACGGTGCATGCGGCCAGTGTCAATGGAAAAAGCCCTCGAATTTGTACAAGAGGAACTTAACACCCTATATATACAACAACGAAATGAAGGCGGGTTTTCTCAGAAAAATTTTGGACATAAATTTTCCGTATCAAATTACACAGGTCCTTCAAGGTCACAAGGTTTCGCTATGCCTGGGCCATCTTGGCAGCAGCCCATACATTTTAGACCACCTCAGAGTCAGCAACCTATGCATTTTAGACCTGGTTGGAAACCTAACCCTCAAATGCATATGCGTGGTCCTAGTCGTACCCAATTAATGTTTCGCGCTCCTCCACCGAATTATAACCCGAAGAGCAACGTTTTCAAATTTCCAAATCGACACCAATCGCCTAACAATTCTAATTTCCCACGTCCCATGAGCGGTGTGAGTCATTTCACCCCTAGACATTTACCACCATCGGGACATGATTGGCGTAAATTTGGTAATCCACCACCAACTAACTATATGAAATCACGCGACGTCAATTTTAATGAACTTAACTATGACTATGATTATGATTATGACTATGACTATGACTACGATTATGACTATGACAATTACGAACAATTCACGAATGAATGCTATAATAACTATGAGGAAAGCTCCTCGAACGTTGAACCAAGTCCAATAACAGAAGAAGTTGATCAGAAACAGGAAGTCAGTTTTAAGAAAGAAAATTTTCAGATAGTCAGCGAATCCGAAAAACCAGGATAGATGTCAATTTTTATGTCCAGCGGCAACTTGGTTATGTACAGATTAGTAGTCCACCACTCAGATTTCTTATCGATACCGGGGCGAATCAATCTTTTATCAGTCCTAAAGCAGTACAAATGTATTTTAGTAATATGCCACTTAACTATGAACCCTTTGAAGTAACCAACGTGCACGCAACAACTAAAAATGACTATTCCATTACATTACCTTGGTTTTCCGAATTTAACGAAGATGGTGACATTACTTTTTACGTATATAATTTTCACGAATACTTTGACGGTCTTTTAGGCCTAGATTTACTTGAAAAATTGGAGTCCACTATTAATCTTAAAGACAGAAAATTAGTAACGCGTAACGCTGAGATTCCAATAAAAATGTATGATTCGCGTAACGTTAATTTGTTCGAAGAAATTATTCCTGCTCATTCTTCAAAGCTATTTGCATTGCCTATTAATTCGCAGGACGGTGATGTCTTGATTCCATCTCAAACTATATGCAACTGTTTTATTTCCGATTGTATAACACGCGTTAAAAATAAGAATAGATAAGAAGATATAGTTTTTCCATAGACAAACCCATATCAGCAGAACTTTATAATTTTGAATGTGAGCAAACCAATGTTTCTTCGAATCGTGCTAAAGAAGTTTTTTCTCGTCTTCGCACTGGACATTTAAATCCAGAAGAAGCAGCTAATTTGAAAGCACTGTGTGCAAAGTATGCCGACGTGTTCTATCTTGAAGGTGAACCTTTAACGTTCAATAATAAGATTAAACATAAAATTAAGACCAGCGATGAAATTCCTGTACATACAAAAAGTTACAGATATCCTTATGTCCACCGACAAGAAATCAGAGATCAGATCAGTAAAATGCTTGAACAAAATATTATAAGACCTTCTGACTCCGCCTGGAGCTCTCCTATTTGGGTGGTTCCCAAAAAGGCAGATGCTTCTGGTCGTCGTAAATGGCGTCTTGTCGTGGACTTCAGAAAAGTAAACGAGAAAACGATTGATGATAAGTACCCTATTCCCAACATCACCGATGTTCTAGACAAATTAGGGAAATGTCATTACTTCACTACCCTAGATTTAGCTAGTGGCTTTTACCAGGTTGAAATGGACCCTGCTGATATTCACAAGACTGCATTTAATGTAGAGAATGGGCACTATGAGTTTTTAAGGATGCCCATGGGGTTGAAAAATGCTCTATCGACTTTTCAGCGAGTCATGGATAATGTTCTCAAAGATCTACAGAACAAAGTTTGTCTAGTATATCTTGATGACATAATTTGCTTTAGCACAAGTCTTCAAGAGCACATAGTTAATTTGGAAAAGATATTTCAGAGATTGCGTGAGTCAAACTTCAAGATACAGATGGATAAGTCTGAATTCTTGAAGTTAGAAACCGAATTTTTAGGTCACATAATTTCTAAAGATGGTGTAAAACCAAACCCCAATAAAATAGCAGCCATAAGTAAATATCCATTACCAAAGACTACGACACAGATCAAACGTTTTCTCGGATTGCTAGGATATTACAGAAAATTCATCCCTGATTTTGCACGTCTAACAAAGCCCCTTACTCAATGCCTGAAGAAAAATTCTAAAATAATACTCGATGACGAATACATAAGGTGTTTCGAGCACTGTAAGCAACTGCTTACCAATGATCCCATTTTACAGTATCCGGATTTTACTAAAGAATTTTTGCTAACAACTGATGCTTCTAATGTCGCAGTAGGTGCCGTTTTATCACAGGGCCCAGTAGGGTCTGATAAACCGATCGCATATGCATCTAGAACTCTTAATTCTAGCGAATTGAACTATAGTACGATAGAAAAAGAACTCTTAGCAATCGTCTGGGCCACCAAGTATTTCAGGCCTTACCTTTTTGGACGTAAATTTAAAATTATTACAGATCATAAGCCCCTGCAGTGGGTAATGAGTCTTAAGGAACCTAATTCGAGACTTACAAGATGGCGTTTAAAACTCAGCGAGTTCGATTTTACGGTGTTGTATAAGCAAGGAAAGTCTAATACCAACGCGGACGCGTTATCGCGCATTGAGGTTCATATGGAAGAGCTAAGTTCGGTTGCTGTGAATCTATCGGACGGAGCTCCCTCTTTAGATGACTCTGGAACTCTCTCAGCTCCGGAGGCTGAAGATGGTTCTAGAACAGCAACTGTCCATACTGATGACGAAAGCCCCATCTTGGAAATCCCGATTACAGAACATCCGTTGAATAAATTTACTAAGCAAATCGTTTTTAACGTTGTAGGTGATATTAAAACCAAACCAGTCACTACAAACCCCTTTGAAAACCATAAGCGTACGACTGTTCAATTATCTGAATCAAATTTAGAAATAGATGTCATCAATGCTATTAAAGAATTTGTTCAACCTAAAATTAAAACTGGTTTATTAATCAATCCACCATTGGCTATGTATAAGATAATTCCAATAATACAGAAAACCTTTAAAAATTCGTCAATGATACTCAATTTAGCTAAAACAGAAGTAGAAAATGTTCGAGAATATTTAAGGCAGCAACAAATTATAGATAAGTACCATGATGGCAAGACAAACCACCGTGGTATCAATGAATGCTTTCTTGCTTTATCTCGAAAATTTTACTGGCCAAAAATGCGAGAGCATATTTCAAAATTTATCAACGACTGTGAAATATGCGGACAGGCTAAGTATGACCGTAATCCAATCCGACAGCAATTTCAAGTAGTTCCACCACCCAGTAAACCTTTTGAGCTTGTGCACTTAGACCTTTTAAGTGTAGAAAGCTGTAAGTTTCTGACAATAGTCGACTCTTTCTCCAAATATGCTCAAGCATATTTCTTAGGAGACAGCACGGCAGTCAGTGTAGTTCAAGCATTACTTAAATTTAGTACGCATCATGGAAATCCTTTAACTGTAGTTACTGACAACGGTCCGGAATTTAGCAATCAACTTATATCTGAGTTCTTCAAACTTCATAAAATCCAGCATCATAAGGTCGCACCACATACTCCTAACGAAAATGGTATCGTTGAAAGATTTCACTTAACACTCTTAGAACACCTTCGTATCTTTAGAATCAGTCAAAAGGATGAATCAGTAAGGAACCTGATACCTTATGCTCTTCTAGCTTACAATAGCAGTATTCATAGTTTCACAAAATGCAGACCAATCGAAATAGTAACTGGACATTTTGACCCACGCGACCCACTCGACATAGACCTCACGACACATGTCTTACAGCAGTACATACAGGATCATAAAAATAGAATGAAAATTACATATAACCTTATCCACGAATCCTGTAGTAGTCTACGCAGAGATTTAACTAATAGTCGTAATAGAACTAGAGAGCCCGAAGCAAATTATTCCCCAGAGCAACAAGTTTTTGTTAGAAACCCTGTTGCCTCTCGTCAAAAGGCAGCTCCCCGCTATACTCAGGATGTAGTTGTGGCAAATCTCCCAATCCACATTTACACTAGAAAAAAACGAGGCCCAATCGCGAAGTCAAGACTAAAGAGAGTTCCTAACACAGCCCAATTGTTGCAGGATCCTCCTTATAATCAATCTACTTCTGCAGCCAGTGGTAATGCAGGAGATCCAACTTGAAAATCTCAGCGATGGACCCGGCCTGCTACCTTTTAAATTAGGAAGTACCTTTATTATTTCCCATTACCATTCATTTGTACAATGTATTAATCTTTCGGAATTGCAAGAGAAAATCAGCTCCATAAATGTCCAACTAGATAGCGTCACTCCTGATTTAAATAATAAAACAAAGAACTTATTTGAACCTCATTTAAACTATTTAAAGAAAAAACTCCTGAGTGTGCTTGAGCAGCTTCAGAGTTTCGAAACAACTCGAGTAAAAAGAGGACTCATAGATGGTCTCGGACCTGTCGTTAAAAGTATTACTGGTAACCTCGATTATACTGATGCCTTACATTATGATAGCATTATAAAATCATTGGAAGAAAATGACAATAAATTAGTGGCCGAATATAATAGTCATGTTAGTATATCCAAAGGCTGGATGACGCAGTATGCAAAGGTCGTAGATAGTATTGTAGAAAATCAAAATCGATTAACAGCCTTAGTAAGTCGAATAAGTCAGAGCAATTCAGAAAGAGATTCTGATTTAATAAAATATGCACATTTAGCACAAGTTCTTCTCATTCTTAGTGACAATGTAGATTCAATTTCTCAAGAAGTTGTGAAATTACAAAATGTATTAGGTTTTATCAAGGTTTCGGTTGCACATCATTCAGTTATAAGCTTAAGTACAATTAAATATTTAGTTAGTAGGTTAACCAGTCTTTATGGTATTGGTAAAATTATATCTTTAGATGATAGAGAGTATTATGATATTATAGGATTAGGTTCGTATTATGTAAGAAACGAAATATTCATAGTTTATAAATTTCCTATAATTTTAACCCAAGTATATGATATGTATAAATTATCCATTGTACCCAACAAGAATCATGAGATCCTAATTCCTTATCATCCATTCCTGGCAATAAGCTTGAACGAGTACAGGTACATAGAGGCTGAATGCCCGAAGACCAGCAAGGGTTATCTATGTGCCGATATTAGAAGCTTACAGCGTGACACTTCAAATCAACCAGATTGTATCCAACAACTTATAACCGCCCAAAATAGAAGTAGGTTTTGCCATCCAGTGAAAGTAACTTTGGAAAAACCAGCGTTCGAGCAACTTGACGAACGTCACTATACAATGAGTTTTCCGCTGCCCACGAAAGTTCACCTATCGTGTGGCCACGACCTGTACCGGACACTTCGAGGCAGCTACTTGGCAGTAATTCCACAAAATTGCTTTTTGAAAACGCCAGAGTTTATGATTCTCAATAGAAACGATCGCATAAAAGGCCAAGCAATTCAAGTTATGGATTTACCTAAAGAAGAACCCTCTGACTCAAGACCATCTCCGCATTATGAATTGAAGTCCACAAAACTGGATCACCTACATCATGCAAGTGCAAAGGTTTCATCTCAAACACCTATCACTTTATCTCCGAGTTCGGACCACGGAAGTATTTACCACACAACCATACCCATATACACCATATTGGTTGGAACCTGCGGACTGAGTATAATCATCATAGTTTATCGTAAAATACAGCGCACGAAGACATTGCAGATAAGAAGCACAGCCGAAATTCAGAGTTCTTCATCCGATGACCTCCCGGCGCAATTCACAGCCAAGGTGTTCCATAAGCGCCGATCTGATGGGGGAGGTGTTACGCAGGCGAAGCCAGCGGCTGATACATAGTGAGCCAGCGCAACATGCATTCCCATTCCCACGTACGAATACGACCCGTATAGCTGACGCGGCGTAATATCAGAACCCGCGCGATGTGGGAATCGTAATATTAAGTTAGAATATTCTCATCCGTAGAGATAAGCACTAGTTTTTAGTCTTTTCATTTAAATGTAACTTTGAATATAATTATTATAAGGATATTATCGCCGACTAGTTTTCTTCCATCCACCTCCTGCGAGCCTAAACATTACTACTAAACAGTGGCAATAATTGTCGTGTTACTCATCGTTATGTCGTGCTATCGCTATCTCATACGCGGTTACACTGTACTTCAATCTACCTTTATTACTCTATCTACGATTGTGCACTTCGCTAATGTCAAGCAGCTTGAAGGAGGCACATAGCAGATTGGCCGGTAAAATAGAACTAACTACCTACCCGTATTACCCTATGTATTACCATGTATTACCTACAAATCACGTCTTGCATTTTTTTTCTGGTCGGTGTCTTGCATTGCCAGACACTTGTCCTGGGAACCTCCCCCTGGGCCTGGGGGGGGCCCCTGACACCTTTAAACGTTAATATATTTTTTTAATTAATTTTTTGGGTTCCGTACCTCAAAAGCTGTGGTAGCCTAGTAGGTAGGACGTCCGCCTTCCAATCGGAGGTCGGGGGTTCGATCCCGGGCACGCACCTCTAACTTTTCGGAGTTATGTGCGTTTTTAAGTAATTGAAATATCACCTGCTTTAACGATGAAGGAAAACATCGTGAGGAAACCTGCATGCCTGAGAGATAAAATTTAATATTTTACAGAAAAAATAAAACTAATACTAAAGTATTAGCTATAATCTATATAAAAGGAAAAGGTGACTGACTGACTGATCTATCAACGCACAGCTCAAACTACTGGACGGATCGGGCTGAAATTTGGCATGCAGATAGCAATTATGACGTAGGCATCCGCTAAGAAAGGATTTTTGAAAATTCAACTCCTAAGGGGGTGAAATAGAGTTTTGAAATTTTGTAGTCCACGCGGACGAAGTCGCGAGCATAAGCTAGTTTTTTATAAACCTCTACAAACAAAGCTTTTTTGCGGTTCGTTAACAAAAGTGATTCACCGTTTTACTTCTGTAGTACGGAACCCTTGGTGTGCGAGTCCCACTCGCACTAGGCCGGTTTTTTAACTACACTCAGTAAGTAGGTAGGTAGGTAAATATATAATTAAATAAATAATAAACCATTTATTTAATTCTTACATGACTTACATTCACGCTTACATTATTAATTCTTATATAATTTTCACTTTGCTGTCACAGTTTACCTTATTGCTAACAAATGTGTTCTGTGTTGCTAACAGTCAGTAAAATCTAGTCAATATGTATTGTATTGTATTAGAGCTAGCGCGCACCACGGTGCGGTGCGTTTTTAAATCCGTAAATTTTTAATTTTGATCTATCAAAATGTCCGGAATGAATACCGCAGTGCGCGCGCTTCTATGTAGTTCTCAGATTTTGAGGGGAAAAAACGTACGGAAATTTACCGTGGTGCGCGCTAGCTCTTAGTATTTGAAATAAAATATACAGATGACATTTTATATTATTATATTTTTATAACTGAAATCTGCTGTTCTCTAGCTGTGAAGCTGAAGCCATAACAAATTATCAGTACCATTATTATAAATGCGAAAGTGTTTGTTGGTTTGTCCTTCAATCGCACCGCAACGTTGCAACGGATTGACGTGATTTATTGCATGGGTATAGATAAAGACCTGGAGAGTGACATAGGCTACTTTTTATCCCGGAAAATCAAAGAGTTCCCACAGGTTTTTAAAAAACCTAATTCCATGCGGACAAATTGTGGGCATCAGCTAGTTATTAACATTAGTGTGGATGTTTTGTTGGCATTAGACACTGTAAATTCTAAAGGTTATTTGTGGGTGCCTCTTTTATGTCTCACCATATCACTTTTTCTATAAAAACATCTGGGACACTTGTCACAACAAAATGGTTTAACTGATTTATGATATCTCATCACGTGATAGTCCAGCATGGCTCGAGCGGGGAACTTAGCCGGGCAATCGTCCGTCGTGCACTGGAACTTGTCTACACACTTGTGGCGGTAGCTAACGTGTCTGGATAGACCCCTCGAGTCGAAGAAACTGCTGGGGCATAGCTCACACTTGAGGGGGCGCACACCCACATGCCTCCACATGTGCATTTCCAAGTTTGGAAAATGCTTGGAACACTCGCTGCAGTATCCAGATTTTGCTGAATGCAGTCTCTTTATGTGCGACTGGAGACCCCCTTTCACCATGAAGCTCTGGCCGCAATCGTCACACATGAACTTTTTAATCATTCCATCCAGGTGTAGTCGCATATGCTTTCGCATGCTGTTGCTGTACTTGAAGGGCAACTCACAAATGGGACACTTGTGCTTCTTCTCATTGGAGTGGACCAAATAATGCTTCCTTAGTTGCTGGGTAGTGGGGAACTTTTTGGAACACTTTGAGCACATATGTGATCTTTCACCGGTGTGAGTCAGGACGTGCCTGCGCAAGGAGCCCACCTGGGTGAACCGTGCGGGGCAGCTGGTGCAGGCGTAAGGTGTCTCCCCAGTGTGTACTCGCATGTGAATCTTACAGTCGGATTTGGAGTAGAAACCTTTCCCGCAGTGTTCACAGATGAAAGCCTTTTGCCTGTCATCGTTGTGGTTTCTCTCGATGTGCCGTTTCAAACCACCACCATCTTTGTACCTTTTGTCACACGTGGGGCAAGTGAAAGGCTTTTCGTTGGTGTGTGACCTCATGTGGATCGCTAGTGTCGATGGATTAGCGCACTTGCGTCCACAAACCTTGCACTTGATGGGGTCACCCTTTGTTGACTCTCTTTTAACAGTACTTCTTCTTACATACTTCCGTTTTGTCCTCACCGGATGTTTATCTTCCACCTTGACGTTATCGAGTGGAGAGTCGCTGGGATCCTCAAAAATATTGTCTGGTGGGAAACTATCATCCTCATTATCACAGGCTGTCTCCACCTTTACATCGCATTTGGTTTCCCACTCCTGTTTGACAGTGAACTGCAGAGACCTGAGCTTTTGGTCCGTTTCTTCACATTTCCGGACGAAGCGGTACGTAGATGCGAGGTTTTCCTCACAGCAAACACAAATGTTAGCAGGTAGACCGTCGCCCTGGACGATTTCTACCTTAGCACAGTGATTCACTTTCGCGCTCAATTGTGTTTCACCGTCTAAAGAGTCAAATAGATAAATAACACCAATGTTTACGTTACATAAACGGCATATATTTTGATCCATTTTAAAGTTTTTATAAATTAAATTAAGTCTTTTGAGTACCTACATCACTATAAAATCTATAAACAGGGACTGATTAAATGGAATTTTAATTAATTATTGTCTCAACTCCCATGAGCCAGAGCCATGAATTTCATAGTTTTATTGGCATTTTATAGTATTTTAAAATACGAAATTCACACGAAAACCACCGACCAGAAATAAAAGACGAAAACTAATCGAACCTGAAAAAACAACAAAACAAAGCCCAAATATATTATAATCTATGACAAAGCCTATGAAAATGTAGGTAGTGATTACTGGTGATTACATACTCATTACTCTTTGACCGTGCCACAGCAGACTAGCCAGGCCATAGCCAGGCTTGTGCAAGGCTTGTGCTTCCTTACAGTGCGACAAGGCTATCTTGGCGCGTGGCGAAAATCAGAACTAACTCCCTTTCAATGTCATTCAAGTGCCTAGAGAGCCTTGTCGCACTGTAGATTAATGAAACTAGGTTATACAGTGCGACAAGGCTCTCTTGGCACTTAAATCTGAAAATCTTTCAATATAACTGTGATATCCAGGGCCGTAAAATAAATTAAAAAAAAAATGTAACTGTCAGACTGTCAGTGTCAAGTGTCAAGCTCTAAATCACTACCGAAATACCGTAGATAGAGTAATAAAGGTAGATTGAAGTACTGTGTAACCGCGTATGAGATAGCGATAGCACGACGTAACGATGAGTAACGTAACTCGACAATAATTATTACCATTGTTTAGTAGTCAATATTTGTATTAATCGATCAACAATATTTGTATTGAACGTTTTTATGTGAAAACAAGTAAATAACTAATGAGAAATACAATTACGCCACGAATTCTCAAAGTTTGTTTCGCAACTAAAGTTGCATGCCCTGTATGTAAGTTTTTTTTTTTTTTTAAAGAATATTAGCCATGTTAAATGACTAATATTCCCGGGTTCCTCTCCAATTAAGCGTCAGGATTGTGCCAGGAGTAGGTACGACAATAGTGCAACGGGCGGGGTTTGAACCGTCGACCTTTCGGTTTTCAGTCCACTCCTATACCGGTTGAGCTATTGAGGCTCAAAAGTTGTATGTATTCTTGAAAAAAACCGGTTACACGATAAGGGACAAAAAATAGGTTAGATGCGTCTCTGTTTATCACATTAGTAACTTTATCTGTGCTCTCTTTTTAGTGTGAATGAGAAAGCAAACGTTCCTGTATCTACCTTTATTACTCTATCTACGCGAAATACCAATTTGGCAAAAAAAAAACAAAAACAAGAGTGAAATTGAAATGGCTATGAAAGTTTTATTCGTTTATTTTTTAAAATATTGGCTTGATTTCTGCTAATTATTTCTTATTTGTTGCGATAATGAACTAATTACATAATGGAGGTTTTAATATGTAGAATTTGTCTGGACAAAACGGGCACAATATCCGTTTTTGAAAGTGAACCTGATAACGTTCAATACGGTGCGAAGTTGAAGAAACTGGTCAATATTATGGTTTCCGAAGACGATGGATTGCCGAGCATGATGTGCGAAGGTTGCACCGCCGAGTTGTCACTCTCGTATCAGTTCGTGCTGAAATGTGAAGCTTCGGACCGCGCGCTTCGCTGCCTGAGTACTCCTATCGAACTTTATTCCGACTTGCAAGCCGAAAGGCATCGAACGGAAATAAAAGCGGAAGAAATTAAAAATGAAATAGACGAAGGTGCTCATGTGTTTGACAACAGTTTTCTGTTTGATAACACTTCTAAGACAAGTTTTGATAATGATAGGACGTTTGCTACTAAGAAAGGTAACGAGGAACAAAACAATGGTTCTAGTAATATTGATATTGCAATTGAGTTTGGGTTCGAGGACAAAAATGAGAAGAGTGACGGAAATGTCCGAGGTAAATTGAATCATAAGAAAGTCAGGCGTGGCAAGGTAGGGCCTGTACAGTGTGTTATTTGCGGTCACATGGCTTCTAGTGCTTCTGCGATGGAGATTCACATGCGCACTCACACGGGAGAAAAACCCTTCGTGTGTGACACCTGCAACACTAAGTTCCCCACCAAAGGGTCCTTAAAACGACACAATGAAACATTCCATTCAACCCGAGAAAGGAAATTCACTTGTGAAACATGTGGCAGTAGTTTTTACAGAAAAAATGATATCATAACACACTTGAGAGTACATACTGATGAGCGGCCGTACGTCTGTCCGTACTGCTCGAAGAGGTTTCGTCAAATAGCTTCAAGGAATCGCCACCAAAGAGTTCACACCGGAGAGAAGCCTTTCGCATGCCCAATATGTGGTAAAAAGTTTGGTCATAAAGGTTTGGTCAAAAAACATCAGAGCGTTCATAGTGAAGAAAGAAAATATGTATGTCACCTGTGCAGCAAGTCTATGAAGACAAGAACGGCTCTGAACGTGCATATAGGGCTTCATACCAACAAGAAACAGAACATGTGCAACTTCTGCGGCATGGGGTTCTCCATGAAAGGCAACCTGCAGACTCACATCCGTCGCATGCACTCAGAAAAGTCTGGGCAGTGTTCCGTATGCCTCCAAACATTCTCTGATTTAAAAGTGCACATGCGCAAACATACAGGGGAGAAGCCCTATGTTTGTGGGACATGTAATGCTGCATTCGCTGTCAAGAGGAGTCTGGCGCACCACATATTGTTCAAGCACGAGAATGCTGGGAAATTCAAATGTTCCATAGGAGACTGCCCCAAGTCCTTCCCCACGGCCACTATGCTAGAGTTCCATCTCCTCAAGCAGCACACGAATCACACTCCGTACGTATGCCAGCACTGCCCTCGGAGTTTCTTCCGTGGCAGTGACCTTTCGCGACACCTGAAGGGAACTCATATGGATCTAAACTTAAAGTCTACACTTAAAACTCTGATGCCTAAGCAAACAACTTATACTTAAAAAAGACTGAGTAGCAATGTATAAACCTAGTCATTCATAATAATATTACATTTATGTGATTTCTTTTGAATACAATAATTTATGATTCTCGATATTTAATAATAATTATTATTAATAATAATTAAAATAATATTCCCTTAAGTTGCCCCTAATGTCATAATTTGATTATAATAATTAAAATTAGTTGTAATAGATAGCACAATATACATGTGCATTGTACATAATACAATATTGAATATATTTAAATATACCTGTAATTATTATTATAAGTATAGATTTTAATGATTACTAAGTGGGTAGGTACCTACTAATGATAGGTAATAAAATAGATTTTTTGTGTTCTTAATTTCTTTTTATTGATTCGTTAAAATGATTCAAAATTAACTAGTTACCAAGTAGGTACTCTTATTCACAATCAATCCTATGGTTATGAACTTGGTGGAAATTGAAAATCTCTGACAGGTACATATTAGACAGATAGCTTCCTCATTTATTTCGTAAATAATTCGTTATGCATGGCTAGATTGGTTAGTGATAGTCTGGTAAGTAACTGGTTCCCCAAACAGCCCTCTTTCCTGTCGAGTCGCCACTCGCCAGCCGAGGCCCGGGGATCAGCCCTTCCAAGTTCAGTGGCGCGTAAATCCGTGCTCAAATTTCAGACTAGTATCGGTAAAGCAGTTTTAAACTTTTGAGTTTGCGTCGGTAATGCAGCACCAGGTGTAAATTGTGTAAGGCCGGCCGCATACCAAAGTCCATTAGAAAAATTTCTGAGGCATGCTAGAAGACTAATTCACACATTATTAGAAATGCTCTGTCAAATATGAGCTTAGTTGGCGATTAACTTTCAACTCTAATTCTGAAGCAAATAGGTATCTGATGGTTCTAGAAATAGAAAGATTTTATACAAATAAAATTTTACAAATGATTTTGAATCGTCATGTGGATCTACCACTAGTTCCAGATACCCCTGCTACCGAGAAGAACCGGCATGGCATAATATTCAAATACTATGCCATGTAATACGTGAAGTGTTAATTGAAGTCCCGCGCATTGATGGAGATAGCTGCGAGTCAAATTCACGCTCTTTTATCATTAGCATAAGCTTCGATTTGGAATGTGGGCAGGTAATATGCTATTTTATGAACATACTTTTAATAGTTTTTTTAACCTTATGTAAAGTTCTTTCGTACAAAATGTGTGAAGCCTTTTGACTTACCGGACTTTAGGACTTTTGACTCTTGAAAGTTGGTGGAGTCTAACATGCTGCCATCCTATACCTACTTAAAAGCCGTTAACTGCAAAAAAAACCGGCCAAGTGCGAGTCAGGCTCGCTCAATGAGGGTTCCTTACTACAGTCGTATTTTTTCGACATTTTGCACGATAATTCAAAAACTATGATGCATAAAAATAAATAAAAATCTGTTTTAGAATGTACAGGTGAAGACCTTTCATATGATACCCCACTTGATATAGTCACTCACTTCGAAAGTTGAAAATACTAATTATTAGTTCATGACCACAATTTAATGTTAGTGAGCTAACCCTAAATTCATGGTTTTCAGATTTTTCCCCAAATGTCAGCTATAAGATCTACCTACCTGCCAAATTTCATGATTCTAGGTCAACGGGAAGTACCCTGTAGGTTTCTTGACAGAGACGAACAGACAGACAGACAGACAACTAAGTGATCCTATAAATAACCTTCCGTTTTTCCTATTGAGGTACGGAACCCTAAAAACAGTAAGAGAACCAAAAATATAGGATTTAAGAAAAACTTATGTTTCTATAAAAGTTTAGGCACTTTGTAGGATGGTAGTCGGTACCTAACTAAAAACTAACTAAAACCTACGCATGCGGCTCTAGGCATTTTTTTAGAAACATTAGTTTTTATAAATTTCCACGTTTTTGACGATAACTGAAAAACGGATGATAAGGGCTTTTTAGTTATAGTACAACGTCGGGACATCTCCTTCCAAGGCGCTGTGTGTGAGGTTTTCTGTCAATTTTTACTTTATCAGACAATTTTTGCGGCCGGTCTAATAAGCGCTATGCCCCTTTCTTTCTTTTTTGTACAGGTAAAGGCTAGCTCTCTCGCTCGCGCTAAGTAGGTGAGCGCGATACGTCGGCGCCGCGAACACACGGCTGACGGCACAGAGGACGTTAGCCCGCGCCCGGTCGCCGACGCGCGTCTCCGCACCAAGCAACCGTCCCGCTATCGTGGCAGGTGTCCGTGATGTGTGTATCGTGAAGTTTAGTGACTCGCTACTCGTATCGGATTGTTCTTCAAGTGTTCATCATGACTGAAGTGAGTATCCTGGAAGGTGTAAAGAGGAATGCGTGCCTCGTTGGAGAGCGCGCTCTCATTCTTGGTCCTGCGATTCTAATCGCGAGTTCGTAGGTCGTCGCCTCGGACCCGCTCGGTCCACTATGCAGTGTGCGTGGTGTTAGTGGTGGTACCGTGGTAGCGCCGTCGTGTGTCGGATTTAATGCACTTCCATAGCTGTTCATACACGTTGTACAATGTGCGCCGGGTCCAGGCCAGGAGGTAGAACTAGAAAGCTTTTACGAGGTCTCGAGGTATGCGGTTCTTTCGCATTGCATCCGCCGAGATTAGCCATGTACTGTTATGATAAGGCAACGCGGCGATAGGTACATTATCTGCGATATTATTCCATTCCTTATTTATTGGTATCGAACATTCTTTCTAATAAAACGAGTGGGCTCTTATCATTGACCGTGCGATGCTAATAACGTGATTATCGACTGTTTCCATTTCATTTATCAGTCCACTTAATGATTTCCACGTAGTAAGCATTATAGGTAAGTAGGTACCTAGGTAGTTCATACACTTACGATCCATTCCCAGATATTATGCATACTTATAATATTATTAGCGATATTTCATTAGCTATGAATCAAACCGAATAGGTACATAGGTACCTACGTAACCGAATATGTTTCTGGAGTCCGGCAAAACTACCCGCAATTACCTATTCCCAAATAGTTAGGTACTCCCACAGGCGGAACTCTTTATGTATAAAGTATTTAATTAAGGTATTTAATTCATTAAATGTGAGGTAGGTAGATATTCGATATTATAAGGAAGGTTATAATACCGGAAATAATATGTTTTCAAACTTTTTATTGAAATAATACCTACGAAGTGATAACATTTGAAAAAACTACAAAAACATTTTTTTTTTAAATTCAAATTCTATTTAACCTGTTTTCGCTAGAAGTCCAGGATTATATACTTTATATACCTTTACAATAGGTAAGTATTTTATATACTGATCTGTGTGTGAAATCCGGTTCAAAACCTATTTAGTCGGACTCTATTCGCTTTGAAAGCTGTGCCGGCCACTGTACCAGCCATGTTTTGTAAAGAGAGATCAATATCGATCAGTTCAGCTGATCGGCAAGTTTTCACGCTATAGCCGTCGAGGAGAGCGTGAAAAGCGAAATTAAAATAACAATCGCTCGTAGCGAATGCTACTAAGAGCGCCCATCGACGCAGTAAATGACTGGATATTATACGTAATTGCCTATTTGCCTTTGTTTTTGGCCGCATGTTTAAGTTTGTGGCAATGGCCAGCCGCCAGGGCGCATACCTACTCGTAGTTCTAAAAACCGGTAGACGTTGGGGTGCTTCATATACCCTGAGGATGCACAACAGACGGAAACGTTTAAGTGCGGAAACCAGCCCAGAGCGAAGATACCCTGAGGATGCTACTTCAATTCCAGTCAAAACAGTGCTGCTGTATCTGGCGGCCACAGGATTTGACAAGGAAATGTGAAGTGGTGGCAATCGGAGACAGTCGAAGTGATACAGTGTATTCGAGAACCTGGGGTCCTAAAGTGCTAGAATGGTGACCTCGCACCGGAAAGACCAGACTTGCCTTTACAGAAGTTTAAAAAATCTATGAGGGTGAACCGTACTTTTGACATGACAGTTAATACAGAGTTAAAATGGCGCGTGAGAACTCATTTTGTACAGACTATAATTATGTAGGTACCTACTTATGGCAGTATGGATTCATACATGTGCTTGGTCAAGCCAAAAATCTATTCGATTAAATAAATGACGTGAATTATGTCGTATCCAATTTAATTAACATCTGTTCTAGAAAGTGCTTAAGCTGTGTAATTAATCACGTGACTCATTTTAATTAAATACATACATATTATATTAATTTTTCTAGTCACGCCAGTATTACGTGATAAGTAGGCATATGCTACCTGCAAAAATCTATAAATAAAAGTTAAATAAGTAGTGTGCATGTGCAGATTGAAAAAACCGGTTTTCATGCATTTATGTCACGCGTAAGGTCAATACAAACTAGTACGTAGCTGTACCACGGACAAGCGGGCACTTCTTGAACAAAAAATATCACATACATACCTACTTATCTACTTGGTAATATGGCTTTGATTGCAGTTCGCAAGAACGTTCACCGCAAGTAGGTACTCCAATGGATAAAATACATACATAAATTAACGATCTGTTTCTGTCTTTACAGTCAATGATGAAAGAAGATTCTCTCTCGAGGATCCAGAGGGAGATATACGAAGTGACGGAAAGGGAACGGGAATTCAAAGAAGGTCATTTCAGAATTAACAGGCTCCTGTCGGAATCGACGATCGATGTAAACAAGCAGAACGGGCATGTCAATGGAAATGCGGAGTCGCAGAGGTCTCTCAACAGGGCAGTGTCGACCTCGCACCTGCTGGGCCCCGTCGGTCCCGCCACGCCCTCCACGCCCTCCACTCAAACGACCTTGAACACCAACGGCTACACGCGCAGGTTCACACCTCAAAACGGCACCAAAGGTATGATGCAAAGGTTTATCGCCAACAAGGGAAAGTTGCCGGTCGCCTCTTCAGTTTCCGCGACGTCGCCCACGGCGATCGCTCCCCAGCTAATATTCCCACCGACCGTGGTCACACCGATCGACGCGCCGGCTGTCATCACGCGCACATCAGAAGGCAAACCTGTTCGCAAAGGCTTCGTTCCCGTCGAAGAGAAGATCCAAAAAGAATTGCGAGAAATGAAGGACAGGGAACACGAATTAAAAAAGATGAGAAAAAAGCAGAAACCTTTCGATATAGACCTGAGCGATACCGACGTGACCTCGGAATCCGACGAGGAAGACATACCCATGCCTGGGAAACTGAAAGCCACGAAATCTATTGGTGAACTATACGAGGCGCTGAATGACGAACTGAGGTCGCCGTCGCCGAGAAATAGTTCGGGACAGGAGTCCTTGGGTAGTTTGAAGCCTGCGAAATCCTTGGCGGAGCTCTGCGACCTGGCACCCGGTCAGGAGTTCCTCGCGCCAAGTTCCACGCGCCTCATAGCGCAGTGGGAGTCCATAATCCAACAGAAGCAGGAAGCCGGAGCGGCCTAGTTGTAAGGTAACGGACCGGATGCGTAATGTTAGGGCGTATGACGCCAAAGTTTCGTAAATAAAGCAAGCGGAACGTTCCGCGTGGAATGTGTCCGTCGCCCGGTGGTGTGAGTGCCCATCCGGTGGACGATGGGACGTAGTGTACGGTTCTAGGTTCCAGCAAGCCGAAACGGGAAGAATTGCCGATCGATTTGTTTCGCCGGCCGATCGAATGTGGAGCGATTAATTTTCTCCAGAACAATGCAAATGATGGTTATCCACGGCGGCAATTATCTTCGCGGCGTTGGAAAGCGACGCGGTAGACGATGTGAGTGAGACAGTTTCTTCCTATTGTTCGATATTTACAGCCTACTGAAAAACTGATGGAGTTTTTGTGGCGCTTTCCCGCAGTATCGCACTGCAGTTTAGCCTCACACGAGGCTTGTGAGGTTTCAATCGCCTCCGTGGGAAAACATGCGCCGGCATTGCAATGTAAATATTATAAGCTATAACATCTCACTTGAAGTTTCAGTCACGTTGTTCCCGCCATTATCGTTTTAATTTTTAATATCGATTTTATTTAATGGCTAAAATTAAATCAATCCATTCCTATCTGTCCTCTACAGGGATAAGTTAATGGTCTTTTTTGACAAATTACAACGTTGCTAAGTAACTTATCGATAGATTAAAGATATATTGAATTCATGCCGTTATAATTTAAACGTGTCTAGATGTTGTTAATTTTGTATTCGTTCGAGTCATTTCCAAGAATGTTTAGGACTGATTTATTTTTGGGGTTAGATTAGATTATTGTTTCTCAACCTGGGGGTCGTATTTGGTCGTAAAAGGGGTTGCAATCATATAATCATATCATATCAAAAATACAAAAGATAGGTGTATCGAAGAAATGAACTTTAATGTAGTGTTAATTATCACATAAAATAGACAGACAACAGCTACACACGCGATAATTTATATTTGTAAAGCGTGTTCTTTCTTGCGTTTTCATCGCCTGCGATATTTAGATACATATTTTATAGAACGCATGTGATCTTATCTTACATCCCACTGCTGCAATAAAATTGGACCTTCCTGGCAGAGGACCTCGCATCGCAACTTTCAGCATATAAAAAATATTAATTACTAAAGTATTATTAAGTATAAATTTATAATGAAGGTTTCGCAAGACTTTTTACTTATCGTTTTGATTTTTCGTGGATCTACATACAAATGGTTGAGAAACAACGAATTAGATTATATTAATGAATGTACTTACCGAATTACTTACTTTCCTTGTGTTTAAAGCGAGTACTTGTGTCCGCGACCGTGCCCAGAGTATCTCCGCATACTTTCGATTGGGTGCACATAATCGGCGACCGCCGTCTGCCGGCATGTATAAACTGTATAATTCACATTCAATTGAGAATTACTTTCACATTATTATCTACACAACCTGTACTAAACTTTGTATGTAAGTGTTTCAATATTAATGTAGATATATATTTAAAAAATGAAGCTGGAATTCATTAACTAGGGATATTTACTATGATGTCGAGTACATATTAATTATTATTATTAATAATTTATTTCAGTATCTACCTATATAACTTTTAAAGCGATGTGCGATGGGAATGCATTTTCAGTGTGCATTTTACATGTAGCCCTTTTTGGCGTAGATGTTATTATTGTATTTTAAAGTATAACATTTATTTATATGTATTTTTACCAATATACATACTTATATGCATTTTTGTTTTTGCATCTTGTTTCAGACAAGTCCAAAACGAAAGATTTAATATAGAAAAAGTTTTATCTAGATTCTGAAATCATCAAATGTCGTTCGTATTGTATTAAAATTTAAATATATTAAAAGATATTTAAGTATATAATGTAGGAAATAGTTAGATGTGTCAAAACAGCACTGTGCCTTAATATATTAAACTAATATTGATAACAATCTTTATACATATAATATGCTGCACAAGTTAGAAATTCGTTTTACACCTAGTTGGTACATGCATTTTATATATTTAGCTATATATATTTACAATTACTGTCACATATAATCATGAAATACTTGAATATACACAATAAGTACAGCCAATGATATTATATTATTATACCATATTATGTGGCGTATAAAATGCGTTCTCGCTGACGATTAAGACAGAAGATATATAGTGCTCGAGAGTACAAAAGATAGGTAGCTATATAATAATCCAGGAATGAGACCCAAATGTGGTAGTTCAAAATTTTCACTCTAAAGTGTCAAGACGCTTATATTATGTATGCAATGCATCATCAATATCTACTTTTTTACATATTAAATTTTTTTAATGAAAATATTGGGTAAGTAGGTACCTACAATAAAACTTAAAGCTAGTCTTATCTAAATTACTATACAAATTATGCCCGCTTGGAACGGTGCCTAGAATACTGGCTGCATTTAATATAATAAAATATTACTTAATATAAATATGATATCATTGGATACCTACATACAGCCCTTAAGTATTTTATATTCATAATATTTTTCAATAATATCGTCAGTAATTTTACGATAATGACAAACCAATGACAATTTATCTTCTAGAGTAGACTGTTCACTCTTAGCAAGTTCTTATGATAATGTACTTAAAATTTAAATCTACCTACCGTGTCTTATTAAAAACAATAACTTGATAAGTATAAATAATATAATTAATACAAATGTTATAAAAACCTGCCGTATATGAATTAAGCATAATATTATAATAGTCAAATTAATTTAATTATAAACTTATTTAATAAATATACAATTAATGAGATTGATAGGTATACTATTGTTGGGTTAGTTTTAGATTTAGATGTTTTTGTATGCAGTGCCAGGAATGGTGGCAAATTGTTTAACTTACAAATAATCTGTTAAAGCGTTTGGTAACTGGTAAAATAATATTATATTCTAGGTTACACTCTTGCGAGACATGGAAATATTCGGGAAGAACCTGTAATAGAGAAGTTTCCATTTTTTAAATAAATTGGTTATAAAAAGTTAAGTAAAATATAACAAAAATATTAAAGAATCATTAAAATATCTGAACCAATGAATTATGAAAACGTTACGGAACTTTATTATTTTTGCAAGAATAATTTCGTTATGATCTACCTATAGGTACCTACTAACTTTAATTCCATTGCATCAAATAAATCATCATGAAACTTCTCCATTTTTAATCGTTCCATTAAAAAATATAAAAAATAGCATGTTAATTTTTTTTACTCGACTAGAGTGTAGCCTTTTTTAAATACCTAGCGTACATTGTAGGGACGGCTGACGGCATAGCAAAATCAGTTAAGTAATATCAATTGGATGATGATACAAATGATGATTTTTCAGACTAACTTGACTCAATCATCAGCAACGCACAATTCAACTTCATAGGAATCAGACAGCTCGGAAGCACGAAAGCTTTGATTATGACTTTGCGATAATCACAATTGTTGTAATTGGCTGATTTTATGGTATTATTGCTGCATTTTTGCGTTTCAGCCAATTGCGAGATAGTATAAGGCATAAGCCAATCAGAGACGATCGTGATTGTCGCACTGTACCTGTCAAACTTTGCTAGGTGTGTTACATTGACAGAATGTTCCAAAAATACTAATTAGATAAGTAGGTACATGATTTAATAATTATTGTTTTGCCGTCCTTATAATGTTCGATGGGCCTAAACCACCAATGTGATATAAAATTGCCTTATAGTTAAAAATGTTCGTATTCATTATATGTATTTCAATGAAGATTCCTATTTATATCGAGCTATGTAAACAAAGTGAATTATTGTACATAAAGCTGAGTGCTCACGTGCGATCTGTAACTTTAGAGTAACTAACAGTTGTAAGGCTGCGTCGCATAAAGTCTGGGACAAAAACACTCTGTGTACAAACGTTACTTTATGCAGAAAGATCGATCTTAAAATGTATAAACAAACAAGATAAAGTTGAAAACTAAAACCCGACTACGATCGCCAAGTAATAAACGCTGAAATATTATATGAAAATTGTTTTTCTTCCGCTTGGTATATTTTAATATTGTAGTGTATTTATATTTATGAACTCATAATTTTCTTCTCTTTAATGTGACACCCCACTCGATAAGATAACAAATTTTTTTTTTTGGGATCCCCACTTTTTTGGGTGCAACATCCGCCATATTGATTTTGTTCATTTAAAATATATATAGCAAAACTATTAGTTTTCGAAATCGCACTGTGAGCGGTTTTTCATTTCGGTAACTTTTAAAGTGCATCGAGTTTCAACTTACAGTTAGGTACAGCTCGCGTATGAGTCCTCAGCTTAATAGATGAAATGTTAAATTATGTTAAGGTTTTCGCAATAAATGCATCGTCAAACGCATGTCTGTGTGTCATTGTGGTGTTGCCTCGCAGTGTCGCAACCCGGTGTCGTGTTACGAGCTATGTGACCCGCGGTAACCTAACCCAACACCGGTGAACGAAATATGTAGTGTCAAGATTATCAACTAGTGCCTAGACTTTTACTTCGGCCGCAATTTGAGCCTCAATAGCTCAACGGGTAAAGGAGTGGACTGAAAACCGAAAGGTTGACGGTTCAATCCCCGCCCGTTGCACTATTGTCGTACCTACGCCTAGCACAAGCTTGACACTTAGTTGGAGAGGAAAGGGAAATATTATACATTTAACATGGCTAATATTCGTTATAAAAAATAATAATTATTAGCTTATTCCCGCGACTTCGTCCGCGTGTAACCTGCTATACAAATTTAAAAAACCCCTATTTTACCCACTTAGGGGTTTCTTAAAAATCCTTTCTTAGCGGATGTCTACGTCATAGTAGCTATATCTGCATTTCCAGCCCGAAGTCGTAAGGATCGGGCTGGCTTCTATATTATGGCATACACAATTATTACATACCCACTAAGAAAGGATTTTTGAAAATTCAACCTCCAATGGGGTAAAATAGGGGTTTTAAATTTGAGTAGTCCACGCGGACAAAGTCGCTGGCATAATCTAGTTTATAATATGGATAGTGATAATTGCAGGCCCTCGCAGGTACAATACCTAAGAGATAACCACATCACTGCCTAAGTATATATGAAGTATACCTACCTGTCAAAATGCTAATGTAAGCCGGTACATCCCATCCTCTATTGGATGCAAATGTTCTGAGGTCGATGAAGCATTGTTTACAGCCAGTCCAGCCTTCACTAGTTCACGCCCAATGTCAAGTTCACTCCTCTACCAGGTGAGCTCATCTACGCGGCTGGCGGCGCGCGGCGCGGCGCGGTGCGGATCAAAGGGCAGAGAGATAGTGAAGGAAAGATTTCCATTAGGTTGGTATTTAATTTGGTTTTGGATATTGTCATGTGAACGTAAGCGGTGATAGCCTACTTACTAAGACGTTCACCTCCTCATCGGGAAGTCCGGGGTCACGCATCTCTAACTTTTCCGAGTTTTAGGTGAAGATAAACATATTGAGGAAATGTGCATGCCTAAGAGTAAGCGTGGCAGACTATGGCCTAAACCCTTCCCACTCCGAGAGGAAACCCGTGCTCTGTAGTGGGCCGGCCACGGGTTGATCATGATGGTGATGATTTCTCCTCGCTCCACCAGTCTATTCAGAAAGCATTGAGTCCAGCCTTCACGCCCAGTGTCAAGTTCACTCGACGTGTGCTCATCTGCACAGTGCACAGGGCGCGGGCGTCGTGCGAGTCAAAGGGCAGACTGTCTGTAGCTAGTGGCTAGTGGCTAGTCGGACGACACTAAGCTAATTAGTGAACGAAAGATTATTTTATCGTTAGGTAGGTAATCCTCTTTAATTGGTTATTGTCATCTACGACCTTGAATTGTTAGCGGAGTAGGTATAGTATGCGACAAGTGGAGATGGCAATCGAGGTATGAGGCGGGGGACGCCCTGCACAGCCACACGTCACGCGCGCTATACCGCACCGGGTTTGCGGGGGGCTGTGCGGGTGTGTGGGGCGTCCGCACTCCGATTGCAATTTCAACCTGTCGCGAACTACATATAGGTAATATCACTACCCATATATTATGCGAAATACATAAATGCAAAAGTGTGTTTGTTATTTTGTTCTCCAATCATGCGGCAAGAGACCAACGGACCGACGTGATTTTTTGCAAGGATATATAGTTAAAGACCTGGACTGTGGAGAGTGACACAGGCTACTTTTATCCCGGAAAATCAAGCAGTTCCTACGGGATTTAAAAATCTCAAAATCCTCGCGAACGAAGTAGCGGGCATCAGCTAGTATTCTATACGTATCACCTTCGGATATAATAAGTTAGTAGCTGTGCTATAACTAGATGGCCACCGCCACCGCCACCGCCACCGCCACCGCCACCGCCACCGCCACCGCCACTCGCCGGGCCGCGACTTTATCCGCGTAGATTAAGGTTTCCGAATTCGAACTTTCTATCCCTTAGTAGAAATGGTAAAAGTATCGTGTCTTCTAACGCATTTTCAGCATTTCCTTTTAGTACCTTGAGGACCTACCTATATCGGTTTTTTTCAGGGCTAATAAAAAGAAAAGAAGATTTCCAACCCTCTTACATTAAATCAAACTTCTTACATAATGGCCTTACCTACTCGTACCTATATCTATAGTGGGTCCCTAGGGACTAGGAACCCATTATATTATTACCGATGTATATTATTTTGTTTACGAAATCTAGGTAGCGCAATACCTACTTACATTACCTAGTTACCTAGGTTTGTCTTAACCTTGTTTTTAAATTGGAAATCCCTAGATACTCTGATAATCTTGGAATACGTTGGATTCGATAGAATTTAAGCAATAAGGCCTCTTTATTAAGGCTCTAAGTTAAGACTTTATCAACAAGATTGGGTATTTAGCCGAGCACACGGCGTGCCCACAGCTGGAGCGAGTCACGACTTTTGTAGCCTGACTGCTGTGTGCTGAGTGCTGAGGTCACGGCAAGATTAACAAGTTAGCGAATAATAACTCACACTATCAACAGATCTTTGTTGTTATCAAATACGGAAACAGAATAATAAAACAGTTCTCCTAAACTACCTATATTGGATACTAGCTGATCCCCGCGGCTTCGCCCGCGTAGATTTAGGTTTTTAAAGATCCCGTATAGCCTATGTCACTCAGGAATAATGTAGCTTTCTACTGGTGAAAGAATTTTTAAAATCGGTTCAGTAGTTCTAAAGATTACCCCCTACAAACAAACTTAACGACATAACCTCTTTATATAATAAAATATATAATATACAACGGGCCGTGCAGCAGAAATCGTAATATTTTAATTTCGCCATAACTTCAAAACCAAACGTCCAATTTTAATCATTCAAAGACCAAATATTATCTCCATAAACTGTTCTTAGTGATGAAATCATTTATTTTGATAAGGATTAATAGCATGAGTAAAATAAACGCGTTTAAATGTAGTCCAAAAAAAATTCAAGATTTTTAAATAAAAAAATGGTTGCTGTGCCTCACTCGACATAGATGGGTATAGTGTGTCGCGGACTTTTTTGTAGATATTTATAAGATCTACAATTAATTAGAACATTTTATGGTTCTATCTTTTATAGTTTAGGCAGCGTACGCAAAATAAGTAACTTTTCTGGTTGATTTTTTACACCTTGTGTCCGAAAAACCCAAATATCTTACGGAACCCTATTTTTTTCCAAAATAAAATATAGCCTATGTTACTCGTGGATAATGTAGCTTTCGAATGGTGAAAGAATTTTTAAAATCGGTCCAGTAGTTTATGAGCCTATTCAGTACAAACAAACAAACATACAAACAAAGTTTTCCTCTTTATAATATTAGTGTAGAAGTGTAGATATGTACCAGGCAATCAGAAATGACACACAGTATGTGTACTGTACAGTATGTATACTGTAAGTTATATTCACATTATGTAACATTGGTAACACGTCGTCCTCCGCTCATCGCTCCGCGGCCCGCGCCGCCGCGCCGCCGCCGCCGCGCCGCTTGCATACTAATGCTGCTTTATACAGACTATAATTCCTACCACAAACATTTGAGTTAATCCAACATTCATACCTACGTACAAAGCGCAATCGATTGATATTTAGGATCGACATGTTGTTTTGACGTGATGATGTCCATTAATTACCACAGCCACATATCGATGAATACATTAGGTACCTACCTCGAGATTTCATTATGGACTAAGAGCCAGTGCATGCCAGACCTTTGTTATTTTATAAAAGCTAAAAAATTCTCTACGTGTTGTCTCCAACACAGGGAGGAATGATCAGCGAAATCTTGCGTCAGACTAAGTATAAAGTCTATTTTTAAAATATTTTCTTCGGAACAAGTAGCCTATGTCCTTCCCCGGAATGCAAGTTATCTAGTATCTCTGTACGAAATTTCGTCAAAATCGGTTGAACGGATGGACCGTGAAAAGCTAGCAGACAGACAGCCAGACAAGTACATCGCATTTATAATTATTATTATAGTATGGATTAAACTGAAAAAAGCTACAAATCAAAAGAAGATGTCGCAAGACAAAGGTAAGTAAGGTTTGCAATCGCGCTATAAAAATAGATTGCGAACTGCAAGTTGCAACGCACGAGAAAATTGCACCCAAGTCATGTCACCCGACCGGTTTGTGACTGTAGGTGCTTGTGGGCTACTGCCTCCTTACAATGGTACCGTCTGCCACTTGCCACCATCATTCACTCTCCTAGCGAGGGAGATGCGTACGAAACCCAAGTCATATCCACAATATTGCTTTTTAAAAACAAGGGAATTAAAAAAGCTGATGTTCCTTAATAAAAGTTCACTTTATTATTTTAGAGAAACATTTTTTTTAAATACACACGTTTTGGCGTTAACTCAAAAACTACTTTTAAGAGTTAGCCGCTTTTTAAAAAAAGTGTCTTATTTTGTGCTTATGATAAAAAAGTTTTACGTGACATTGGCGAAGTGCATTTCACTAGTGTGGCCCTACTAAAAAAAACCGGCCAAGTGCGAGTCAGGCTCGCGCAATGAGGGTTCCGTACTACAGTCGTATTTTTCGACATTTTGCAGGATAATTCAAAAACTATGATACATAAAAATAAATAAAAATATGTTTTAGAATGCACAGGTGAAGATCTTTCATATGATACCCCACTTGATATAGTTATCTTACTTAGAAAATTTAAAATACTAATTATTAGTTCATGACCACAATTTAATTTTTTTTGTGTGGTGTAACCACAAATTCACGGTTTTCAGATTTTTCCCCAAATGTCAGCTATAAGATCTACCTACCTGCCAAATTTCATGATTCTAGGTCAACGGGAAGTACCCTGTAGGTTTCTTGACAGACCGACAGACAGACAGATAGACAGACAGACAACAAAGTGATCCTATAAGGGTTCCGTTTTTCCTTTTGAGGTGCGGAACCCTAAAAAGCTATAAAACAAAATAAGAAGAAGGTAAAGAAGCAGTGAGTGTCAGTCGTTAATAACTAACTACATATATAAGTATTATATTAGTGGCAAATGTTATAGTATGTTATAGTATGTATTATAGTTTGGAAATGAACACGACCATGAAGTTTTCCCGTAAGTTCCTGTCCATGCTGTCACGCACAGTTAACGTTAACTTGAAAAGTTACACTTGAGGACATGAGTAGGTAAGTCTAAGTTAGTTAAGACTATTTTAGTTTTAACTTATAACCTAGATTAAGTGAAAACTGTAAAATCAACAGTCCTACTATTTTCAAAGCGTACAAAATTTTATTATTCGTAATGATACCTATCAATAAGCACTAACTTTCTACTGAATGTCGGTTTATTTTTATCGCTTCGTTGCAATATCAATTTCTTGGATCAAAATACCGAAAACGTATAATTTTGTGTCTGCAGAATGTACCTATCCATTACCTGAGAAATGCCCCACTTTTTGAATAGAAATTGGTTTCAGAGTGATTCATTATCATCATCAACCCAGGCTGGTCCACTACTGAGTACAGATCTCTCTTCAAAATAAGAAGAGGGTAAATATAAATTAGTGATGTAAGATGTTGCTTAAGAACCTATGTGTTCCGACTTTTCCGTTTTCAGTACGATCAATACCTTATCTGAGTTTGAGGACAAATGCAAAGGAAGAAAAATGCCCAGGTAAAAGTGCAGTACTAAGATTTTGTCGTGAATCATCAGCCTGATGATTGTTCGGAAATCCCTGCGCATATATATTATACATAAGCAATGGGTAGGTAGGTATAGTAGTTCGAACTTGATGACTTATTTTATATCTACCTTGAACAGTAAGTAAATAGGGAGTTTACCTGATGAGACGACTTCCCTGGTGAGCGCTGTTATCTTGGGAGGTACTGGATTCGATTCCTGGCAGGGACAGTTGCGGAATTTATAACTTCTAGAATTGTCACTGCCCTGGGATGCTGCGGCCGTAGCTAGCAGCAAAGCCTACCGCCAAGCGATATAGCGTTCCGGTACTCATATGGTTCCGATGCGATGCCGTGTAGAAACTGATATGGGGTTTAATAAAACTGCCATATTCTTTCCAAGTTAGCCCGCTACCATCTTAGACTGCATCATCACTTATCACCAGGTGAGATCGCAGGCAAGAGCTTACTTGTAATCGAATAAAAATAAAATAAATACTTGGTGAGAGGAAAATCTGAAAAACAGTCCGAGCTGATTTAGAATAAGTAACAAGGTATAGTCCGCGACAGGTTGAGCTGGCGATCGAGGTATGAGGCGGAGGGGCGTGTCCCTCACATCTGCACGTCTCCCGAGACTTGAGACTTACAAGACACTTCATTTACAATATTATCATCATACAAGTAGCATTGATTATAGCCTAAGTAGGTACCTATAACCTTCTAATATGTATAATTCCGCGACAGGTTGAGATGGCAATCAGGGTACGAGGCAGGATACAACCGCACGCCACCCGCACCGGGTAAGCGCGGGGCTGTGCGGGTACGCCCCCTCCCCGATTGCCATTTCAACCTGTGGCGTAGGTACTGTACCTTTCGAATTTTAACCAATAATTTTTATGTAGGTAGTGATTTTCCTCTGTTATTCCTAATGCTAAGCTAAACACCTAAATACCTATACAAGATCTAAACTGGTACCTATAAAGTTAGCTAACCTGTTCTATCAATAACTAAGTATTGTTTCAGATATTCGGGCGTGCGTCTCGTTATTATACATCGCCATTCTACTCAGTTTGACAATCATACAGTGTCAGTTGGCCATAAACTAAACTAAATATTTCAATACTAGCTGATGCCCGCGACTTCGTACGTGTGGATTTAGGTTTTTAAAAAGTTCCGTGTGAACCTCCTGGAAGAGGTATGCAGAGTGACATAGGCTACCTTTTATTCCTCGGGATAAAAGGTAGTCATTTACTATACCCACGAAAAAAATTAAGTCTATCCGTTGCGCCGTTGCGACGTGATTGAAGGACAAACCCACAAACAAACACATTTATAATATGGGTATGATCTAGGCTGCAGCAAGGATAGGTTGACTGATGCACCAAAGCGCACAGGGACGGATTTCCCCGTGCCGTCGCGCGTTTTAGTTTTGCTATTACAAAAAGTTTAACAATTTGTAAAGGCGACTATAAAACACACTTATTACTTACGTTGAAGCAGTTGCCTGAATCACTGCTTTGACGAAATCGGTCGAGTCGAGAATGCGTAAAGCGCTTAACTGAGTTGGCTCCTGTGGTAGTGGAGCGGTGCGGAAGGGTGACAGTAAAGTTGTCACAAGTTGACGAATCACTGAGATCCACGTAGTAGTACTTGCAAATTCTTTGCTGAGATCTCACATCACGTCATCACATCCCTCCCACGCCGCTCTTTTACCGGAGGAACCTACTCAGTTTCTGAGCTCGTTTTACTTGCCATGGCTGTACAGTGCACAGTGTACAGTGTACAATGCACAGTGTACAACTGTACAGTGCACAGTGTACAGTGCACAGCTGTGTACAGGTACGCCAACTATTATCGGTGTATCGTCTTTTAACTAGCAACACTTTTTGTCTTCGCCATTTTTTGTCCAAAGTTCCGTTCTACATGTGATTAAGAATGAACTTGATCTGGTGATTTGGTCTGTTTGGAAACATGTTGGAATGCGTAATATGATATGCTCTTTAGGTGATGAAAGTGTGCTGTGCTTACTTAGAAATCTGCTCAACGCGAAAATGCAGCTAGCTATTGATTGTTCGTGGTGACGCGGACGTGGTCAAACCTAGAAGAGAGGATGCTTGAGTGAGTCCTACGAGTTCAGCCGTTTAAACAGGATGTAACCAGAACGCTGGCAAAAACGAAGACAGGTGATAGTACTGATGATTACTGATACGATATAGGTACCTACAAAAAAAAGAACGCGATAATAAACATTAAAAAATCCTATAATTTTGTAAAAGTTTACGATATATTGCTAATAAAACATCTGACGGATGCTAGACGTCAACGAACGTTCCGTATGTAAGCCACTCGGAGTCAATGCCGCGTCGTAGGCGGGGCATTGACCCTAGTTTTGCACGCTATACATAGCGGGTGTGAAAAATACTAAAACAACAAAATGAGGCAAATGGTTATTGGTATTAGATTGCGCTTAGATAGTATAACAATAACGCTAAGTTTTTGCTAGCGTTCTGGTTACACCCTTTATGTGTGGATAATACTTAATTATAATTGTTTCTCAGTTTTTCGGTAACTAGTTATAATATACCTACTCATACTTGCTTAATTGTTTTGATAGCTCAGTGGTAAAGAACTTAATCATCGTCATCGATCTCCTAGGCGGGGGGCCGGGGTTCGATTCCGGGCACGAAACTCTCTAACTCTCCGGAGCTATGTGCGTTTTAGGGAGTTAAGAATCACTTGCTTTAACGGTGAAGGAAAACATCGTGAGAAAACCTGCATGCCTGACTATAAATATGCTAATGATAATGTTCTCAAAGTTTTGTGAAGTCTGCCAATTTGTACTTTGGCCAACGTGATAGACTACGGCCAAACCCCTCTCATTTTGAGAGCCTCTAATAATGAGTCTTCACTTTTTAAAATACAAGTATGAGCTTTGCCTATCGGGAGTTTTATAATACCTTTGTTATTACGTAACTATAGATTAAATTATCTCCGATACTTATTAAATCAATCTGTAGGTACCTATACCTAGGTACTTTCTAATCAAGTCACAGTCGACTTTTATCGTATGAAAAATCATTATTGAAAACACCTTCACTTTGATGATAAGTAGACAACTGACGCACAGTTCCTTGATGATTGCTATCGGTTGAAGTCTAGGAGTCCATCGCGAAAAGCAAAGCTAGATATATTATTATCACTATCATGAATATTTATTTATTTATTCAGATACTAGTTAGCCCTTTACCGCAATCTCAACTGATGGTAAGTGATGATGCACGGAAGCGGGCTAACTTGGAAGGGGTATGGCAGTTTTCATTAAACCCACGCCCCTTTGGTTTCTACACGGCATCATACCGGAACGTTAAATCGCTTGGCGGCACGGCTTTGCCGGTAGGGTAACTAGCTACCGAAGCCTCCCACCAGGCCAGATCAGAAATTTAGAAATTATAAAATTCCAAACCCCTGCCAGGATGAGGAATCGGACCCAGGACTTCCCACACATAAGACCACAGTGTCAGCACTGCGCCAGGAAGGTCGTCAAAGTAACCTATCGACCCACTCCTAAACACGGATCTGCTCTTAGAATAAGAAGGGTAGACTATAGTCCGCCACGCCACCGCGCCGGCCAAGTGCGGATTGGAAGACTTCACAGTTCACACACATTTGAGAACATTATGGAGAACACTCAAGCATGCAGCTTTCCTCGCGGTGTTTTCCTTCACCGTTGAAGGTGGTGATATTTAATTGCTTAACATAGTTCGCAAAAGTCAGAGGTGCGTATCCGGGACCAAACCCCGGACCCCCATGCAAGAGTCCACCGCGAAAACAAAACTATATTATAATAAGGCTATAATAATAGTCCCAAGATCTCACACTACTACATCGGGAGATTGTTAAAACATTCCTCCCCTTTTATTTAGGTATGCCATGAATACCTTGCGACAAATTCACATATTGACTCCACTTCACTCCACTGTTTAACTCTGTAAGACCTTATGTAAACCAATGTATGTTTCTAAAAAATAAAAAAATTGTATTATATTGAACTTGTGGCATTTCAGTCCGCCACAAGCTTCAACTAGTTACCATATTGCGTCGTGGGCTCTTTGCCTGCAGCAAAAAGCGCCCACGCGATAGATCGTTACCTAGTCGTTGTAACTACGCGCTGCGCATGCGAGCCCCTCATCTCGATACAAGGAACTGCGTGTACCTACTAGTGAAAAACAAAAAAAACTACAGTGTATTATGATCTATTGAAAATTACTGATTAATTAATTATTTATATCTACAGACTATGGCCAAACACTTCTCATAAGTCAAGTAAATTTATACAATTCAAGTGCCTGTAAAATATTTAAAAAAAAACTGGCCAAGTGCGACCCAGTGTGGGTTTAATAAAAACTGCCATATCCCTTCCAGGTTAGCCCGCATCCATCTTAGACTGCATCTTCACTTACCACCAGGTGAGATTACAGTCGAGGGCTAACTTGTATCTGAATAAAAAAAAAAAAGCTCAAACCAAAGTTATCGTTTTACTTATTTTCATAATAGATGACGCCCGCGACTTAGATTTTGTAGATCTCTTTGTCCGGGACAAAAGTTGTCTTAGTCCATTTCCAGGATGCAAACGACCATGCCATGTTGCCAACAACTATGTCCATATAGATTTAGGTTTTAAAAAACTCCGTGGGAACTCTTTGATTTTCTGGGACCAAAAGTGGACTAAGTATTTTCTTTTTCCTCGGGATGCAAGCTATCTCTGTAGTCTGTACCAAACGTCAAAAACGCTTAAACAGATGAGCCGTGAAAATCTAGCAGACAGATACACTTTCGCGTTAATAATATCATTATGGATATGGATCATGGAGAATCATTAATTTGTTGACCTACATCGGTGTATCTAAGCTAAGTATAGTTGTCATAGAGAGAGAGCCAGCTCGTGCCAGACCTTCGTTATTTTATAAAAGTCATGCCAGACATCTAGTGTCGTGGCAAGTCCCTGCCAGACAGTTAAACCTTTAAACTTGAAGCGTGTCTGGCAGGGGGTTGCCAAGATACTAAGTGTCTGGCAATGCACGAGATGATTTCTAATACTATTCCTAAAAAAATATTAAAAAATTTCATACCTTTATTATCTGTTATCTCCCAAAGCCACCATGATCAAACAGACACCCAAAATAAACGTTCCTCCCAATGTTGGGGACAATACGCCGAGAAACTTTCAGCTTTTATAAAATGACGAAAGTCTGGCACGCGCGGGCTCTTAGTCCATCAACAATCGCTCAACTCGATAGTCGACACCACTTGTATTATAGATGTTCAAGGTTTTCCATTTGTAGGACTGAAAACTCGAGCGTTTTTCTGAAGGTTGTCTCTAGAGACCGCTAGCAATAAGATTGCCTTTGCGCGCTTCTGCATAGTTTTTTTCTTTCTTGTAGGTACATTATTTCTTTGTTTAGGTATGTATAATGTATAATACAATATAGAGTAAAGTTCTTGCAATTCGCGAAGGTGTTAAGTTAAGAAGATTTTAGAAATTAAATTAATATTGCACGGCAATAATCAAAATATTGCACACTTTTCACGATTTCCTACACTTCTTACAGCGTTCTATCGCATGTTTTTGTATCAAAACAATTGCTTATCTAAAAATAGAAACCATAAAAGCCAAAACTTTTTATCATCTAAACCGTTATTATAAGACGAAATCTAACAAAAAGCTTTGCTTGCTTGCAATTTAGCTAATGGTCTGCAGCTATTTATTAAATCACCTAGATAATGCCCACGACTTCGTCCGCGTGGATTTACGTTTTCTAAAAATCCCATAAGAAATTATTAATTTTAATGATTTTAAGCTTATTTCGTGGTCCACATAATATTTTAATGTAGATAACGGGTACATACCACGATTCATTTGGCGTTTTTATTTGTCGATATTTCATACCTACCCAATTGCTTTTATAAAAAGTAGCCTATGTCCTTCTCCGGGATGCAAGCTACGTACACAATTTCGTACACAATTTCGTCAAAATCGGTAAAACGGATGGGCCGCGAAACAAAGAAATACTTACAGACAGACACACACTTTCGCATTTATTACTGTATTCGTATGGAATATGGATATAGATGTTAGGTATACCTACGTAAATACCTACCACATAGTACCAATTGTTTTTCAAACAAACAAGATTTAACAGCGGGGCACTTTTTACTTTCGCAAGTCAATCAAAATTAATTAACTATCGAAGACGTCAACAAAAAAGTAAAGTTTGCATTTATTTAATGCAATCCGCCGAGTCCGCTCACTCCGCTTATTTTAGCGGAGTGAGCGGACTCGGCGGATTACGTAAGTAAACCTAATTAATAATTAAGTAGGCACTATATGTTAACCTGAAGCTGTACTATCATGTATTCTGAGACTGAAACACAGAATTTATAATAGTACTATGAAGCTATTAGCACTACATTTAACTTTAAATGATCGCAGATAAAAATGCGCCTAGAGCTTTTAAGGAGAAAGTCGAAATTACAATGCAATATTAATGAATTATAATATTTTATTGCGTAATATAAAGCAGAGTAACCGGTCAAATAGAAAGTGTTCATGAGTTTCATATAATGTGAATGTATACAGTAGGTAATGCAGTAATGTAAGTGTAGGTAGCTATATAACTAGGTAGACTGTAGGTAAGTAGGTACCTGAAACATGCAATTTCATCATTATATTAAGTTTACGGTCTAAAGTGATTTACTTATTAGTGAAATTGAATTATTTATTGAGTGTTTATTGGCCTAGCGATGTATGTTAGTTTATGACTTATGTCAACGCCATTTTGTCGTTATGAACTATAACCACACGAGTAGATATCTCGTTCAATGAGTCGAGCTAACATAGGCAGCTCTCTCATGCACAATTGTATAGAAGTGAAAAAAAAAGATTTCGACGAATTGAGAACCTCCTCCTTTTTTTGAAGTCGGTTAAAAAGGACATACTATGATCGTGATTAATCAGTGGAGTGTAACCATTCCTAAAGTTCAATAAATTGTTAAAGTTTAAGAGCATCTGGCGGGAGGTTGCCAGTTGCCACGATAATAATTGTCTGGCAATGCATTACGTGATTTCTAATACTATTCCGAACAAAATGTAAAAAAAAATGAGTTTATACTTTGACGTAAGATTTTTTACACCTTTATTACCTGTTATCTCCCAAAGTCACCATGATCCAAACTCCATAGTCACTGATCGTTCCTCCCAGTGTTGGGGACAACACGCAGAGAAACTTTCAGCTTTTATAAAATAACGAAGGTGTGGCACGCGCTGGCTCTCTGCCTATAAGTGAAGTAAGAAGTGTAAGTTTGTATGTAGTAAAGCCCTCAACCCTCGCGTTCCTCGGAAGCGATACCATCAGAGAGTTGACGCAGGTGCGCCATATACGTCCCGTGGCCGTAACCCATGCAACACGCCCTGTAGATACGCTCACAGTTCAGCAAACATTCAGTTAGATGATAATATGAACCAACGTACTTAATATCTGCGCAGAACACAGGTGTGCGCGAAAACAGCCAACGGACCGTGTTCCAGGGATAGGTGAGGTAATTAGTTTTCTAAACTTTTCTATGAATACTATGAAATAAAAGTAGAAATCTGCATTCTATATTTACTTATCCCCCCGAAGCTCTTTACCGCAGCTTTGGAAGACATCTTTAAGCTTGGATTGAAACGGACTTGGCATTAACATCAACGGCGAGTAAATCACTCACCTTCGATTTGCCGATGACATGGTCGTTATTGCAGAGACTGGAAGACCTCAATTCAATGCTCAATGAACTTAGCAGAGTTTCTTAATGAATTTTTAGACTTGATAAACTCTATAAAACGCTAACCACGGTTTCGCTGTAGCAGTGGAAGCGCCATCTGGCTGTGGGTCTTTAAAAAGGCGTTGCCCTACTGTATGATAGTTGAACTATGTAACTGCCATAGACAACTCCACATATTTTGTACCTTATTGACTTCAAAATAAAAAACAAATTCCTTCAATTACAGTAAAGTACAGAAACAGTTTATTTTCGAAACCGCTCGCGCCGAGAATTCCTTCAAGAGCAAAGCCGGATTGAAGGAGACATGCTTGTAAAGGCGTGGCGCGTGATAACAATGTATGTGAACTAAGAACAAGGCAAAGTACCTGTATCTATTATGTATTCTGAGCCAAAGGTTAAGTAGAGGAAAATATCGTTGTAAATTTTTATTACAAGTTTAAAATAATAGTTTTTTTACTGAGATATAAAATAAATAGGTAGGAAGGTAGGTACCTACTCGGTAAAATAACTAGTTATTTCTACATTCTACACTCAGTGAATTAAGCTACTAGCTTTGATTTTTGCGACTTCGCATGTATTTAGGGTTTTTAGGGTTCCGTACCTCAAAAGGAAAAACGGAACCCTTATAGGGTCACTATGTTGTCTGTCTGTCTGTCTATCTGTCTGTCTGTCTGTCAAGAAACCTACAGGGTACTTCCCGTTGACCTAGAATCATGAAATTTGGCAGGTAGGTAGGTCTTATAACTGACATTTGGGGAAAAATCTGAAAACCGTGAATTTAGGGTTAGATCACACAAAAAAAAATTAAATTGTGGTCATGAACTAATAATAAGTATTTTCAACTTTCGAAGTGAGTGACTATATCAAGTGGGGTATCATATGAAAGGTCTTCACCTGTACATTCTAAAACAGATTTTTATTTATTTTTATGCATCATAGTTTTTGAATTATCGAGCAAAATGTCGAAAAAGTACGACTGTAGTACGGAACCCTCATTGCGCGAGCCTGACTCGCACTATGAGGGTTCCGTACTAAAACACACTTTCGCATTTATAATAGGATAATTTGTTCAGTAGGATTAAGAACACTGTTGTTGTAATTTTGTACAATATATAAAATGAAAAGGTGACTGACTGACTGACTGACTGATCTATCAACACACAGCTCAAACTACTGAACGGATCGGCCTGGGCATGCAGATAGCTATTATGACGTAGGCATCCGCTAAGAAAGGATTTTTGAAAATTCAACTCCTAAGAGGGTGAAATAGGAGTTTAAGTGTAGTCAACGCAGACAAAGTCGCGAGCATAAGCTAGTATGTAATATGTACAAAGGGACCAGTAGGCAGGTAGTAACTAGTAACTGTAACGCTATACATTGTGATAGCCTATTTACCGCGGGCCTTGGCTATGTAATACTATCATTTGTAGTATTGCTATCATTAGTACATTATGTCTGTATGTAATGTGACTACATCTAGCAACGAGAGGACTGACTCTACTTGCAACAGATTACTATAAATAGCTAATATTAACGAGAACGCTAGCAAAAAAGAAGACAGGTGGTAGTACTGATAAAATATACTGATATGAAATTACAAAAAACCGCGATTTAAAAAAAAATCCTATATTTCGTAAAAGTTCACGAGATATTGCAAATAAAACATTTGGCTAGCGCTAGAGTCAACGAACGTTGCGTAAGTAAGCCACTTGGAGTCATTGCCGCGTCTTGTTATTGGTATTGGATTGTGTTTAAGTAGTATAACAATAACGCTAAGTTTTTGCTAGCGTTCTGGTTACATCCTGTATAAGTAAGTGATAAGTAGTAAGGTAAAAAGCGGTGATGGCCTAGTTGTTAAGACGTCAGCCTCCTATGCGTGGGGTCGGCGGTTCGATCTTGGGCACGCACTTCTAGATTTTCAAAGTTACGTGCCATCTGCTTTTCCGTGAATGAAAACTTTGTGAAGGAAATCTGCACGCTCGAAACTCCCGTAGTGTTCTCAAAGGTGTGTGAAGTCGGCCAATCCGCACTTGGCCAGCGTGGCAGACTATCAGACTGAGTTCTCAGTAGTGGCCGCTGATGGGATGATTACGATGAAGTTAATGTGTAATTTTCATAGGCTGTATCTACCTACATTATTTTATGTGCATGTAGCACATAAAATAATGTAGGTAGATACAGCCTATGAAAATTGTCGAGGAAATGTAATTGTCGCAACTCGCAAGTAGTCGACAAGCGACAACAGTAGGTACCCGTAGTACAAGATTTTACGTCTCACCAAACCAAACCAAATTCGAGAGTCGAAATACTTCCGCGTTACAGTAAAATGGACCTAAATAGCCTAGAATTGAGGTCAAATATTCAGCAGCGGGGTCTTCTCCGTTTGACCTAGGCCAAAACGGGGGTACGGGCCACGAGGCATGGCCTCCTTGCCCGGGTGTGGCGCGGGGAAGAACGCTTCCCCGGTAACGTCCTTTAAGCCGTTGTCGGCTAAGGCCTGCCTTCTTGGCTTAGGGCCTCGAGGTCTCGGTTTTGTGTTGGGTTTAGGGCGCCCGTACTGTAGGCTGTGGTACTGTAACGCGGAAGTATTTCAACTCTTAAATTTGGTTTGGTTTGGTGAGACGTAAAATCTTGTACTACGGGTACAGCTCTCTCGTGCTATGAGGTATACCCAGTTGGCAGGTATATGTACGACATGATAAGGTCGTACCATAACAATGGCGGGGCGGAGGGTGCGCGGACAGCGGGGCGGCGCAGGGCTCGGCCGCCGCGCCGGCCGGGGCCGCTCAGCCCTGACCTATATACGCGGGTTGGCAATGTCTATGCCCTTGTGTAAGATTTTACATCTCACCAATTTTGATAGTATTCGAGAGACAAAATATAATAACGTCAAAGTAAAATGGACCTAACATTACTTGATTCAAAGTCAAAAATTCAGTAGGTACCATTTATTTTAATTTCGCTACGTTTTCGTTTGGAGCGCTGACTGTAAATATATGTAAAACCTTGAGCATTAAAACAAGACATTTAAGGGCCATTTTACTTTAACGATAAAGTGTATCGACTGTCAAATACTATCAACACACGAGTAGATATTCTAATATCTACTCGTGTGCTATCAACGTTCCTGAAAAGTAAAAATCTTATACCTACTAAGCCGTAAAATCTTATTCTTCCATCGACCGATTATTTAGTTTTGGATTTATGTTTTATTAGCTGTTGCCCGCGATTTCATCCGTGTCACGCGGGATCTGACAGTAATGACAAATACAAAAAAATAATTATCCAATTTGGTGCAGTCGTTCGGAAGTTTTTTTTTTAATTTTTTAATTTTATTTTAACTTAATGAACAGTGAACATTTTACACCACACTTTAAGACCAAAAGCCATAACCAAAGCACTAGATAAAAACCGAGACTAAGTAGGTAGGTATATAGATAGAAGATAGATAAGTATAGCCTACCTACTTATGTGGGTTTTTTTTAATTCAAAAAATTCAAGTTAGCCCTTAGATTTTTTGACAGCCTTTCTGTGTATTGGCATTTGGCGTGCGCTATGGTTACAGCCACCACCACCACCACCACCACCACCCCAGTGGGGGTCCGGAGTCATCACTACCCATATTATAAATGCAGTGTGTTTGTTCCTACAATCACGCCGCAACGGAACGGGACGTGATTTGGAAAATTTTCATTTCATTTCATTTCATTTCCAAACCAGTGGTTTTGACGATTCAAAAGCACTTGTACAAGTTTACCTACTTACTTATTTGAATTAAAGATCTTTTAATCCTTATCGATAACGTTATTTTTATGTTTATGATATCTTTAAGTACCTATAGTTCAATAACAACATTAAAAATCGATTCTCCTAAGTACTTACCTAATGTCGATATAATATTTACTGTGCCAATAAAACTACAAAGTGTATAATACATACATATTATGTTATTGTAAAATGGACACAATCAATTTCAACCGCTCGATATCACAATGCTCTGATAAGATGACAAATTGCGAGAGATAGCGACTGATAACAGATAACAGCTGGTGTCGATGATTCTAACTGATTGCCCGCGCGGCACTGACCGAGTGTTTGAGCCGGAGAGGTGCCGGTAGAGGAGGCGATGTCCTACAAAACCGCGTCATTCCTAAAGGTACAAAGTTCTAAACGCACTAACGCTGCGTTGCGCGTTTATGAGTTGGAGCAAAGCGCACTTGAGCGATGCGGCGCGTCAAATATGGTTTATATGAGTTCGTTTGTATGGATCAAGCCGCGTCGCGTCATGTCGCGCAACGCAGTGTAAGTGCGTTTGGACCTGTATACCGGATTTCCACGGTGCGTGATATTACAGACGGACGCAGAGCATCCCGCACCGAGCGACGCACCATGAGGAGAGCATCGTCCGTGGTAGCGCAGACATGTCGTTTGTGCAGCGCGTGACTGTCCGTAGTCGTCAGCCGTATGTGATAATAAAATGAGCACGCACCGTGGGGATCAGGCGCAACCTGGTGAACCAGTAGCGCCGTGTAGTAGCAGAAGCCTAGTATTATAGTGATAATAGGTGATAGTCTAGTGGTTAAGATGTTAGCCTTCTATTTGGGGGACGGAGTTCGATTAATTTACTTAAGCGAAAGAAAAAATTAAGCAATTGCGCTTGCTTTAACGGTGAAAGAAAACATTGTGAGGAAACCTGCATGCCTGAGAGTTCTCTATTGTTCTCAAAAGGTGTCTGAAGTCTGCTGATTCGCACAAGTGGGGGCCAAACCAATTGGTGGTGCCATTCTGAGAGAAGATCTGTGTTTAGTTGTGAGCCAGCGCTAGGTTGATGATACTAAATATTACAAATGTGTTAAGTGTCTGTCTGTCCGTCACCGTTTCACGACTCAAAATCTGAACCGATCTTGACGAAATTGGCACAGAGATACCTTCTAGCAGAGACACACTTTCGCATTTATAATATTAGTATGGATTAAGGACGTCAGACGTCTTTGAATTTAGGCGCGGGGCTGTTTTGACGCCTGATTCATGAGAAACTTTGCACCTCTATGGTCTGTAACTCAATGGTGCTGCTATATCGGAGTAGGTAAGCAGATAAACATGTAAGCTCAGGTTTACTTACACTCGTACCGTTATTATGTATTTACTATTTACCTGCAAGTTGCAACTGGTAGGTACTGTGCTGTAGATGTCGGCGGCACATGCCATGTCTACACATCTAACATCAATGTTTATTCGCTGCATTTCATAACATTGTTGTCGATATTGTATTGTAGTACGCGACAGGTCGAGATGGCAATCGGGGAGAGAAGGCCCTGCACTAACGCACAGCCCCCGCGCTGGCCAGTGCAGGCGAGCGCGGGTGACGTGCGGGTGTGCGGGGGTCCCCTTGCCTCATGTGCCGATTGCGATCTTGACCTGTCGCGAATTCGCCTAGCTGTATGCAGAATTTCAGCCCGATCCGTCCAGTAGTTTGAGCTGTGCGTTGATAGACAGTCAGTCAGTCATATTTGCGACAGGTCGAGATGGCAATCGGCGCATGAGGCAGGGGGACGCCTCGCACACCCGCACGTCACCCGCACTCGCCTGCACTGACTCGTGCTCAGTAGTGAGCCGGCGATGGGTTGATAATGATTGCGGATTAAGTTTTTAACAAGAAATATTAGCCAATGATGACTAATATTCCCCTTTCCCCTCCAACTAAGCGGTAAGCTTGTGCTAGGAGTGGGTACGACAATAGTGCAACGAGTGGGGTTTGAACCAGCGACCTTTAAGATTTCAGTCCGCTCCTCTAACCGTTGAGCTATCGAGGCTTATATATTATACTATATATAGTATAATATTATATTCGCTTTACAAACAAATGGGTTCCAATCTTGGTCAGATGAATTATTCATTGAGCTTCAGCTTCAGTATAGTTATTTTTACATGCAAACTATTTTTACTTGTCTGGTGGGAGGCTTCGGCCGTGGCTAGTTACCACCCTACCGGCAAAGCCGTGCCGCCAAGCGATTAAGCGTTCCGGTACGATGCCGTGTAGAAACCAAAAAGGCATGGGTTTATTAAAAACTGTTTCTTAAAATTAAAAACTTTCAGGTTAGCCCGCTTCCATCTTAGACTGCATCGTCACTTACCACCAGGTGAGATTGCAGTCAAGGGCTAACTTGTAGTATCTGAATAAAAAAACCACAATTTTCTAGAGGCATCACGCAGCTGGAGCTATCGTAGGTAGGTATGTTGATATTTCTCAGTCAGTTTTTTCTTTCATAAATAAAATGTATAGCTATAGACATACATAATAGGTATAGATAATAAAATACTTAAGTAAGTACTTATCTGTATCAAATACACTGCTTCATAAAGTCATTGTATTAAAGTGGAATTTAATGTTTATAGATAAATCAATGATTAAAATATAAACGCGACTAGTTTATCCGCCACGGCTTCGCTCGAGTGGGATTTTGAAAATCACCAATTTCCTATATCCACCCCCTTAGAGCTAGCGCGCACCACGGACAATTTCTATATCCACCCCTTTAGAGCTAGCGCGCACCACGGACAATTTCTATATCCACCCCTTTAGAGCTAGCGCGCACCACGGACAATTTCTATATCCACCCCTTTAGAGCTAGCGCGCACCACGGACAATTTCTATATCCACCCCTTTAGAGCTAGCGCGCACCACGGACAATTTCTATATCCACCCCTTTAGAGCTAGCGCGCACCACGGACAATTTCTATATCCACCCCTTTAGAGCTAGCGCCTAGCACGCACCACGGACAATTTCTATATCCACCCCTTTAGAGCTAGCGCGCTCCACGGACAATTTCTATATCCACCCCCTTAGAGCTAGCGCGCACCACGGACAATTTCTATATCCACCCCCTTAGAGCTAGCGCGCACCACGGACAATTTCTATATCCACCCCCTTAGAGCTAGCGCGCACCACGGACAATTTCTATATCCACCCCCTTAGAGCTAGCGCGCACCACGGACAATTTCTATATCCACCCCCTTAGAGCTAGCGCGCACCACGGACAATTTCTATATCCACCCCCTTAGAGCTAGCGCGCACCACGGACAATTTCTATATCCACCCCCTTAGAGCTAGCGCGCACCACGGACAATTTCTATATCCACCCCCTTAGAGCTAGCGCGCACCACGGACAATTTCTATATCCACCCCCTTAGAGCTAGCGCGCACCACGGACAATTTCTATATCCACCCCTTTAGAGCTAGCGCGCACCACGGACAATTTCTATATCCACCCCTTTAGAGCTAGCGCGCACCACGGACAATTTCTATATCCACCCCTTTAGAGCTAGCGCGCACCACGGACAATTTCTATATCCACCCCTTTAGAGCTAGCGCGCACCACGGACAATTTCTATATCCACCCCTTTAGAGCTAGCGCGCACCACGGACAATTTCTATATCCACCCCTTTAGAGCTAGCGCGCACCACGGACAATTTCTATATCCACCCCTTTAGAGCTAGCGCCTAGCACGCACCACGGACAATTTCTATATCCACCCTTTTAGAGCTAGCGCGCTCCACGGACAATTTCTATATCCACCCCCTTAGAGCTAGCGCGCACCACGGACAATTTCTATATCCACCCCCTTAGAGCTAGCGCGCACCACGGACAATTTCTATATCCACCCCCTTAGAGCTAGCGCGCACCACGGACAATTTCTATATCCACCCCCTTAGAGCTAGCGCGCACCACGGACAATTTCTATATCCACCCCCTTAGAGCTAGCGCGCACCACGGACAATTTCTATATCCACCCCCTTAGAGCTAGCGCGCACCACGGACAATTTCTATATCCACCCCCTTAGAGCTAGCGCGCACCACGGACAATTTCTATATCCACCCCCTTAGAGCTAGCGCGCACCACGGACAATTTCTATATCCACCCCCTTAGAGCTAGCGCGCACCACCTGCACGGTCAATTTCCGTACGTTTCTCCTCGCTCTGCCCTGCCCTCTAGCTGCCCCGGCGAACTTCGTTCCGCCTAACAGTCGATTCAAATTTTTTAAATTTTTCTCTCCGTAAGAACCATCCCCGTACTTCAAGGAATATTTAAAAAAAGAATTAGAATTAGAATTAGAATTTGTTTATTAATCACTTGGTACACAATCAATTAATTTACAAAACCACTATAATAATTAATAATCAGTAAAATAATATGTGTAAACAAAATGCGGAATTAATTCCGCACTGGATTTTGATAGATTTAAATTCAAATTTACGGATTTTAAAATGCACCGCAACTCACCGCAACGTGGTGCGCGCTAACTCTTGGGATGGAATTTCCAAAACGCCTTTCTTAGTGGGTATCTTCGCCGTTAAATTCAAGTTTCTAACCCCACCAGTTTAGGCTGTGCGTTGAGAGTTCTGTGGTTAGTATACAATTATATATAGTATTATATAGGTTATACAATACGAACATTACATATTCATGACAATGGTGGCCAAATATAGCTCCGTATAGGCTGAAACAAGCTGTTAAAACAGCATCGCACCATGCCTACAGCGTCACTTTTACACGTAGAGAGTGACAATGAAGCCTTCACGGTCCCCATAAAGAGCCGCAGGGGGCCCCCTGTTGGGGGGTTAGCGCGCCGATGTTTGCATATTCATTTATAAGGACGTGAGACCACCCACGGCTGGGGCTTCTTACCTGCAACCTTTACAATATTGGGCCTGTTTCACAACTTCCAAATAAACTTTATCTAACGAATAAATTTGACGTTACGACAGTTTTTGAATTGGGAATCTTTCAAAATGACAATTTTATCCGGTAGATAAAATTTATCTGGCGGTTGTAAAACAGGTCCTAAGTAGCTACATTTTGGGCTTTTTAACAATATATTTCATATGTAAGATATTTACACCGTTTAGGCTAAGTTTCTTGGCATCATCATCATCATCATCATCATGTCATTGCCAGTTCATCTCACTATTGAGCACCGAGTCTCCTTTCAGAATGAGAAGGGTTTAGCCATGGTCCACCATGCTGGCCAAATGCGGATTGGTAGATTTTACATAGTTTGGAGAACATTTTATAGAGAACTCTCAGGCATGCAGGTTTCCTCACGATGTTTTCCTTCACCGTTCAAGCAAGTGATATTTATTTTAATAGGTAAAGCCTGAGTGCCCGGGATCGAATCCCGCTCCCCGACGTCTTAACCACCAGGCTATCACCGCTTTGAAATATTAGTACCAATGGCTTATACAGGAAATAGGTTTGATTGAAATGTTAGGTAAAACCATTTCAGTACCTAATACCTATTCTAATGTGAAAGTGTGGATGTTTAGATGTTTGTTACTCAATCACGCAAAAACGGCTGAACGGATTTGGATGAAATTTGGAATGGAGATAGATTATATCCTGTATTAACACATAGGCTACTTTTATCCCGGAAAATCAAAGAGTTCCTGAGGGATTTTGAAAAATGTAAATCCACGCGGACGAAGTCGCGGGCATCAGCTAGTTTCTAATAATATGATATGGGATGTGCCGATTACAGTACAGTAAATACCAGTTTTCGTGTAAAAAAGGAGCCGCGAAAGGAAATGAGCTGGGGAGGGACTAGTAACTAGTTATCTGTCGGAAGTTCAAACAACTGTTTGTCTGTTGCGGCGGAGCAGTGTGTGGAATACCGCATTAATTAACAAATGGGACGGATTGGGTAACAGTACCCGTAGTACAAGATTTTACGTCTCACCAAACCAAACCAAATTCGAGAGTCGAAATACTTCCGCGTTACAATAAACTGGATCTTAAATGCCTTGTTTTAAAGCTCAAGTTTGTCTACACTTCTACAGCCAGCGCTCCAAGCGGAAACATTGCGAAATTAAAATCAGTGGCATTGAATATTTGACTTCAATTCAAGGCTGTTTAGGTCCATTTTACTGTAACGCGGAAGTATTTCGACTCTCGAATTTGGTTTGGTTTGGTGAGACGTAAAATCTTGTACTACGGGTACAGGTGGGAGGGCTTGAGCTCCGGAATCCCGCTTTTGGTGTAACTCCGGCGCGGAGTTTCGAATGTTTCGACAGTCATTTCCAAAACCGAAGTTCTCATATTTTTAGAAATATAATCAGTGGAACTTTTTCAGCGCTTACATATATACATTTTGCATATACAGTCTTCATAAATTGTACATAATATGGAATATGGTAAACCTTATCCACTTCAACAAACTGGCCCACCAGTTTGGCGAGAGTCACAAAATGTAAATATTCTGTATCTACACTTAAATTGATTTTAAATTAATTTAAAAAAAAATACCTATAAGAAAAATCTTACAAATTAATTTTATCAGGTCGTAAAATAAAGTTTCCTTTTCATTTTTGATTTGTATTATTTTATACTCAACAAACTTCGACATTCATTTATGTGCAATCAAACACATTATAATAATCATACAAGCGTATCCCCGCGACTTCATCCGCGTGGGCTGCACAAACAAATTCCTATTTTACCCTCTTAGAGATTGAAATTTCAAAAATCCTTTCTTAGCGGATGTCTACGTCATAATAGCTATCTGCATGCTTTTCAGCCTGATCCGTCCAGTATATTGAGCTCTGCGTTGATAGATCAGTCAGTCAGTCAATCAGCATTTCCTTTTTAAAAAAAGAATGAAGCTTTGACACTCCGGAGCTCCTGGCTTGGAACGCTCTGCATAGAAACCCGACTCCGGAGCTGAAAACTAGTCCGGTTTTCAAGCCCCAGTGCCAGGCTGGTGCGGGAATGTGACGCTGCATTGTCGCGACAGCGCGGCGGCGGCGTGCGGTGGGGGACCTCCCCCTGTGTGATAACTGACAAAGGTAAATGATATTGTTCTGGCGAGGCATGCCGCATGCGTGCTTCCGTGTTAACGTGCCGTAACCTGGGCTTGTTTACCTAAAGTGAGGGAAATTAGATCATATAGTTTTTTTCGTCTGGTATTATGTTTGAATGGGGAGCTACTTATTTGAATAATAAAAAGTATAATATTAAGTACTATATGATGCCCGCGACTTCGTCCGCGTGCATTTAGATTTTTAACAACCCTTTTTAATGAAATTTGGTACAACGATAGGTTGCAACCCGGGGAAGGACATAGGCTACCTTTTATCCTGGAAAATCAAAGAGTTCCCACGGGATTTTTAATAAACCTAATTCCACGCGGACGAAGTCGCGGGCATCAGTTAGTTTTATTATAAGAGCGCAAGGCCAGAGGCTTATAAAATCAAACTATATTAGGAGACTTACTATATTGAGGCTACCGTTAATATGAGCTGTCTGCGTAAACTACCTACTTTGACAAAAGCCATTATTATTTCTATCTAACTTGATAAAATAATATTATGGTCATAAATTTAAGCTGATATTTTCTTGCCCACGCGTTTTATATGAAGTAGGTATAAAATGGGAAGAATTTGGTGGGGACAAGGAAGCTTGTTTTGTCCGCTTATACTCCTTTTGTATTCCGATACAAGTTAGCCCTTGATTGCGATCTCACCGTTGTAAAAGCTTTCTCGCTTTGCGGCGTTCTCCGTTCGTCCGATGTCGTCGGTTTTCTTATCCATGAATTGAGAGACTACTAAAAAGACTTTAAAAGGTTGTGAGTAGTAAGGTGTAGGGGGACATGATATTATTTGTCCCATCACGTGTGATTCGCAGGAAAATTCACGGCTGCGATTCAGGCGCAAAATGCTGAGAGGGCGTTCAAATAGTCGGGAGAATCGGGGGACGGGAGTTTGATACTGTTTACTTCCTCTCTGTCACAACAACAATCACAACTGTCAGTTATTCAACCACTCTCTATCTAGTAGGTACCTACCTAATAATAAATTACTTCTTGACTCTTGTACAGTAACGATGGTTAATAGTTATACAAATCGTGCTTGTAGCGACTAGAACGTAGCCTAATCGCTCGATAGCAACAATGCTGCGATGGCTCGAGAACGTGTCTTCCTGTCTTCGGAGAGGTGGATTACACTCCACATTCAGACGGTAAACTATTCTCCACTATGGTACATAGGTACTTTAGACAAGACTTCGCTTCTGTACAGCAATATGTCGTAGGGGAAGTAATTACTAATTACATAACGGAAATTACTACAGTAGAGAGATGTTCTAACGTATTTTGAATTTAGTTACTACGACGTCAAATATATTAACTTAATCAAAATATGGGCTGTAAAAAGCAAGCAGACAGGCAGACAGACACACTTTTGTATTTGAATATAGTGTAGGGATGGATATGGATTTAGGTCAGTTCCTACCACGTACCTACGTTCCAGTTCTATCTGCAAACACCCACTCCATTTGAGTTGTTTTAAAAACCTTGATAGTAGTCAATTACTTACCTAACAAATAAATCTTGCAACATATCAACTTCCATAGACAAAAAAATTATGCGTATCAGTGTATGAAATTATGTTAATGTGGTCAGTAAATAACATATTCGGGCAGGATGCGTAGGTACTAGGTAGGTCGGCAGTCGGCACGCAAAGGTCGCGTACAGTCGGCGCCCGCGCATCTTTTGAAAGTGAAAATAAATGATTATTGCACGTGTGTTGACGTAGCATCGCTCAAATAATGATTATCTGTGATCTAACAGTGCTGTAATGCGAACACGAGCGAACAAAACGTTACTAAAATGGGTCGTGTATTGTCTATTTTGTTGTTTTTATTTTATAACACGTAGTCACCATTTATACTATCTTACTGTTAGGAAATCTCAATTTCATATACTTACTTGCAACATACTCGTAGTACAACCTTACTATATTTATATAAGGACACGTACGGAGCGATTTGCCTCCTCGTTTCTAATTCGAACCGCTAGGATATGGAACGCCCTTCTGGCATCTTCAAGTCAAGAGTGAGAGCTTTCTAGGCAAGCGCCCTCCATCTTAGGCTGCATCTGCAGTAGCTAGCAGGTCTGATTGCAGCCGAGCGCAAGGCGAGAGCGAGGTCTTGATAGACCCCCAGCCCTCTGCAACTCTGGACTCTCGGCTTCAGTGTGGATTGACGGGATTGTCTGAAATCTTAATCACGATATTTTTCTAATTATATTCTTAGTGAAATTATTAAAAAAATATGTACGTACGTACATTAATAGGTAATTAGGTACGTGATTTTTTTCAAAACTGCTACTGCGAGTTGCGACCCTATTGCGAAAAATATCCCTTATATTTTTCAAGGTAGTGTATTCTTCAAGATGGTGGCGATTCCTCAAGGGATCGCTTAGCTCTAGTAAGTACCTATTTGGTTCGCATACATTTAAATTTTAAACTATCAGTTCGATTCATAAAACTATCAGTCTAATATAATCTAAACTCTGCTGTAAACGTCCTACATCGTCCAAACTCCACCGGCTATAGTAGGTTATACGTGTGGTGACAATTAACGTTATCAAACATTAGATAACAATTCATACCACAGTTATAGATATTTAATCGCTCCTACGATCAACAAAGTGGCTCCTACACTAATGGAGGAAAAGATTTGAATCTCTAATTACACGGTAGCTCACACAAACGTATCTACTGTTATACTTTACTATACCGTTATATCATAAACTATTGAAAAGGGGATCAGATAATATAATAAACTAGCTTATTCCCGCGACTTCGTCCGCGTACTTTCACAAATTTCAAACCCCTATTTTACTCCTTAGGATTGAATTATAGATAGTTATAAGCTCCTTTGCGAATGCGTTTGGTTTACATTCGACGCAATTTCAAACCAAAAAGTTGAATTTGAAGTAGCTCAGTAGTTGATGTTTTCAATTGTTATATTCTTCTATCATCTCTAAATGTAACAGTTATTTACAAAAAAAAGCGATTATCGTTATATAACGTAACATTTCTGCCTGAGGAATGAGCAGTCGTCTCCCACGTAATCTGCGTGACTGAACTTTAAACTTTTTGTGCACAATTTGTAACGATATAATTTCGAACGTTATTTTCGAAAGCGACAATGAAATTACAGGTGATCTCAACATACCTACGAGCAGTTCAAACATCATCACACGTAAACGGAGTTATGTAACGTTCAAAGAGAACCGCTTTAATCTTTGAACCAACCGTAGTTTTCCCACAAAATGTTATTAAATAGCTTAGGTATGTGTACCGATTCTATCAAAATAATCCATACTTTTTCATATTCCATATCTATGTATAGTAGGTACGCGACAGGTCGAGATGGCAATCGGGGAGGAAACGCCCCGCATACCCGCTATACAACCCCCGCGCTAACCCGGTGCGGGCGCGGCGGTGCGGGCGAGAGCGAGTAATACCCGCGACTTCGTATGCATAAGCGTCGGTCTTTAGACAGTCCTTGGGAGCTCTTTGATTTTCTGGACAAAAAGTGCCTACTCCTTCCTTAAGATGGAAGGTATCTCTGTACCAAACGTCAACATCAGCTAAACTAACGGGCCTTGAAAAACTAACAGATAGACAGACACACTTTCGCATTTATATTACGATCTATCGGTTGCCTTTTGACCTGCCCACTAAACTGATCTTGCTAAATGTGGCTCAAAGGTAGCTGAAAAAAAACTGAAATGGAAACCTGAACCTCTAATTTATGAGAGACACATCGCTATGCCACAGGAGTCGCCACTCGTCACTCACATACTTTAGATCTCGAGTTGCCCACCGAGATCTCAAATCCAGGACTTGCGTGAGTCATGCCTCTTGACTTCTTGAGAGTAACATAGTATACCTACGACTTACAGTACGCGGCTGAAAATAATGTACATCGGCCTACAATGATATTTCGGCTTAGTAGGCGCGGCGTTGTCTCTGTCACTCATACCTATATGACATTTTGTCGGTCACAACGACAGAGACAGTGCTCTACAAGTTTGCTATCTCCTTCTAAAGGTCGATGTACATTACTATACTATAGAAAGTAATTTTTTCTCAACAGTAACCGGATAGGAATAAGATCAAAACGGTAGGTACAGGTATTCCGTAAATACTAAATACCTACCAGTTTTTATTAAACATTCGCTTGCGTTTCACTCGGGGTGAAAGTCCGCCATTTTGTAGATATTTGGTGAGTTATCAATGCCTGAGTGGACTGCAGTCTGGACGAGTCAATTGTGATTATTGCATTTTTAGGGTTCCGTACCTCAAAAGGAAAAACGGAATCCTTATAGGATCACTTTGTTGTCTGTCTGTCTGTCAAGAAACCTACAGGTTACTTCCCGTTGACCTAGAATCATGAAATTTGGCAGGTAGGTAGGTCTTATAGCAGGTATTAGGGGAAAAATCTGAAAACCGTTAATTTGTGGTTACATTACACAAAAAAAATTAAATTGAGGTTATAAACTAATAATTAGTATTTTCAATTTTCGAAGTAAGATATCAAGTAGGTATCCCACTTGATATCATATTATGAAAGAGCTTTACCTGTGCATTCTATATTACTTTGTAACTACAATTTTGGTACCTACATGAAAAATAAAAATAAATAAATGATCTTTGTGAATCCTTGGTTCATTGCCCAACATCATCTTTGAAAGACTTCTATTGAGATATAATTCAGCACTTTTGGAATAAAATATACCTACCTAGGTATACATAACTTCGATATATTCGATAAATCTAATTAAAAATTCCGGTTATTCTAGTTTTCGAGATAGACAAATGGAATTGAATCGCGTAAATAGGTACCTACGTATTGTTTAAGCCAAGGTTTTTGGCGCCGCTGTAATGTAAGCGCCTCCGTTCGACAATGAAACGATCTTTAGTTTCCGGTTATAATAATAAACACAATCATAACGGTTCGCACGTACTACAAAAGTAAGAGTAGGTACCTACTTAACTACTATAAAAACCGGCCAAATGCGAGTCAGGCTCGCGCACCGAGGGTTCCATACTACAGTCATATCTTTTCGACATTTTGCATGATAGATCAAAAACTATGATGCATAAAAATAAACAAAAATCTGTTTTAGAATGCACAAGTGAAGGCCCTTTCATGTTTTGATGCCGCACTTGATAAACTTACCTAGTTATCTTACTTTGAAATTTAAAAACACTAATTATTAGTTCATGACCACAATTTAATTTTTGTGTGTGATGTAACCACAAATTCACGGTTTTCAGATTTTTCTCCATATGTCTGCTATAAGACCTACCTACCTGCCAAATTTCATGATTCTAGGTCAACGGGAAGTACCCTGTTGCTTTCTTGCCAGACAGACAGACAGACAATAAAGTGATCCTATAAGGGTTCCGTTTTCCTTTTGAGGTACGGAACCCTAAAAACCTGATAATTTAAAAACAAATCGTAAACCGAACATATGAATGTTCCTGGGATGTAAACCGCACCTATTTATTATATTATCTGGTATGTAGGTACCTACGTAAAGCTTCGTCATTATATGACGGGTTATTTACATGGAAATGGCTAGTGCTGTGCTGGCTTATCTGAACAAAATCTGTATCATTCAATTAATTAGTAGATAACCCAGAAAGATAATAAAATACCTAGGTCCTTTTTCTTGTGTTTAACATCCTTTGATATTTAAATTCTCTTTTATTCGATTTCATCGGGTTTCGCTTTCGATATTTTGCAATAATATTTTATTTATTTTGATATAATATGTACATTTTTAAGGTAGGTACATTTTTCAGTGAGAAAAAAGCGGTGATGGCCTAGTCAACTTCCCGTTTGGGAGCTAAGGTCAGGTGTTCAATTCCGGGCACGCACCTTTCAGAATTATAAATATGTATCACTTTTTTTCACTTGCTTTCGGTGAAGGAAAACATCGTGAGGCAACCTGCATACTTGAGAGTTTTCAAAAGTGTGTGAAGTCTGCCAATCCGCACTTGGCCAGCGTGGTGGACTATACCTTGTGACTTCTCAATCAGAGAGAGATCTGTGTCCAGTAGTAAACAAAATCACCGCAAAAAATTGAATTGAATAATACAGCAGCCAAAAAATAAAGCCATTGTTGTTGGCAACATCCATTCAGCCAGGTCGTACCATCATTACTTACCGCTCGACCTCATGGTGAAATGAAATGGAACCATCCCACCATCATTCATCTTCCAAGGAAAGTAATACATTAACAACAACTTTGTTACACCTCGACGTATACCTACATAGCTAGGTACCACTACATACTCGCTCGAACCTATGCATTATAGAGAAATTTTCTCACAGTCTCGCTTTTGTATAATTTTTTTGTGTTTTTAATAGAACAAGCATTTATAATAATTTATTAGGCCTATGTATATCAAATCTTTGAAAGAACAACTGCCGAGTTTCTTGCTGGTTCTTCTCGGTAGGAAAATCATTCCGAACAAGTGGAGTGGTAGATGCATTTGAAGATTCAAAAGTGCTTGTAAAAGTTTAATAGAACAAAAAATATTTTTATTTTATTTATTACTAGTTACTTGGTTCGCGTGGACTACACAAATTTCAAAGCCCTATTTCACCCCCCTTAGGGATTGAATCTTCAAAAATCCTTTCAATAAGAGCCTCGTCGGACTGTAGTATGGTTAGAGATGGGCCTGCCTCTCTATAGAGCCGTCAGATCATTAGCATGCCCATTGTACGATAGTGCACTTTGTAACTGAGTGGGAACGTGGCGCGGACATCTCACCGCGAATGTCTCAATCTGTAACTTGTAACTGTATACTATTACCTAGCTCGGTAACTGACAGTTACAATATTGATATATTCATATATTTCTATATTTAGTTTTGCATGTTTAATGCAATCGCATGGGGGGTAAGGGGGTGCACTAACATCTTAACCCCCCGAATGTCAACCTCACCTGCACGCGGTGCCCCCTGCCGCCTGCGAATCAGCGAACGAGGATATGACGACCGAAGAATGGCGGGATAACCATTCCATATGGCTTTGCTTTAAATAATACAGACCAGAGACGGGCAGCAGCGTCACTGGTGCGAAATAGCCTACAGCCCTGCGCTGACCACCCCGCCGGCCCAGCGTGGTCAGTATGGGCATTACTTCTAATGAGCAGCGCCAACAGACAAAGGCCCCCAGTTCCCGGCAGCCCTGCTATTCCCGATTACGGTAAGGTGGTGGAGAGCGGGTGGATGAGGAAGGCTGAGGACCGTGTTTGGTGGCGTGCTCTTGGAAAGGCCTATGTCCAGCAGTGGACGCAAACAGGCTGATGGAATGCAATCGCATGGCATTGGCGTTGCGATGTGTCAGATTTGCGCCAGCCAAGACGCTAGGCGAGGTAGTAGGTACCTATATTCATAGCAGTCTTTTGATCGATAAAGTACGCGGCCAAAAGTGATGAACATCGATCTTTAGAAGGAGACAGCAGATTTGTAGAGCACTGTCTCGTATCGGTTATTTCTTGTACGAAGGTACGGCACGCTTCGGGGACGAGTCCGATTCGCATTTGGAATGAACATGCGGTACCTAGTTAGCTATTATAGTAATTGGCACCACTAGACACTGACCGTTCAATTGAAGCAGAACTGTGATTCAAGTGTAAGTAGACAAAAACATCAATCATCGCGTGTTGCCGAATCATTACAACAAGCGCATCATGTGATGTGAGGGGGGCGCGAGAGGGGCAGGGGGGGGGCAGCAAAAGTAAAAGGGTATTGAATGTATTCCTCCTTTATTTCTTACTAGCTGATGCCCGCGACTTCGTCCGCGTGGAATTAGGTTTTTAAAAATCCCGTGGGAACTCTTTGAGTCTTTCTACGAGGGTTCCAAACGCGCCCAGGTCCGGAGAAAAGCAAACTCAGCCGAGTCTTTTTTCGACGAAAGGGACTGCAATAGTTTCAATTGTCATTTTAGTTTATAGATTGAGCACAACTGAGTTAGTCTGAGTTAGACAAAAAGCAGATGTGTCGAAATCCAATTGGACAGTTATATTTAAAGAGCTTAAAACAAGTAGGCTAATACGATTTTCAAATATTGGATTAGGTAAAGTAACACATTCACACCGCACTTTGGTTTAAAACGATATTTAGTGCGGACTTATAGGGCACCTTATAGTGCCTTATAAAATATATTGCAGTTTGAAGCTAAGTTGCTAACAACTTAGCTTCAAACTGCAATATATTTTGTAACGAGGCAAGTAATCTATTAAGCTCTTTAAGTTAAAGTACGCTCTATATTCAGTCCCACTATTTTGGCTAGAATGCATTACATGAATTCCCGCTTAGCATAATTAGATTATAGATCACAGCTTACATGTTGGCTCCCTGACTCCATTCTATTCTATCAGCCTGCATGCGTCCACTGCTGGACATAGGCCTTGCCAAGAGCGCGCCACCAAACACGGTCCTCCGCCTTCCTCATCCACCCGCTTCCCACCATCTTCTTCCTTCTTGGTCAACCCTGACTAATAAAACGAAAAATGTAAGAAACAACTTTTTTAATGAAACTCACGACCTCACTACTTCACATTATTAATACGAAAGTGTGTTTGTTTGTTCGTTTGTTGGTTTATTGGTTTGTTGGCTTGTAATTCAATCACGTAGCAACGGAACAACGAATCGACGAGATTTTTTGCATGGGTTATAGTTTAAGACCTGGAGCACAGAAGATATAATATCCTGGAGAGGGACATCGAAGAGCGAGACCACGGGATTTTTAAAAACCTCAATCCACGCGGGCGAGGCCGCGGGTATCAACTAGTATTACAATAAACTCTAAAACTAGCCTTATATAATACAAATCATGCCCGCGTGGAATGGTGCCAAGAATACTGGCTGCATTTCCGCGCTGGACAGCCAGACTGAAAAATGAGCCAGCCCCCAGATGAGCCTTTTAATCGCAGTGAAATGTCTCGTAAAATTTTTTTAGCACTAAGACTCCATGGCCCCAGGGTCTCCACGACAAACGGATCAAAAATGTAACTCTCGATAAGAGAGGCATACTTGTTTGTGTTTGTGCCGCTTGCCCTTTTCAGCTGTTTCTGCTGCGGCTTCCGGTCTTGATGCCGTCTCCCTGATATGACACGGGGCCAATGTGTCAACGCACGTTGCGTCAGACATTAGCGCCCGTCTCCGTTCCCAGGGAACCAGCGCCAATCCATCAAGCCTCTTGCCATCATCCCGACTAATCCCTGCCGGCTCAATGAGCGAAGGAATGTCTATGGTGGCAAGAGCCCTTTTGATCGTATCGTTAAAAGAACCATGCCTAAACAAGTTAGTTTTAAGTAAGAAGTGACTAACTTACAATGTCTGCATGAAACGGTCTCGTTACTCTGTGACCTGTGCAACTGTACATTTCACACATGTACAGCACAGACCCAAATAATATACAAAGTGTATCGGGTCTGTGCGACGATGTGAGTAAACACGGAGATTATACAGTACCTTACACTGTTTCCATTGCGCCGTCTTGTAACACGTCACGCATAGTAGCGATAGAATAGAACTGACGGCCGAAATTAATAGTAATCAAAATATCTCCACAATAAGTTACCTAACAAAGTTAAAGAAAAAAGTAAGTAGGTATATGGTTTTTGGACAAAATAGCAACGTTGCTAAGTAACTTATCGTATATTACAGACAGATTAACATTATTATTTCACCCTCACCACCCGGGTGTCTGGTGCACTTCGACCGTCCGCTGCGCCAGATCCTTCTTTCCACGCACATGCAAACTGTGGAATCAACTCCCATCGGCGGTGTTCCCACTAGATTACAACATGGGGTTTTTAAAGGGGCGGACCAACAAATTCCTAAAAGGCCGACAACGCATCGGCGGTTCCTCTGGTACTGCAAATGTTCATGGGCGGCGGTAATCACTTAACATCAGGTGACCCGCCTGCTCGTTTGCTCGCTATCTCTATTAAAAAAATAAAATAAAAAATATTTCAGCTGTTATTGATTTTAGAAACTTAAATGTGCAAATCAATATTTTATTTTTAAGATAAGAAAAGCTCATAATTATATCACGTTTCACACGTCACATCAATTACTAAAGTAAACAGCACAGAGTACTTTGGTAATATTATTATGTAAATAATAAGGAATTCTTAGTCCGTCATCTGCACTGGCCCTAAATTATCATCATGGTCAACCCATCGACGGCCCCATACTCAGAATGGGTCTCCTCTCAGAATGAGAAGGATGTTGGCAACAGTCCACCACGCTGGCCAAGTGAGAATTGGCAGACTTCACACACTTTGTACATTATGGAGAACTCTCAGGCATTCAGGTTTCCTTCACGATCGTTAAGGCAAGTGACATCTAATTGCTGAAAACGAACATAACTTCGAAAAGTTAGAGGTGCCAGGATCGAACCCATTGGGGGTTCAATCCCAATTAGGAGGCAGACGTCTTAACCACTAGGCTATTACGATCATACATAATATAGAGATATAGTCTAACTCACTCGGCATTTCAACTCTAGGTATGTGTCAACTGTGTATGTCGAAAATGGGCGAACCGTACTTTTGGCATGACACTTGACACATAGAGTTAAAATGGCGAGTGAGAAATAAAAATGGATGCATTAGGTACGGCTTTTTAACTGTATGATATTTAGTGTCAGTGAAAACGCACGTCCACGCATGGGAATCCAATTACACGGTTGGGGCAAAGCGGATTGTGTGATGCGATTGTGAGGCGATTATACACGGCCGTCCTCATCCTCGCCGAATTATGTTCCTACTTACTTTGTCTGTCTGCTCTTTGAAACTCTATTAGTCTAAAGTATTATTATTGGTGGTCAATGCGTTATTTATTTTATTTTTATCCAAATACAACAAAAATCTGGATAGACAGGCTTGGGTCTGACATACAAACTTGCCTAGTTTTTATTCTTCTTCGTCGTAGCACTCTTGGCAGAGCGGTCGTGGTCAACACGAAGCAACGTCTTTGAGGGTAGATGTTATATGCCTCGCGAGTATTCGCCACTTCCCCCTGCTGGCCGACAGCCTGGTGCACTCGTGCAAAGGACCGCCCACAGATTTAATTTGGTCGGTCCATCGCATGGGCGACCTTCCTCGCCCTCTGGTGCCCTCCACCTTGCCCTGCACGACAAGACGCTCGATGGAGTCACTCTCACGCCGGGAGACGTGTCCGAAGAATTTTAATATGCGACTCTGTACTAACGCTGAATGTAGTTGTGGAGTAAAGACACGTTGGTACGAAATTCGGTCCACGAGACTTCTAGCATTCGCCTCCAGCACCACATCTCCAGAGCTTCTTCTTGCCGACCTAGGTGTCGGAATGGGGTACACAAAACCGAGTGCAATTCAACCCGTCAAAGACACAAGTTTGTGCGTTTACCGACAAGAAGACCCCGTTTACAATACCTCTTTTTTTACTCCCCTGACCCCTCACCCTTTTCAACAGCTTTTCCAGCCAAGAATCCATTGGGATTCTTGGAGTAGTAATTTCGAGCGAGGTCCAATTTCAGGATCACTTGGAAGGTAAAGCCAAACTGTGGGATCAACTCTCTTGGGCGGTGTTCCCATTGGATTACAATATGGGGTTATTCAAGGGGCGGCCCAACAAATTCCTAAAAGGCTGACAACGCATTGGCGGTTCCTCTGGTGCTGCAAATGTTCAGTGACCCGCTTGCTCGTTTGCTCGCTATTTTATTTTATTTAAAAAAAGTGTAGCAAAAAACGATCTCGTTCTCTTACTCGAGCTTCAGCATATTTCATACCCCTAATTACTTACTTCATCATCATCATCATCAACCGATAGACGTCTACTGCTGGACATAGGTCTCTTGTAGAGACTTCCACACGCCACGGTCTTGCGCCGCCGCCGTCCAGCGGCTCCCTGCGACTCGTCTAATGTCGTCCGTCCACCTAGTGGGGGTCTTCCAACGCTGCGTCTTCCGGTGCGAGGTCGCCATTACAGCACCTTGAGACCCCAACGTCTATTACTTACATGTTTGCGTTTAATTTGTAATTTTTTGCCGACAGATGAAGTCATTTATAGAATCGTAGGCGATAATCTCTGACGCAACCCGCAGCAGTCAGCACGGAGAGGCTCCGGCATTGTTTTACTTTGTTTCGTGCGTCGCGTGAGCGCGCACAATTAGTGCACTCATTACTACAATCTATGTACTTAGCCGAGATTGAGACAATGCAGTTTATCGAGCTAGATTGATTAGTGTCGAATGCTAAATTTTCCATTGATTAACTTATAACTTGAAAAAAGTGTGTATTGTAGGAAGGGTAGGTATTGTCTGTAGCACCGTAAAAGAAAAAGAATTTTTTTTAATTTTCATTGCTGCCATTTTGAATTTTTTATTATTCATTGTTGTAGCGGCAATAGAAATACACATTCTGGGAAAATTTCAGCTCTCTACGTATTACGGTTCACGAGATACAAGCTCCTGACAGACAGACGGATGGAAGGACGGCTATGACGGACGGGCAGCGGAGGCTGGGCCGTTGGCACTTTCGGGTACGGAACCCAAAAAAGTTGCAATCTGGAGTTAAATAAAATAATATTTTCATGGCTGCGAAATTCTTTGCGAGTTTCCATCAGTGAACATGTGAAAGACGATTCAATTTTCATGTTAACCGGAATCTAAAGACATTTTGTTACTTACTTGAGAAAGTTTTATGACGAAAGTGAGAGTGTCAACTGAGATGACTGCCGAAGCGCTACAATAAACAGAACATTCGGCCGAAATGAAATCATGGCGTTATAACATTTCCGGTTTTTAACCGACTAAATAATTAATATGCAATATGCGTTTCAAATGTAAGGCCATCGATCGGTGAGGTTCTTCGTGACTGCTATAGAGCAAACTTGTACCACTTGTAACAATTATCTTGGTTAGTTTGTATCATCGATGGTTTATTTTAACTGTTTTTTTAAACTGATACAATTACCTACAACAAGGAGATCAATAAATAAATCTAAATAAAATAAACCGGCCAAGTGCGAGTCAAGCGGTAACAAGGAATTTGTAAATATAGTCCGCTACAGGTTGAGATGGCAATCAGGGTATGAGGCGGGGGAACGCCCGCACACCCGCACGTTACCCGCCGCGCCCGCACCGGGTTAGCGCGGGGGCTGTGCGGATGTGCGGAGCGTTCCCTCCCCGATTGCCATCTCGACCCGTCGCGTATTGTAACAATATTGTTTTATAAATAAAACTTTCACAAGCAAGTTTTAACGTTTACTTATATTTTATACACTTGTGTAACGAGCGTCTGTCGCAACGCATCTTAGTCGCCATTCAACAGGAAGGCGGTAACGCCAAGTTGCGGCCATCTTCTGCGACATTACCTAAGTATATACAGTTGCATGACTTGCTTCAGTAATACTAGTGCTCTACATCTACCAGTGAAGTACTTTTACGAAATTATAGTAGACAACACAGATCTTTATCATCATCGCCAGTTGAGAGTGAGAAGGGTTTTGCCCATAGTCTACCACGATTGGTAGAATTCACACACCGTTGAAAATGAAAAATGAAAATGAAAATATTTTTTATTCAAGTAACTTCAACGTCACAAGTACTTTTGAATCGTCGGATGCATGTACCACTGGGTCGTAATGCCTTTCCTACCGAGAAGAACCAGCAAGAAACTTTGAGAACAGTTTCCTCACGATGTTTTCCTTCACCGTTAAAGCAAGTGATATTTAATTACTTAAAACGCTCATAACTCCAAAAAGTTAGAGGTGCGTGCCGGGGTTCGAAGCCCTGACCTCCGACAAGAAGGCGGACGTCCTTACCACTAGGCTACAGCCTACACAGCACAAGACATACATCACGTATTTAACCGACTTCAAAAAAGGAGGAGGTTCTCAATTCGACGGAATCTTTTTTTATTTTTTATGTATGTTCCCCGATTATTCGAAGATGCCTGGACCGATTTTGAAAATTCTTTTTTTGTTTGAAGAGTTATACTTCCAAGGTGGTCTCATATAAATTTGGTGAAGATCTGATGGACATCTTCAAAGATAGATAATGGAACTCCTCAACGGATTCAAAATTGAACACTCATTAAAAATTAGCAACGTGCAAGGTCTCAACAGATTGTTTTCAATAGTTTATCTTTAATTAATTTTTTAATTACTGTAAAATTAAAAAAAACATGATTCAAATAAAATAATATGATATAGATAGGTACCTAGGTACTTACCGTCGTAAAAACATGATTTATGTTGCAATAAAAAAGACATCAACGAGTTACAATCTCGGTGCGAGTTGCAGTGTTTGGACTTTCAATACTTTAACTAATTTTGTCGAAACATGGAATTGCTATTGTTAGATTTTGTTAGATTATTGACTACATAGTATTAATTCACATAATACACTTATTATTTGTAATAAAGTTAGCTATATTTGGTGTAAAACTAATTTGTAAGGATTATTATGACTGTCGTATAGAATTTATCGATTGTGTGGGTTCAACGAGATTAGGACCCTAAACCAAATAAATGGTTATCGATAAAACATTCATATGTATAGTAGAGTAGGCTTTGGCTAAGTTTCTTATCTTTTTAAAAGAGTAAGTTTTCAAAATATTTATATGCTGAACTTAATTCCTTTTTTGTACGTAGGTAGGTATTTGACCCTGAGATACAGGTTTTGCAAACTTAGTTCAGGGTCCTGGGTTCCTGGCACAATTTGTAAAAATACCTATTGTAAGAACAAATAAATCATTTAATCATTTAATTTTATATACCTTTTGTGACCCTAAATAAATACGGTCAACTTATAGGAATAGAAACACTTACAGCGTCATACGATATGACGAACGAATAGTATTCTTGGCAGTTTGCCTCATTGCAATGTTGATATTACGTGATCATGCACATAAGTAAGAACCTACTTAAAATAATATATTTTATGGTAACAAGGTACCTACTATGTATAACAAATGTATATGGGACAGTTAATGTATCTGTCATAAGTTACTAAGTAAACAAATACTTAATTTATTCATTTTACGAATAATATAATATAGTTTGAAATTAGTTTACTTTTTTACCTATATTCTAAGACTACGCTTTTAGTTAAGTACCTACATGAACGGTATTTTTACGATTTAAGAACTGAGTTATTTAGCGAAAGGCATCCAAATATCGGCAACACCTCGAGTCGATGCACATCACGGAAGAGCTCGGGGTACATGTACTTTACGTACAGTACAGTTATGTAAAACGAGGCGAGGAACAATTCGGTTAAGCTCATACGGCAACACATAATGGGCCCCATATACGGTACGATTCGTCGCTTCAAAAATGCCGTTCACACACGAAACGACTGGTCGTTACAATCGATCATTTACTTTGTTCGAAACGGAACGATAAAACACGCTCATATAATTTAATATGTGCCCTATAAAATGGAAAATGAACTTCTTTTCCTTACTTGTGAGGCGGTAACTTTGATTGGGCACAGAAGAAAGAAGAAAACCTAGAAAAGTGTGGGTTAAGAAAAATCTGTATTCGTGTGACAAAAATCGAATCGTTGATCGCAAAGAGCCATACACTGACGATTCATCGTTACGATATTCATGATTGCATGGGTTTTTGTTGCGATTTCCGACATCGTCTTGGATTTTGTAAATCACTATCGATCTTGACATACACTATCGATTCGTCGTTTCGATCGGTAAAGATCAATCGTACCGTATATGAGGCCCTTTACGTTGCACGTACCTATAGCGTCCACTGTTGTGTCTGTACTGACACAATACGGTGTGACTTCTCTTGCACAAGTTACAACAATTATTTTACACGTATAAATAAAATTAAATATGCATTAAAGAGGTAAGTACACGTGTACTGCCTGTACGTGTACTGAGGTAAGTACACGTGTACTGCCTGTACGTGTACTGAGGTAAGTACACGTGTACTGCCTGTACGTGTACTGAGGTAAGTACACGTGTACTGCCTGTACGTGTACTGAGGTAAGTACACGTGTACTGCCTGTACGTGTACTGAGGTAAGTACACGTGTACTGCCTGTACGTGTACCTGAGGTAAGTATCAGGTTCAATTTTTGTGATTTAGGTACGTATCATCATCATCATCATCATCATGATCAACCCATAGCCGGCTCACTACAGAGCTCGGATCTCCTCTCAGTATGAGAACTGAGAAGGGTTGGCCATAGACTACCTCGCTGGCTAAGTGCGGATTGGCAGACTTCACACACCTTTGAGAACATTATGGCGGACTCTCAGGCATGCAGGTTTCCTCACGATGATAACTCCGAAAAGTTAGAGGTACGTGCCCAGATCGAACATCCGACCTCCCGAATAAGAGGTGGACGCTCTAACCACTAGGCTATCACGGCTTAAAATACGTATACCTATAACAATCGCAAATCGAAAATTAAATGAAATAGAAATATGTGGTAGGTATCTAACATTGAGCACGCAAAACCTAGGTAAGTATATATTAATTATCATTACTCATATTATACCTAATTAATGTGAAAGTTAGTTTGTTGGTTTGTCCTTCAATCACGCCGCAACGGAACTCAACCCTGGATCTGTCCGAAAATCAATTAACCTTGATACACACAGGCTACGATAAACAATTAAATTTTAATTTTCAAAATGACCTACTTGCTATTTGATCGAACTCATTGGATTTGTATAACGCCGTTTGTTGCAAATAAATTAATAATAAATAAAATTGATTTATTTCAGGTTAACATACCCATAATAAGTCAAATTTAATAAAAACAAAATACCTACTTATTAATAAATAAAATAATTAATAAGAAGAAATTAAATGTGAAGGAAAGCATGTGCTGTTGTAGATGCAACATACATTAGGTGGCCGCCTACTGTGATCCTATTAAAGCCTTTCCACACTGGCACATACAAACGCCAGCGTTTCTCAGTCACGGGCGTACAGTGCGACAAGGCTCTCTTGGCACTTGAATGACATTGACGGGGGGGCGCTGTTGCAGGAACAAAGGGGACAATTGACGGCAATGTTAGTTCCGATTTTCGCCACGCGCCATGGTAGCCTTGTCGCACTGTAATTGATGTAATGTGATCGTTAATTATTTACGTACCTACCATCTGATGGTTGGTTAAGTTTAATCCAGGACCGCTTCTAACAAGTTTGTATCAATTTTGACTTATATAATTTTTATGATACTTAGTGTTTTACCTGCACTTCAAGAAAATGTGATAGCCCAGGGGAGACACAGGCTCGAATCCTGCCGGTTCCGCAACTTTGATATTATGTATTTATATTTAGATTTATTTGGTATAGGTATTATGTGCAAATATATCATCTTATTAACATGCTATATACGGTCACGGCCAGCGTGTACCAGTGTGAAAGGGCACTAATAGATAGTATAGTATAGTATACAAAAAGTGTCCGAGGTATGTCAATAGTTAATCGATATTCGATACCAAAGGCGCGCTGCGAGCAGTCTAAGAAACGATCTTTGCAAATTCAATCCCTAAGGGGGTGATATTTGTGTATTCCACGCGGAAGAAGTCGCGAGCATAAGCTAGTATATGTAAGGTTTTAAAATAAATCGAAAAGTTAGAGGAGCGTAGCCGGGATCGAAACCCGACTTCCCAAATAGGAGGCGGCACGCTCCCGTACCTATTCCTACTTGCTATCCAGCATCCGGAGTCACTAATTTTTTATTCATAAGATATTTTCTTAAAGCGCTCAATTATTTTAAATGATGTGCATGTTAGGTGGTCAGACGAAAGCTAAATGGTTTGGGCACTAGTTTCTAGACACAGCGAACAGCGATAGCCATCTAACCTCTGCCGCCTCAGGAGAAACTAGCCGAACCGAGATAAGATTACAATGTTTACAATATAAGATCAGAACAACAAGTGGGTTCTGTTTAATTATGAAAGATAAAGATTTTTATTTAAATAAACTTTTACAAATGCTTTTATCTGATTTTGACGGGAACAGAGATAGCTTGCATCCCGAGAATAGACATAGGTACTTAGCCCTTAGGCCACTTCTTATCTCTATCACGGAAAATTGAACAATTTTTTTGGGATTTTTAAAAAGGGAAACCCACTCGAACGAAGGTGCGGGCATCGGCAACGAAACAACATAAGTAATTATTTAAATACTAGCTGATATCCGCGACTTCGTTCGTGTGGAATTAGGTTAGGAAATACGTTTTTCCAAATCCCGTGGGAACTCTTTGATTTTCTGGGATAAAAAGTAGCCTATGTCACTCTCCAGGTCTTTATCTATACCCATGCAAAAAATCACGTCAATCCGTTGCTACGTTGCGACGTGATTGAAGAACAAACCAACAAACCAAGAAACCAACAAACAAACACACTTTCGCATTTATAATAAGGGTACCTACTAGTCAGTATTATTGAAATTGAGTCATCAAGTCATCACCACAAACTTCAATCGATTCATTAATTATCACACTGAGCTGTGTGTAGTAAGTCCTACGTAAGACCAGTTCGATGGTGAATCAGTCAGCAAACAGAGGACATAAACAGCGATTTCTGCTGGAGTGACGCGTTGTTTAGCCAGCTGCTGCTGCTGCTGCTGATGCTGCTGCTGCGTGCGGTGGGCGGCGGCTGCAGGCGAGTGGAAGCCTCCGTGACTCACGTCATACATTACGTGGAAAAGATGTAAAGAGGCTCCGAGACGGTCAAGCGGCTTGACATCAAGCACGTAGATTTGTTTTGCTCGATCAAGCTGCTTGATGCATGCTTTATACGCCCGTCAAGCAGCTTGATGCATGCTCTATACGCCCGTCAAGCGGCTTGATGCATGCTCTATACGCCCGTCAAGCGGCTTGATCAAGCAAACGGCACTTTTCTCATGAACATCGAACACTGTCCGAACGTCGCGTCAAGCAAACTTTGTAAACGGTCAAATTGCTTGACTCAAGCAAAAATCTATTCGAATTCTTACTGGATCTATTTTTTAAAAGGGGTACCTGACTAACTGACTGGTCCTTCAAATTAGAGGTCAACCCGATTTTTGAAGCAACTTTTTGGAACCATTTTATACCATCACATTTCTGTAGTCCCACAGGTGGGACTACGGTAGGCAATGAGCTGCACACACAGTGACGTTTCAAACGATATTAGGTAAGTATCCTATCTTTAATTTATTAAGGTTTCACCTAAAATATCTAATGTGTACGTGAAATTCAGGATGTAAAATCAATATAAGTATGTAGGTAATTGGGTGTACTTATAATTGCCTAACAGCATTTATTAATATCAATAAAGGGAAAAGTTAACAATTTACTACTAAGTACATAATACCTACACCTAATTGATTTAATTAAAATTTCAATTCAATTCAAATTTCTTAATTGCGAATATGGGTAAACAGTGCAGATACCTATTACAAAAACAAAAAGGTACAGCCAAGTTCTGCCTATTAGCATGCAATATGTTATGAGTTATAATATACCTAACAACGTGTACATAGTTTTGATAAAATTAGTCACATTAAATACAAATTTAAATGATAATGTTACAAATGTCTAAAATTAAAATAAAACTAAAATTTCTTTACAAGGTAATAAGGTAATTATTAATTTCCTTCCTACAAAAATTCACGCGGGCGACGAGTTTTACATAAAAATAATGAAGAAACCTTGAAGTGTGCGAAATCGTCAAGTGTAACATTAATTCGCCGCACACAGATCCGGTCCACTTGCAGGCTGTAAACATCTAGATGTATTGAAAGTGGGTCTAGTTTTTGTGGCCTGCGAATGGAACTATGTCACATGAAGGTAACTAAATCTTGACGACAGACTTTTTTTAATATTCTTTATTGTACACCACTAGAAACAAAAGTAACACTAAATAGATTTTACATACAATCAGTGGAATCGCTTTGAAGCGATCTCTACCAGGCAACCAGGCCAGGTTGTGGAGGATTAGAAGATTTGAAATTATTGGTATGAGTATCATGGTGTATCTAGAACTCTATTTCATCATCATCATTAACATGTCGCCGACTAATTACTGAGCACGGGTCTTCTTTCTGAATGAGAAGGGTTTTGGTCATAGTGTACCGCGCTGGCCTAGTGCGGATTGGCAGACTTCACATACCTTTGCGAACATTAAGAACACTCTGGTAATGCAGGATGTTTTCCATCACCGCTAATGCATCATATTGAATTGCTTAGCACGAATACGGGGTCGAAGGCCCGCCCACCCTCCACATTAGGAGGCGGATGTGTAATGCATTCAGGATGCTGATGGGGCTGCCCAGATTCTGCTACGCGTCAGGGATGTTCGCCGAGGCGCATGTAGACTGTTGTTATACTACTATGCGGGCGCGGTGCACATCCCTGTTGCGTAGAGTCCGCTCCAGCCCCAACGGCCTCCTGAAGGTATTTTCTGACAGGATCGACTGCCAGTACTTGAATCACTGTTGTATGATTCACGTGCTGGCAAATCGATCCTGTCCTAATTTAAATAGTTATAGATTTTTTACTAACAAATAGGTTTAAGTTTCGTGTAATTACTAACACTAATATTAATAATTACTAACAATTAGGTTTAAGTTTCGTGTAATTACTAACACCAATATGATCCTTGTTGGTCGAAATAAAAACATTTTATTTTATTTATTTATTTATTTATTTATTTATTTATTTATGGGCATCATGCATGGCTCACGGCCCACGGCACAGTTTAGTATCGTGAAACTGTGCTAGTATATCCTGTAAGTAGTATTTATTAGTAGGTACCTATTATGGTGATTATATTCGTCGGGTGCTGACTGCCGAGTGCTGAGCTCGAGCCTCGAGGGCGAGGTTCCCACATGGATGTGAATCGAGCAGCTTTGGCCATTGAAGTTTAAACAATGTCTCGCGTTAATCTGGTAAATTGTAATGCAATACCGTCGTGGGAACCTCAAATAATCACTCCTATATCTCACTTTATGAAGGCTATTTTGCACCTATGGTATAATCTTGTACCTATATCAAATATTTGAAAAGAGCAACCGCCGAGTTTCTTGCTGGTTCTTCTCGGCAGGAAAGGCATTCCGAACCAGTGGTAGATGCATCCGACTATTCGTAAGCACTTGTAAAAGTTTATACGAATAAAAAAGATTTTCATTTTCATTTTTCATTTTCATTTTCATATATATCTTGAAGGTACTTATTCGAATCATAAATTAATTAATAGGTAGTTCAATACCAAAAATAATACGGAGAACTGAAATGCAGTCTCGGTCAGTCTAGGTCACTAGGTCGCAGTCAGGTAGGTACAATTAACAAATTGGTAGAGTTTAGAGTAGATTTAATTACACAACACAGGGCCTAAACCATTCTTATTCTGAGAACAGACCCCTGCTCAAGTGCTCAGTAGTGGGCCGGCGATAGGTTGATCATGATGATGATGATGATAATACACAAAACTCTTCCTATTATACAAGTACCTACTACAAGTACTACAAGTACCTACGTCATTTCGGAAATTAGTTCTATTCCTCGCAACTTTTTAAATGAAAACAGGTGAAGACTGGACGGAAAAATGTGCGAAACAGTTTCTGTAACTTTTACTTAACTTAGGTATATTAACTTATTAAGTAGGTATGTTGATTCAGAAACGTATCCAAAATGAAATGCTTCATTAGAAAAGGAGTTTCCTAAAGGAGTGCCTAAGTAACTCAATTTATTATTACTTACTTAGTACACGGGCTCAAAGATTTACGTACCAATCTTTGATTGATTAATCTTCCAACGAGAACCAAACTACGTTGACTGACTAGAAGCGCTGAAGAGCATGCTAGAGTGCGGTACGCGGCCGAAAGTGATGAACATCGGCCTTTGGAATGACATTTCATCTTTGTAGAGCGTTGTCTCTGTCACTCATACCCATATGACGCTTTGTCGGTCTCATACAGTGCTCTAAAAATCGGCTGTCACCTACTAAATATCGATGTTCATCACTATTGGCCGCGTTCTGTATGTTGCTGTTTAAATACGAGTCGTAAATATCATCACCGCAAAGTCTTGAAGGTGTGAGGTAAATATCATCACCACAAAGTCTTGGAGGTGTGAGGTAAATATCATCACCACAAAGTCTTGAAGGTGTGAGGTAAATATCATCACCACAAAGTCTTGGAGGTGTGAGGTAAATATCATCACCACAAAGTCTTGAAGGTGTGAGGTAAATATCATCACCACAAAGTCTTGGAGGTGTGAGGTAAATATCATCACCACAAAGTCTTGGAGGTGTGAGGTAAATATCATCACCACAAAGTCTTGGAGGTGTGAGGTAAATATCATCAGCGCAAAGTCTTGAAGGTGTGAGGTAAATATCATCAGCGCAAAGTCTTGGAGGTGTGAGGTAAATATCATCACCACAAAGTCTTGAAGGTGTGAGGTAAATATCATCACCACAAAGTCTTGGAGGTGTGAGGTAAATATCATCACCACAAAGTCTTGGAGGTGTGAGGTAAATATCATCACCACAAAGTCTTGGAGGTGTGAGGTAAATATCATCACCACAAAGTCTTGGAGGTGTGAGGTAAATATCATCACCACAAAGTCTTGAAGGTGTGAGGTAAATATCATCACCACAAAGTCTTGGAGGTGTGAGGTAAATATCATCACCACAAAGTCTTGAAAGTGTGAGGTAAATATCATCACCACAAAGTCTTGGAGGTGTGAGGTAAATATCATCACCACAAAGTCTTGAAGGTGTGAGGTAAATATCATCACCACAAAGTCTTGGAGGTGTGAGGTAAATATCATCACCACAAAGTCTTGGAGGTGTGAGGTAAATATCATCACCACAAAGTCTTGGAGGTGTGAGGTAAATATCATCACCACAAAGTCTTGGAGGTGTGAGGTAAATATCATCACCACAAAGTCTTGGAGGTGTGAGGTAAATATCATCAGCGCAAAGTCTTGAAGGTGTGAGGTAAATATCATCAGCGCAAAGTCTTGGAGGTGTGAGGTAAATATAACTTTTTGGCAGGCGTTATAGACTCAAACATTCGTTTCTTGAATTGTAGCTGCTCTGCTCTGACTTAGCGACAAATCTTCTACGGTAACAGGAAGCCCTCTACCCTACTTCTGTACCTAAAGGAGAAAGTAACTATACTTAATACCTAACTGAAGTATCAACCCACAAACTTGTAAGAGATTTTCCGTAGCGGGAATATTTTCGTAGAGTCCGATTTTGTGTCAAGTGACAACACTCAACAGTCAACACCAACAGTATTTCAATTTTCAATCAATGCACGCGTTCACAGTTCACACAACCATACGATCGATCGTAGGATTCAACAACCGTGTGAACGCGTTCACAGTTCACACAAGCATACGATCGTAGGATTCAACAACCGTGTGAACGCGTGCTATTTTTTGAGATAAGCACTTTCAATCTGAGACAGAGTAAGTGATACAACTATTAAGATGTTATAAAAGGACTTTGAATCTGTAGACATCGATCAGCTAGTAACTAATTTGATTTTGTAATTCTAAAACAATGAATTGTTACCTGTTTAAATAATCTTTTATTTTTATCGTTTTGCAGTAATTGCTATTAAAAAACGGGCCGATCACCTTATTTTCGGATGTCGGTTAAATAAAACAGGACTTACGTTGAATTCGGAGTGTCTGAGGTTCATTCCAGACACACACATAATTTCAAAACGTAAAGATTAAGTAAAAAATAAGTGAAGACAATAATAGATCATAATTTCAAAAGGTAAAGATGAAGAGAGATAAGATTTTCGAAATATCACTTGCTTTAACACTTAAGTATCAGTTACCAGTGGTGAAGGAAATCATCGTGAAGTAACCTGCATGCCTGAGAGTTCTCCATAATGTTCTCAAAGGTGTTTCACGTCTGCCAATTCGCAATTGTCCAGCGTGGTTGACTATCGCCTTCTCATTTTGAGGGGAGACCCGTGCTTAACAGTGGGCCGACGCGCGACGCGGCGATGGGTTGATCATGACTCTTACCAATTACCATAGTCCTAGAATACTTATTTCTATCTCTACGTAAACCCATCACAAGTCAGCTCGTTTCCCTCTTCTAGACTGCATCGTCACTTACTTACCCTCATCAAGCGAGACTCGAGAGTGCAATCAAGGGCTTAATAAAAAACTTAGTACCTTAGTTAGTAGTCGTAGTATTTGGTAAAAGGTTAGGAGAGGACTACTAGGAGGAGGAAAAAAAAAAGATAAAGAACCCCGTAGGTACACCAAATATTTACATAATTTTTTTCTCGCCAAACTGGTGAGCCAGTTTGTTGGCGAGCTTGCGCTCCTTAACAATAACTAGAATCTACGTATTAAATTGTACTTATGTATGTAAACTTATATTCTAACTTATACTCAGATTGAGGGTTGATCGCTGCAGCGAATTGAACGCTTCAGAGATCAATCCTCAATCTGAGGTAACAAACAAAATAAACTAAAATAAAAAAACAAATAATTAATAATAAATTAAACAGTAAGGGGGTCCCTAAGGAAGTGTTCCTTTAACTTTTTCTTAAGCACCCCCTCACTGACCTTATTCTCTTCCCTTAACCACTCTATGCCGTTGTAAATTTTAGGTACCAAATATCCACTTAACCTTTCACCGTAGTAGTTACAGACTTTGGGTAACATGAATCTTGTCTTCCTATTACTTCTAGCGTTATCCCTAAGCTTCGTGGGGTTTTTAATTTTTTTTGAAAAATAATGTTCTTTAGCTATTAGGTAATCTACTTGACGTAAGACGCCGATGACACTGGCTATTGTTGTTTAGGTATAAAGCCTTGCTCTGACGTGCTGTTGTATATTCGTAGATCTTTTTCCAGAACCAAGCGTTGATTGGGCGCGGCGCAGCGCGTGCCCTAACCTCGCTTCACTAAATAACTAATTATTACTCAATCGGATAATTCGCCATATCATTGTTATCAATGCCTCTCTGAGGTCAGCTGTGGCCGTGGCTCGTGATCGTTGACTTTGGAAACGTGTGAAAGTTCCATAATGTAAGTTAAATAATTGTAAATTGAACGAGGCATAGAGTAGAGAGTAGCCTCACACAGGTTTGTCTATAACGAAGATAGCTAATAGATAGATAGAAATACTTTATTGCACACAAAATATGACATAAACAAGATAAAAAACAAAGATACTAAAAACTAAAAACAATTGTATGCAAAGGCGACCTTATTGCTCAGAGCAATCTCTACCACGCAACCTTTGGTGAAAGAAGGAACTAGGTGTATTGGATTAGTGTTCACGTTTTACTACATTTTCAATCCAGTAATTTAGGATTAGTATTTTATATTTATCTCATAACCTAAAATATACAATCCGCGATGATAGCCTAGTGGTGAAGACGTCGCCGTCGGCCTCCCGACTAGGCCTAGGAGTAGTTGGAAGTCCGTGGCTCAATCCTATTCCTCGGGACACGCACCTTTATTTAACTTTTCCGAGTTAATGTGTGTTTTAAGCAACTCGATTATTATCACTTGCTTTAACGGTGAAGGAAAACATCATGAGAAAACCTGCAAAATGTTCTCAAAGGTGTGTGAAGTCTACCAATCTGCACTGGGCCAGCGAGGTTGTCTATGGCCAGACCCTTTACATTTGGACAGGAGACCGGTGTTTAGTAGTGAGCCGACAGTGGATTGATTATGATGATAATGACATGGTAAAATATACCTATTGCATCACCTAGACAGATTCATCTATCTATGGTAGATCAATAGAATAAATTGATTATTGATTCGGATGTGTGACCTGTAAAGATGCCATTTATGATTTACCTTTGAAATAGGTAAGTAACTAGGTACTTGAAGTTGATGGTTTCTACCACGTTTCTACTTACAGATAACGAAAAAACGATTAACGATTAGGCAAGAAACTGACGGTTACTTAAGAAAATTTTCTACAGTCAGTTTGTTAATTGAGAACAATAATATTATTTCATACAATGAATTAATGACATTCTTAGGTCTCAGGCTCGATACGAGTGGTCCGTTCGGGATCGATTATGTCGTGTTAGCGAAGAGGAATGGAGGGAGGGCGGCGCGCCGACGCGTGACGCTTGGGCAACGGCCGCGCGACAAAACTGCGCGCGCGCCGACCCGCGCGACACTAGCGCCCCGAGCCCGCGACATGCCGCGCGCGACGCCGCTGCTGCTGCTGCTCGTCACTGTCGCGCGAGCCGCCGACGTGTTCGTCATCGCCGACACCGCCGACCAGACCAGCGCCATCGTCAGGGTAGCCAACGAGACCATCGTCGAGGCGAGCGACGCTCTCGCCGGCAATGACACGCTCGGCGACCCCGTCGTGCGCAAGAAGCGGACCTTCGGCGACATCGTGTTCCGCGGCCTAGCCGACGTGCTGGGCTACAACGTGGCGCGCAAGGCGCCGCAGGTGGTGTTCCCGCCGCCGCTCGCGCCCGTGCCCGGCATCGACGCGCCGCTGCCGCAGGGCTCCGACGCGCCGCTGCAGATCCCCCTCGCGCTCGCCGCCGACCCTGCGCCCTGCGGCCGCGCCGTCGCGCCGCAGCCCTGCGCGCCGCCGCCGCCTCCGCCTCCGCCCAAACCCAAGCCGGCGCCGCCCCCCTGCCCGAAGCCGCGAGCGAACTCGAAACCGAAACCCAAGCCCAAGCCGCGGCCGAAACCGAAACCGCAGCCTCCCCCGTGCGGCAGCGGGCGCGCCAACCCCACCACCGCAGCGCCCTGCGGCGCAGCCGCGCCCAAGGCGGACTCCAATCTCGAAACCATCTCCTCCGACTTCCGCCTGGACTTCAATTTCAATAGAAAACCGGCGACCGCCGCGGCGGCCGCGCCTCCGGAGCAGCCCGCGGAGCAGATGCTGGAGCTCCAACAGCAGGACGCCCCCGCCGACCCCGTGGTCGCCATCCGGCCCCAGGCCGCCAGGCTGCCCCCCGAGCCGCCGCGCAAGCCGCGAGTGTACTTGGATGCCTTCGTCGTACAAAACGGAGTGACTCAAAAGATTCAAACGATCGACGCGCGCAATGCGGTCCAGCACCAAGCCGACAACGACTACCTGTCGTACGACGAGCCGGCCGAGCCGCCGCCGCCGCAGCAGCCGCAGCAGACGCAGCCCGCCCTCGACGCCGACTACGACTACATGCTGGACTCGAGCGAACGCAGCAAGCAAGTGCGGGAATTCGGCACAGCCGTCGACAAGTTCTGGGATCAGAAGAAAAAGAAGATGAAAAAAACACCCGCGTTCGACTATCGCTCCGTGCACTTCGGCGACCGCAATCTCGCCAATCAGGCGCGGGACCAGAGTGACCAGAGCGACGAGAGATACCAGTCTATGATACAGGCGTCGTCGGACGCGCAGGCGCAGCCCCAGCCCGCGCTCCACGACGACGAGGAAGAGTTCACGACCACGACGCTGAGCCCCCGCCGACGACTCAAGCCGCGCGTGTTGCCCCCGACCGAGAAGAACCCCAACCAGATCGATACGGTGACGGTCCAAGTGCCTCCCATATACAAGGAGAAGCGGCCGAGGAAGTTGCACCGGGAACGGCCGGAGTCGGCCGAGCGGCCCGAGCGCGAGGAGGACTCGCCGTACAAGCCGTACGAGTACAACTACCAGGGGTCCGACGGGAACGGGTTCTACGGGTACAGCCCCTACCGCCGCGGCTCCGACGCCGAGTCGGAGAACAGCGAAGCGATATATCAGACGGAACAGCCGAAGCGGAAGCGCAGGCGAAAACTCAAACGGAAGACGCGATCGGTATACCGGCACTACACCGCGGGGGACTTCGACTACTACGGCAAGAAGCTGCCCATCTCGCAGGAGGAGCAGTACTTCCGCGGCCTGACCATCCCCCCGCCCACCAGGGACCCCGACGTCGTCCGCCTGGAGCGGGCGCCCGACGGGGACGGCCACTTCCTGGACGACCACGAGAGGCTTCGAGACGACCCGGAGAGAATAAAAACCAAAAAGAAGGGCGGGAAGAAACAGGCCGACGACAAGGACGGCGCGGACGAGGCGGAGAGATCGGAGGAGGCGGAGAGGTCCGGCGAGGCCGAGCGCCTGGAGGAGAGCGAAGCCTCCGCCGACGCGGAGATATCGAGCGAGAAGGAGAGGTCGGGCGAGAAGGAGCGCGCGGACGAGCTGAGCCCCAACGCGCGCGTGCGCGAGACCGGCTACAAGAACAACTACGTGCACGCGCACAACGTGCAAGTCGACGACAACCAGCCGCTCGTCCGGACCGTCAAACGGAAGAAGCCCAAGAAGGCCTGAGCGCGGCGACCCGCGCGACTACCCGCCATAATCATACTTATTTATTACAAAAAGCTTTGGACTCGAAAGCTTTCGAGATGCCGAGCCGCGGTCCGGCGGCCGAGTCCCGCGTCGATCGAATCGAAATCGAAAGCGACCTGTGATGTTCTATTTAAGTAAACTGTATATTCTTTGTTATTTTTATACTTAGCGTTAAGAAAAATTGTATTTAAGTTTCCTAATAAAGCGTTTCGTCAAATCTGTTTCATTATTCGCATTGTAGTGGAATCGGCCGCTGGGGCGTGACACTCGATTTCCACAAGGCGACGACGCCGACCCGCGGCCGCGCCACTGGGTGAAGGTCCCACAGATGAAATAGAAAACGGAGCGGTCGCAGGTCGTTGCCTCCCAGACGACGTCTAGCATCTGAATATACCACCCTCGCAGCAGGCAAGTAGAAGGTATATGGGTTCATGGGTGGGACATAATAGCTTTCTAATCTAAAATGCATTCACTCGCCACAAACGAATTTCCTGCGCTAATAGGTAGGTAGTAGGTACGTTCATTTGTTTACGACTTACGAGCCTATTGCAAAACATTCGTTTATTGTAAACTTATAGATGTAGAGCTCAATCGATCGCCCAAGGTTGTACCTATTATAAAGAGCTTGCTGTAATAGGAGCATGCTAAATTGAATTGTTAAGTACCTACTTATTTATTTTCTTTACAACTGTTGCGCAGATTTTCTAAGAGCACCACAAAAACTACCGAAGAGCAAAATCTCGAAGGAGAAATTGCCAGTTGCCCAAAAGGCAAGCCTTGCCTTGTAACATTTGTCTAATGATTTTAACATAATAATACTCAACAGTTATGTAATTAAATGTTATGATTTCGACACCTCCCACGTAAGTTGTTGTATCCCCAAAACCGCAACTTTTCAGTAGAGCGTTTTAAAGATACAAATTGAAATTAAAGTTTCATTTTTCAATATTTTTTTGTGAAATTCGGTAAATGGTTATAATTTACAGTACTTTTAACTATTCTGAAAAATACTTTATCAAAATACTTCAAATTTCTAAGATTTTGTTCATACAACATTTTACGTGGTGTTTCATCTTTGGAAAATGTTGTATGTGATACTTACAACAACTTACAGGGGAAAACAAGGGCTTTGTGTCATTGTATGTGTTAATTACAACAGTGTACGTTGCTTAAATTATAAAAATAGTATTGTATGTGTGATACTATTCATCATTTTCAACCAATAGAAGTCTTCTGCTGGACATAGGTCTCTTGTACAGACTTTTACTCGCCACGCTCTTGCGTCTCCTGAATCCAGCGGCTCCCTGAGACTCATTCGATATCATTTGTCTACATAGTGTGGGTCTGCCAACGCTGCGCTTTCTGGTGTGAGGTTCAAGTACTTTAGGACCCCAACGTCTATGAGTCCTTTGAATTATGTGCCCCGGCCATTGCCACTGCAGCTTCCCAAACCGTTCATGTCGGGTACTCTGGCTTTTGGACAAATATCCTCATTCCAGATTTGATCACGTAGAGAAACTTCAAGTATAGCTGTCTCCATCACCCACTTAGTGACTCTGAACTTTCTTATGTGTCAAATCTCAAATCCATAATATTATGTCATCACTGGCAACATGCGCTGTTCGAAGACTTTAGTTTCCGTACGCTGCCTAGCTGAATCGGACTCGGTGGCTGATCTGTTTCTCGAAATTGGACTTACCTAACTTGGTTGTGTGTCCCAATTTTACACACTCTTCTATAATTTTGAGCAAAGAGCTCTCAACGACTAATGGGTGGGCCGAAACATAGGTATTAGACATGCTTTTCGTCTTAGTCATGTTAATTTTCAGGCCCACTTGTTATGAAACTTTAATAAGGTCACTGTGCAGTACATCCGGTTTCCCAGTCTCTGCGATAACAACTATGTCATCGAAAAATCGAAGGTGAGTAGCTATTAATGTTAATGCCAAGTTAATTCCAATCCAGAAGCTTAAAGACGTGTTCTAAAGTAGCAGTAAAGAGCTTCGGAGAGTTGTGTCTCCCGTTAAGTGTTACTCGTCTGGCCCTGTATGTGGACTGACATGGTGGTGTTTTCGTACAGGTACCTACTTCAGCATTTGTATGTACCGGTAGTCAATCCGGAATCTCAATAGCGACCTTAATACAGCCCAAATTTCCACTGAATCGAAAGCTTTCTCAAAGTTCACAAACGCTTAGCAAAGTGGCCGATTATAGTCTTCAGTTATATGTATAAAATGTTGCAGCTTCTGAATGTGATCTATGGTGCTTAAGCTGTTTGAGAATCAAGCTTGTTCAGGATGCTGAAAGTCGTCGAACCTGTAAGACTGACTTACGATAACAACAGCTTGTAGACATGTCTCTAAAGCGAAATGGTTCTTCTTGAGTAATGTTTCACTTGGTAATTACAGTATGCAATAAACCAAATTAACTTCAATATAAGATTCACTATTAATTCGTACACCAGAAGGTACCTAGTAGAATGTGTAAGGTGACTCAATTAATATAAAAACTGCTTCTGTATGCAAATTCCAGTGAATAAACTATTATTTATTAAGGTGTTATCGCCTTTTTTAAAGAACAGGACCGTTACACTACAAACAAACCATCTTTTAAAATTTAGAAAATAAAATAATAAGAACCACTCCTGTGCCATGCTCTTATATTTTGCCAATATTTTTAAGCTCCTGCTCCACTCTATGATATCTTTCTTCTTCTGAGTCGTTCACTCTTGACAAAGTGTTCGTGGCTATGAATTTTTCACTGATGCTCGTGCGATCTCCCTCCAGCGACTTCTGTTGATGGCATTATGTGCACACGTGGAGACAGGCATGTTTGTTGCGGAGTGGATTAAGTCTGTCCACCTAGTTGGGGAACGCCCACGTGGCCGTGTGCCCTCCACCTGACCTTATACCACGAGGTATTCGATGGTACCACTCTTCCTCGTAATGTGCCCAAAGAACTTGGTATGGTATCTTTAATCCGGCGTTAAAGTTCCGAAGTTGCGTGTTTGTGTATCAGAGATCTACCGGTAGGCAAATGCATCTGCTCTAGATTGTAGTCTCATTTGTTGTCTGTTTTCCATGAGCTTGAGAGTATGGTCATAGAAATTATTTATTATTTTCGGACGATAGGTCGTAAAGAAAGTCTCAACCACCTGGACAGTCTCTACCAACTTATTATTGGCAAGGTAGGCTCTGAAATAATACAATATTGTGTTGATTTTTTGTTACTTACATGATATCCTAGTGGTATTATTAGCGAGTACTTATTTCACTATCTATCATAGGCTTACATCGTCATCAAACTAAACTTTAGCTTAGTTTTACTGGCGTACAATGTTGTATGTAAGAATAAAAAAATGTCATAGCAACGTAAAATATAGCATGTGATCATACAATAAAATTTTGAGTAACAAATACCGATGTAAAATGTTGTATGTATTACTTAACACAAAAATTATTATAATTCTGCAACGTAAACGGTTGTATGTCAATATACAACACAGTTTTTGGGTATCCTCAACGACGTAAATTGTTGTAAGTCATCTATACAATAGTTTAGCTTGGCATCACTATTAATTTAGTAAAATATGATCATAGAATAAAAAAATGCGTAGACAACCGAGACATATCGGAGACTTGACTCACAAACCTGGTGTTTGAAATCCGGCGTGATCTGTTGTATGTGTTACATACAAGGCGCAAATGCGTGACCTCGTCCTACGTAAAACGTTGTAAAGGTCGATGTGATGTTTTACGTCGTCGTCGTTTGAAAAATACAACATTATACGTCTCATAAGTACCTTAAAAAATAGCATTTTTAGCATTTTTTAAATTTGAATGTGTAAAATAGATAAAAATAGGCATTGTTATGTAAAAAACGCAAAATGCCAATTTTGTGGCTTACAACAACTTACGTGGGAGGTGTCGATTTATTCAGGTTGTGTGTGACAACTTTAAAACAATATTTTTAGGCAAATAATATTATAACGAATTTCAAATAGGTAGGTAGATAGTGATTATTCAGATAGAGATAGGTAAATCAGCTGTCGGTGATATAATTATGTGCAACCACAGCACCACAGCAAGCAAACACTTTTCTATAGAACTAAATGGCTAGTCTTCAGCTATTTACAAACAGAAAGCAAAGTAGATCAAAAGATAATTAGGTTGTATGGTCATTGCCACTTCAGCTTCGCAACCCATTGAGTTACGTCGGTTACTGGTAATTTCTGATTTAATTACGTCGTACGTAATAGATAATCTCCAAGCATAGTACAGTTTCCGACCGCCAAATCGAGGAAAAAATCCCAAGCATAGGTCTCTCCATCGCTTATTGAGTGACTCTGAACTTTCTTGTGAGGCCCATAGTTAGCGATCATCACTGGCACACTGGCAACACGCACCTTTCGAACACTTTGGTCTTCAAACACTGAGAGATTTTAGACAAGAAGACACCTCGAAGCTTCCAACGCTGCCCAGCCGAGTTGGATGCGGCGGCTGACCTCTTTCTCGAAATTAGACCTACCTAGCATGGATCGTGTGTTCCAGGGTAGGCAGGATTAGGCTTTCAAATGATGATTACATTTACAAAAATAATATAATTGATCTTAGCCGCTAAGGCCGCTTTTCATCTCAACTTGCAGAAGTGAATATAATAATTTGTTGTTTTTGTAATTTATGTTGTGTGTAATAGAGTTTTTACTTTCGACTTTTTTAAATTTAGTTCGGCTACTCACCCGTTGCACTATTTGTCGTACCTACTCCTAGCACAAGCTTTACGCTCAGTGAGAGGGGAAAGGGGAATATAGGTCATAATTAACATGGCTAATATTCTTTTTTTAAAGCAACATTAAAGTGTTCAAACAAAGTCACCTGACCAAATCAAGTCAATGTCCTAGCGCTTTCTACTTAACCTAACAGTAGTTAGGTCACACGTACTCAGTGAACAGCTCTCTCATAGGAATGTCCCATTTATTGCGAAAGACATAAGGGCTATATCTGTGTGTGCAGTTGTCGCACAACAGCCAGTGGCCATCGATTAGTAGGTAGAGGCTAGAGCAGACCTTGACCGCAGCTAATTTTTCGCCACCTGATTGTTAGTCTAGATTGGACTAGCAACTAAATTGTGCACAGTGTTAAACTACTTAACTATACTAAGCAAACTAACTACTTAACTAAGCAAAACCGTGAAATCCCAGTGGTTAAGGCCTTCTATTTGAGAGGTCGGGAGTTCGATTTCGAGCACGCACCTCTAACTTGTCGGAATTATGTGCGTTTTATGCAATTCAATATCACTTGCTATACCTAACGGTGAAAGACAGTATCGTGAGTAAACCTGCCTGGGAGTTATCCATAATGTTCTCAAAGACGTGCTCGAAGACTGCATTCGGCCAACGTGGTAGACTATGGCCAAACCCTTCTCATTCTGAGAGGAGAGATTGTCTCTATTTTGACGAGTAGGTACAGGAGGTTTGACGGACACAGGCTACTATATGTCCCGGAAAATCAAAAAGTATCCAAGGGATTTTAAAAAAAGAACGTTAGGATAAACTAAAGTTTATTCTTTGGTTGACGACTAGATTACTTGATTGTGTAATTAAAACTGAGATAAATTATAATATTTCTATAAAAGAATTGTTGTTCATTCGGTTCGACGATTTGGTTTCCGACATTTACGATGTTTTCTGAAAGCAAAAGAACAGTTACATCCACTAATCAATATCATAGTAATATTATTAATGCGATTTTGACGATATTCAATAAAGAGATAATTTGCATCCCATGTAGTACAGGGTCAAAGTACCGAGTACCTACTCTACTCCATCTGCCGATTGTATGAAGCCCATGTAGAGAGTGGTTCGGTTCCATGTTTGATAGCTATTAACCCCCCATGCATGTCTGTGGCATCGTAGCGCTCAAGCAAAAGTCGCAGCATTTAGTGTAGTACAATGTTCTCACCAGGCCGTGCGCGTTGCGCAGGTGCTTGTTGAGCGACTGCTTGTGGCAGTAGCGCGCCGGGCACGCGGCGCAGGCGTGCACGCGCGCGGGCGGCGCGTGCGTGCGCGCGTGCAGGCGCAGCGCGCGCGCGGAGGCGACGCGGCGCGGGCACGCGGGGCAGGCGAGCGCGCGCGCGGCGTGCGTGCGCAGGTGCGCGCCCAGCTTGTTGGTCGCGAACTGCTTGCCGCACACCCAGCACATGTACGGCTTCGCGCCTGGCGCACACCACTCATCATCATCATTATCATATGCTTGCTGAAACCTAGGTCTCTTGTAGGGATTTCCACATGCCACATTCGGTCTGTCCACCTAGTGAAGGGTATTATAAGTTTATAACGCTGCGCTCTCCGCTGTACAAGCCCACTAGTGGGACATGTGACAACGACCGAGACGGCGGTGCAAGACCGGGGCGTGTGGAAGTGATACAGACGTAGGTTCAGCAGAAGACGCTAAAAAAATTTCCGCAGAGAGCAGCAAAGCGATAGCAATAATCAATTGGACCTGTCATTTTAGTTAAGTTTAGACAAGAAAGTCCCAGCGATAGGAGGCGCGGGAGTCGCGCGGCGTCAGTTGAACTTCTGTCGTCTCGTACCTGTGTGTATCCTGGTATGGTCAGCGAGCGTGTTGCTGCTGCCGAACGTCTTGCCGCACTGCGCGCAGCTGTACGGCCTCTCTCCTGAAACATAACAACGTCCACGTATTCAAAACTAGCGACACGCCCAGGCTTCGCACGGGTAGCTTATTACAATTCTCAATTTTTTTTTAAATAAAATATGTATAGCCTTTACATATACATATACACACTGAAATAGACTCCTTTAGAGCAGTAGATTTAGTATGAGATTTTACTTCTAACCAATTTTGACAGTATTTGAGAGTAGACACAAAATAACGTCAAATTAAAATGGACCTAAAGATTCTTGATTTAAAGTCAAAAATAATTCATTACCATTGATTTTAACTACACAATGTTTCCACTTGGAGTGCTGGCTGTAAATATATTATGTACAAACTTGAGCATTCAAACAAGACAATAATTAAGAGCCATTTTGTTTTAACGCTAAAGTGTTTCAACTCTCAAATACTATCAACATAGGTGAAATCACTACCCCTATCGTAAATGTGCAAGTGTGTTTGTTTGTCGGTTTGTCCTTCAATCACGTCGCAACGGTGCAACGGATTGCCGTGATTTTTTGCATGGGTATAGATAAAGACCTGGATAATGACATAGCCTACATTTTATCCCGGAAAATCAAAGAGTTCCCACGGAATTTTTAAAAACCTAAATTCACGCGGACGACGTCGAGGGCATCAGCTAGTCTTACAATAAGCATATAGCACTGCGTGCGGTGCTCCTACCATTATGTTTCCTGATGTGGGTGTTGAGGTTGGTGACGGAGGTGAAGCTCTTGCCGCAGCCGGGCGCGGGGCACGCCTTGCGCGGCGGCGGCGCGCAGTGGCGCAGCGCCGCCGCGCGCGTCGGCGTCGCGGCGCCGCACGCGCGGCATTGCCAGTTGCACTCGCCGCTGTGCCGCTTGCTGGAAACAGTTGTACATCCATGCTAACATTATAAATGCGAAAGTGTGTCTGCCTGTCTGTCTGCTAGCTTTTTACGGCCCAACAGTTTAACCAATTTTGATGAAATACAAGTCATATACAAGACATAGGCTACTTTTTATCCCGAAAAATTAAAGAGTCCCCACGGGGTTTCTAAAAGAACCTAAACGCGGATGAAGTAGTATCTAGTAATATATATACTAGGTGATGCTGCCCGAGACAGAAATCCACCAGGATCTAGGTTTATATCCAGTATAAAAGGTCCTGGGTCTCCATCTCCCGCATGTAAACAATAGCTTATACATTCTGGATGTAAACAATGGAAATCATCATCATGATCAACCCATCACCAGCCTACTAGTGGACATGGCTCTCTCTCAGAAGGGATTAGAGTTTAAACCATAGTCCACAGGCCCCACTGACCAAGTGCGGCCTGGCACTTTAACCACCTTTGAGAACATTATGGAGACCTCTCAGGCAATGTTTTCTTCAATACTGTAAGTAGCACATTCAGAACACAAGTGACCCTATCCATAATCTTGATTTTTCCAATATGGCTATTTAAAGCTTCGGGAGAGAGGATAGAGATAGATAGATAGATAGAAATACTTTATTGCACATAAAAAATATTACATAACATGACAAAGAAACTAAAACTAAAAAAATAATTGTATGCAAAGGCGGCTTTATTGCGCACAGCAATCTCTACCAGGCAACCTTTGGTGAAAGGAGAAACTAGGTGTGTTGGAACTTGGATAGTACTTACACGCAATACAGAAAAAAAATAAAGTAGTATATGGAGGAGTACTTTGGACAACAAAGTAATGGCTAAGGTTTGACTTGTCAATCTTTTGGTTTTAGTTTTCTGAACTAATCAGCTATTGTGGTTAATTCTGCTGTACACAACTCTAAACTATAGTCCATACAAAATAACTCCTCGCGCGCCATTGTAACTCTATGGGTCAACTGTCATATCAAAAGTACAGTTCACCTTTAAAATAAGGACTAAATCGTACTTTTGACAATAAAAGTGACACAAAAAGTTAAAATGATGCATGCAAATTTAACATGTTATTATTGCTATACTTTTGATTAAATAGGTACACCCTACACAAAAGAATAGCATTAGTTTAAATCTGTTGTTGTTATTCATGTTAGTCATGTTCATTGTGTGGCTTTTAGTTGTGCCAACACAGCACAATTCTCTTAGCTAACATCGCGTAGCTTGGAGAAAACACGAAGGAGGTTGCTCAGTCTAATAAATTCATCTACTAGCTGATACTGAATTTTCATAAAATAATTATACTCACAGATGTAGTTTATAATTAAACTTTCTAGTGAACACTTTGCAGCAAAACTGGCATGTGTGTGACGCAGGTTTGTTTGCAGAACTCTTCAGCTCCTGACTGTCCACATCTTGGGCCTGTGCTTGAATACAGTCTTCCTTCTCATTTGAAGTATTCTCTGTGCTCTTTCTTTCTGCACCATTGTTTATGGAGTAGTTGGAACTGTGGTCAACGTGCCTAGTATCTGAAACGTAGTTTTTGAAAATTTTTATCAGAGGAAGCATTAACATGTCTTAAAAAAGTATTTTTAATTTATTAAGTCCATCTGTGAAAACATTGAGGAAATTAGTATAACCTTGCATTTTATTTTGGCTTCTAAGTCTAAAACTTAAGAATAAGTAATATACTCGTTCATATAACTTTACCTTTAAGATTTTTTTTAAATTGCAGAAATATTTCATTGGCCTTTTTACACTTGTCCAAGAATTTGGCAAACACATTTAATTCGTTGAGGCATTGGCTGCAGATAGATGCTGGGCCTCCGTCGTTAATGTGAAACTGTAGTTTAGCATCTGTTACCAGTTTCTCGTAAATACAACAATCACCTTTCTTTGAAAATAATGAACAAGAGTCGGTTTTCATTTCAAAGCATATTCGACACACATTATCAAGATTTTCAGCAACACAATAATTGTTTTCCATAGTTTTAAATGGATATTCAGTCAGTGATTTCTACTTTTTATTAAGTTAAAGCGAAAATTTTAAGAAAGAAAGGAAAATATTGGGTAAAAAATAAACTGCACAGGGACTGCAAATGGCAAAATCAAAACAAACAAATGTCAAAATCATGTTGACGTTGAAACTTCTGTGACATAAAACGTTTCGATTTACGCATAATATGCTTAGATTTTGCTGCGTATTTTTTTGTAAATCTAGACATAAAAGGTAACTAACTACTTCCCCGTATCTTTTCTACTGTCATGCTACAAAATATGCTTTAGTAAATACGGGATCAAAACAGGTACAATCGTCACGAAAGTGACGCGGTGCCATGCTACTGAGCACAGTAGGGCGATTGTCTAAAACCTGCATCAATCATTATTACAATCTCAATTGTTCTGATTGGCTGAATTTGTGCGATTCTTGTTGCAACAATGCATTGTGGCCAATAGTGAGCGAGCATTAACCAATCAGAGATGATTGCGATCGTGACATTGTAGCTGTCAAACAACCTCGGTAGGGCCACGGGTCTCCACTGAGAGTGAGAAGGTTTTAATTAAACCCTACGGTCCACCACGGTACAGGTTCCTTATAACGCACAGTATAACTATAGTATACCTATAGTAAACCTTTTTCGGTCCTAATGAAAGTGGAAAGTGTATTTTGCTAGTGATTCTTTCAAATTGTTATCATCATCATCATCATGATCAATCCATTACCAGCTCACTACAGAGCACGGGTCTCCTCCCAGAGTGAGAAGGATTTTGGCCATACTCTACCGCGCTGGCCAAGTGCGGATTGGCAGACTTCACACACCTTTGAGAACATATTGCGTGCCCGGGATCGAGCCCCCCGACATCCAAATAGGAGGCGGACGTCCTAACCACAAGGCTATCACCGCTTATTGCTATAGTTTTGACTAAATAGATTTTATCATAGTTTGATGTTAATTTGTTGTTGCAACTTCCACCTATACCAGTTACAGAAAGGTACTAAAGATAGATTAAGATGTACCCGCCGTCCGTGGACCAGTAAACCAGTCATAAACCCATTTTCCCCACACGTCGTTACGTAACACAGATTAGAATGATTGCGACATGGGTCCAAGTGCAGATAATGCGCTACCGTGCGGTGCGCGGTGCGCGGTGCGCGGTGCGCGGTGATAGCGAGAACGAAGGAAAGTAATGTGAACATTTGGTAACCGCGCGCGTGCGCCGCATCACAATGTCCTGCACGCACAGGGACGTATCCATCGCGCTTTATACGACTGCTCGAACAAGGGAGTGTAATGTTTTCAGGGTACAATCGGGGTATGCGGCGGGAGGACGCCCCGCACTCCGCACGTCACCTAGGCTCGCCCGCACATAAGCGCCGGGGCTGTGCGAGTGTGCGGGGCGTTCTCTTCCAGATTGCCATTTCAGCCTGTCGCGTATTATAGGTATTTACTTGTATGTTTCTTTATTGCACCATTCATCATGATCAACCAATCGCCGGCTCACTACAAAGCACCGCGGCACCGGTCTCCTCTCAGAGTGAGAAGGGTTTTGGTCATAGTCAGTGGCGTGCACAGGGTTTGAAGCCAGGGTAGGCATTAGTTAGGTGGGAACCTGTTTACTGGCAGGTCATAATGTAAAATTTACATTGAGCTATTACAACTGGGGTAAGCAGTGCATTTATGCCTCTATGACCTGCATGCCACTGGTCATAGTCTACCTCGCTGTCCATGTGTCACACACCTTTGAAAACCTTATGGGGAACTCTCAAGAACAATTACTTAAAACGCACATAACTTCGAAAAGTTAGAGGTGCGTGTCCGGGATCGAACCACTGACCTCAGATTAGGAGGCGGACGTCCTAAATCCCCAAATAAAGTCCTACGTCCGCAAACAAATAATCTTTGAATCTTTAACCACTAGGCTTATTCTATTCTTTTATATTTCCATTCTCTAGCTATTCCTCTATTTATTCCAGTATTTCCGTGATGAACAGTTAGTCACACAATAACCCAGTCCTTTTGTCACCACTTGAGGCGGTGAAATTTCTCGTAAAAAGTTCTTAGCATTAAAACCCCATATCCCCAGGGTCTCCACGGCAAACGGAACAAAAATGAAACTCTCAATAAGAGAATCATACTAGCGCCGCTCACCGGTTTAGTAAGTATCTCTAATTTGAAGAAACACGGTTGAAAGATCCGTCCCTGTTCAGACTGGTGGTACAATTTTCTCTCGATTACGTTCTTGATTGATTGGTATGCGCGTATTCGCACATGTTACACGTATGACGGCAGCGCCCTACGTGACCGTGGTGGACAATCGGTCCAAACTAAAAGTTAACTTTCTCACAATTAAATAGAGTGACTATTGCGTTGATCATTCGTTTCTGATAGAAGTTTATTTAGGCACGATCGAAAGCCGCAAGGGGGAGGCTCGTTACGTCCGGAAGCAAGAGTGAAACTTGGACGTTGGCCACATACTAATATTGGCAGGTTTAAGTTATAAGTAAGGGTGGAGGCGGAACATGCAGCTGGTTGTTGGACGAGTGTCGCGCCGACCGGGCGACTGCACGACATGAGAGTTTCACTTGTGAGTATCCACGGAGATGCAGTGACATGTGACATGTGGTGCAGTGACGTGATAGTGATGTGCTTTCCTAAAGTGCGGCTTGGGGATTCTCTATCGGACAAGAAGAAAGCTTTGATAGATAAATAGCGAGCAAATGATCAGGCGGGGCACCTGGTGTTAAGTGATTACCGCTGCCTATGAACATTGGCACCAGACCGCCAATGCGTTGATGCTGATTTTTCAGGACTTTGTTACCAGTTACCATAGTTGGGCATTTGCGTCTTGTGCCATGAATATGTGTTTCTAGACATGTCTGTAAAGACACCAGCTGTGGGTGGCTAGTGTTGGAAAGATTGAAGGACACCAAACAGCAGCGACTTAACCCGGCGGCATACCGAGGTGGCATCCCGAGGTGGGATCACTAGATAAAGCCACCGTAGTTACAACTCTGTAACAGATTCTTCTCGCTCTATTTCTGTTTACTAAATTTTTATAAAAGATCTTGCAATCTTCATTAAAACGAGATTTGCACTTTATTTCCTTGCTATGATGCTTAGCTTAGTTCGTTGTTAGAAAACCATTAATAAAGCGATAACTTTTCAAAAGAACTTGTGTTAAAATCCACGAAACGTAGGTACTTCGTAGAATTTTGTAGTGAAATATGTAATGTGTTTCAGATCTCCTTGGCGTTGTGTGCGTGCGTGTGGGCGGCGGCTGCCGACGTCGCGCACGTCAAAGGCGTGAAGTCAAGAATCCTCGGCCGCCTGGCGGGGAAACACCACAAGCGAGGCATCCTGTCCGGCGTGCCTCCGTTCAAGCTGGGCCACGACATACCATACGTGACCCATTCTGTAGTGAAACCTTTAGTGGTAACTTACCCGCCCACGGCGTCAGTCGCAGCAGTGAAGGTACCAGTGGCAGGTCCTCACTACCACCGCTATCCCGTACCCGTGGGCCACAAAGTGCCAGGGCTACCGCACCCGCATTACGCACTGAAGTTTCCTCATCATAAATACGTGGCTAAGCCTGATCAACATTTCCATCATCACCATCCTCACGTCGCCCCGAGGCCCTTAGTGCCCGTAGTTCCAGCGCCGCCCGTGGCTCATGCCGCTCCCGTGATCCCCGCGCCTCCCCCGACAGTCGCCGTAGTGAATGCCGCGCCGCCCCCGCCCCCCGTGTTCCCCGCACAACTTCCAGTTCCCGCTCCGCCAGTGCCGGTAATTCCAGATCATTTTCATCTGAAACATTTTCTTCCCGCCGCAACTGTACCTCTTCCTCCACCACCTGCTCTACCTGCTCCACTTCTGCCCATAAGCCAGCCTTTCCCTTATATAATTCGTCCCGGTGGAGCCGTGCAGTCTTCCTTCTTCGCGACGTATCCTCGATACCCACTCCTAAATAGCTACCAAGCTCCTCTTTACCAAGCACCTTTCGCACCCGCCGCTCCAGCTCTGCCGGCTCCATCGCAAGTGCTCCTCGAGCGTCCACATTTGCATCCGTACCACCTCGTGCCTCAAGCGGCAGCCGCACACGGGCTGGTGGAGCAACACACGCATAATGTCGTCGTCGAACAAACGCCAGCTCATTTTCACTCACAGTTAGTTCCCCAGCCCCATGTTCACGTGCATCCCACCCAGGAAGCGCTACCGCAACCTGGTTTCCATTTACATCCCACTCAAGCCGGACCCCAAGGTATTCCTCTACAAGCGACACAACCTGCAGTATCTGTAGAGCACGACGGGTGGTCTCCGGTGGCTCCGGCGCAGCCACACGACTTCGCCACGTCTCACGAGGCGCACTATCCGCAGCATCATCACCACTTCACGCAGGAGCAGGGCACCCAAGTGTACGAACACCACACGGAGAGCGACTTCCAACATCAACTGCAGCACGAGCAGCAACATCAACTGCAGCACGACTACCAGCATCAGCTGCAGCACGACTACCAGCACCAACTGCATCACATCCAACAACAGATCGAGCAGGCGCAGTACGAGCAGAGCTTGCACAGCCAGCAACAGCAGCCCGCGCCCGAGTACGGCGTGCCGCAACAACTCTCTCCGGAATACGGGCAACCCAACGAGTACCCTCAACAAGGACAAGATTTTGGACAGCACCAGCAAGATTTTGCCCATGCTCAAGAACTCGCTCAGCAAGGCCACGACTTCGCCCACCACGCCCAAGACTTTGCCCAAAACGCCCAAGACTATGCTCAGCACGGTCAAGATTTCTCGCAGCATGGTCAAGATTTTTCTCCAAACGGGCAGGATTTCAACCAGAACAACTACAACGCAGCGCACTTGGGCCAGGAGTATGGAGCGCCGCACCAGGGCGTGGAAGGGCGGAGTTCGGAGGATGGCGCAGAGCAACCGCCGCAGTACCACAACCACATCCCCCTCGGGCTGCAGCCTCCCATCGACCGGCCGCTGGACCATTTCCAATAGTTACGGCTATAACCGTATAGCTTGTAACTTGACAGTGCGACTACGTCATCAGTGTACCATTCAAAGTTCAGTCGCCGAGCCAGCGCCCAGCAGCGCCTGGTTATAGCGAATAGCGATAGTTTATTTGCATTTATGCGTTATCGCTACCTCGTCGAAAGATATTTGTGATAAGTTTACTTTACGAAATGTTGACCTTTGTTGGACGGTTGGCACTTGGCAGGATATGTACGAGTGCCTATACTCATTTGGTACATAGCTAGAGACGCTCTCAGTACGTTGGGGAACGTTGTGCCATAGGATCATTGTAAATGAAGAGAGATTAAGTACACAAAGGTAATTTTTCAGTCTTCACTGATTTGTCTTTCCGTCTATTTTGACAGGAAAGTTTTGATCATAGAATAGAACAGAATAGAATAGAGATATAAGTCACCTGGGAGAGTGTTGAATGTGAAGAAATGCAAGAAAAATGTAAATATTTTTCCGGTTGGAGTAGAGTGCGGAATGCGTTGCATTGATGTAATGTAAAAATTGCCTAATTTTTTAATTTACGAGTATTATTAACATAGCACTAAGTTTATTTATTGTAAAACACATTTTTCAATAAAAGAAAATTATAACTACGTTTTTAAAAGTTTTTCAATGAATTCGTACATACTATACAGATTACAGCTAATCATCATGATCAACCCATAGCCGGCTCACTACAGAGCATAGGTCTCCTCTCAGTATGAGAAGGGTTGGGCCATAGTCCATCACGCTGGCCAAGTGTGGATTAAGTAGCGGATTTCACCTTAGAGAACATAATGGAAAACTCTTAGACATGCAAAGTTTCCTTCACGATGTTTTCCTTCACCTTTAAAGCGAGTGATATTTAATTTCTTAAAACGCACATAATTCCGAAAAGTTAGAGTTGCGTGCCCGGGATCGAACTCCCGACCTCCTGAATAGGAGGCGGATGTCGTAACCACTAGGCTATCACGGCTGCGTACAGATACTTACCTATAATACTTACTAAGTACTCGTACGTATAGTAAGACTTACCATACTGTTTTATAAACAACCATAAACCAATAAAGTCCAAGTCCAAAATCGAACTAATAAATAATTATAATACCAAGGCCTTCCACACTCATATTATGTTAGCCGTGGGAACGGCAATATAATGTTACTAGCAGTTGCCTGCTACTTCGTCCGCGTACAATTTCTAATTTCTCATGAGATTAATAAATTTACCTCACCTCACTCTTTTTTCTCAACCCCCTTTCTCAGCTGATGCTTACGCCCGAAGGAACCTACCATCCAATAGTTTCTGAGATTTCGAGATTAGTTAGTGATTGGTATTTCACTCTGTATAACCTTGTAGGTGTAGTACGCGACAGGTCGAGATGGCGATCGGGGTGAGGATGCCCCGTACAGCCCCCGCGCTAGCCCGGTGCGGGACAGCGGTTGGTTTGACCGCCACTCGTGCGCACGTGCGTGTCGCGCGTTGCACCATCCGGTCCTCATCTACATAATATTCGCTACGGGTATCTGTTTCCACACATACAATCATGTCTCTGATATAATCAGGAAACAGTAAAATAGGTTTATTACGTAAACTAGCTTATATATTCCCGCAACTTCGTCCGCGTGGAGTACAGCAAACCCTATTTTACCTCCTTAGGGATTGAGTTTTCAAAAATTCTTTCTTAGCAGATGTCTATGTTATAATAGCTATCTGCATGCCAAATTTCCGCCCGATCCGTCTAGTAGTTTGAGCCGTGTGTTGATAGATCAGTCAGTCACCGTTTCCTTTTAAATATTTAGATTAGCTTATACTCGCGACATCGTCCGCGTGGACTACACAAATTTCAAACCCCTATTTCACCCCCTTAAGGGTTGAATTTTCAATAGTCCTTTCTTAGCGGATGCCTATATCGTAATAGCTAATTGCATGCCAAATTTCAGCCCGATGCGTCTAGTAGTTTGAGCCGTGCGTTGATAGATCAGTCAGTCAGTCACATTTTCTTTTTATATGTTTAGATTATTATATAGATTAGTTCTTTTGAATGGCTAAAATATTCTACGAAGTTCTATTGGGAAGCTGTAAGAAACAATAATGGCGCACAGTGTGCAGTGTTTCACATAAAATCGAAGGCATTTGGGAGGCATAGTTCCGGTACGAGCCCAGACCTTACGTCAGCAGTCATCGTTAGTCGGAGGACCGTAGCAGTCGAATGGGCCTTGTATACCTTCAAACTAGAAATAAGTACCTATAAAAAATGGTATGGCTAGGTTTTATGCAACGCAACATTGTGAAACTAACATGTGCTAGTAGGTAGGTAAATATATTTGAATTAACTTACCGACACTGTGAGGAAACTGCACCAAATAAGCTCTGTCAATTTAAATAAGTCTCAGCCGACAGCGGACAATTTTCGATTACTAGGTAGGTCTGTATGCGTAATTTGTTTTTTTTTCAATTCTAGGTATTTGGATTGCTATAATTTCTTTAAAAATTGAAAACTTAATTTCATTTATTTCTAGTTTTCGTTACGAAAGAAAATGTCTTTGATAACTAAAATATATGTAGTAGATATCTACATATGTTTTAGTAGGTATACGAGCGACATGTACCTTACTAATATTACATTATAGTATATTATTTGTCTCCATAATTTTATATAATGTCAAAGTAACGTACAAACATAAGTAAGTATTTATGTGTTCACATAAACTAATTACTAATTATATAGGTAACGTAAGGACAAAGAGTTTTTTACAAATTAAAATCACATTAATTTATGTGTTGTAGTTAGTAGGTCATTATAATAAGTAAAAGAATCTATTAGTTCTCACGAATCTTTCATTAGTTAAAGACATTAGGAATACTTTCTAATGAACCTAAATTCAGTTAATAATTATAATTTAAATGTTTTTGCCAACATAAAATAATTATTTAAATGGTGTAAGTTAATTAGTATGGTCCACACAGACACAAGTGAAGCGATACAGAAAGTATTCATTAATTTAAGTTAGTTAGGGGTTGGATCGTTGTTTCTATGCAAAGCTCTCAATATCATTTAGTACACAATAAAGTGTAAAGTAGGGAAAAGAATCACCATGGACAGTCTCTACTCAAGAAGTGAAGAAAGTTTCGCCAAAAGTTTGATATCATCCGTGCCTCTCGACCGGCCGGTCATCGCCCTGTCGCATGTCACCGGCATGGTGCTTACGACCCCAACAATCCCCACAAGCCTTCGACCTCAGCTCCTCCTTCGAGCGCTGCGGATACTGAGGGATATCGAACACGAGAGGAACCTTCTGGACCTTGGCTTCGCGAAGTTCACGCCACACCCGCGGTGTCAGACGAAGCGCATGGTGCTGGGCGAGCTGTGGGAGCTGCCCAGGGAACACGAGTGGCTGTGCGACGAGTGTGGAAGACCCCTATATACCATCGAGAAAACGAACTGCTGATAGTGTCAGTGATCTAGGTATAGCGTGTGTGTGATAAATGATAATGTTGGATGTATACGGCTACGGGCGACATTCTGATAGAAATAAGTACAATTCTAAGAAATTATTTCTAGGTGCGTGCAATAATTGAAAGTAAAGCCCTCATACTGCGCTACATTTCTGTATCTTTAATTGAGCAACAAAACCATTTTTGTGTAAATAAGTAAGTACCTACTTACTCGCAGCTCATAAAAAATACTAATAAAACTAGTTAATTATCTACCAAGATTCATTAAAACACGAGTGTCATAAGTGCTTAGAATTACTAAGTACTAGCTGATGACCGCTACTTCGTCCGCTTGAATTTAGGTTTTCAAAAATCCCAAGCGAACTCTTTGATTTTCCGGGATAAAACGTAGCCTATGTCACTCTCCAGGTCTTTATCTATACCCATGCAAAAATACGTCGATCCGTTGCCCCGTTGCGACGCGATTGAAGGACAAACTAACAAACAAACACACTTTCGCATTTATAATACGGGTAGTGATGGGTGGTGACAGGTAATATGGGTAGTGATGATATGGGTAGGTAGGTATTGAGGTAGGTAGTACCTACTTCTATGCATGAATTCTATGTTTTGAATGAATTATTATTATGAGTATCGTCAAAAAGGATATTGTGAAGATCGTGAGGACGAGCCTTAATAAATAATAATAAATAATAAATAAATAAATAAATGTTTTATTTGCAAAATTGTGGGCATAACAAGTTAACAATAACACAATAGTCCCTTACACAATCGACTGTCACCGACAGTGTGCAAATATTTTGCTTGAATTTAATATTAACATGATTATACATTTATAATAGAAATCGAAAACTTTTGTCACTTAATTATACTCGTATATAATGTCAAACAGTACAATTTCAAATTACTTATCAAAAATTACAATATCCTTTATCGAACATCTCGATAAAGGATATTGTGAAGATCGTGAGGACGAGCCTTTATCGAACATCTCGATAAAGGCTCGTCCTCAGTTGCAAAACACTCTGCGACGATTTTTAGAGCCATTCATCCTTTTTTTTAAGAATATTAGCCATATAAAATGACTAATATTCCTCTTTGCCCTCCAACTAAGAGTCAAGCTATTGCTAGGAGTAGAAACAACATTAGAGCAAGGGGCTGGGTTTGAACCTTTTGGTTTTCAGTCCACTCCTTTACTCGTCGAGTCTTTGGAACCGCAACCAAGAGTCGCCATTTTTCTTTATTCTATTCTAACGATTACGTATCCTATTTACTATCGCCTTTCACACGTATATTGAAAACATATAAACACGCCATCTTATCTAGTTAGGTACCTGCTGTTTATATAACAACTGCATGCGGCCGCAAGACCTGTTGTCGGTATAACGATCGTGTGCCAATGGCGGCGACTGTCCCAGGTGCTCGACAGACGGGCCGCCTCAATTATATGTATCTAGCGTTTAACAGACCACTGAAATAATAACTATTATATACAGTACGCGACAGGTGGAGATGGCAACCGGAGAGGAAATGCCCTGCACACCCGCACAGCCCTCGCGCTAATCCGGTGCGGGTGAGCGCGGGTGACGTGCGGGAGTGCGGGGCATCCCCCCTGCTTCATACCCCGATTGCCATGTTAACCTGTCGCTACTATACTTTGCAGGCCAACTGGTTACTTATATTATGTCAATTTATCTGTGTTCAAAAATATGTTCTCTAATGTTATCTATGGTGTGTGAAGTCTGACAATCATACTTAGCCAGCGTGGTGGAGTATGGCCGAACCTTTCTCATTTTGAAAGGAGACCCGTAACTGCTCAGTAGTGAACCGACGATGGGTTGATCATGATGATAATGACGTGTATTTTTGTTGCGGGTAAACAACTCCTTTGTATACTTAGGTACCTTAAAAACCGGCCAAGTGCGAATCAGATTCACGCACCGAGGGTTCCGTACTACAGTTGTATTTATTCGTCATTTTGCGCGAGAAATCAAAAGTTATAATGCATAAAAATAAATAAAAATCTGTTTTAGAATATACAGGTCTTGCCCTTTCACTGCACATGATACGCACTTGGTAAATTAATCTTATGTATTTTGAAAGTTGAAAATGCTAATTATTTCTTCACTAGCTGATGCCCGCGATTTCGTCCGCGTGGAATTAGGTTTTTAAAAATCCCGTGGGAACTCTTTGATTTTCCGGGATAAAAGGTAGCCTATGTCACTCTCCAGGTCTTTATCTATACACATGCAAAAAATCACGTCAATCCGTTGCACCGTTGCGACGTGATTGAAGGACAAACCAACAAACCAACAAACAAACACACTTTCGCATTTATAATAAGGGATGATTACATTTTAAATGTTTTTTAGTGATGTAAATACAAATTCACGGTATTTGAATTTTTCACTTGACATACGCTATAAGACCTACCTACCTGCCACATTTCATGATTCTAGGTCAACCGGAAGTACCCTATAGGTTTCTTGACAGATACGACCGGGATAAAAAGTCAAACAGACAGACGGATAGACAGACACACTTTTGCATTTATAATATTCAGTATGGATATGGATTGTTCAATTTTTTCTCAAATTGTGGTGTTTTGTTGGTGATCATTGGATTGTTACAAAGTGAAGTGAAACCTTTAGGCCGCTAGCGTTATCGCTATTATTGTAAATGCGCCTAACTTGTTCAATCACTTTTTGTATCTTGTTTAGTTTCATTCATTCAATCATTATAGTAAGCTTTAGACTTACCTGTATCTAGTCCACGGGAAATGGTATTTCCTCCATTTCCTTTGACCCGCTGACTCATAGACCAATTTGAAGTGCATTTAGGCTTGCCATGATACCTAGGTCTCGCTAGGCGAGCTAGAGGGGCGCTCGCAGGGCACGTATATAAGCACTAAAGCCCTATCGATGTCTAAGTCTAACAGGAACCCCTAAAGGCAGCACTAGATATCATGAAGGCTACTGTAAGTATTGTATTAATTGCAAACCATAGAAAAAGTTTCACCTTATTAAAGTGTTTACATATTTTGTACATTTTACTAAACGTAATTAATGTTTAGGTTCTTATAGTTACAATTTGGAACTGGCAGGATTCGAATTCGCATCTCTCTGGCAGCAGCCAGTTGATCATTCCAGCTATGTTTGATAGTTATGTAAAATGTGAAAACTTTAAAAAAAACCGGCCAAGTGCGAGTCAGGCTCGCTCAATGAGGGTTCCTTACTACAGTCGTATTTTTTCGACATTTTGCACGATAATTCAAAAACTATGATGCATAAAAATAAATAAAAATCTGTTTTAGAATGTACAGGTGAAGACCTTTCATATGATACCCCACTCGATATAGTCACTCACTTCGAAAGTTGAAAATACTAATTATTAGTTCATGACCACAACTTAATTTTTTTTGTGTGATCTAACCCTAAATTCACGGTTTTCAGATTTTTCCCCAAATGTCAGCTATAAGATCTACCTACCTGCCAAATTTCATGATTCTAGGTCAACGGTAAGTACCCTGTAGGTTTCTTGACAGACAGACGGACAGACAGACAGACAGACAGACGGACAGACAGACAGACGGACAGACAGACAGACAACAAAGTGATCCTATAAGGGTTTTTCCTTTTGAGGTACGGAACCCTAAAAACTAGGTGCTACCAGCTAAAAATATGTTTTTTTTAATTTCTTAAATTTTTCTGCTTTTTAAAAAAGTATTCTAAACTTGCGTTATCCTAAGCCTTTGTTGTGATGCAAATAAACAATTTAATTGTACGTATCATTAATTACATTTTGATGTACCTACTTAGAGTTTAAAAGAAAATTAATAGAGCTCCTAAAGTATATTTACTTGACCAAGAAATATATTTAAAATGTTGATACGAAATCAACTCTCACGAAAAGTCTAGAAGTCAATGTTGCAAAATAAGCTCATTCATACTTACTTATTCGTAAGTATATCGAAGCGTGTTTATATCTGTAGTAAGTACTTAAATAAAAAAGCTTCTTCTGCTTGATTATAGGAACCGGTGCTTGTTGTGACGCATATATTCTAGCTGGTGTTGATTGAGTTGGACACCAACTAAAATGACAGGTCATGTTGACAATGTTCCCATTAAACAAGACTGGCACTACCTAATTTTATTATTTTTTATCGAAAATATTACAATAAAACTTAAAGCTAAGTAGTGTTATATAATTCGTTCCTCAAGCCCGCGTGGAACGGTGGGTGGTGTGACAAGAATATTGACTGCATTTCCGCGCTGAACAGCCAGGCTGATCCTTTGTGCAAAATAGCCAGCCCTTCTGACAACAGATTTGACAATTGTCCGTAATGAAATTATTAAATTAAGTATTATCTTAATTTGTTTAATATTTTCCAGCTGTGCGTACTCCTCCTGGCCGCGGCCGCAGTCTACGGCGCAGAGGAGAAGAAGAACGAGAAGCGTGGCCTGCTAGGCCTCGGCTACGGCGGCCTGGGCTACGGCGGCCTGGGCTACGGCGGCCTGGGCTACGGCGGCCTGGGCCACGGCCTGGGCCTGTACGGCGGCCACGGCCTGGGGCTCTACGGCGGACACGGCGTGAGCTACGCCTCCGCCCCCATCGTGAGCCATAGCGTGGCCATTCCCGCCCCCGTGATCAGCCACAGCATCGCCGCCGCGCCCATCCTCGACCACGGCGTCATCGGAGGCCACGGCCTCATCGGCGGCCACGGGCTGGTCGGAGCGCCGCTCCTCGGTCTCGGCCACGGCTGGCATTGAGCCTCAACACAATATAATTGTCTATAGTCTGTAATGTCTGTGTATATGTAAAGGTGGCGAGTCGATCGATTGTATGTGGTACCCGTTTCAGTCGCGTGGGTCTTTCAGTGCCAAATTAAAGTATTCTCGCTTCGATTGTGGATTGTTAATTTAAGTTCAATAAATTCTAAAAAACCTCAACGTATAGTGTTTATATGCTTAAAATTCTCTTGTTATATCTCAATGTGCTGAAACTCCTTATTTTCAATTGCACATTTCATCTTCTTTACTCATAGGGAGACTAACTGACGAGTGACGGATATATCGACGTATTGCTCAAATCGGTGGATCTAGAAACTTAAGATTTCTTACATATGCTCTCTATATGAATCCTACTTACTAAGAAACGATTCTCATAATTATTCCAAGTCAAAAGGACACTTACTAAACGAAATCGCGAGAAAAGGTGTCGCAGTTTACTTTAAAGACTTAAGCTAGCAAGTTATTTCTGCAATTTTAAACGAGACAATAAAAATAAAGATAAGTACAGTTAATTGGCCAAATAAAGGGTACAAGATAAACAAACATGTCAAGGAGTAAGTAAATCAAAATAATTCGAAAGTCGAGTCTCGACCTCGTCGCAAAAACTCGCCGTAGCTAAAGAACTAAATGTTTCCCAATGTACAACGCGATCGAAAAACTAGCTTAATCTATTAGTAACTCCTTAAAGTTGTCGTGTCGCAAGCGGAAACGACTGCTCGCTCCAAAGCGGAACTTGCGAGTTGCGAGTTGCGACACGCCGCGCGCCGGCCGGCAGGTTGGGCCTGGGAGTTTGGATTCAGGCCACAGCTGACCTTTGCTCTTATTATATATTTCATTTTACAATAAACTTTAACTTTGTTCTATATGTATAAAAGGAAAAGGTGACTGACTGACTGACTGATCTATCAACGCACAGCTCAAACTACTGGACGAATCGCGTTGAAATTCGGCATGCAGATAGCTATTATGACGTAGGCATCCGCTAAGAAAGGATTTTTCAAAAGTCAACCCCTAAAGGGGTAAAATAGGGGTTTGAAGTTTGTATGAAAGTCTGTCAGTTTTGAAGTTGTCGATATTGTCTATAAGTTTTGTAGTGAATATTTTTGCAATTAGTAGTATGACATATTTTATTAAGCTCATATTATGTTAAAATCTCATAGTTAAAGATCAACCCTAAGGGTGTAAAATAGGGGTTTAAAATTTGTGTAGTCCACGCGGATGAAGTCGCGGGCATAAGCTAGTATCCATATAAATTAAAAGCTGACTGACTGATCTATCAATGCACAGCTGAAACTACCAGACGGATCAGGCAGAAATTTGGCATGCAAATGGATAGCCATAACCTAGAAATCCGCTAAAAAGTATTTTTGAAAATTCAACCCCTAAGGGGGTAAAATAGGGGGTTGAAATTTGTGTAGTAGTTGTGGGCATAAACTAGTTTTACAATAAACATTATTTTATGTATTAGTATCTTATTTTTATTAGTGTTGACTTATAATTATGGGTAGGTATGTTAACCTGAAATAAATCAATTTTATTTATTTATTTATTAATGTTGTCTTTTTATTCCTAATCTTATTTTATCTCATATATCATTTCCCATACCTATTTATTGGTTTGTCCTTTAATCACGCCACAACGGAGCAACGGATTGGCGTGATTTTATGAATGGACAGAGCAAAACACCTGAAGAGTGACATAAGGTACTTTCAAAGAGTTTTCACGAGATTTTGAAAAAAGGATTTTAAATCCACGCGGATGAAGTTGCTGGCATCACCATCAACCCGTCGCCGGCTCACTACTGAGCTCAGGTATCCTCCCAACATGAGAAGGGTTTGGCCATAGTCTACCACGCCGGCCAAGTGCAGATTGGCTTTACACACGCTTAGAGAACATCATGGAGAACTCACAGACATTTAGGGAAGTGATATTTAATTGCTTAAAATGTACATAATTCCGAAAAGTAGGAAGTCAGACAAGTGTCGGGGTCGAACCTCCGATCCCCGAACAGCCGTCTTAACTACTAGGCTATATCTGATATTATCCAAGTAAGAACATTACGTAATTTCACAGGCCAGGGGCTCGGTGCTCGATAACGATATATCGCAAGACATGTCGTGTCGCACGTCAACAAGCTCCTAAACCTCATGATCTAGATTCTAGATATTATAACTTGCGTTCTTTGCCACATATGGAGTCAGTGTGTTGCCGTTACGCAAGAGTTTAAAGAAAATAAACCTTAAAAGCTTACATTCAACACGAATATGAGTTACCTAGTCTCCCGGAACTATAATTCTATATTCAAGAAATAAATAAACGATTATTGCCTCTTCCAAAGTTCAAAATCTTCTTTTAATTCAAAATGACAAGATAGATCTTGTAATTACAAAATAGATCTTGACTACAATACCTACCACCTGGTAGTGGTAATGCAGGCTAAGATGGAAGCGAGCTAATGTATTGAAACTAATCACTACCCCTGTTATCAGTACCCCTATTATAAATGTGAAAGTGTGTTTGTTTTTTGGTTTGTTGGTTTTTCCTTCAATCACGTCGCAACGGTGCAACGGATTCACGTGATTTGATTTTGCATGGGTAATGGGTATTGATAAAGACCTGGAGAGTGACATAGGCTACTTTTTATCCCGGAAAATCAAAAAGTTCCCACGGGATTTAAAAAAAAACGTAATTCCACGCGGACGAAGTCGCGGGCATTAGCTAGTTATTAATATTTCCTTTGACCTAGACAGACTAAACAGAGTAAAAGGTTATTTGAAACTCAAAACTCAAACTCAAATTATTTATTCAGAATAGGTAAAGTTTTACGCTTACTGATGGTCAAAATTTTAAGTTGTAAGATAATATAGTGGTGATAATTAATACGTACTTACTTAAAACTAAAGCTACAAGGGTTCCAAATGCGCCCAGATCTGAGAAGAGCCCACAACAAACTCAGCTTAAAAATAATAAAATAATTGCCTTTGGGCCGCTGCTGTGTGATCTCTGACGCCAAGTAAAATGGTTTCTTTAATAAAACAGCACTAACTTGGAAGAGGTAAGATAAACCCATGATATACCTAATTCGTTTCTACGCATCGCTTTGCCGGTAGTATAGTAACTAGCCATGGCCGAAGCTCCCCCCTCCCAGTAGACCAGATCAGAGACATTTACAAAATATTATAATTGATTTGCTATATATTTACCTAACTACTTGAAAGAGATTTGTTTTGATGACCTTTACTGTTGAAACGATTTGTGTTTACCAAAAGTCACAGTCACACAAAAGGTCAACTTACGGGCTAAGGGAAAGGGCTATAATCTGCCTTCTTCCTACATTGACTATAACAACGTCGATGATACACATAGTAGGTAGGTATAAGGTAGTCAAGTAGTACTTCAAGGAATTTTGTTATAATTTGATGAATATTTTTGCCAAATAATAATTTACATACCAATGTTATGAGAAGGCTTCTCAATATAATAATATTATGGTGATATTTAAGTGAAACTACGTATGTGAAATTTAAATATATTAATGAAAACGTATCTACACCGAAAATAGAAAAGCATCGAAAGAAAAAGAAAAGAAAGAAAAGACGTTTATTTAACAAACTGTGCCACACATCACATGTTTCAACTCTAGAGCTGGTTATCCGGCGCCTCTTCCACCTGAGCATGAGCCCAACGCGCTTCAAGTAAAATCCAAGCCCCACACGCTAATATCACTTCCTGTATTATAAATGCGAAAGTATGTTTGTTTATTGGTTTCTTCTTCAATCATGCCGCAACGGACCAATATATCGACGTGATTTTTCGTATGAATATAATATTAAGAATATAGTTAGAGACCTAGAAAGGATAATAGGCTACTATTTACTAGGTAATTTATTACACACATCAACAATACAAGTAAACATAATAAAAACATACATATTAACTTAATAAGATAAGATAAAACCCATTTATTTATATCTTATTACGTATACGTTTTCAAGCTTCTACAAGCGGGTCAAAGAAATTATAAATTGATTAAAAAAATACTGATTTCTTGTTTTTTAATTATACAATAAAATCCAGTAATTAACCGGTCATAGCCTCATAGTCTCATAGCCTGACGACAGTCACACGTTTTGCCGGCGGAGCCTGTTGCTTACTTACAACGAAGGCATTTTTCACCAACTATGAACTTGTTATGGTAATATATACCCCATTAGTTAAATAACAATATTATAATCCAATATTGTTATAACGAAGAATGTTTGGAATATTAATTGATTACACATGTTCGATTCTGTTGAGTAAATATATAAAATGACGAATTATGTCAATATTTCAAATGTTTTATGTGGTGTGGTGTCATCTACTGTTTATAATAAAAATATTGTTAAAAAATCTAAAGATTTGTTAAAAAAATATCGTTAAAATTATTTCTCTATCTTGGCCTCTACTCCCATACCTACTTGAGGAAGGAGTAGTTTATTTACCAGTAAGTCTTGTTTTAATTTTGTTACATACAAAGCTATTGCTTTAGGTGGGCACTTATGTACATTATGATTTTTTGTAATTAAATATCACTTGCTTTAACGGTGAAGGAAAACATAGTAGGAAGCCTTCATGCCTGAGAATTTCAATAATGTTCTCAAAGGTGTGTGAAGTCTACCACAATCTACACTAGGCCCGTGTGGCAGACTATGGCCTAAGCCGTTCTATTCCGGCTGGCGATGGGTTGATCGTGATGATGACAGCAATCCAACGATCTGAAACTTTCTACACCGAAGTAACAATGATAAACAATCACAATTATTAAGACCATGGTAAATAATATACATGTACCTACCATATCTGAGTGAAATAAATAAATGATTATGATTATAATTATTATGAGTGATTAATTAATATTTTCTTACTAGATCAAAAATCTCGGGTTATCAAAACTGACCACTTTTCACACTATAAATTACAAAAAACAGCCATTCATCGTTTGAAATGTTGAAGATCAAAAATTATTTTAAAATATCAATTTGGTGTCCTAAAAATGATGTCTATGATTGATGCGTCTTACTAATTGAAAATATTAAACTTAATTAGTGGTATTCCCAGCGCGTGGGCAGAATAGCAGATTATGTACTTAACTCATCCGCAAACTGTTTGCTGACACGTAAACGACGTGACAGACATAAGACGAGTAAATGTTCAAGTAGTTCCGTATATTCATTGCGAATATTTTACTTGCTAATTTGTAACTAGTTGACCTGTCACGGCTTCCCTATTGTGGAAATTCTGAAAAACCATTCCCAGTAGTTCCTGAATCATTATAGTTTAGGAGTACTGTACCCTACATCATCAGGGTTGAGGAGTTGGGACTTGGAGTCCAAGCATGAGGTCGTTGCTTGGTACCAACAATATTAATTCACTATAAACACTTCCTGAATCTTGATAACTCAGGCGGGCAGTAACCCTGCAGCATTAGGAATAAGGAGTTGAATTCAGAATTTTTTATGGGACCACCACAAAAACTTCCTCTGTTGATAAAAAAAATTTTGCAAATCGGTCCAGAAACCGCGAAAAAATCGATGTACCTACATAAAAAACGGGCCGAATTCAGAACCACCTCCTTTTTCGAAGTCGGTTAAAAATAAAAAAGTAACTACCTTAAATGTTATTGGGAAGAAGTCAGATACCCACACCAACAGTTTTAATTTTAACTAAGTTACCTAATTATCTTAACTTCAACAGTTCTGTTAAGATTAACCAGAAACTGTTTCCCTGCTGCATCACAAATCGTATGGATTACTAAATTGGCGGTAAACTGGTAACTATCAGCCGAAGCCGCTAACTAGACTGGACCAAAGACCTAAGAAAATCTAAATATATAAAAGGAAAAGGTGACTGACTAACTGACTGACTGACTGACTGACTGATCTATCAACGCACAGCTCAAACTACCGGACGGATCGGGCTGAAATTTGGCATGCTATTTGGATAGCTATTAAGACGTAGGCATCCGCTAAGAAAGGATTTTTGAAAATTCGACCCCTAAGGGGATGAAATAAGAGTTTGAAATTTGTGTAGTCCACGCGCACGAAGTCGCGAGCATAAGCTAGTAATCTATAATTGCCTCGGATTCAAACCTGACACCTCCTACTTGAAAGACTGCTGCACTAACCACTGCGTCAACGAGGTCCTTGACTTGTTGTGACATGAAAATATTGACATAGGGCTACAATAAAGTTCTGCGGATCTCCAAGCGGAGTTATTACTCTGAAATGTTTATGTTGGATTCATACGGATCCTGTTCGTTGAGCCGCGACTATTTCACGATCTTATTATTAGATCTCGTCCTATCTGTATATAAGATAAGGCCATTCGGACATCTCACGAGATAGTTGTGAAAGCCTCCCGGTGGTGGTGCTATTTCGTCCTTTGGTTTCGGTGGAATCCGCTCAGCAACATGAAGGTTTTGGTGAGTTGCTCTGTTGTTAAACAAGGCGTCAAATTCATTTCGAGCAAAATGACTGAGTTTTACGAAACTACTAAACAAGTTGAAAATAAGTAGCAGTGTTTTTAAATTCAATTCTTCAATAAATGGGATAATTTATACAAAATTTTAAAAGTTTATTGTGATCTTCACAAACTGAAGTTTTTAATAGCTGGTAATGCTTTAGGAAAATAAACAATTGTTTTGAAAGTTAAAGCATTTTTTTTGCTATTAGCATATTATGCATTCCGAACCTTTGGTAGAGTCACAGACATAGCATAAGAGACACTAAGTAGTTGTCCTACTTTTTTTTTCTATTGATAATCCATACTAATATTATAAATGCGAAAGTGTGTCTGTCTGTCTGTATGTCTGTCTGTCTGTCTGTCTGCTAGCTTTTGACGGCCCAACCTTTTAACCGATTTTGATGAAATTTGGTACAGAGTTAGCTTATATCCCGGGGAAGGACATAGGCTACTTTTCATCCCCGTAAATTGATGAGTTCTCACGGGATTTTTAAAAACCTAAATCCACGCGTACGAAGTCGCGGGCATCAGCTAGTATTTAAATAAAACTTAAAGCTAGCCCTATCTAATAATTCAAATCATGTCCGCGTATATTGGTGCCAAGAGTACTGGCTGCATTTCCGCGCTAGACAGCCAGGCTGAATCGTTTCGCAAAAAATCAGTCAGGCTTTCTGTCACCAGATGAGGATATTAATTGCAGTGAAATTTGTTTTAGCACTAAGACTCCACGGCCTTAGGGTCTCCACAGCAAACGGAACAACAATGTAACTCTCGACAAGAAAGGCATACTTGCGCCGCTTGCAGGTTTCAGCCATTTCTGTTGCGGCTCCCGATCTTGATGCTATTTGATGTCGCTGGAGTGACTTGTAATGTGTCTCCACAGATCATCCTGGCCCTGGCGGCTGTGTCAGCGGCCGTGCCCGCCAACCGCGACAAGCGCAGCTACGGCCTGCAGTACGGCAACAACCCGGGGTACCAGTCCCTGCAGTCCAACAGCGAGCACTCCACGTCGTACCAGACCAGCAGCCGCCAGTCCTCGTCGCTGCAGGCCTACCAGCCCTACCAGCAGTACCAGCAGTACCAGCCGGCGGTGGAGCCCATCTACACCGTCCAGCAGCCGGTTAGTATCTCTCATCAACATCATCATGATCAACGCATCACTGGCTTACTATTGATATATTGATTGATAAGCACGGGTCTGCTCTTGGAATGAGAAGGGTTTAGGCCATTGTCCACCACGCTGGCCAAGTGCAGAATGGTAGCCTTCCACGCACCATTGAGAACTTATAGATAACTCTTAGGCATGCAGGATTCCTTACGATGTTTTCAAGTGATATTTACAATGTGAAACTCCGAAAGGTGGTGCAAGCCTCAGGTGCAACCTCCGACCTCCCGAATAGGAAGCGGATGTCTTAGTATCTCTAGTTGTTGGTGCAATCATAAGATAGCCCTTGACTGCAGGCACCCCAGGTATGTGATGATGAAGCTAAGAAGTATGGTAGTTAGTATGAAAAACTGAAACAAGGGCAAACCAATTCGTTTTTTAAACCGCAGCGTCCATATTGTTAAGACCATGCCCAGCATGGTTCGCAATTCTATACTTTTTCGCATAAATTAATTTTCAAGTATTTCATACGAGTACCTAAGTTGTTTTTATATTGACATATAAAACATCGTTATGGTATATGGTCGAAATAATTATGAATAAATAACTAATTAATTATCTTTAAAGGAATTAATTGTATGAGAATTGTAACAAACAACGAGCCTCGTGCGCGTTGATGTCTTTTATAGCTCCTCGTACATCGTCGTAACATTACATTGTACGTTGCACACAAAAGCGTCGAAACGGTTAAAATCTACAAAAAAACTTATCATAATTATTTTATTTATTATGATCAACCCATTGCCAGCCCACTACTGATCATGGGTCTCCTCTCAGAATCAGAATGATTTAGGCCATAGTCTGCCACGCTGGCCCACTGCGGATTGGCAGACTTACAATTATTAATTAAGTATTAATTATATAATTAGTTTATTACTAATATCAAGTAATTATAGTTTACTAGCTGATGAGCGCGATTTCATCCGCGTGGATCAAGGCTTTTAAAAATCCCGTGGGAGCTTTTTAATTTTCCGGGATAAAAGTAGCATGTAGCTCTTCAGGTTTTAAAGTATACCCATACAAAAAAATCACGTCGATTCGTTGCTCCGTTGTGACGTGATAGGAAGACAAAACAACAAACCAACAAACAAACACACATTCGCATTTATAATTTGTTTAGTTATTATAATAGCAATCAGGTTTTTTCCAAGTCAAAGTAATATTTATGACTATTTATTTTTATTTCAGCTTGTACAGAGCCGGCAAGTGTATCGGCCGCAAGTGTACGCGTACCCCGCCAGGCAGCAGCCCGTGTACTCCCCGCAGGTGCAGAGCTACTACCCCGCACAGACCTACACCCCCGTGCGGACCTACGCGCCCGTGCAGACCTACGCGCAAACCTACACCCCCGTGCAGACCTACGCGTCTCCCGTCCACTACCACCAACAGAGCTACGGCGCTGACCCATGGTGCTGATCAACACTAATATACATTCAGCAATGTAGCGTCAATCCCACCTTAGTTTTATCACAGACTGAATGAAACTTTTAAATAAAAGTAAGCCCCCTTCCATCTTTGATTGCATCTACACTTACCACCAGGTGAGATCGCAGTCATGGGCTAACTTGTATCACATAAAAATGTAAAGAATATAGTAGAATGTTATGTCTGTTCGTTTGTTTTCCCACACACTTATGTACAAATTCAGCAAAGATATAGGAATACGTTAAGTATGTAAGTTAACTAAATAAACATTTAAATTATTGTAATTGTTTGATTCACGCAGCTTCCGAAATTGAACTAATCGCTAAAGCAGAGTTTAAAATTATATTAATGTAAAAGGAGACCGGTCATCTCCCATACATTGCTGGCTCCAAAAATTGATGAACCGTTCCAAGTTCCAAATTAGTGTGATTTGTTAGGCAAAAATATCTACTTTAGACTCCTTTAGTTTCAGTTTGAGTGACAATTGCGTAATCAAAATGTATGGACTGGAATCCATGGGTTAGGTTGTGTTAGATAATGTGTCATTTGAACAATATTTTTGCAGAAACCAATCAAGTCATAATAAAATAATAATTGGACGACTAGTGAACTGTTTTCATAATCTCGACAAAACACAAACATTTCCGTTAATATTTAATCTATATTTAGCAACTGTAAATTCAAATTATTTTTTGTAATTTTGGTTTATCATAAAATAAAGGATTTTTTCCAATAATTTTTTTCTGTAACAAGACTGGGCCCAAAACTGGGCCCAAAACTGATCGGTCTCCTTTGCATTTTAAAATATTAATTAATTAATGCAAACGTATCCGGAAATACATACTAGGCCATGTTTTTATGCTAATATAATATTTGTTTTATTAAGTACTAATGCCTAATATTTAAATGAGGACATCAAATGCGTGGTAAGGTTTATCTAGTCTTGTTTTTCTTTTATGCAAATGACAATATATAAGGATACTAGCTGATACCGGCGACTTCGTTCGCGTTTATTTAGGTTTTTAGAATCCCGTGGGTATCTAATTTTCCGGGATAATTAGTAGTTTGTGTCATTCTCCTGGTCATTGACCCATGCTAAAAACACGTCAATTCGTTGCTACGTTGCGACGTGATTGAAGGACAAACCAATAAACAAACAAACCAACAAACAAGCACACTTTTACATTTACAATATGGGTAGTGATTAAGGCAGCTCCTGTTGGAAGAACTAGTAAATACTAATAGCATCGGGTCAGTCCGTCTGTTTATTGGAAAGCTCTTATTTTAAGGATTCTGTACCTCAAAAGGAAAAAAGGATCCCTTTGTTGTCTATCTGTATCTCAAGAAACCTATAGGGTACTTCCCGTTGACCTAAAATCATGAAGTTTTTGCAAGTAGGTAGGTCTTATAGCACACGTAAAGGGACAAAATGCGAAAACTGTGAATTTGTGGTTACATCACAAAAAATTAAAATGTGTTCATGAGCATTATTCTAATACTATTCTGTTAAAATAGTTTTCATTATAATTTTATGTAATCTCCTGTGGTCTTCTATTAAAACTAGATTTAGATTTAAATAATAATTATGTAATTACGTATTATTATTTGGTTACTTTCAAATAATTTCAAAAAAAAAAAAACAAATACTTAATTAGTATTTTCAACTTTCAAAGTAAGATTAAGTAGGTACTACTTATACCAAATGGGGTATCATATGAAAAAACTTTACCTGTAGATTCTAAAACAGATTTTTTTTTTTTTTTTTGCGTGATAGTTTTTGGTTTATATGCAAAATGTCGTGCAAAATGTCGAAAAATACGTCTGTACGGGAACCTCAATGCGCGAGTCTGACTCGCACTTGGCCGGTTTTTTTTTCAAGTTTATATCATGAAACTCACATCAACATTATCACAAAACTTTGCTATATATAAGACAAGTTGGCCCGGCGAACTTCGTACCGCCTAACAGTCGATTCTTGTTCAGGATTTTTTTTAATTTTTCTGTCCGTAAGGACCATCCTCGTACTTCAAGGAATATTATGAAAATAGAATTAGCAAAATCGGTTCAGCTGTTCTCGAGATTTGCAATCAGCAACACATTCAGCGATTCATTTTTATATATAGAAATAGAAGAAATAACGTCTCAAGGAAAAAATATATAAAATAATATCAGTTTACAAAAATGAACATTTAAATAATATTTGTATTAAATATTGATCAGGACCTCTAAATGTTTTGAAAGGTTGCATTTATTGTGTCAAGGATTGAATCGAAATAAACAAAAAAAACATAAAGTAATAAAAAACAATGATGTTTGTTTATAAAGTTGATAAGTGACATCAGCATTTCAAAGTTAATTGTTATATTACTTAGCTGATATTTTATAATAAACGTTGGATGGTCTATATGAAATTAATAAGTTGCTACATTCTGAAAAATTTATGCTCTATTTTTAAAATGAAGTAGGAAAGTAAATGGTAGTCAGAAACTTCTGGAAAACTACTTTTTCTGCTCATTTTTATTAGCACCGATGACAGTGAGTGCTCGTCTCAGAAACAAGGGGGGAAACCCTCTCACGTTTTAGTATGTACATAGGAACTTGTAATGCGTATGAATGAACTAGTAAAGGTTAAAACTATAATATATAAGTAAGTAGTATTTATAAAACATTTATGAATGAAAGTGTTACAGAAGCATTAGATCAGTGACTTTGATGAATCGATAGAGAACAGCTATCATAATATTTCGTATATTATGCAAATTATATACTTTATGCTTTATGCTTTATGCAATATATCACGTCATCGGTTAAATTAAAGTATGATTAAGGTGAACCCAACTCAGTTGAATATCATAATTATTTATAAGCAGACGTTATCACATACTACTAGTGTAGATAAATTGATATATTCTCGTTTATGGTTTTTAAGTCGATTGTTGTGGTTAGGCTACGTTGCTCTATTTCAGGTTCTGGTTGGGTAACCAATTTAATAGCTCTTCATTGGGCCTTGACTTCGTACCTCGAAGAGCACGTTAAACTGTCGACACACACACACACAATTATTAATAACACTTTTTAAAGTAATTTCGATATATTTTTTTTTCATTTTGCAATACCGGTCTTCATATAAGTAAACTAGAATTGGATCCATGGGAATTCAGGAAATTCTAGCCTTATTCCTAGCTGACATTATAAACTAAATATGTATTAGGTATGCAATAATTCAGTTTTCTAGGTACAATGGTTTGGGCTGAGCGTTGATGAGTCAGTCAGTTGGGAGTCAGGCCTTTTCTTAATACCTATGTACCTTTTGATGTCCTTGTATATGCCAAACATTGTTATTTTTGTCGGTTATGTATCTACTTACTACTAGAAAGTAAAATAAATGGAATTTTATCACAATTATAGTAAACTTAACTTACTAACTTAACTTTAGAGTTGAAGTGACAGTAAACTTAAGAGTTGAACACTTATCCTGGTGGAGTTGTTCGCGGAAGGATCTGGAAGTCCATCGCATTGATTATTATCTAAAGAAAAGGGCAAGCAATAAGGAATACGATGTACTGACATATTATGATTGTTATTAAAATTCTTTTATGCTGACTCAGTGCCAGCCGCCAATGTAAAATTCTGTAATGTAACCCACCAATCACACTACATAAGTAATTATTTATATCATCATGATGATGAACTTATCGCTGGCTCACTACTGAGCACGGGTCTCCTCTCAGAATGAAAACGGTTTGGCCATAGTTTACTACGCTGGTCCAATGCGGATTAGCAGAGTTCACACACCTTCGAGAACACTATGGAGGAGTCAGGCATGCACGATGTTTTCCTTCACCGTTAAAGCACTTGATATTAAATCGCTTAAAACGCACATAACTCTGAAAAGTAAGAGGTTCGTGCCCTGCCCGGGATCGAACCCCGGATTGTCGGAGGGACGTACACTGTACAGCAGTTTATATTGTACACCCATGCGTGGTGTGACGCGTGACAATAGAACATTCGTATGTACTGTCTGTGACACCAACAGCGGATAAATATAATTATTTTCTTTTTGATGGTTCCGTACCCGAAGGGTGTCAACGGAACCCTATTATTAAGGCCTAGCTGTCCGTCCGTTCGTCTGTCTGTTGGGCTGTATCTCGTGAACCATAACAGGTAGAGAGTTGAAATTTTCACAGAATATGTATTTCTATTGCCGCTATAACAATAAATAATAAAAATTTCAAAATAGCCGCCACGAATTTTTTTTTATGAGTACGGAACCTTGTGCGAGTCCGAGTCGCACCTGCCTGGTGTTTTGCAACGTGGTGGGTATCTAAGCTCCATAATATCCTTATCGTAATGTGTTTGAACACTTTTACTCACTAATTAATAATCTAATCAAGTCGGAAGTTTGTACACTTGTTAAAACAACTAAATTGAGACAAAATTGCCTAATAGAACCTTGTGGTCCGCTGTCACAACTAATATTCCGTCCTCTAGCCTCTAGCTAAGCAGTAAACAGTATCACTAATTCGACACCGTGTTGTAAAAACCCAATGAAATCCGGCGCTCGTAAATTTTAAAATCGATTTAAATATAATTTACATAATATGAGAACTTCCTTTTTGCCGTCGCCAAAACATTAACAGTATTTGTACAAAGGAAGCCCTTTGTACACTAAGTATATCGTAGAGATAACATTTTATTTGAACACTAGCTGACCCGCCCCGGCTTCGCTCGGGTGGAATTTAGAAAATCGAGGTGGGGGTTGAATTTCCAAAAATCCTGCAATACATATTTCTTCATTTGTTACCGAAAACCCAAATACCAATTTTCATCGATGACGATGATGATGGAAGTTTGTATGAAAGTCCTTCTTCTTTTTCTTAAAAAAAAGATGATGTTTCTTTAAAAAATGACGGACTTTCATACAAACTTCCATCCCCCATTAGAAGTGGAATTTCAAAAAACCCTTTTTAGTGGATACCTACTCTTTACAAAGAACACACCCTCAAAATTTCATGTCTCTAGGACTTGCGGCTTAGGCTGTGCGTTGATATATAAGTCAGTCAGTCAGTCAGTCAGGACTTTGAATTTTATATATATAAGATAAGTAAGTTAATAGGTATTATTTCAATTGAACTGAGAATTCACTTTTTAAGTTAAGTAACGTGTATCGTACAAGATCAACAAAAAGTGAACAAGATCAAGTTGCAAACAATGATGATCTTCATGTTCTCTGTAGGTCGTTCCCAACAACAATTCTACCTTCTAATGCGAGTTGCTGACGTACCTATGTTGGTGGTCCACGCACTGTTCTATCCCCTTTGCCCCCATCTCCACTATCAACTGGAAGGTCAACTGGAAGAGAATAGGTACCTCTAAGTATAAAGTTCACCTATGTACGTGTTTATGTGCAATAGAGAATTCAACAAAAAACGTACAAAACGCGACAGACTAGTTAGAAGGCGCGGAACGTGACTGTTGTTTGGAGTAGCTATTCTATAAGTAGGTAGGTACATTCATTTTATTTCTGTGTTTTAAACTAAAATCCGACTAAGTACCTACGCTCCGTAAAAACGCCAACCCGGAAGGACCATTTTTTAAATACTAAAGACGCCTGCGACTTTGTTCGTGTGGATTTAGGTTTTTAAAAAAATCTCGTGAGAACTCTTTGATTTCCCTGGACAAAAAGTAGCCTATGTCCATCCCCAGGATATAAGCTAAAAGTCTGTGCTAAATTTCATCAAAATCAGTTAAAGGGAAGGGACCGTGAAAAGATAGAAGTCAGACACACAGACACTCTTTCGCATTTAAATTAGTATTTAGGTTAGGATATCTAAGTATAGTACCTATATATCTACTCGGAATGTCATCTTCGATACAAAACGAATCTATTTATCTGTAGTTAACTTTTTGTGGTCGTGTTTTTGTTTGTCGTATCCACCCTATGGGACTGGATATGGTGTCATATAGCCTATACATATATGATACTTGAAACGCTGAGAATCTATTTTTTTTAATCAGATACAAGTTAGCCTTTTCTGCGATCTCATTTGATGGTAAGTGATCTCGTCTGATGATGCAGTCGAAAATGGAAGGGGGTAACTTGGAAGGGGTAGGGGTATATCTAATGTGTAGTTTGGTAACTGGATGAGGAAATGGATGAACCGATAACAAATAAATAACAACCTGAATACACACCTACTAAATTATACAGTAGAGTTAAAACCAGTCACCATGCCAAAGAATGGTTCCGTAACAGTTCCGTACCATCGTACAAGATCTAACACTACGTATCTACTTTTTATTTTCTTTAATTTGCATGCATTTTGAAATTCGCCATCTTGATTCTTTATTATTTTTTGCTATGGCAATACAAAAATAATATGTGAAAACTTCGACTCTCTAAGTATTGAGATGTTGAGATGAGAGTTCATGAGATAAGAACAGCCCGCTGCCAGACAGATGAACGGACAGAGGAAAGGACAGCAGAAACTAAGAAATAGGGTCCGACTGGCACCCTTCGGGTACGGAACCGTCAAAAGTAATAATTTAATTCTTCTCTGATTAGTGACTCTAGTGACTACTCATCAAGTCACATTAATTAAGTAGGCAGGTCGAGTCATAAAATTAAATCTAGATCCTGTTTTTTTTCTGTATTTATTTTAAAACCAGTTGTATATTATTTGAAGGACAGTAACTATATTGGTAAATAAACGCAAAACTTGTATTTTTCTACGAAAAGTGGAGCGAATTGTGGAAAGGTTGAACTTCACGACGAGATGTGAACCGTCGACGGGAAAACTTGAAATATTTACGTACTTTTTAACCTCTACTAATAATCAAGTTTTATAACTTGTCTGTTTGTTTGTATTAGGCTTTAGCACGTGTAAGGTATACGGATAGAGTTGTAACCTATTTTTCAACGTTACTCTAAAATTTACATAATTATACTTGACGGCTAAAGAGTTTCAGAGCCATATTTAAAAAGCGTGACGTCAGCATTGCTGACGTCACTGTGTTCAGTATCTTCATCCATTATGAATGAAACCACAATACTCGTTTGAACTTTACTTTCATTGCAAATCTCGAGAGGTTCGAGCAGCACGACGTCTCAAGCAATAATGCTTCCTGAGACGTCGCCCGCCTGTATTTATACCAAAACATGCGTAATCACTCGCACACAATAACAATTCGTCATCACTTTCAATTGTTCACTATGATTAATGAACTTTACAAACTCTGAGGCTATTTTAGTACTTTGTTAACAAGGTAATATTTAACTTTTGATTGACTACGATTAACTATTAACGCCTTCGCGCCGACACGGCCATACTGACAGGCGGTGCGCGCTCTGCACCAGCCTGACGATTGATATTGATTCTGAAACAATTATTTTTCTTTTGAGATTGGTATCTGTGAGCATCAGATGATGCTTAGTTATGTTTTTAGTAAACCAGCACATCTTTTATGTTTCTGGTCTTTGGGTAATAAGTGAAAGATTTCACTTATTGTGGATATTTGTGGATGTGGATAAACAAGTGGATAGACTCGTGGATAATCTCGTGGATAAAACTCGTGGATAATCTCGTGGATAGTCTCGTGGATAGTCTCGTGGATAGTCTCGTGGATAGTCTCGTGGATAGTCTCGTGGATAGTCTCGTGGATAGTCTCGTGGATAGTCTCGTGGATAGTCTCGTGGATAGTCTCGTGGATATTCTCGTGGATAGTCTCGTGGATAGTCTCGTGGATAATCTCGTGGATAAACTCGTGGATAGAACTCGTGGATCTCGTAGAGGATGGGGAAGGAGTAGTGTCATGCACAGGGTTTTGGATAATAAGTTTTTAGATTATGGTAGCACACCGTTTTTATTCTGTTGCCTGATCTTTGATTCAGTAGGTGGGGCACACATACGTTCCGACATTGTCTGCATCATCTGCATCATTTGCATGTAGAACTGAGGCGGAACCCCAACCAATAGACTGACAGTTTACTTCATTTCGAGGTTCGACGTCAAGGTTGTTTTGCTGCAGCAAATCTAATGATCGACCTGGTGGAATAGCGGTCGATCCCACTTCTGATGACGGCTAAAGAGTTTCAGAGCCATATTTAAAAAGCGTGACGTCAGCATTGCTGACGTCACTGTGTTCAGTATCTTCATCCATTATGAATGAAACCACAATACTCGTTTGAACTTTACTTTCATTGCAAATCTCGAGAGGTTCGAGCAGCACGACGTCTCAAGCAATAATGCTTCCTGAGACGTCGCCCGCCTGTATTTATACCAAAACATGCGTAATCACTCGCACACAATAACAATTCGTCATCACTTTCAATTGTTCACTATGATTAATGAACTTTACAAACTCTGAGGCTATTTTAGTACTTTGTTAACAAGGTAATATTTAACTTTTGATTGACTACGATTAACTATTAACGCCTTCGCGCCGACATACTTTATCAAGATTTAAACATTTTTTTTGAAAACAAAATAATAATTAAATTATATCAAATTTAAATTTAAATTTGGAGAATAAATTACGACCATAATATAAATCACGCGCACAATAATCACAAAATTCATGCCAGACTGAGACAAGATTATTGAAATGAAATGAATTGAAATAAGTAAAATGAAATGAAATGATTTTTTTTCAAATGTGAGTAATAATGTTTTTTTTTCTCAGCCCGCACATTAAAGCGCATAAAATCCGCCATTTAGATTTTTTAGAATTTTAGCTTCGTAGTGACACTCGCGCTACCAAGAAAAATCTAATAACGTATCATTTATTGAAATCGGTTGAGCCGTTACGAGGGGACATACGAACGGACATATATACATACATACATAGGTCAAACAAATAACCCTCCTTTGAGCTTCACCGCAGTCGGATAAAAAGCGTGGAGTCGCGGCTCACGGCTAGTAACATGATGTTATATTCTAGTACAGTAGAGACGCTTGCGCAACGCGTGGACCTCGGAACGGACATGTTTGTGTGCCGCAAAATCGTTACATCCAAGACGATCCATATTATCATAATGTATGTCGGATGTACAAAATATTATGTTGTCTCATTTTTTCTATTTTCAAGATCAGAAACCAATTATAATATACAACGTTTCCCTTGACTTTAGGACCCATTTTAGAGGTTGTATATTTCACTTGTGCGTGTAAATTAAAGAAATACTGTTTTTGGCTCAATAATGAGCAGGGCACAGAGGTCGCTACGGTGGGATGGTGATCTTCCACCGGAAAGCGCAACGTTGGAAAACTCCCCATAAGTGGATCCCCCGCAGGGAGCCGCTGGATTCAGGCGACGCAAGACCGTGGCGTGTGGAACTCTCCACAAGAGACCTATGCCCAGCAGTGGACATCTTGATAATGATGATGACGATGAATAATGCTTACTGCGATTAAAATTATCAAAACGGGCTCTTCTCAGACCTGGGCGTGTTTGGAACCCTCGTAGCTTTAGCTTTAAGTTTGCGTAAAAATTATCACCACTATATCTTACAAAATTTTAGAGTCTCAATAGCTCAACGGGTAAAGGAGTGGACTGAAAACCGAAAGGTCGACGGTTCAAACCCCGCCCGTTGCACTATTGTCGTACCTACTCCTAGCACAAGCTTGATGCTTTGTTGGAGAGGAAAGGGGAATATTAGTCATTTAACATGGCTTATATTCTTTAAAAAAAATAAAAAAAAATCCAATATCTGACAATCAAAAAGTGTAATTTATTACCTATTTTCAATAAATTATTTGATTTTGAAAATACTTACATATTTAATATACAAAAATGGTCCAGTTAGAGTTTTATATTATAAGTAACTATAGATTTTACGACAATTCTTACAAATGTATTGCAGTTACCTATGCCTAAGTGATCATTTCATCACGTTTTTATTTAAACATAACTTATCATAATATTTTCGATGATTGGACGCTCTTGCACTTTTGCAGTACCTAAGTAGAGCTCCCAATTACGACAACATAGCAATAGCGATTTGCTTTTAGCTACAATTGAACATTATTCATTATATTATTATATATACGGACACCTAAGATCCAGTCATTAGTGTGATTGGCGCATGTTACTACATTTACACTTGCGTAATATTAGCATTGAAATTTTTTAATTTTATTTTTTATAAGTAAGAAAAATGAAAGTTACAGTTTCGTTATAGGGTTCCGTACACGAAAGGTGCCAACGGGGCCCTATTTCTAAGCCTCTGCTGTCCGTCCGTCTGTCTGTAAGTGTCTCAATAGGCTGTATCTTATGAACCGTAATAGCTAGAGAGGTAAAATCTTCACAGAATATGCATTTCTTTTACCGCTATAACAAACAATAGAAATTTCAAAATAGCCGCCATGGAAATTATAAATAATTATTAAATAGTGTTATTTCATGTACTACGGAACCCTTCGTGTGTGAGTCCGACTCGCACATGTCAGATTATATTTGTTTTACTTCATTCACTGTATGTACGCAGTCTTTATCACCCTGTCCCATTACCAAAAGTTAAATGGAAGACAATTCTCTAGATATTAAGTTCCTTCATTAATTCCCGAACAAGGTAGAATAGGGGTTTCAAATTTATGTAGTCCATGCGGACGAAGTCGCGGGATTAAGCTAATCTATTTAAAACCTAAATCCACACGGACAAAGTCACGGTCATTCTATTCATTTCTTTTTATTAACATGTGTTATATCATATACCAATATTATAAATGCGAAAGTGTCTGTCTGTCGTCTGACTGCTAGCTTCTTACGCCCCAACAGTTTAACTGATTTTGATGAAATTTGATACTAAGTTTTCTAGTTTCCTGAACACGTTACATTAAAATATTGTTTAAGTAATATTATGTTGTTGTTGGTCGTACTAAATGACGTGTTGAATTTTTTTTTTACGTCACTGGCAGCAACAGCAAGTGAACCGTGGCCTAGCGGTCGAGGCATTCGGGCGCGGTTCCCACGGAGATGCAGGTTCGAATGCTGCCAGGTCCGCAATTTTTGATTTGTATTTAAAAATTTCCATTTCCTTGAAGTGTAGGTAAAAACACTATCATAAAAATGATAGACGTGTTGAATGTCCTTGATTCTCAGAAGCATACGACCTACGACGTTCAAGTACATATGCACGAAACTATTTAGTGATTTGACAAAACTCCTGATCTACCTGAGTGCACCATGAAACGACTTTGTCATTCTCCATCTTCGACCGAAAGGATAGCATAGAAGTGGCAAGTATAATATACAAGTTATGGATATATATATATATATCCATAACCCCGCGTTGAATTCTACTCAGCGCTGTGCCGTACTTAGCGTGGTAGTCTTGTGGAAGACTTCGGCCTCCTATTCAGAGGGTCTAGGGTTCGATCCCGGGCACGCGCCCTTAACTTTTCCAAGTTATATGCGTTTAAATAATAATTAGCTTTAAGTGAGGAAACCTGCATGCCCGAGAGTCCATAATGTTTTCACAGGTATGTAAAGTCCGTCAATCCGCACTTGGCCAGCGTGGCGACTTGTGCTGTGTGTGCTTGAGCTGGTGATGATGATGATAACTGTACTCATACTACTGTAAGTAATATTTTGGAAATTCGCTTCCATGCCCTTTTAATGTAAATTGATAAATTGAGCCCAGCATTAGCATTAAATAGTAAGGCGTAAGTTTGCCACTAGTGCCTGCACTGGCTACACCTGCGCGTTAACTAGAGCCAGACCTTTGTACATAGACTGTCCAAATTTTGACTTGTAATACAAAGCACGTGCAGCGAAGCCTTGCGCTACAAAAATCACCACAACATGTCTTATTATAGCAACTTGTTCTACAACTAAACTTAACTGATATTTACTTCGGTTTTACCAATTTCAAGATTTTGTGTCATTCAATTAATTACTTTAAAATGTCGCAAGTAATAAAGTCGCGCGGGAAATATGTCATCACCGTCATGATCAACGTATCGCCGGCCCACTATTGAGGACAGGTCTCCTCTCAGAGTGAGACGGTTTTAGGCCATAGTTCACCACGCTGACCAAGTGTGGATTGGCAGACTAGACACACCTTTGAGAACATTATGGAGAGCTCTCAAGCATGCAGGATGTTTTCCTGATTAAATTAAAACGCACAAAATTCCGAAAAGTTCGAGGTGTGCGCCCGGAATCAAACCTCCGACCTCTCGAATAGAAGGGCGTCGTCTTAACCACTAGGCTTGGAAACTATAATGTAATTTCCGATAATTGACATATAATATGAACTGACACCGTCGTCCGTCGCTAATTACAGGAAAGAGTAAGATCACTCACAACGCGCCGCACTCCGCACTCCGCACTCCGCACTCCGCACTCCGCACTCCGCACTCCGCACTCCGCAGCGCCTCGAGTATGTAATTAAGTACTTCTCCAAAGAAGCAACAAAAATTATTCCGAAGTTCCTACATCCGATGCCTTGTCGTCCAACCCTTAATGGCAGAACACTCAGTCAAAGGCGTGTCTCAGATATCTAAACTATACATTATTATTACAGTTATTTAATACTAGTTTAATTCACATTTTTCGTGCCTTAAGGCTTGAACAACACAGCATACCTATAGTACGCGACAAGTCGAGATGACAATCGGGGAAGGAACGCCCCGCGCACCCGCACAGCCCCCGCGCTGACCCGGTGCGGGCGAGTGCGGGTGACGTGTTGGCTAATCTTTATTGATGTCGTGACCAAAATTCGGTCGGGACATTGTCATAAATAACATAATATAGTCCGTACAAAATAACTCCTCACGCGCCATTGTCTCTACTCTATCCCTCTAACAAATAAACCTGGAATAGCGGTGGAATAGTTATACTCTGTTTTGTCTTTTTCCTTCAAATGTCAAATTACTGATGACAGAGAAAGACAAAACAGAGTATAACTATTCCACCGCTATTCCAGGTTTAATTGTTAGAGGGTATGGGTCAACTGTCATGTCAAAATTACAGTTCATCTTTAAAATAAGGACTAAAATCGTACTTTTCACATAAAATTTGACACATAAAGTTAAAATGGTACGTGAGGAGTTAAATTTTACTCGTTATAATAACTCTACCCACGCTGTCTGTCCTAGCCTTAAACAAACTCATCAATACCTGCCGTCAATCGTATTTATTGTATGCAAATCTGCGACACTTGCAGCTTAGCATTAATACTCCTTGTAAGTTTTAGTCACACCGTGTCACAACATAATGTGTTCAGCGTCACCATCAAGTGGCCACTCTCGGGCGAGGACGGCGACTTGCGTCTCAGCGCCGGAGCTGATTGGAGTAATCTATCAACTAGATAATTACTTTGCCTCAGAAACATGGGAATCTATATCTACATCCATGCTATCACTACCCATATTATAAATGCAAAAGTGTGTGTTGATTTGTCCTTCAATCATCGCAACGGAGCAACGGATCGACGTGATTTGTGCATGGCTATAGTGAAGACCTGGAAAGCGACATAGGCAACTTTTTATCCCGGGAAATCAGAGTTCAGAGAGTTAAACGCAAGTTATAGCTAAACTCTTTTTAGATAATACCTACTTATAGTTAATAATCTAGGTCAATATATAGGATAGTTTCTATACCGAAGGCAAAAGATCGTTCGGTATAGGAAATGGTAACTTTTGACTAGTTGAACTCAGGTAGTGGCGAAGAATTTAAGGATACTGATTAAAAGAATGAAATAACCAGCATCTGGTATCGGGACTCGACCGAGCCTCTCTCACAGGAAGAGCCTTCAAAGTTAATAACATACACAAGCATCGTATACGTACCCCTATCATTATATACGAGGTACAACAGGTGTGACCTAACATGAACTCCGCGTTATAATAATAATCAATCTTCAAATTATAAACATTAATAATAAATTAATGGTTTGTGTTCGTAGCCGTCTATGATAATGTAGCGATAATAAATAACTGAACGAATTCCGAATTATTTTTGTTCCGTGAATTATTTATGATATTCATAGAATAGGCGTAAACGCCAACCGGGCCCTGTGGCATTTGGAGTTTATAGCCTCAGGACGTCGATGTTGTAGACCTGCCCAACATCATCCGCATTTTCACAAACCTACGCACTTGGATCGCCTTGAGAAGGTAAATCGATTTGTCTCTTTTAGGATACGCTATTTTTGGCACTATTTAGTATAATTTATGTGCAATATTTATACGCGGCATGCTCGTGTTTCTGATAAAAGCTTTAATGGGCGATATAATGGCTAATTTTGTGATAATATTTGTTTTGATTCGTCGGTGGGAGAGGCCGTCCTCCTCGCACGTACGGGTCGTTCTGTGACTCGGATAGAATCATGAATTTTTCTGCAATTAAAGGAGGTGATGTGAATACTTGTTTGGGCCAATATGTCGCCCGCAGCGACACTATGCGTGCGAGGACTCGGAACTGGCTCGCAGTATATAAGGGTTATGTCGCTCTGAACACACATACTCAGTCGCCACTCCCGAAACTGACTACTCCTCTCAACATGAAATTCCTTGTAAGTCATTCTTTTTAAAATAAAATCATTTAATTTTATTTGTGTTACATATAAATTAAAATTGTTTATTTCAAAATTTGGATTAAGTAACATAAAAAGGATCATATTTTCATTTTAAGTGTTAATTGGACGTGATTATTATTATTATTTTTAATAAAAAATAGCGAGCAAACGAGCAGGCGGGTCACCTCATGTTAAGTGATTACCGCCGCCCATGGACATTTGCAGCACCACCAGAGGAACCACCAATGCGTTGCCGGCCTTTCGGGAATTTGTTGGTCCACCCCTTGAATAACCCCATGTTGCAATCTAATGGGAACATCGCCGAAGGGAGTTGATTCCAAAGTTTGCATGCATTTTTCTAAAAACTTTTTTAGTGTTCCATGCAAAACCCTAAAGTGGCTTTTAACTATACCTATGCAACAGTTCATAATGTTCTCAAAGGTGTGTGAAGTCTGCCAATCCGCACTTGGCCAGCGTGGTAGACTATGGCCAAAACCCTTCTCACTCTGTGACGAGACCCATGCTCTGTAGTGAGCCAGCGAAGGGTTGATCATGATGACGATTTGTGGAATATATACCTAAGTGGATTAAGTGGACATTCGCCAAAGACTATGAGTTTAAAGCAGCATTTACGTTTGCCAACAGATGTGTGTACTCCTGGCGGCCGTCGCCCTGAGCGCAGTGTCTGCCGGCTACATCCGCAGCGGCTGGAACGGCGGCTACGGCGGCTGGAACGGCGGCTACGGTAGCGGCTACGGCGGCGGCTGGAACCGCGGCTACAGCGGCTACAGCAGCCCCATCGTTATTTCCAGTGGCTACGGCGGCTACGGCAGCGGTTACGGCCACGGCTACGGCAACGGCTACGGCAACGGCTGGAACCGCGGAGGCTGGTGGTAATCAGACCAACAACAACTTCACTATTACCAAATACCTACTCCTTCTATTCACTGAAATGTCTTCTGCCAGTCTTATCTCGGCACATCAGAATACCGACTCACGCAGTTATTATGCCCTCCAGCTAGTCAAATGCTCAATTCTTCAGTTTCGGAGTCAGGGCTTTAGAGTTTAGAGTTTCAGGAAAATGGGCCCATATTAATAAATCACTCTAAAACATTATGAAACTTTACAAGTACAAGTAAAGCCGTAAGAATTTCAAAGTACGCTTTATATTTGGAATCGGTTTTATTCTGATCGCTAGCTACTTGTTCTCTCCAAGTGTCAAGAGTGATTCATTAGTACGTCCTGCAGGCCTGGGAGTTAGCACGATCCCCGCTCTCGATCCTCTGCTGTATTTATAATATTGTATAGTTTTCCTTTTAAGTTTTGTTTCGTTCCACTATCTAATATGTTAATTTAATCCTAACCTTTGAATCAATCTTTAAAGGGAAGGAATTTTTATCTGTGATTTTGTAAATATCTTGTATAGCATGTAATGTGAAATGTGCATTTTTGTGCCAATAAACCTTTACTTTACAATCTGTATACATCTGTTTACTTTATTTTCACCTTTGACAAATTAAAGCTAGGTAATTATGATCAGAACTTACTTATTTTATGACGTTATTTGATTATGCGCCAGAAATATACCTAGAGATTAGTTGTAAAATTGGGAGATCAAATACTAATATTATTAAGAGCTGATTTCACCAACGTAAAATAACACTAATCCGAGAATAAATTGGATACTTTGGCAGGTTTTCGGTACAAGAACAGTCATTATGCCCAATTTATTCCTCAATTAAGTGCGAATTGGCAGACTTCACACATCTCTCAGACATGCAGGTTTCCAAAAAGCTATAACTTCAAAACGTAGAAGAACCCCTGACCTCCCGAATAGGAAGCGGATGTCTTAACCAATAGGCTATCACGGCTTTTATAAAACCTACAATCATGCAAATAAATCTATTCCTATTCTCAAATATTATATTTGCAACGTATTAGTTTCGCAACTAAACTGGACCTACTTGTCAGTGTAGTATTAGATGTACTTGCAACTAGGCACTTAGCTTATCTGCAGACTTCATGATCTCATTACGCCATAGTCTCTACTCAGTACATTAAACATAACATCAATGTAAGTTTGTCCGACTACATTCATTGAACTTTTAATGAAAATATACAGGATTACCCTGATTACCTATTATTAGGAAGAGTGACAACGCAGTAGCCTATTACTAAGCCTCCGCTCTCCGTCTGTCTGTCTGTCAGCGAGCTGTATCTTATCAACCATTGATGTTGGAATCAACCATAATAGATAGAGCGGGTTGAAATTTTCACACAATGTGTCTTCTATTGTCACTATAGCAACAAATAATAAAAAATCAAGGTGACGAATTTCAAAATGGCTGCCATGAATACATCTTATACGCATAGATGCTTATACGATGGTAGGGAGGAACCCTTCGTATACAAGTTTGACTCGCACTTGAGCGGCTTTTTATGTAAGTATTTTGAGCATGAAACCTAAGTTTTTGAAAATAATAAGAATTATTAAGTAGGTATAATATGATCCGTGATGTATTGTGGTCCAATACCCGCGGCCAACGACTAGCTCTGCAGATATGAGTGGTTGGAAATGCTCAGGCTTATGGCAGTCATGTATCAGCTCAGCGTAACATTTAAATATCAATTTCAAGCGCTGGAACTGTTTACGAAACATCTCCATTAATATTCAGATACAAGTTAGCCCTTGACTGCAATCTCACCTGGTGGTAAGTGACGATGCAGTATAAGATGGTAATGGGTTAACCTGTACCTTGCATGCACGGTGAAATGCCTAATTTAAGTACCTAAGCTGGATCGAAGCCATATTTGTTATATGCATAAGGTTTGTTTATTTACGGCGAACTTTATTCCGCCTAACAGTCGATTCAAATTTTTTAAATTTTTCTCTCCGTAAGAACCATCCTCGTAGGATTTTCGTACTTCAAGGAATATTATAAAAAAAGAATTAGTGAAATCAGTTCAGCTGTTCTCGAGATTTGCGATCAGCAACACATTTAGGGATTCATTTTTATATACATATATATAGAGATTCCTGACTGACTGGCTGACTGACTGACTGACATATATATCAACGCACAGCCTAAACCGCTGGTCCTAAAGACATGAAATTTGGAGGGTCTATTCTTTGTAAAGAGTAGGTATCCACTAAGAAAGGATTTTTCGAAATTCCACCCCTAAGTGATGAAAATTCGCCCATAAGGGTGGTAAAATAGGGGATGAAATTTTGTATGGGACAGTTTTATTTATTGATGTTATTAACTTAACTATTTAACCCCCCCTAAAGGGATGAATTGGGGGTTGGAAGGTTATATGTGTTATTCGGTGCTGTTCAGGGTGTGCGTCCTGATGTTATAATGTTTGTTTCTGAAAAAAAATGCTATTTGTTTCCTGTAGGCCACGCGGGCGAAGCCGCGAGCAGAAGCTAGTACAATGTAAGTAGGTAGGTATTACGTACCTACCACGATTAATACGACGATTTTATATTATCGTGGTAGGTATTACGTACCTACCACGATTAATACGACGATTTTATATTATCGTGGTAGGTATTACGTACCTACCACGATGGTGGCTGCAATAAGGTTCACTTGAGTTGGCCTTCAGGAGAAAGAAAACACGACTACTTTAGTTCATTGTTTATTGGCCACTGACTTACTACTTTACATGCACGAATAATAAATGCAATTTTAAACCGAACACACGATTAATACGACGATTTTATATTATCGTGGTAGGTATCCGCTATTTACATTTTATTATGTCGTTAAACCATGAAATACCAAAGCCTTAAATTATCAGTTTATTTATTTAGTACTTTATTGCGTACACCAACGACCTCTATCTAGTAGGTCCGCCACAGTTCGAGATAGACCGCTCACGGTGGACTTGCACATTCTCTCCGACGACACACCCGGGTGCTTCTGCTCCACGGACACCCAGCTAACAGTTGAGCGTGTCCTGCACGCAGGTGGAGTCAGCTGGACAACAGAGACTGGAGTTCCCTGGTATGTGGGGAACGTTCAGGACTTTTGCATCGGTGTCATGAGAGCAGTGGCGAAAATAAATAAACCTACCTACCTACTACCTTATACAATAGACACTAAAATAAATAAACCTACCTACCTACTACCTTATACAATAGACACTAAAATAAATAAACCTACTTACCTACTACCTTATACAATAGACACTAAAATAAATAAACCTACCTACCTACTACCTTATACAATAGACACTAAAATAAATAAACCTACCTACCTACTACCTTATACAATAGACACTAAAATAAATAAACCTACCTACCTACTACCTTATACAATAGACACTAAAATAAATAAACCTACCTACCTACTACCTTATACAATAGACACTAAAATAAATAAACCTACCTACCTACTACCTTATACAATAGACACTAAAATAAATAAACCTACCTACCTACTACCTTATACAATAGACACTAAAATAAATAAACCTACCTACTATTTTATACAATAGACATTAAAATGTTAAAAACATTTTAATATTAAATTTACCGACACTCAAGAACCCTGAAATATAAATATCAGGGGGTTTTCTGAAAAAAAAAACATCAAAATACTTTACAAATACAAAGAAGCATAACATAACTTACACCTAAAATAATTAAAACAGGGTGCAAACACGGTCCTGTCGCTAACTAGGCGATCTCGCCGAGACATGTAACTAGGCAGGACTTGTAGACCTACATTACAATTCCTTACATTACTGCCTACTACTGAACTAGTACCCGTAGCACAAGATTTTACGTCTCACCAAACGAAACCAAATTCAAGAGTCGAAATACTTCCGCGTTACAGTAAACTGGATCTTAAAAGCCTTGTTTTAAAGCTCAAGTTTGTCTACACTTCTACAGCCAGCGCTCCAAGCGGCAACATTGCGAAATTCAAATCAGTGCCATTGAATATTTGACTTCAATTCAAGGCTGTTTAGGTCCATTTTACTGTAACGCGGAAATATTTCGACTCTCGAATTTGGTTTCGTTTGGTGAGACGTAAAATCTTGTACTACGGGTACTGGCATAATTTACTTATTTTTATTGTTAATTTGGTAGGTCCTTATTTTTTAAGACCATATAATTTTTTGCACGATAAGTTGAAAAAACCGGCCAAGTTCGAGTCAGGCTCGAGCAACGAGGGTTCCGTACTACAGTCGTATTTTTTCGACATTTTGAATTCAAAAACTATGTTGCATAAAAATAAATAAAAATTTGTTTTAGAATGCACAGGTGAAGACCTTTCGTATGATACCCCACTTGATATAGTTATCTTACTTCGAAAATATAAAATACTAATTATTAATTCATGTCCACAATTTTTTTTTTGTGTGATGTTACCACAAATTTATTTTTCCCCGAATGTCCCTAGGAAGTACCTTGTAGGTTTCTTAACAGACCGACAGACAGACAGACAACAAAGTGATCCTATAAGGGATCCGTTTTTACTTTTGAGGTACGGAACTCTAAAAACTGTAAGATATCTGTATTATTATTATAATTTAGTAAATGTTGGTTGGTTTGTTTTTATGAGCTTCACTACACATAATATATTATCATGAGTCACTATGCGAGCATAAAATTGATAACTCATGAATATTGAATCCTTGACTGTTGAAATCATAAACAAAAAATTGTGATAATTTTGTTTATAATTTCGTGCCAGGTTCTAGAAAACTATAGATTTTTAATTGAGTGCAATATGAGTTATTTAGGAAAAGGGGCTACATAAATCATGACTTATCGCCACAGAGTAGATTTATCGCCCCCCATTATAAAAGCAAGCAAAACAAAGTTCCTCAGGTATATTAAAAAAACAAGCCAAGTGCGAATCAGGCTCGCGCACTGAGGGTTCCGTACTACAATCGTATTTTATCGACATTTTGCATATTAAATTAAATATCATTATTTTTAGTTTTATCATTATTATTTTAGAAGTTACAGGGCGGGGGGGGGGGGGGGGGACACACATTTACCACTTTGGAAGTGTCTCTCGCGCAAACTATTCAGTTTAGAAAAAAAATGATATAAGAAACCTCAATATCATTTTTGAAGACCTATCCAAAGATACACGTACGGGTTTGATAAAAAAAAAATTGAGTTTCATTTCTACATACTTAGAAACCACCAAAATTTATTGTTTTTTTCTATTTTTGCGGTTCACAAAATACATCTACTTACCAAGTTTCAACAGTATAGCTCTTATAGTTTCGGAAGAAAGTGGCTGTGACATACGGACGGACAGACAGACAGACACGACGAATCTATAAGGGTTCCGTTTTTTGCCATTTGGCTACGGAACCCTAAAAAAATATTTTTAAATTCTTTCATTTACAACAAAATTCAGTGCTTCCCGTTCTCACATAAATGGCGCTGAAACGTGGACCCTGACAAATGGCTGAATCCACTCATTTATAATTCAAAGCAGGACAGACAAAATGAAGTCACCTTTTCCTTATATATAATAATAATTAGATAAGATAGATTAGATTACAATACTTACTCAGTTATATGTTTACTTTTTAATTTCACTTTTGAAATCGTACTACCTTCCAAACTTCATGATATTATACAATGTTTTTTAGGGTTCCGTACGTCAAAAGGTAAAACCGCACCCCTATAGGATCACCTTATTGTCTGTCTGTCTATCTGTCTGTCAAGAAACCTACAGGGTACTTCCCGTTGACCTAGAATCTTGAAATTTGGCAAGTAGGTAGATCTTATAGCAGACATTTGGGGCAAAATCTGAAAACGGTGAATTTAGGGTTAGATCACACAAAAAAATTCAATTGTGGTTATGAACTAATAATTAGTATTTTCAACTTTCGAAGTGAGTGACTATATCAAGTGGGGTATCATATGAAAGGTACATTCTAAAACAGATTTTTATTTATTTTTTTGCATCATAGTTGTTAAATTATCGTGCAAAATGTCAAAAAATACGACTGTAGTACGGAACCCTCATTGCGCGAGCCTGACTCGCACTTGGCTGGTTTTTAACCTACGCTAACAAGATCCATTAATTTGGCAACAGTCTAGCTTCAAAACTTTAACAGTTTCTAATAAAATGGCTATGACATACAAACAGCCAAACATGTGGAATGTTGCATGAGGAATGTACCCATAAAGAAAAGAAAAGAGTTACTGACTCTAATGCTATTTATAACATTGGTTTTGATTCGTCAGTGAAAGAGGCCGTTCTGATAATATATCATGAATTTTTGATAGAGCCATGAATTTTTGTGTAAGTAATTATTATTTTAGTATCGGAAGCGATTAGAATATGAATTGTTTAGCATACGGACTCGACTGCACTGACTTGTAGCGCAAGGACTCGCTCGCGGTATATAAGGACTATGTCGCTGTGAACACACATACTCGCTCTCCACTCCCGAAACTGACCACTCCTAGCAAAATGAAATTCCTTGTAAGTCTCATTTAGAATTTTAACTTTCATCTTTTTAAAATATCAAGTTTAATGAGGCATCTACAATAAAATCAATAAATCATATTTATTTTAGGAAGTGTTTTTCGAAAATGATTAAGTAGTAAAATTGAATTTAAATGTTCAGTGGACAGTGCCAAAATGTAAAGGAACAAGTTCATCATATTGCGCTACAATGTATGCACATGGGCGCAAACTATTTCTCGGTGCAGCGGTTAAATATAACAGTGTAGTTAAAATTAAGCCTTTGAGTTGTAACTCATACATTAAAACTTAATAAAAACCGGTCAAGGGCGAGACGGACCCGCACACGCAGGGCTCGGGTCTTCATAGACAGACAGACAACGAAGTGATATTTCTCTGAAGATACGGAACCCTAAAAAGTGGTTTCAATATTGTAGAGCATTTCACACACCCACCTACCCTTACCTGCATCTAGTAGGTAAGGGTAGGAAGGTCGTCAAATAACAGTCGATCATTATCTACCTAAAATATTATATTCTGGGGACAAAACAGATTTTTTAAAAGCTTGTCTGTAACAGATGTGTGTACTCCTGGCGGCCGTCGCCCTGAGCGCGGTGTCTGCCGGCTACATCCGCAGCGGCTGGAACGGCGGCTACGGTGGCGGCTACGGTGGTGGCTACGGTGGTGGCTACAGCAGACCCATCGTGATCTCCCGCAGCTACGGCGGTCTCGGCGGCGGGTACGGCGGTGGCTACAGCGGCGGCTACGGCGGCGGCTACAGCGGCGGCTACGGCAACGGCTGGAACCGAGGTGGATGGTGGTAAACCAACCAATCGACAGCAACTACTACCAAATAATCTTTTAGAAAAATATAAGTCAGTCCTCTAGGTAGTCCTGCTGCTAGGCCAACAGAACTGACTCACCAGGGTATTGACTTATTATACTCGTAGCTCTAGCTAGTCAATTTTTTAATTCTTCAGATTGTATTTTTATAATTATATATTTTGTTCTTTGTTCTGTTACCATTTTATTTCACTATCAAAAGAGTCAATTAAATCCTAACCTTTGAACTTTTTAAAATGAAAGGCGCGAAACTAGGTTTTTGTGATTTTATAAATATTTTAAAATATGTAATGTGATACGTGCATTATTGTGCCAATAAATATTTAGTTTACAACCTGTATACATCTGTTTACTTTATTTGTACCTGAATTATAAGCTTTCCACAAAAGATTACTTACTAAGAATAAGAAGACTTAGTACTTACTTATTTAAATAATTAATTCAAATCAAAGCTAAGCTTACCGACTTTGTTATTGTGAAATCCACCTCTCTTTAAAGTTCCGGGATAAAAAGTAGCCTATATCCTTCCCCGGGATGCAAGCTATCTCTGCACCCAATTTCGTCAAAATCGGTTAAATTGATAGGCTGTGAAGAGTTAGCAGACAGACAGATACCTTGCGCATTTAATGCTGAGATCTATAGAGCGCACTTTAACTTTGCTCAGACTTTAAGAAAGATTGATTTAAAAAGAGACAGATTTATGTGAGAGATATAGCTCTGTCTCGTTTTAACTCTGTCTTAAGTCTAAGCAAAGTCAGAGTGCGCTCTATAGGTCTCATCCTAAGTATAGTATGGATTTTGTACAACGACTAGCTTATGCTCGCGACTTCGTCCGCGTGGACTACACAAATTTCAAACCCCTATTTCACCCCCTTAGGAGTTGAATTTCCAAAAATCCTTTCTTAGCGGACGCCTACGTCATAATAGCTATCTGCATGCCAAATTTCAGCCCGATCCGTCCAGTAGTTTGAGCTGTGCGTTGATAGATCAGTCAGTCAGTCAGTCAGTCAGTCAGTCAGTCAGTCAGTCAGTCAGTCAGTCACCTTTTCCTTTTATATATTTATAAGATAAGATTACAATTATAGGTAATCCTATAGAGACTAGATTTGAGTCGTCACCTTATGAATCAAATATTCATATTTTCTTTTTTTTTTAAATTTGCTAAATTGGGGTTTTACAATTTGGGTCACATTACACTCGTATCGTTTATAAATACAAATTAATAAGACAAATCAAGGGCATGTGAAATAATATATGTATATATGATAGTTATTGGCAATGTATTTGTGACGCAAGTGAACTGGAACAATCTACTTGTCTGTTTGTTATTTCATACTAGCAACTAGATTACATTTTGTACACTTGATTATCTGCACATTACGCCATACTCGCCAATGCACTAGACACAACGTCAATAAGTTTATCTAACTATATTAGTTGAAAATAATTATTTTTATTATTCTGGTTCGTAATTTCTATTGAAAATAAGTCATCATCATTATCATCAGCCTGTGGACGTCCACTGCTGGATATAGACCTTCCTTAATGACTGCCACCATATCCTTCCTCATCCAAGGACTTCCCGCCACCCTCTTTGAATACTTGTAAAGGACGCCCCACACACTTGCCTATTCGCGGTCTCCACTCTAGGACTTTTCGGCTCCAACTTCCAGCCTTTCGGCTTCTGAAAGTAAGTATAGGTACTTACTTGTAGACGTCCGAATCCCGAGTATGAAAACTTACGAACTTAACTACCTCTTAGGTGTAGTGCTTAGTTATTCGGCTGCGGATGGAGTATTAGTTTGGACCAAGAACAGTTGTTGGTTTTTCTGTCAAGTAATTCGAGTCAGAAAGTAGATGTTGTTACCTTACCTACACTCCTGTGCCTCGGAGAGTCAACTGATCTCTCGCTGGTCATGTCGGATTGCTGTCAGAACGGATTATGATATCTTACAAATTCAACAATTCACACTCAAACACTGTACTATTTTGAATAAATAGCTTTGACTTTGACTTTTGAGAGTGCGGAATAAAGAGATAAGTACTTATAATATTTGTGCAGACACTTGTGCACGCTTATAACATCAGCTGATAGGTGACTCGTCAGTAATAGATTGGTGACGAGTTGACATGAACTAGATTTAAACTGTATGGTGGGCAACAAACAGGAGAGTCACGGGCAACGACTAGCTCTATCAAAATGATTGATTTGAAAAGCTCAAGCTTATCACGGCAATATCAGCTACATGTAACATTTAAATATCAACTTGGAGCGCTGGAACAGTTTACAAACAACTCCATTACTAACTACAACTTCACCCACTGACTCATGGGTACAAACCCAACGTACAACATAAAACAGTTTAATATTTCCGGACCAAAAGACGTAAAGTTCAAATCCATTACTAAAGGGCGTCCTTGAGTGAAACATAAGGGTTAGCTTTAAGCTTAACTTTGCTTTGACGAAGCAGTTTGTTTAAGTGTAGAACTGAAGTTTTAAAGAAGCGTGGGATTGTTTTTACGCTGGTGGTCAGTGACCTCTCGTTACGCTGCATTGTAAAAGTGGACTTATTGGCATAGGGTTACAGTTTAATTCAAGTTGATTTGAATGCTTAACAGTCTTTCAAATTATTTCTGTAATTTTTGTTTGTGTTGCTGAAAATCGGCGACATGCGGACCCCAAATAATGATACGGCACGGTTGCAGTATATAGTGTGTTATCTATGGGGTTGCATAATACATAATATAATATTAATATTAAAGACAACAGATACCATATTTTGATTTCCCTTGCTTAGAGGTTTGTGTCAAAAAATAAACTTAACATATTGTGACTAGCTAATGTTCGCGACTTTGTCTGCGTGGATGACAAAATTTCCAACCTATTTTACCCTCTCTAACTTTTTGTCACTGAGTCAGTCAGCTTTTTCTTTCGTCTTAAATATGTAAAATGAAAAGGGGACTGACTGATCTATCAACGCACAGCTCAAACTACTGGACGGATCGGGCTGAAACTTGGCATGTAGATATCTGTTATGACGTAGGCGACGGCTGACGACGACAACTGTAGGCGACAGCTTAATCGTAGAATACGGTTTGTTTGAAATAACCCTTTTATAGGCACTAATTAGTTTAATGCTAAATAAAGTTTGTTTAAATAGATTTCGATGCAGTATCTTGATTGTGAAGCTGTGATAGCCCAGCGGTTAGGACGGCCGCCTTCCAATCGGAGGTCGGGGGTTCGATCCCGGGCACGCAGCTTTAACTTTTCGGAGTTATGTGCGTTTTAATTAATTAAATATCACTTGCTTTAACGATGAAGGAAACATCGTGAGGAAACCTGCATGCCTAAAAGTTCTCCATAATGTACTCAAAGGTGTGTGAAGTCTGCCAATCCGCACTTGGACAGCGTGGTATGACGAAACCCTTCTCATTTTGAGACGAGCCCCGTGCTCTATAGTGAGCCGGTGAGGGGTTGATCATGATGATGATCTTGATTGTTATACTCGCTCTTCCTGACTTATGGATCCTCTACCATCGACTGTTGAAACTTTAACCAAATTGTGATCATCATCATCATGATCAACCCATTACCACTACCGAGCACAAGTCTCCTCGCGGAATGAGAAGGGCTTAGGCCATGGTCCACCACGCTGGCCAAGTGCGGATTGGTAGACTTCACACACCTTTGAGAACATTATGGAGAACTTTCAGGCATGAAAGTTTCCTGCACGATGTTTTCCTTTAAAGCAAGTGATACTTAATTCCTTGATACGCACATAAATCCGAAAAGTTAGAGTTGCGTGCCCGGAATCGAACCACCGAACTTCCGAATAGGAGGCGGATGTTTTAACCACTAGGCTATCACGACTATGTTATATTTTCTTTATATTTTGACATGTATATGACATGACATACAACCAGTGAGACATGACATGTATTACTGGGCCAACTAGACGGATCCTGATGCTATTTATAACTCATCAGTGGGGGAGGCCGTCCTTCTCACATCGTGAACTTTGACACAATCATCAATATTCTGCAATTATTATATATCAGATGTGCTATAGCCTTGTTTAGCGTACGTCTATATTGTAGCGAGTAGCGAGTCATCGTGCGCGCAAGGACTCGCTCGCGATATATAAGGATCAAGTCGCTCTGAACACACATACTCAGTCGCCACTCCCGAAACTGACTACTCCTCTCAACATGAAATTCCTTGTAAGTCATTCTTAACTATTAAACTTTAACTTAATTAATCCTTTTCAAAATAAGTACTAAATTGTGTTGACGATCAAATCATATAATATTTACATAAAGTGTTTTTCAAAAGTGATCAAATAGTGTTTTGTTTAATAACTTAAATTACTTTTAGTGTTTATAGTAGTGAAAATATTTTGGAAAGGAAGCCAAGTTCATCAGACACTTTTAGAGTTACTTACGGGTGCACATCTAAGTCAGGGTCCCGCCTGAAAATCAGCGCTGTATGCTGTTGTGTACAAGGCATACAGCATTAGGGTTCCGTACCTCAAAAGGAAAAACGGAATCCTTATAGGATCACTTTGTTATCTGTCGGTCTGTCAAGAAACCTACAGGGTACTTCCCTCGGTGGCCGGTGCACGAGCCAGACTCGCACTTGGCCGGTTTTCTTGTTGTGTCACACGTGACACCGTTTGTTCCGGCGCATCTTTTGCTTGAGGCGTAGGTGGAGAAAGCCGAGATGTGATGTGTAGCGCAGCCTACAAAAAAGTTTTTTTTCTATATTTCTTCTTTCAAAGTTTCAGTAGAATTTTTAATTAAAAATAATACGACTGAAAACTTTAATTAGTAATATATTATCCCCAATGTAGTTAAAAGAGACTTAATATAGTTAGAGCATTTTATACAACTTACTTATTATTAATTGTATCAACATTTCAATTATTAACACTTATATTATATATTATTCGTAATACACTTTACTTTTGAACTATTCAATATGTGAACAACCCATCGCCGGCCTATTTGGTCAGAAAGAAAAAGATTAAGCCTATAATCCGCCACGCTGGATAAGTGCGGTTTGTTTTAGCGGTGAAGAAAAACATCGTGCGGAAACCTGCAAGAATGGGAATCCTCCATAATGTCCTCAAACGTGTGTGAAGTCTGCCAATCCGCATTCGAACTGCGTGGTAGACTATGACCTAACCCTTCTCATTTGAAGACAAGTCCCATGCTCAGTAGGGATGGGCTGATCATGGCGATGATGTTATATTTGAACAAAACCATAAAATTTGTCTTCTCCAACAGATGTGTGTACTCCTCGCGGCCGTCGCCCTGAGCGCGGTGTCTGCTGGCTACCTCCGCGGCGGGTACGGCGGCGGCTACGGTGGTGGCTACGGCGGCGGCTACGGGGGCGGCCACGGTGGCGGTTGGAACCGGGGCTACAGCAGGCCCATCGTGATCTCCCGCAGCTACGGCGGATACGGCGGTCACGGCGGCGGCTACGGCGGCGGCTACGGCGGCGGCTACGGCGGCGGCTACGGTGGCGGCTTCGGTGGTGGCCACGGAGGAGGCTACCGCAGCGGCTGGTCCCGAGGAGGAGGCTGGTGGTAAACCGACCATCCGACAACAGCTTCTCTACTACCAAATACTTCTTTTATTACTAGAAAAATTTAAGTCTTCTGTTAGTCCAACTCGTTGCCACACCTGCCAGGCAAATGCTCAGTTCTTCAGTCTTACCTCAATGAATCAGGCCTTTAGAATATAATAACAACAGGCTCATAATATTAATAAATTACTCTCATAATACCATTGTATTGTAAACTACAGTAGAGTCGTAAAAATTTCAAGTTATAAAGTCTAATGAGACGTTATAACTTAAAATTCTTACAACTAATGATTTCAAATCGTTTGTATTAAGACTTTTGGCTCACTCTTTACAAAATCCTCCAGACATCTCGAGAGTATTTTGTAAATACAAGCCTGAAGCGAGTGCCACTTGTACCTGCAATACTTTTTATAATTGATTATTGTATAATTTTCTCTTTTCCGTTTTGTTTTGCTATCGAATGTCGCTAAATTGTAACCTTTGAGCTCAACCTTGAGCTTCAAGCAAACTTGTAAGTGTGTGATTATGTAAATAGAAAATGTTACATCGAGTACCCAATGTGATATGTGCATTATTGTGCCAATAAATATTTATCTTTACAATCTCTACAAATCTGTTTACTTCATTTACACCCCAATAAAATACGAAGGCCTTCCTAAGGCCATGATTTACACAAAATATTATGCAGCTATTTAATTATCATTAAAAGGTAAAGACTATTTGATGTGCAATTTAAGTACTTACCTTGAAAATGAATCGCTGAGGAGTCATCGAGCTGAGCTAAACTCGACCGTGTACCGTGTACCATGTACCGTGTACCATGTACCGTGTACCATGTACCATGTACCATGTACTGTACCACATATTCCGTTATCTGTGTACTGTACCACATATTCCGTTATCAGTGTACTGTACCCACATAACAGCAACTATTATTTAGGTACATACTCAGTTTCGAGATGCCCTTTAACTCGTAGAGTACCTCGGTGTTTTCTAGGATACCTGATTAGCGCCTGTTTCTCGACTTATGCCCATACTGCTACCAATATTATAAATGCGAAAGTGTGTTGGTTTGTCCTTCAATTGTTTTGCATGGGTACAGTTTACGACCTCTAGAGTGATATAATAGGCTACTTTTTATCCCGAAAAATCAAAGAGTTCCTGCGGGATTTTTAGAAACCTAAATCTTTCTTGCTGGTTCTTCTTGGTAGGGATGTCATTCCGAACCAGTGGTAGATTCCTTTGACTTTCGAAAAGCGCTTGTAAAACTTTATTTGAATAGAAAATCTTTGTAAGTACATATTTGTATTTGTATTTGGAACTCCGAATAAGACCTTTTCATCACCTCCATGTGATAATAGCGTGATAAGAGCGTGATAATAGCGTGATAATAGCGTGATAATAGCGTGATAATAGCGTGATAATAGCGTGATAATAGACCTCGGTTCCAGTTACTATCACTAACATCTGATCCTAATAACCGTTAAACCTAACATTTGAAATCCGAAATCAACATCTTAGTCGAATCGTATGCGGAAGGATCTGGGAGCCCACCGCATATAATTGGCCCACCACCAATGTGACACACAGATAGATAAAACTCTTTTTCTTGGTCGATATGTGGGCTACATCACACCACATATAAATAAAGAAATCCATCCACCACCACACTAAACCCCAAAGTAACACTCTTGGCAGAGTGGTGGTGGTCATCATGAAGTGGTGGTGGCTCTCCCTGCTGGCTGATAGCCTGGTACACTCGTGCAAGGGACTTCAGGTCGATCTATCGCATACGCGACCTTCCTCACCCTATGGTGCCCTCCAGCTTGCCCTGCACCACTAAAGGTCCAAGTTGGCTTTTCTGGTCCCAGATGGTAGATCTTCGCGTCTGCATTACATTTTGTATCGAGGAGGCGTCAGAGGCTAGCTTTTCATTAGTGTCGCGATTCGCGAAGTGAAGCGAGTGTCGATTGCGAATTGCGACAAATCACGCACTGTAGGTATAGTACGCCACAAGCAGGGGACGCCCCGCACAGCCCCCGCACCGCCCGGACTAGCGCGGGGGCTGTGCGGGTGTGCGGGGCGTCTCCACCCCCATTGCCATCTCGACCTGTCGTACTATACCTAAGGTTGTTGTCGTCATTCCAATTTTAAGTGATCTTACAAAATTATCCTAATCAATTGTTATAAAAATATTCTAAAAAGTATGGAAAAAGTGAGCGAAGCCCAGATATCGATATATTGGTGATCAGGCTGTTTTGTTCTAGGACAAAATATAATGTAGGAAAGTGCCCATATCTAGATGATTGTACCCTGTTCCCAAAGTCGTGCAATAAAGCATTTTATTGATTACCAAAATTACAGCGGTCCTTGTTATTTAATAACCATTAATTGAACTAACATTCAGAGCACAGCAAGGTCTCGGCTCGAGGCTAAATATAATAATTTTCAACTAACTGACGCATTTCGAATGACCAATATCTTCACCTGAGCGCAACTCTTCTCAAATGCGCAAAAGTTAAAAACCTCTGTGTATAATTTAGATATCCGATATTTTTGTTTCTGAATAATTCTAATGACTGGGCATTAGAATTATTCAGAAACAAAAATGTAAATTAGCAATAAATAACTATAAAAATTTACTGTTTTTTTACAGATCTATATTAATCTAAATATATAAAAGGAAAAGGTGACTGACTGACTGACTGACTGACTGACTGACTGACGGACTGACTGACTGACTGACTGACTGACTGACTGACTGATCTATCAACGCACAGCTCAAACTACTGGGCGGATCGGGCTGAAATTTGGCATGCAGATAGCTATTATGACGTAGGCGTCCGCTAAGAAAGGATTTTGGAAAATTCAACCCCTAAGGGGTTGAAATAGGGGTTTGAAATTTGTGTAGTCCACGCGGACGAAGTCGCGAGCATAAGCTAGTACTAGATAATGGCGCATAGATTTAGTTTTTTTTAAAATCCAGTGGAACTCTTTGAATTTCTACGATAAGTAATTTTATTTACAAAAAAAAAACCGACTTCAATACCTATCCACAAACACTAAAAATAAAAAATTAACAAATAATTTTAGTTCTATAATAATATTTGCTTTGTGTTTTTCACTCTGTTCTTCGCGAAGCAAAATAGTTGTGCAGCACTCGCGGTTCCCGTCCACCCCAGTATCCCAGTACGATGAACTGATACATCTCATCATGATGGGATAAGTTGCCGGAAGAAGACGCGTCACTCGGTCGCAGAAAAGCGAGTCCACATCCGGCAGGAGACAGTAGTCAAGTGAATAGGCATCGTCTAGACAAGCGCGCTCCATCTTAGGCTCATCATCACTTGCCACCAGGTCTGATTGCAGCCAAGCGCTAGTCTATAAATTAAAAAATGACTCATCTGATTGAGTTGAAAGCACAATTGTTGTCGGCACTACCCAGTAGCCTGAAGGTTTCAGAATGCGAGTCCTTTCGCAACACATGCAGGGCATATTCAATACCTAATATAATTTTCTGGAATACTAGAAATAGTTATTCTGTTTATTTTAAAGCAGCACACCTAGGGTACTAATTAAAGGGAAAACCTACTTAATTATCAATGGAAAACCCTACGATTACTTTATAACAATTTGCAAAGCTGTTGAAACAATACCATATAATATAGTAACAAAAAGAATTATAAATTGTATGTTATCAAGCGATCACTAACTATATCTAAGAGATGTTATCGGTGCGCAGTTTCGGCGCGGACTTGCGACACGAGCGGCGAGCGCGGTGGACTGGATCTTACGCTAACTATAAATCATACAGCGCTTGCGCAAATGATACACATATTTAAATCAAAAGCCTGCTTAAACTTTTTAGATTTAATAAATTCAAATCTAAAACAAGTGAAACAGGCTAGGAGTCGAAACTATCTACTTTATTTGCACACTAGCTTATGCCCGCGACCTCGTCCTCGTGGACTACATACACAATTTACGTGTTGAATTTTGAAAAAAGCGTTTCTTAGCGGATGTCTACGTCATAATAGCTATCTGCATGCCAAATTTTAGCCCGATCCGTCCAGTAGTTTGAGCTGTGCGTTGATAGATTAAATTAAGTTTTTGAGTGATACGTAATTATTTACATGAATTCCGAACGCTGGACGATAAAATATTATGTCGTACGGATAAACCCAGTCGGGTGTTTGGTACGGCAGCGGCGAGACAGGAATATTGTACTTAAAGCCAAATTAAATTGAAAAATTGTTAGTTCTTACAGAAAGTTCATGTTATGAGCTTCCGAGGCGGTCGAACGAACGGCTTGACGTCAAGCACGTATATTTTTGCTTGAGCCAAGCATTTTGAGCGTTTACAAAGTTTGCTTGATGCTTGAGTCAAACATTTATGTGCTTGACGGTGATTGATGCGATTTTATATGTTTGCTTGACGCGACGTTCGGACAGTGTTCGAGACATGAGAAAAGTGCCGTATGCTAGCTTACAGTACTATATTATACGGCATGTACTAAGTGCCGCCAGCTCTGGTTGCTAAAAAATATAGTAGAAAAACAAACAACAGCCAGGCTATCGCCCCGGCACATCGCCCAGACCCTAACCTCCACCCTTCGAGAGATAACATCTACAGGAGCGTATCTAGATCTGTCGCAAGGAGGATTTGGTGCCTCGCGCCAAAGGTGCAACTGTGACATTGACTCCACGCCAGTGTCAACAGTGGGGTGACCCACTAACGTGCGAGCGCACTGTCCACTGCGAGCTGCGAGCGAGGCTACGCAGAACACTCATACGCTGTATCACACAACGCGATCGAAGCTAACCTAAACTACATAGTATCCAATTGCCTTCACCACAGCTTGACTCGCCAAGCTAAAGAGCCTAATATACATCTCAATATATTATTTACAATAACATATAATCTTTGTTGGCCACAACTAATCTTTATAGGCAATAGCGGATACCCGGCTTGTGCTACCACGCTAAAAAAAGAACGTGCCTAATGCATTGTTTTAGTGGTCTAAAACGATCTTCCCATTATTCATTATTTCTAGTGAAACTGGTTTCAAAGTCTATAACAGTTCACTCTGCTATAACAGACATAGGTGCTTAGAAACATGTTTTGTGTTTTATATATTAGGAGGATTGATACAACGCAAAAATAAACACACGCCACACAATCGACATACCTAGCAGAAATCGTCATAAGCTACAGCGTCATGTCATCTACACAAAGTACTGTGCCTACAGAAATCCTTTGCGGGGTAGAGTACTTACACGCTTTTATAACATGATTCCAAAAGAGTTCTCAGGTTTGCCATTGCATAAATTTAAACACTGTGTTAAACAACATTTGTTGAAGTCGCGGGTATTAAACAATTGACGTATTTTAAATAACAAAATTGCATGGAAACAGTCGGCTTTGCATTCAGCAGCCCATAAGGCAGTGTAATAGTTAGATTGCTCTGTATTGCATATTTAGTATGTAACATTTTTTTTTTTACAAGACCAACTGCTAATTTTTTGTCGGCTCTTCTCAGTAGTATTTTCTTTCGAACCGGTGGTAGAGTCTTGACATAATATCATAAGTGGCATATGATGTTCTAGATGAAATATATAAATTCATTTCAGTTCAATTCATTGGCGAAAAGCAAAAGTTGAAAAACTCTTTCAGATGCTAAACTATGTCATTTATTAGCTTAGCGGTGGGCAATAAGCTTTATGGCCGGCCTAAACCAGTTTTGATTGATGAGAATTTTCTTAATTTTATTGGTCTATTTTTATTTATTACGTATACACAGCACGCTCAATTTATTTTTGTATAAACTATAATAATGTTATGTTATGTGTGATTAGACACAGAAATTAGTAGTAGAAATTAGAAATACAGTTGATCTCGCTGTACAAGTAAGTACCTCTATGGGAGATTGGAAATATCATTTGAATTTCGGACCTTGTTTCTTGAACCTAAAGTTATTATGCTTAGATTATTATTGCTTACGGAATTAATATTTAGATAAAAAGATTTGGCGCAAAGTGCGGTCAATGACCCCTTGGGAAGGTGCACAATGTAAATACAAACTTTACCTTAAAATGGACAACTTACAACATCGTGTGATTTAAAGTGGCTCATTTGAATGATGTTGGAACTTGGAGGTCTATTAGAAAATTATGAAAAATCGTAAATTAAGTAACCAAAGTACCCAAAAGTAGTCCCATGGTGACGGAGGTGGTGTTGCGACATAGTGACCTAGGAGACATATATATTGGACAGGGCGGTGGAAGGGCCAGCACTCGGCGCCGGCATCTCCTCTCCTCTCCACCAGAACTCCTCTCCCCAACACGAACAACATGAACAAGTTTGTAAGTCATTTTTTACCAAAATATAGCTATTTTTTTATTATTATTTATGCATGTGTGTTACTGCCGTGATAGCCGTGATAGCCGTGATAGCCGTGATAGCCGTGATAGTACCTATTTCAGATGTCTGGCTCCTCCCTATTCGGGAAGTCAGAGGTTCGATCCCGGGCACACGCCTCTAACTTTTAGTAGATTTCGTTCACTAATCACTTGCTTTGACGGTGAAGGAAAACATCGTGAGGAAACCTGCATGCCTGAGAGTTCTCCATAATGTTCTCAAAGGTGTATGAAGTCTGCCAATCCGCACTTGATTGACTTTTCCGACTATGGTCTAAACCCTTTTCACTCGGATAGGAATGCCGTGCTCTGTAGTGGGCCGGCGATAAGTTGATAATGATGATCATCATGAATGTTTGTTCACAGGCACTTCCCCTTTTGTTCGCGCTGGTAGCGTGCGCGGCAGCCGGCACAGTTCGCGACAAGCGCGGTATCCTGGGCGGCCTGGGTGGCCTGGGCGGCCTGGGCGCCGGGGGACTGGCCTCCGGCGGCTACGGCTACGCCGGGCCCGCGCTGGCGCTGGGCGGCGGAGGGCTGCACGGGCCGGGCCCCGCTATCATCGCGCCCGCCCCCGCGACGCGCCTGGTCACGGTCAACAAGGTGGTGAACGTGCAGAGACTCGTCACCGTGCCGCAAGTCGTCAACGTGCAGAAGGTGATCACGGTGCCGCAGGTCATCTCCGTCAACAAGCTGATCGCGGAGCACGGCCTAGGCGGCGGACACCTGGGCGGCGGACACCTGGGCGGCGGACACCTGGGCGGCGTACTCCTGGGCGGCGGACACCTAGGCGGCGGACACCTGGGCGGCGTACACCTGGGCGGCGGACACCTGGGCGGCGGACACCTGGGCGGCGGACACCTGGGCGGCGGACACCTGGGTGGCGGACACCTGGGCGGCGGACACCTGGGCGGCGGACACTTGGGCGGCGGACACCTGGGCGGCGGACACCTGGGCGGCGGACACCTGGGTGGCGGACACCTGGGCGGCGGGGTGTGGTGATCATGTGCAGTCTAGTCCAATGTTACGTGTTACAGCAGCGTTTTAGTTTTCTGTTGTTTTTGTTGTTATTTTAGTTGAAAAAGTTTCAATTAAACTCTTAGTTGAATATCAAATTTGTAATTTTTCTATTTAATTTTGTCTTATTGTTTCCCTTCTCAAAAGGAAGTCGATGATCAAATCAGAAATGAGGAGATCTGGAGAAGAGAATAACCAGATACTCGTAGCTCAGCGGCTTGCGAGGCTGAAGTGGCATTGGACGGCTGAAGGTGCTCAAATGGCAACCTCGCACCGCAGCGCTGGAAGAAGACATGAAACAGTCGCAGGGAGTCGCTGGAGTCAGGCGGCGCAACACCGTGGCGTGTGGGAGTCTGTACGGAGACGTATGTCCAGCCGTGGACGACTAATGGTTAATGATGATAAAATAAGGCAACATCTCACATATCAAGTAGCAAACATTTTTACCGAAAAAAATTTAATCAAAGTAAATTGCTAACTCATCTGTCTAATTTACGGGATTCATTAAATATTCATTATTTAAATGACGTCCATTTTAACTGACAACTTGTAAACTTAAACTATGAGACAATTTATTTGATGCTTTAATAAGGTTATAATCTTGACCTGAATCTATGATATTTTAAATACACGAATGGCGCACACGGAAGCCGTGTGCGCCATTCGTGTACGGTACCCTCAAAAGTAATATTTATTTAAAGGTGCTTTACCAATATAAAGCTTTTAAGTCCTTAACAAGATGTGACCTTTGTTTTTTTATATTTGTAAAAGTAACTCGAGCGCACAAAAAGTAATAGTAATGTTACAAGTTACAAGTTACAGGTGGTCTAGCGAGTTTGTAGGGTTCCTCTCGGCTTAGATACAGTCAGAAGATTCCAGGTTCGAATCCTGGCTGGTAATGGTAATCGCCATCAGGTAATTGAATTAGGGTTTATTGAAACACGACTGTGCTAAACCAAGGTTCGCATTGCTGATATCCTAACACATTACACACTAATCATCATCGTCAACTCATCGCCGGATCACTACCGAGCACGGGTCTCTTATAATATGTGATTGATGAATTTTACTGACGAGCTAAATAAGTAGGTATAGTCCGTACAAAACGACTTCTCGCGCGCCATTTTACCTTTAAAATAAGGACTAAAGTCTAACTTTTGAGTTTTAAAATGACCAATTGATACAGGTTAAAATGGCGCGTGATAAGTCATTTGGTACGAATTACGCTATAGTCGTAGGTATAATAAATACATGGACTACAGAGCTTTCTACCCTGTGGCAGTCAGGTCAGTTGGGCATTGGACATCATATTAGGTATTCGGTAGATCTTCATTATACATCATTTCAACCCATTTCGACGGTTTATCTCAAAATGAGAAGGGTTTAGCCGTAGTCTACCGCGCTGGCCAAGTGCAGATTGGCAGACTTCACACACCGCCGAGAACATTATGTAGAACTGTCAGGCATGTAAGTTTTCTCGTGATGTTTTATTTAATTGCTTGAAACACACATAATTCCGAAAAATTAGAAGTGCATGCCCGGACTGAATGAGTAGAAAGCTGACGTTTTAACAACTAGGCTATCACCGTTTTATATATATCGTATAGCATTACATTTTTAATTAATCTAGCTAAGTACCACCACTTGCTACTGGGTCGTAATCTAGCTAAGTACCACCACTTGCTACTGGGTCGTAATCTAGCTAAGTACCACCACTTGCTACTGGGTCGGAATCTAGCTAAGTACCACCACTTGCTACTGGGGCGTAATCTAGCTAAGTACCACCATTTGCTACTGGGTCGTAATCTAGCTAAGTACCACCACTTGCTACTGGGTCGTAATCTAGCTAAGTACCACCACTTGCTACTGGGTCGTAATCTAGCTAAGTACCACCACTTGCTACTGGGTCGTAATCTAGCTAAGTACCACCATTTGCTACTGGGTCGTAATCTAGCTAAGTACCACCACTTGCTACTGGGTCGTAATCTAGCTAAGTACCACCACTTGCTACTGGGTCGTAATCTAGCTAAGTACCACCACTTGCTACTGGGTCGGAATATACATTGCATGGTGATTAGAAAATCTATATTTTATTGATTTACCTTTTTAAACCTATTAATTACTTCTGATTTGTAGCTTATGAGCCATTATACATGTTTTAAGTACCAAGCTACGTTTCAAAAGTCTTAGATATTAAGCTAATAACTGAGTATTAGTTAGTAACGTACGCAGTTATTACTCAGACAAAGTACGCAACTCTATCGAAACCATTCAATTGGAACGGTACTAATAACTAAGTGCTTTCGACGAGGTATATCCAAATAGTTAAGAGATCGAGGTGAGTTATTCAATCAGACATACAAGTGAGCTGCTTCCGTCGCGTTGCGGAACACACGCACAGTCACGTTGAGCGAATACCTCGGATTTCGACTGAAAATTGCAAAACAAGTCTTACTTTATGATAAAAAATTTGCAAAACACGACTACGATGCCATATTAAATTTTTTTCAAAAAATTATAGCAAGTGTAACGGCGGTTCCGCACTCATCCGATCCGAGTCCGTGAAAATACTTTTCTTTTTGTTTTGTATGGGAGCTTATGACGTATGTCGTAGATAATCGCTGGTATTCTCACGGATGACGGATAGAACTCGGACGATGGAAGTGTACGTAATCGCCGTTACTCGAGATGATGCAAGGATCCTAACGAGACCCCACACATCCAAAACTATACAGGCATTTAGAAGTTATGGTGGAATAAAGAAACTCACATACATCTATACTAATATTATAAACTCGTATGCTTCTTCGTAATTTTTCTTATTTTTCTTGTTATATGTGATATTTAGTATTTAATATTTAGTACAATTGTAAATTGCAGTGTCTTATTTTTTTATTTTTTCATATTTGTATTTTTAGTTAACTGGTAATCCCGCACTTGCAAACTTTTAAAATGTATGCCGGTTTGCCAGTAATTGGGTGTACACTCTAAATTTTTTCTCTGTGAATTGTAATTGTTATTTTATAATATGTGTACTATCTGTTGGCAAACTAATAAAATAAAATAAAAATAAAAATAAATAAATAAAGAGGTAAAGTTTGTAAGTTTGTTTGTTGGGGGTAATCTCTGAAACTACAGAACTGATTTTGAAAATTATTTCACCAGTAGAAAGTTTCATTATTTCCGAGTAATATAGGCTATATATTTCATTTTCATAAATTAGAGATCCGTACGAAAATTACTACCCGCGCGAAAGCGAAGCTGTTCGCACAGGTCGCATGAGCCACTCCTTTTTAACCGACTTCAAAAAAGGAGAAGTTTCTCAATTCGTCAGAATCTTTTTTTTTGGGGAGAAGTGTATTAATATGTGCTTCTGTAAAGAAGAGTGATTGCCGCGTAAATTCTTAATCTAATCTTAATCATCGGTCGCGTGACGCGTACTCGAAAGTCCCGCGTTCGATCCCGTCACGACGCACGCACCTCTAACTTGTCGGAGATGTGTGCATTCTAGCAATTAAATATCACATTCTAATGGTGAACAATTACATACTGTAAGGAAACCTGCATGCCTGAGCGATCTCCAAAATACTCTTCAAAGGTGTATGAGGTCTGCCAGTCCACACTTGACCGTGGTGGTGGACTAAAAATGTAATTTATGAAATTTTAGTGTAGCCACAACTTTGTCTGTTTTAAATGCTTACGTTTTTTGAACTTGTGCAAAGAGCGGCCCAACACAACAGGAATATTATAATTAATATTAATTAAAGTACGTTTACTTTCACAGCATTTTTGAATCGTTTTGTTGTGAACTAAGTAGCCGAACTGACTTAAACTTTTTAACTGGCCAACTGTAAACAATATTGGCAATGAATTTGCAAGGACGAAGTACATAAACGATAGGGGCGAGAAGTGGCGAGGCTATGTTGCGTCAGTACCTCCCGCACTGAGTATATATGCGCGCTCGTCGCGACCAGAGCATTCACTCACCGACCTCTCATCCTACCTTCTCACCAACAACCACCTGTCGACATGAAATCCTTCGTAAGTACCCACCACTGGAACACGGTGCAAGACCAACTAAACTAGCCGAAAAGGACAATCAGTGAACCCATTCGTGAACATTTGTGGAATAGTCCCAATCAGTTGGAACCCTTTGGATCATGTGTGTCTGTGATGATTATCATCATCATTAGCCGTCACAAACGTACTGGACAGTGGGAGATTGAAAGGATACTAACAGTTCTTCATTTCGATTGCCTTGAAACAATAGTTGTACTTATTACCTATTTAGTTGACAATGCTTGTAGCGTAACTTGACAGTGTATACGTTTGTGTTCCAGATCGTAGTGTGCGCGCTGGTGGCCTGCGCCCTGGCCGGCTCCGACAGCGAGAAGCGCGACAAGAGAGGCTACCTGAGCGGCGGGCTCGGCGGCCACGGCGGCGGCTACAGCGGCGGCTACAGCGGCGGCTACAGCGGTGGGCTCGGCGGCGGGCTCGGCGGCGGCCTCGGCGGCGGATACGGTGGCCTCGGAGGAGGACACGCGCAGGTCATCACCGTCAACAAGGTCGTCAACACGCAGCGCGTCGTCGAAGTCCCACAGTTGGTCAATGTACGCAAGGTGGTCTCCGTGCCCCAAGTGGTGTCCGTGAACAAGGTGGTAGCCGCGCCCAGCTACAGCAGCGGCATCGGCATCGGAGGTTACTCATCCGGCATTGGCTCCGGCTACTCGTCCGGCTACTCGTCCGGCATCGGCTCCGGCTACTCCGGCTACTCGTCCGGCATCGGCTCCGGCTACTCGTCCGGCTACTCCAGCGGCTCCGGCTGGTGGTGAACGGCACACATCTAGTCCCACTTCATTCCTCAATGTAGTATTATTGTATCCTCCATAAATGTTAAATTATGTAAATACTTTTTATTTATTGTTTAATAAAAAAATTTATTTTTGCTAACTATTGCTCTCATTTTATTGCGGTTGTTAATCAGAGATCTAAATGTCATGTTGAGGAAGTTCCTTCATACGCTTTCAAATGTACCAGGACATAGAAAAATAACGACTGCTCCAAAATGCCTACACAATTTTATTATCCTCATATAAATTGCTTATCCTTTATCTTAGATTAAAAAAACAAAAGCAAGTAAAAAATTATTGATATTTTAAAAAGAATGGCTAATTAATTTACTACATGTGCCCAACGAAGGACTTTGATTAAATTTTAACTTAGTGAAACGAATAACGAAACGACACGAACATAAATTGAAGGGCGCCATTCGTGGGGATATAAGTTTTTTGAAAATTGCTTAGGAACTCTTTGAATTACCAGGATAAATAGAAGCTGATGTCTGTATTCGGGACGCTAGCTATTATCTCATATAACATTAGCATGAATTACTGACAAAAAATATAATGAACATAAATTCCAAAACACGATTTTGCATGACTAAGAAAATTAATAAAATTGAACATGTAACGCGATCATCCAATTAATTAATTAATATTGTAAAGCAGTGTCACGACCAAAAACATCAAAGCTAAAACACTACACTTCGTGGTGTCATTGGTGTAATTTTTTGTTCATTGGCAGTAATTCTCAGCAAAGTATCAATGCAAGATATATCTGTGAGATAAAAAGCACGTTATGCTTGCCCTACGGTTTGTTATGAAATTAATATGTGACAGAGATAAACGACACTAATAATTAATTATTTGTCGATTTGATCGATATGGTCCTATGATCTCACCTATAATAAAGGTGAAGGTGCAACTTACAATTTTTGAACTCTACTGGAATATTACATTTAGGTATATAGTACCTGAAGTTGAAAAAAATAACTTTGTTTCTATGACCAGAAACCATTGAGGATTTTGTAAGGTCGTTATGCCAAAAGCTCTTCGCAAACATTGTATCCGTAAATGAATCAGGGGGTGGGGGGGTGGGTACTCACTACTAACCATAAGATTAACCCACAGGCGAAGTTCTAGGCTATAAGATGTTGCATCTTTCTCTACATCGTATTGCTAATTTAATAATCAGCGTCTTAGATTTGTGTGAATCTACTAGTATTATTTAATTTCTCGGCAGTAAAGCTTTGCTGTTACGGTGGTAGTCGTTGACCGCGGCTGACTAACTAGCCGATGCCCGCGACTTCGTCCGCGAGGATTTCAATTTCTATAAATCCTGTGGGAACTCTGTTTTACCGAGATAAAAGTAGCCTATGTCACTCTCCCATGCCAAAAAAGACTCCAATCCGCTGTCCCAATGCGGCGTGATTGAAGAACAAACCAACAATCAAACACACGCACGATATTATCTTTCACCAACAATCACTCATTTCCAACTAGATGATGCCCGTGACTTCGTCCGCGTGGATATAGAACATCCCGCGGAAACTCCAATTTTCTGAGATAAAAGTAGGTACCTAGTCTAGGTATATTGTGTAAATTCAGGAGATAGTATCTCCATTCTAAATTTCAGCCAAATCGGTTCAGTCATTGTGGCATGAAGGAGTAACGAACATCCAAACTTTCACATTATAATATTACTATATGATGCCCGAAAGTTACAAAATGTCCAGCTCCGGGATCCAAGGGTCCAATAAGCCGTAAAAAGTAACATACAGACAGACACACTTTCGAATTCATAATTTTAGAATGCATGTCTTTGCACTCTAAAGGGTGGCAGAAAGTGGATGGACTTAGACGACTTCATCCAAGTGGCTGGATGATAAAGGCTAAGAATCGCATAAGTCGTTGAAAGAAATAGGTTGAAGTGATGATGCTGATCACCATTGATCACTAATTCATTATTGGCCAGCCTTTATGTTGCTTGTACTTAATAAATAAAGTAGGCAGGCATACTAATGGATACAACATTTGCAAACATTTCATTTATTTGGTCGGTGAGTTACAAAGCCTAATGAAATAGTTTAGTTTTGACTATAATATATAGACGAGTGTTAACGTTGCGCAATTATGTTTTGGAATTTATGTTTATGAAATTAGATTTTGATACTTAGTAGGTATTTTATTATAAATTTCAATATGTAAATCCCCTTATTAGTATGATTAAAATAATTAATATTGAATTTAATAAAAGGTAGAGTGGCATATTTTGTGCCAAGGTTTGCAATATTGCAACATTGTGTTTTTTGAAGCTAATATTATGATTTAGTTGCTTTTTAGGGTTCCGTACCCGAAAGGAGCCAACGGAATCCTATTAATAAGCCTTCGTCCATTCGTTTCTCTGTCAACGGGCTGTATTTCATGAACCATACTAGATAGAGATCTGAAATTTACGTAGATTGCCGCTGTCAAAATGTAAATATATAAAAAGATATCTATCAACGCACAGCTTAAACTACTAAACGGATCGGGCTAAAATTTGGCATACAGATAGCTATTATGACGTAGGCATCCGCTAAAAAAGGATTTTTAAAAATTCAACTCCTAAGGGGGTGAAATAATAGGAGTTTGAAATTTGTGTAATCCACGCGGACGAAGTCGCGAGCATAAGCTAGTAAATAATAAATAACAAGTGGCGAATTTCAAAAGTCCATAGTGTTATATGTATCTTATACGATAGTACCTACGGAGTTCTTCGGGTGCGAGTCTCGCAGTTGATCGGTTTTTATTAATTTATGTTCGTATCTTAGAATAATACTTCACTAAGTTAAAATTTTGTCAGTCCTTAGCTGAAAAACTATGACAAATTGATTGGCCACATTTAAAATCACTTCTTGCCCGAGATAGGCAAAGGAACCCTCATAAGGATCAGAAAATTGTGTGGGCATTTTTGGGCCGTTGGTGCTATTCTATATCCTGCTAGGTCTACATAAACATTATGAGTTGGTTTATGAACAGTGATGAAATGAGAGTAATATTTAGCAAAAATAAAAATAAGATTTATTTAACAATAAATAAAAAGTATTTACATATAACATTTATGGAGGAAACAATAATACTACTGGGACTAGATGTGTGCCGTTCACCACCAGCCGGAGCCGCTGGAGTGGCCGGACGAGTAGCCGGAGCCGATGCCGGACGAGTAGCCGGAGTAGCCGGAGCCGATGCCGGACGAGTAGCCGGACGAGTAGCCGGAGCCAATGCCGGATGAGTAACCTCCGATGCCGATGCCGCTGCTGTAGCTGGGCGCGGCTACCACCTTGTTCACGGACACCACTTGGGGCACGGAGACCACCTTGCGTACATTGACCAACTGTGGGACTTCGACGACGCGCTGCGTGTTGACGACCTTGTTGACGGTGATGACCTGCGCGTGTCCTCCTCCGAGGCCACCGTATCCGCCGCCGAGGCCGCCGCCGAGCCCGCCGCCGAGCCCACCGCTGTAGCCGCCGCTGTAGCCGCCGCTGTAGCCGCCGCCGTGGCCGCCGAGCCCGCCGCTCAGGTAGCCTCTCTTGTCGCGCTTCTCGCTGTCGGAGCCGGCCAGGGCGCAGGCCACCAGCGCGCACACTACGATCTGGAACACAAACGTATACACTGTCAAGTTACGCTACAAGCATTGTCAACTAAATAGGTAATAAGTACAACTATTGTTTCAAGGCAATCGAAATGAAGAACTGTTAGTATCCTTTCAATCTCCCACTGTCCAGTACGTTTGTGACGGCTAATGATGATGATAATCATCACAGACACACATGATCCAAAGGGTTCCAACTGATTGGGACTATTCCACAAATGTTCACGAATGGGTTCACTGATTGTCCTTTTCGGCTAGTTTAGTTGGTCTTGCACCGTGTTCCAGTGGTGGGTACTTACGAAGGATTTCATGTCGACAGGTGGTTGTTGGTGAGAAGGTAGGATGAGAGGTCGGTGAGTGAATGCTCTGGTCGCGACGAGCGCGCATATATACTCAGTGCGGGAGGTACTGACGCAACATAGCCTCGCCCCTATCGTACATAATTCATTGCCAATATTTTTAATATTCGGCCCGTTTAACAGTTTAACTTAACCGTTCAGTACCTAACTTATATTTGTCAAGCTTCAAAATGATGGCCGAGAATATAATATGATGTGCACAAAGCTTGCTCTATATTTATGTGACAGTTCAAAACGTGAGGTTCTTGCTTTAATTTTTCTGTTGAAAGCTATTAATACTTAAAAGATACATCAGTACCCTTATTATAAATGTGAAAATGTGTTTGTTTGTTGGTTTGTTGGTTTGTCCTTCAATCACGTCGCAACGGTGCAACAGATTGACGTGATTTTTCGCATGGGTATAGATAAAGACCTGGAGAGTGACATAGGACTTTTTAATCCGGAAAATCAAAGAGATCCCACGGAATTTTTAAAAAACTAAATTCCACGCGGACGAAGTCGCGGGCATCAGCTAGTATTAAATAATTACACAGAAGTAATAATGATTTGCTACAATGATAAATAACAAGTAACACTTAGCACCTATGAAAGTAAAAACTTAGTGTTCTCGTAGGCCCGCCGCTACTGGGTACGACGTCCTACTATTGTAGCCCTACGTTAAATGATATATATTATACCTTTTAGATAAGCAAGTGGAATTCCAGGATCATGTGGCGGAGTTCTCATTTCTGTAGTTTCATGTATACAAGTATTATGTGTATATATTTATATATGTGTATATGTATGTATATATAGCTGTGTTTTATATATTATATACAAACTTAACCTGGTGTTAACATTTATATTAAGATATAATATTTATATACCTATAATATAATTATGTATGTGTGCTTAGTCTTTGTTTTAGTAATAACTAGTATAGTTACAGTCTGTGTTAGTGTAGTCATTAATAAGTATAGTTGTTAGTTAGTGATTTTTTATTTTATTAATTTTTTATGTTTCCGTGTGTTTCATTAGTTTAGTTATCATTAGTTTATAATCCGTGGCGTCACCCGGTTCAGGGTACCAGCTGAAAATCAGCGCTGTATGTCCTTGTGCAACAAGGCATACAGCATAATGCTGAGCTGGGACCCTTTTTTCGGGTTGTGCCACACAATATAACAGTTTGTTCCGGCGCTTCTTTTGCTTGTTCTCAGGTGGAAGAAGCGCCGGAACAACCAGCTCTTAGCTTTAAGTTGTGATGTGTGGCATAATTTGTATTAATAAACGTCTTTTCTTTCTTCTTTCTTTCTTTCTATATATCCTATATAATTTTAATAATATTGATTTTATCTATGATTAGCTTATGCTCGCGACTTCGTCCACGTGGACCGTATAAATTTCAAACCCCTATTTTACCCCCTTAGGGGTTGAATTATTAAAAATCCTGTGGATGCCTACTTCATAATAGCTATCTACATACCAAATGTCAGCTCGATACGTCCAGTGGTTTGAGTTGAGATAGATCTGTCAGTCAGCTTTGCCTTGTATACAAACATATTCTGTTTCTATATATATATTTACCCACCCACAGCGTCGCTTTTCTTAAAGAATGAATGCAGAATGTAAAATTTTCGCTTTCTAGGTTCAAGGGGATAAAGGTTTAGGCTGGGCTTTGATATTTTCAGTCTGTTATTATGTAAAATTATATTGTATGTATCGCTGTTGATTGCAAATACACGAATAAAATAAAAATAAAAATAAGAAAGCCAGTGAGTGAGTCAGGACTTTTCTTTTATTGATGTATGTATATCCGAGATAGCTTACCTACCATAAATCTTAATAATAAGTTAATTTTATTTATAACAGTGCATTCTACTAGTGTTTATAAACCCGTTAGAGCATCACTCATTTGAATTTTAATATTATGAATGACTAATGAGATTCTCTTTCATTAAATACTAGCGGATACGCGGCGCGTGCTACGCTAGAAAAAAACAACAACTCTAATACCATCTTCGCATTATTGCCTTTTTAATAAAATTGGTTTGGGGCACATCGGTTGAATAGTTTAATTGCCTTCGGTTGTCCGAAGGCAATCAACGGGAGAAACATTTATTGTGTTTTAAATATTAAGTTTTTATTGAAAATAGACTTTTATAAAGAGCTTTTGATTCGTCAAGTGAATAATTCTTATCCCGCGACCACGATGTTTTAATATTTCCTTTTTCCCGTAACTAAAGCGTAAAGCTGTGAGCCTAGTGGTTCCGAAGTCCGCCTTCGTTTCAGGAGGACGGGAGTTCGATCCCGGGCACGCATTTAGCAGCAGCCTAGTCACTAGTCGCTACTGAGTTCCTGCGCCCACCTCCCTGCCCCAGCATTAGCAGCAGCCTAGTCACTAGTCGCTACTGAGTTCCTGCGCCCACCTCCCTGCCCCAGCATTAGCAGCAGCCTAGTCACTAGTCGCTACTGAGTTCCTGCGCCCACCTCCCTGCCCCAGCATTAGCAGCAGCCTAGTCACTAGTCGCTACTGAGTTCCTGCGCCCACCTCCCTGCCCCAGCATTAGCAGCAGCCTAGTCACTAGTCGCTACTGAGTTCCTGCGCCCACCTCCCTGCCCCAGCATTAGCAGCAGCCTAGTCACTAGTCGCTACTGAGTTCCTGCGCCCACCTCCCTGCCCCAGCATTAGCAGCAGCCTAGTCACTAGTCGCTACTGAGTTCCTGCGCCCACCTCCCTGCCCCAGCATTAGCAGCAGCCTAGTCACTAGTCGCTACTGAGTTCCTGCGCCCACCTCCCTGCCCCAGCATTAGCAGCAGCCTAGTCACTAGTCGCTACTGAGTTCCTGCGCCCACCTCCCTGCCCCAGCATTAGCAGCAGCCTAGTCACTAGTCGCTACTGAGTTCCTGCGCCCACCTCCCTGCCCCAGCATTAGCAGCGGCCTAGTCACTAGTCGCTACTGAGTTCCTGCGCCCACCTCCCTGCCCCAGCATTAGCAGCGGCCTAGTCACTAGTCGCTACTGAGTTCCTGCGCCCACCTCCCTGCCCCAGCATTAGCAGCAGCCTAGTCACTAGTCGCTACTGAGTTCCTGCGCCCACCTCCCTGCCCCAGCATTAGCAGCGGCCTAGTCACTAGTCGCTACTGAGTTCCTGCGCCCACCTCCCTGCCCCAGCATTAGCAGCGGCCTAGTCACTAGTCGCTACTGAGTTCCTGCGCCCACCTCCCTGCCCCAGCATTAGCAGCGGCCTAGTCACTAGTCGCTACTGAGTTCCTGCGCCCACCTCCCTGCCCCAGCATTAGCAGCGGCCTAGTCACTAGTCGCTACTGAGTTCCTGCGCCCACCTCCCTGCCCCAGCATTAGCAGCGGCCTAGTCACTAGTCGCTACTGAGTTCCTGCGCCCACCTCCCTGCCCCAGCATTAGCAGCAGCCTAGTCACTAGTCGCTACTGAGTTCCTGCGCCCACCTCCCTGCCCCAGCATTAGCAGCAGCCTAGTCACTAGTCGCTACTGAGTTCCTGCGCCCACCTCCCTGCCCCAGCATTAGCAGCAGCCTAGTCACTAGTCGCTACTGAGTTCCTGCGCCCACCTCCCTGCCCCAGCATTAGCAGCAGCCTAGTCACTAGTCGCTACTGAGTTCCTGCGCCCACCTCCCTGCCCCAGCATTAGCAGCAGCCTAGTCACTAGTCGCTACTGAGTTCCTGCGCCCACCTCCCTGCCCCAGCATTAGCAGCAGCCTAGTCACTAGTCGCTACTGAGTTCCTGCGCCCACCTCCCTGCCCCAGCATTAGCAGCAGCCTAGTCACTAGTCGCTACTGAGTTCCTGCGCCCACCTCCCTGCCCCAGCATTAGCAGCAGCCTAGTCACTAGTCGCTACTGAGTTCCTGCGCCCACCTCCCTGCCCCAGCATTAGCAGCAGCCTAGTCACTAGTCGCTACTGAGTTCCTGCGCCCACCTCCCTGCCCCAGCATTAGCAGCAGCCTAGTCACTAGTCGCTACTGAGTTCCTGCGCCCACCTCCCTGCCCCAGCATTAGCAGCAGCCTAGTCACTAGTCGCTACTGAGTTCCTGCGCCCACCTCCCTGCCCCAGCATTAGCAGCAGCCTAGTCACTAGTCGCTACTGAGTTCCTGCGCCCACCTCCCTGCCCCAGCATTAGCAGCAGCCTAGTCACTAGTCGCTACTGAGTTCCTGCGCCCACCTCCCTGCCCAGCATTAGCAGCAGCCTAGTCACTAGTCGCTACTGAGTTCCTGCGCCCACCTCCCTGCCCCAGCATTAGCAGCAGCCTAGTCACTAGTCGCTACTGAGTTCCTGCGCCCACCTCCCTGCCCCAGCATTAGCAGCAGCCTAGTCACTAGTCGCTACTGAGTTTCCTGCGCCCACCTCCCTGCCCCAGCATTAGCAGCAGCCTAGTCACTAGTCGCTACTGAGTTCCTGCGCCCACCTCCCTGCCCCAGCATTAGCAGCAGCCTAGTCACTAGTCGCTACTGAGTTCCTGCGCCCACCTCCCTGCCCCAGCATTAGCAGCAGCCTAGTCACTAGTCGCTACTGAGTCCTGCCTGCGCCCACCTCCCTGCCCCAGCATTAGCAGCAGCCTAGTCACTAGTCGCTACTGAGTTCCTGCGCCCACCTCCCTGCCCCAGCATTAGCAGCAGCCTAGTCACTAGTCGCTACTGAGTTCCTGCGCCCACCTCCCTGCCCCAGCATTAGCAGCAGCCTAGTCACTAGTCGCTACTGAGTTCCTGCGCCCACCTCCCTGCCCCAGCATTAGCAGCAGCCTAGTCACTAGTCGCTACTGAGTTCCTGCGCCCACCTCCCTGCCCCAGCATTAGCAGCAGCCTAGTCACTAGTCGCTACTGAGTTCCTGCGCCCACCTCCCTGCCCCAGCATTAGCAGCAGCCTAGTCACTAGTCGCTACTGAGTTCCTGCGCCCACCTCCCTGCCCCAGCATTAGCAGCAGCCTAGTCACTAGTCGCTACTGAGTTCCTGCGCCCACCTCCCTGCCCCAGCATTAGCAGCAGCCTAGTCACTAGTCGCTACTGAGTTCCTGCGCCCACCTCCCTGCCCCAGCATTAGCAGCAGCCTAGTCACTAGTCGCTACTGAGTTCCTGCGCCCACCTCCCTGCCCCAGCATTAGCAGCAGCCTAGTCACTAGTCGCTACTGAGTTCCTGCGCCCACCTCCCTGCCCCAGCATTAGCAGCAGCCTAGTCACTAGTCGCTACTGAGTTCCTGCGCCCACCTCCCTGCCCCAGCATTAGCAGCAGCCTAGTCACTAGTCGCTACTGAGTTCCTGCGCCCACCTCCCTGCCCCAGCATTAGCAGCAGCCTAGTCACTAGTCGCTACTGAGTTCCTGCGCCCACCTCCCTGCCCCAGCATTAGCAGCAGCCTAGTCACTAGTCGCTACTGAGTTCCTGCGCCCACCTCCCTGCCCCAGCATTAGCAGCAGCCTAGTCACTAGTCGCTACTGAGTTCCTGCGCCCACCTCCCTGCCCCAGCATTAGCAGCAGCCTAGTCACTAGTCGCTACTGAGTTCCTGCGCCCACCTCCCTGCCCCAGCATTAGCAGCAGCCTAGTCACTAGTCGCTACTGAGTTCCTGCGCCCACCTCCCTGCCCCAGCATTAGCAGCAGCCTAGTCACTAGTCGCTACTGAGTTCCTGCGCCCACCTCCCTGCCCCAGCATTAGCAGCAGCCTAGTCACTAGTCGCTACTGAGTTCCTGCGCCCACCTCCCTGCCCCAGCATTAGCAGCAGCCTAGTCACTAGTCGCTACTGAGTTCCTGCGCCCACCTCCCTGCCCCAGCATTAGCAGCAGCCTAGTCACTAGTCGCTACTGAGTTCCTGCGCCCACCTCCCTGCCCCAGCATTAGCAGCAGCCTAGTCACTAGTCGCTACTGAGTTCCTGCGCCCACCTCCCTGCCCCAGCATTAGCAGCAGCCTAGTCACTAGTCGCTACTGAGTTCCTGCGCCCACCTCCCTGCCCCAGCATTAGCAGCAGCCTAGTCACTAGTCGCTACTGAGTTCCTGCGCCCACCTCCCTGCCCCAGCATTAGCAGCAGCCTAGTCACTAGTCGCTACTGAGTTCCTGCGCCCACCTCCCTGCCCCAGCATTAGCAGCAGCTTAGTCACTAGTCGCTACTCCTCCCTCCCTGCCTCCTTCATCTGAGGAGTGAACACTACAGATTATATCTGAGGGGCAACATAACAATGGAAAATTTGTGCGATTACTTATGACTGACGTATATATAACTAACCTGACTACAATGGTAGGTAATATTTATTGTAGGTAATAGTGGTTGATAGTATAATATATCCATTATCCATACTAATATTATAAATGTGATAGTGTTTCTGTCTGTCTGCTAGCTTTCCACGGCCCACCCGTTCAACCGATCTTGACGAAAATTGGTACAGAGATAGCTTGCATCCCGGGGAAGGACATAGAAAGAAAGAAAGAAAAAAAGAAAGAAAAGACGTTTATTACATAACTGTGGCACACATCACATCTTAAACTAAAAGCTAGTTCCACCTGAGAACAAGCAAAAGAAGCGCCGAAGCAAACATAGGTACTCTTTGTCGGACGAAGTCGCGGGCATCATCTAATACTTAATAATTCTGTGGGTGGTTCTGTTACAAATAGAATTAAATAAAAGAAACCGACCAAATGGTACGTCATATAGAATATACAGGGTTACAGGAAAATAGGACACGATCCCGTTAAGGGGTTATAGTACAGGACATAAGCTATCAAACGACCCCTAAAGTGCTTATGCGAAAGTGTTTCGTTTTCGAGTTATTCATTTTTTTATTTTTTTATTGGTAATAAGGTGTTTGCCACTTTAAAAATTAATAAAAAAAAGGAACAATGTATTTCAGCAGATTTTTTTTATTTCTTGCTAGTACATATCCTTTTTAATAATAAACAATTATAAAGCTAAAAATATCTTCAAGCATTTTAAAATTACAGCCCAAAAACTGTACAAGATTTCGATTTTTAAATTTAATTCTTTGAATAACTTGCAAATTTTCTGTAAAAATTACTATGGCACTTATCCTGCGGATTATTTTAAAAACATCTACGTTTCATTAGCTATCTATTGGTACAAAAAAATTACAAAAAAAATCATAAAATCAAGAAAAAATTACACAACAAAGAGACCAGGTAGAAAATTCTAACAAATGCTATTGCCAAAGAATTAAATCAGAATCAATGTAAAAACGAGTTTAATGCAAAATAGTCAAAGATTATTTTTAATGAGGTCAAAAAGTAACATAAAATCAGTCAAGTTCAAGTCGGGCTCGCACACGAAGGGTTCCGTACCATCGTACAAAAAATAACACTTTTTAATTTTTTTAAATTTTTATGGCGGCCATTTTGTAATTTTTAGTATTTCGTGTTACAGCGGCAATAAAAATACACATTTTGTAAAAATTTCAAGTCTCTACGTATTAGGGTTCACGAGATACAGTCCACTGACAGACAAACGGACGGCCGGACAGCCGGACGGACGGACGAACGAACATGAAATTTTCACAAAATGTGTATTTTTATGGCCGCTATAACAACAAATACTAAAAATTACAAAATGGCCGCCATAAAAATTAAAAAAAAAATTAAAAATTGTTATTTCTTGTACGAAGGTACGGAACCCTTCGTGTGCGAGCCCGACTCGCAATTGACTGATTTTATATTACCTTTTGACCTCATTTAAAATAATCTTTAACCATTTTGCATTAAACTCGTTTTTACATTGATTCTGATTTAATTATTTGGCAATAGCATTTGTTAGAATTTTCTACCTGGTCTCTTTGTTGTGTAATTTTTTCTTGATTTTATGATTTTTTTGTAATTTTTTTGTACCAATGGATAGCTAACGAAACATAGATGTTTTTAAAATAATCCGCAGAATAAAACAGAATTAAATTTAAAAATCGAAAACTTGTACAGTTTTTGGGCTGTCATTTTAAAATGCTTGTAGATTTTTTTAGTTTTATAACTGTTTATTATTAACAAGGATATGTACTAGCAAGAAATAAAACAAAAACTGCTGAAATACATTGTTCCTTTTTTTTATTAATTTTTAAAGTGGCAAACACCCTTTTACCAAGAAAAAAATAAAAAAATTAATAACTCGAAAACGATACACTTTCGCATAAGCACTTTAGGGGTCGTTTGATAGCTAATGTCCTGTACTATAACCCCTTAACGGGATCGTGTCCTCTTTTCCTGTAACCCTGTAGATAGCTTGTATTCCGGAAAATCAAAAAGTTGTCACGAGAATTTGAATAATCTAAATTCTCGCACCAGCCTGTGACGACGCGGACGTAGTCGCAGGTCACAGGCTAGTCTCACTGTTTATATAGTCGCAGCGATCTGTCGTCTCGCGAGTCGCGATAATGCAGAGGCCCGAATGTTATTATAAACGTTCTTACTTTCTAAATTAAACTTAGTTAATAAAAAAATCGCTCTTTCAAGTTCGTTGCGAACACACTTAAACTACATTCAATATGTTTAATGATTTCTAGCATTCCACATTCCACATTCCAAGTAATTTGGGCTAAGTGTCTTTTTCATGAATCTATCAAATCTAGTACCTACGCTATGATAGCCTAGTGGTTAGGACGTTCGCCTTCTAATCGGAGGTCGGGGGTTCGATCCCGAGCACGCACATCTAACTTTTCGGAGTTATGTGCCTTTTCGGTAATTAAATATTACTTGCTTTAACGGTGAAGGAAAACATCTCGTGAGGAAACCTGCATGCCTGAGAGTTCTCCATTATGTTCTCAAAGGCGTGTGAAGTCTACCGATCCGCACATGGCCAGCGTGGTGGACTATGGCCAAAACTTCCTGTCCACTCCTTCCTTCCTTCCTTCTCACTTTGAGAGGAGACCCGTGCTCTGTAGTGAGCCGGCGATGGGTTGATCATGATGACGATCAAATCTGATCAACGGGAGGTGTCCAGTCTCAGGGACTAGTTCCGCTGTTGACTCGATGCCAGGCGGTTGCATCACTACTGAGTCGCTGCTGTGAGCGGCGAGTCGCGCGTTGCCAATGCGACTCACGACGACGTGTAGTGACTACTTACTACTAACTACGTATACATTCGAAACATTCGATTGAGATTGAACATTGAAGCTGTTCGCTCGATTAATATCAGTTTCTCGATCGCTTGCTCAAAAAAAAGGTATAATACTGAATGAGTATTAAAAATATTGGCAATGAATTTGCAAGGACGAAGTACATAAACGATAGGGGCGAGAAGTGGCGAGGCTATGTTGCGTCAGTACCTCCCGCACTGAGTATATATGCGCGCTCGTCGCGACCAGAGCATTCACTCACCGACCTCTCATCCTACCTTCTCACCAACAACCACCTGTCGACATGAAATCCTTCGTAAGTACCCACCACTGGAACACGGTGCAAGACCAACTAAACTAGCCGAAAAGGACAATCAGTGAACCCATTCGTGAACATTTCTGGAATAGTCCCAATCAGTTGGAACCCTTTGGATCATGTGTGTCTGTGATGATTATCATCATCATTAGCCGTCACAAACGTACTGGACAGTGGGAGATTGAAAGGATACTAACAGTTCTTCATTTCGATTGCCTTGAAACAATAGTTGTACTTATTACCTATTTAGTTGACAATGCTTGTAGCGTAACTTGACAGTGTATACGTTTGTGTTCCAGATCGTAGTGTGCGCGCTGGTGGCCTGCGCCCTGGCCGGCTCCGACAGCGAGAAGCGCGACAAGAGAGGCTACCTGAGCGGCGGGCTCGGCGGCCACGGCGGCGGCTACAGCGGCGGCTACAGCGGCGGCTACAGCGGTGGGCTCGGCGGCGGGCTCGGCGGCGGCCTCGGCGGCGGATACGGTGGCCTCGGAGGAGGACACGCGCAGGTCATCACCGTCAACAAGGTCGTCAACACGCAGCGCGTCGTCGAAGTCCCACAGTTGGTCAATGTACGCAAGGTGGTCTCCGTGCCCCAAGTGGTGTCCGTGAACAAGGTGGTAGCCGCGCCCAGCTACAGCAGCGGCATCGGCATCGGAGGTTACTCATCCGGCATTGGCTCCGGCTACTCGTCCGGCTACTCGTCCGGCATCGGCTCCGGCTACTCCGGCTACTCGTCCGGCATCGGCTCCGGCTACTCGTCCGGCCACTCCAGCGGCTCCGGCTGGTGGTGAACGGCACACATCTAGTCCCACTTCATTCCTCAATGTAGTATTATTGTTTCCTCCATAAATGTTAAATTATGTAAATACTTTTTATTTATTGTTTAATAAATATTTTTATTTTTGCTAACTATTGCTCTCATTTCAATCCAGATTTACCTACGACCAGTAAACCTCAAACTAAAAGCATTTATTCATAGTAGGCACCGATGTACAATTTTAGGGTTCCGTGTCTCAAAAGGAAAAGGAACCCTTATAAGATCACTTTAGTGTCTGTCTGTCTGTCCGTCTGTTCATCTGTGCGTCTGTCTGTTGTGTCTCAACAGACTTGTGTCTCAAATCATGAAATTTGGCAGGTAGATAAGTCTGATAGCACAAGTAAAGAAAAAAATCGAAAACCGTGATTTTGTGGTTACAAAAAGATTAAAATGTGTTCATGAAGTAATAATTAGTATTTTCAATTTTCAAAGTAAGATAACTATATCAAGCGGGATCTCATAATATGAAAGGTCTTCATCTGTGCATTCTAAAACAGATTTTTATTTATTTGTATGCATCATAGTTTCTGAATTATCGTGCAAAATGTCGAAAAAATACGACTGTAGTACAGAACCCTCGTTGCGCGAGCCTGACTCGCACTTGGGCGATTTTTTTGATAGTAACAATAAACCTCTACAAACAAAGTTGGTTTTGCGGATCGTTAACTAAAGTGATTCTAACCGTTTTACTTCTTCCGAGGGTTCCGTACTACACTACGGAACCCTCGGTGCGCGAGTTTTACGTAGAAGTGTGGTTGGGTTTATTCTTCAATCACGTCGCAACAGAGTAGCGGATATTCCGTTGTAGCGGTGTGATGTGTTGCGTGGATATCGGTCACGACCTGGAGACCGGAGACCGGAGACCGGAGACCGGAGACCGGAGACCGGAAACCGGAGACCGGAGACCGGAGACCGGAGACCGGAGACCGGAGACCGGAGACCGGAGACCGGAGACCGGAGACCGGAGACCGGAAACCGGAGACCGGAGACCGGAGACCGGAGACCGGAGACCGGAGACCGGAGACCGGAGACCGGAGACCGGAGACCGGAGACCGGAGACCGGAGACCGGAGACCGGAGACCGGAGACCGGAGACCGGAGACCGGAGACCATAGACCGGAGACCGGAGACCGGAGACCGGAGACCGGAGACCGGAGACCGGAGACCGGAGACCGGAGACCGGAGACCGGAGACCGGAGACCGGAGACCGGAGACCGGAGACCGGAGGCCGGAGAGTGGCATAGACTACTTTTATCCCGTTTATTTTTATTTACAAAAATCTACGCGGATGAAGTCACGGGCACCAGCTAGTTATCTTTATATATAAAAGGAAAAGGTGACTGATTGACTGACTGATCTATCAACGCACTGCTCAAACTACTGGACGGATAATGCTGAAATTCGGCATGCAGATAGCTATTGTGACGTAGCCATCCACTAAGAAAGGATTTTTCAAAATTCAACCTCTAAAGGGGTAAAATTGGGGTTTGAAGTTTGTATGAAAGTCTGTCAGTTTTGAAGTTTGAAGTTTTGTAGTTAATATTTTTGCAATTAGCAGTCTGACATATTTTATTAAGCTCATATGTTAAAATCTCATTGTTAAAGATCAAGTTTAAGGGTGTAAAATAGGGGTTTAAAATTTGTGTAGTCCACGCGGACGAAGTCGCGGGTATAAGCTAATTTAATATAAATTTAATATTTCAACACAAAAGAAAGTATAAATAAGATCTACATCGTTGACCGGAGAGATAGAGAGCTAGTACCAGCATACCAGTTTGTTTCATTGTGGGCTACATTCAGGTATTTACTCAAGATTTTCTTTGCAGTTCTTAAGGTGTTGGTACTCAATCGTTATTTTTTATGTTATGATTATAGAGAAGTAGAATTATTTAAAGTCCGCACAGACCATACCTCGAACTCGTGACCTCGACGACCCATATGTGCTACCACTACGCTGTAGCGGTTCTGTGTATGAAATGAAAATTTGAGGTCTTAAATACTCGAATGCGATCATCTTTTTTTAATCTGATATTTTGTAAGGGGCTTTTACAGATAGTCTGCATGCCAACACCATCGTTACAAACCAAATTAAAATCAAACTACATAAATAAATCTAAAACTATATAAAGGAGATAGCCCGTGAACGGGCCCTCTTTTGTGGCGTCGTGTCAAAACTTAAATTGTGACATAACAATTATATTAGGGGGGGCTAAAGCTCCTAAGAAAATGGGCAATCTCCTTTGAGAGAATCACTAACAAATTTATACACTTTCATTGCCGAAATGCTCGAAGGTTTGTTCAAAATACTTACAGTTAAAAATACCAATATTCATAAAATTTAAATTTAGTTCACATGTTAGTATAATATTTTCTCTCAAATTATGATTGTGAACACATGCCAATAGTAAGTGCGAGACATCTTCTACCTTACCACATACTTCGCAATTGGGAGAATCCCTTTTCCTCATTAAATGTTTCAACTTGCCTAATGGCATGTGTCCGGGTCTAAGTTTAATTCTTTGCTACCCCGATAACGAGTACGGCTCTCCTCTTACAATGGAAAGGGCTTAGGCATTTTATTATAGTCCACCAAGCTGGCCCAGAGCAGATTGGCAGACTTCATACACCTTTGAGAACTCTCAGACATACACATGTTGTGCTGTGTGGTCAAAGCATGCGATATAATTGATGGATAATGTGAGAAATAATAATTCTTACAGGTAGGTAAGTAAACAAATATTTGGTACAAAAATAAATTTTATTAAGAAGTTAAATAATAATAATCAACAAGTCTTGCGGTGGAAACTAAAATAAACTTAAAAGGAAAACAAAATCACAGATGCTTTGAGGTTTCTAGTTTGTTCTTGTTCACCACCAGCCGCTGGAGTATCCCGAGCCGTAGCCACCGCCGTAGCCGCCGCCGTAGCCGCCGCCGTAGCCGCCGCCGTAGCCACCGCCGAGACCGCTGTAGCCGATGCCGCTGCTGTAGCTGGGCGCGGCTACCACCTTGTTCACGGACACCACTTGAGGCACGGAGACCACCTTGCGCACACTGACCACCTGTGGGACGTCGACGACGCGGGCGGTGTTCACGACTTGGTTGACTCTGACGACTCGGGCTGCGGGCGCGGAGTATCCTCCGATGCCACTGTAGCCGCCGCCGTATCCACCACCGTAGCCACCGATGCCACTGATGCCACCGATGCCACCGTACCCACCGCTGAGGTAGCCTCTCTTGTCGCGCTTCTGGCTGTCGTCGCTGCCGGCCGCGGCGCAGGCTACCAGGGCGAACACTACGATCTATGAAAAGATACATAAATATTAGTTTATTTCATAAGTAAAAAGGTAGGTACGCAACATTATTAGGATCTATGTTAAAAGACCACTGACTGGCATAGTATTATCAAAGTAACCTCCGAAACTTTTTCTTGTATTTTTCATGCAGTTTTTATTTCTGACGTACACCCCAAGGGCGGGTTAGCTTTAATCTTGGACGAGTCCAAGGCTGAAGTAAATAATAATAATCGGGTGTACGGTGTACCTCGATGACCTAAAAGGTTTCGGGAATGAACTGACTGGTAACGGCTGCCATAGCTCTACTCATGGGGTACGCTGAGCACTTAGTTGGAGGGAAATGGAGAGCTTAACTTGTTTAGTATAATGAATTGTTACAAAGTAACGCAAAGCTATCTAAATTAATTAATTAAAAGAATATTTATTTAATGTAGGACAAGTAGCGTCTCCCATACTACGTCAGACGTCTGTCCGGAGCGGATCAAGTTTTGCGTCAAGTTTGTACTGTACCAATTATCACAGATTTGAACGAACAAATTAATTGGAATCAGTTATTAATGAATCTGTTAATCATCTGTTAATCGTCGCTTGACAACTTACGAAGGTCTTCATGTTGTCGGTGTGTGGGGTGGTCGGGGTGGTCGGGGTGACAAGTTGACGACTCGTAAGTAGACGCTGCAGTGATGCCGGTGACGCCGCCCGCGCGGTATTTATACCACTAGCTAAATATAATTACGAAACCTCGTCCTTGCATTTTGCTCTTTATTCATTAATATTGTATTAACTTAGAATATATTTTTATAATGACAATAAACTTGTAGGTTATCCCTATTAGGTAGTTACCATCAGTTGATTCATACTATTATAAAAATCATCATTGAATTATAATGATCACGATCAGCGCATCGCCGGCTCACTAGAGAACACTCTCCTCCCTTACTGGACTAAATGCCAAGGGTTTGGCCATAGTCTATCGAGCTGGCCAATTGAAGATTGGTCGACATCACACACCTTTGAGAACTTTATGGAAAACTTTCAGGCATGCAGATTTCCTCACAATGTCTTCCTTCACTGTTGATCCAAGTTATACTTCATTGATTTAAACGTAATTAATTGCATAACTCCGAAAAGTTAGATGTGCGTGCCCGGGATCGAACCCGGCCCCTCGACTAGCAGGCCGATATCTTGACCACTACACTATAATAATTGGTGTATTTTGGACTAGCGAACCGCCTCAGTTTCGCATGGGTAGCTTATTACAATTTTATTTATTTTTAATTAAATAAAATATAGCTTTAAAATATATCTTGTGTGCTGTTGTAGAGGATCTCAGTAAACCTTTTACAAAACATTGGTCCAACCTGCATCGGGGCGACAACAACACCTTTACTTAGATTAGTTTTTTAAATTGTTAGCTCCATTTTTTACATTTATATTCTAATTCAATTCAATTTGAACATTAATTTAATCTACTTCATATTGTGTGTATATTGTACATGGGTTGTAGTTTCGTTGCCCGAAATAAAATTATTATTATTAAATAAAATATAGCGTTCTTATTAAATAATACTAATAAATAAATAAATAGCCTATATCATTTAATAATAGTGTAGCTTTTTTCTGGTCAAAGAATTTTTAAAATCAGTTTAGTAGTTCCAGAGGTTACTTCCTACAAACAAACTTATAAACTTTAGGTACCCCTTTATAATATTAGTTTTGGAAAAACTGACTGATTGGCATCAAAGTAAAACTCAAACTGCTGGGTCCAAAACTACACATTTTGCATGTTGGTTATCTTGTCATCTCTAGAACGTAGACGGTAGACCCCTCTAAGGAGCAATGCACACCGACAGAGCGACGCGGTGTCTTTCACGATAACAACAACTAAGCTTTATTTACTTTTTCATAACGGCGCGGCGCGGTGCGGCAAGTCCATGTGCAACGAAACGCGGCGCGCGTTGTTTTAAGTAAGTATACGAATCTTAGCGGTGTATCAGAAACGTGAAACTGAAGTTAAAGTGTTATCAAAACGACACGACTTTACTCCACTCCGTCTGTTTGCGGTGGCCCTTAGAAAGCATTTTCAGAAATTCTACCCGACGAAGACTGGTTTGGTCATGTCATCATCATCATCATCATCTATTGCCGGCCCACTACCGAGAACGGGTCTTCTCTCAGTGTGAAAAAGGTCTTGGCCATAGTTCACCACACTGGGGAAGTGTGGTTTGACAGATTTCAGTCACATTTTAAGATTGGGTTACCTAGTAAAAAATAAACTCACGTCAGGTAGGTATCTCGTAATCAGCGCCCCAAAAAAAACCCAAAATTTTGACATTTTAATTGTTTTAAAACTAATTCAGCCGGTCGTTGGTATTACAACATTTTGAATGTTTTCTCGATACTAATATTATAAATGCGAAAGTGTCTCTGTCTGTCTGTCTGTCAAGCTTTTCACGGCCCAACAGTTTAACTGAGTTTGATGAAATTTAGTACAGTTAGCTTACATCCCGGAGAAGGACATAGACTACTTTTTATCCTGGAAGAGTAAGTAGTTCCCACGGGATTTTTGTAAACCTAAATGCATGCAAACGAAGTCGCAGGCATCATCTAGTTCTATATAAGGAAAAGCTAACTAACTGACTGACTGACTGATCTATCAACACACAGCTCAAACTACTGGACGGATCGGACTGAAATTTGAAATGCAGATAACCAGCTCTTCGTTATAAGATGTGATGTGTGGCACAGTTTGGAAAATAAATGTCTTTTCTTCTTTTTTTTCAGATAGCTATTATGACGTAGACATCCGCTAAGAAAGGATTTTGAAAATTCAATCCCTGAAGGAGTAAAACAGGAGTTCCAAATGTGTGTTGTCTACGCGGACGAAGTCGCGGGCATAAGCTAGTACAAGTACTATGAACTTCTACAATGGGCAGATTTAAGGCATTATTAAGAAACACCATCCGACTGACCTATTGTTAAGAAACGCTGTTTGACAATAAACCAGTTTCGTTATAAATTACCATAAGTACTTGAGTAATATATCAGTACACTCCACGTACCTTCAGGTACCCGAGTGCTCTGAGACAATCTCACATCAACTAAACTAGACAATTTCCTCGCTTCCTATACACTCAAATGTTTAAACCGTCTTTCAATTGCCATCTTCTTCATAATATATCTATTTATACGAGGAGAAATCGACTGATAAACTATCAAGGTACGAGTATATCTCGCCCCAACCAGTAATCGCTGGGAGCTCTGCACTCGAAGTCGTAGACGAGTATATACCTAGGACACACAATCCAGTCGGGTAGGCCCAATTTCAATACAGAGGTCAGCTGCCGAATCCAACTTAGTTGGGCGGTGTTCAGGCAGCTTCGAGATGTCTTCTTGTCCAAAATTTCTCAGTGCTTGAAGACTTCTTCGAACAGTGCGCGTTGCCAGTGAAGACATGGATCCGAGACATGGTCGCTAACTATGGGCTTCATAAGAAAGCTCAGAGTCACTCAGCGGGCGATGGAGAGAGCTACGTGCGGAGTTTCTCTACGTGATCACATCAGACATGAGGAGATCCGTAGTAAAACTAGAGTAACCGACATAGCTCAACAGATTGCGAAGCTGAAGTGGCAATGGGCAGGGCAATGGTAATACCATAGTATACATTCGACTCATTGCTCACAAAATAATTAAATTAAGAACAATTAAATTATAACGGAGTCAACATTTGAAAAAAAGTTTATGATAATCTGAATCAAACTTGCACAACTTGCATTTGACACAGTAGCAAAAGTTTTGTCACTTCAACCCAAAAACTAACTAAATATGTATTTTATAAAATTAAATAAACATTAGTCGCCAAAATCGAGCACCAAGGATTAATTTATGATAACGGTGCGACAAATTCGCGGACGAGGCTACGCGTTGCGAGTTGCGCCACGCTCCCGGCTGACGCGTCGCCGCACGACTTCATAACTATATAACGCGCAGCTGCCGAACGGCATCATTCATTCCTCCATACAGCATACTCCTCTTCTGACGACAAACCGAAACCCAAAATGAAATCTTTCGTAAGTTCCTAATACTACTTTAAAAATATTATTAGAATATTTATTTATTATGATTCATTGATCGAATTCAAATTCACTGGGTCAGTGTCACTTGAATTTGCATAACATATATATTCATACATTTATGTACATATGTAGGTGTTTATTTATATGATTTAGTAGAATTAATTCTATTGAATAAAAATATAGTAGTAAATAATTATTGATCGATACTGGAAAAGATTGAAGCTGAATCCGTAATATAAAATCATAATATAAAAATTTACGTTATATCAACGTTAGGTACTTATATTAAAAAAAAACTCTAAACGCTCAGCCAAACCTAACGTAGAGATTTGAAATTCGTGACGTATGCCTCCTGAGGATGCGTTTTCAGAAATTACAACTTAAATCCGCGCAAACGAAGTCGTGGTAAAATGCTAGTAAAATTTTAAACTGAATTAAATTAGCACGTAAATAAATTCAGTGACTTTTCACAGATCGTAGTGTTCGCCCTGGTGGCCTGCGCCGCGGCCGGCAGCGACGACAGCCAGAAGCGCGACAAGAGAGGCTACCTCAGCGGTGGGTACGGTGGCATCGGTGGCATCAGTGGCATCGGTGGCTACGGTGGTGGATACGGCGGCGGCTACAGTGGCATCGGAGGATACTCCGCGCCCGCAGCCCGAGTCGTCAGAGTCAACCAAGTCGTGAACACCGCCCGCGTCGTCGACGTCCCACAGGTGGTCAGTGTGCGCAAGGTGGTCTCCGTGCCCCAAGTGGTGTCCGTGAACAAGGTGGTAGCCGCGCCCAGCTACAGCAGCGGCATCGGCTACAGCGGTCTCGGCGGTGGCTACGGCGGCGGCTACGGCGGCGGCTACGGCGGCGGCTACGGCGGCGGCTACGGCGGCGGCTACGGCGGTGGCTACGGCTCGGGATACTCCAGCGGCTGGTGGTGAACAAGAACAAACTAGAAACTTCAAAGCATCTGTGATTTATTTCCTTTTAGTTTATTACAATTTCCACCGTAAGACTTGTTAAATATTATTTAATTTCAAATAAAATCTATTTTGTCTTAAAACATTATTATCTCTTCTCACCCTACAATATCTGTTGTTGTTTCATCAGTGATACTTATCGCTCAGTAGAAAACTCGATCATTTGGAAAGCAAGGCCAAATTAGCCTCCAAAAAGCTTGGGGTGCTCAACAGAGCAAAGCGGTACTTCGCGCCCGAGCATAGGCTCCTACTCTATAAGGCGCAAGTCCGCCCTCACATGGAGTACTGCTCCCACCTTTGGGCTGGAGCACCCCAGTACCAACTCCTTCCATTTGATCGGATCCAAAGGCGGGCTGTTCGACTTGTGGACGATCCCAAACTAACCGGCTCGTTGGAAAGCCTGGAGCACCGCAGAGACGTTAGCTCTCTATGCGTGTTCTATCGCCTGTATAATGGGGAGTGGTCTGAAGAGCTTTTTGACCTTATTCCACCCTCTTTTTTCTACAACCGCACCGCGCGCCACCGTAAGGAATTTCACCCTCACCATCTGGGTGTCTGGTGCACTTCGACCGTCCGCTGCGCCAGATCCTTCTTTCCACGCACGTGCAAACTGTGGAACCAACTCCCATCGGCGGTGTTCCAGCTAGATTATAACATGGGGTTATTCAAGGGGCGGACCAACAAATTCCTTAAAGGCCGGCAACGCATCGGCGGCTCCTCTGGTGCTGCAAATGTTCATGGGCGGCGGTAATCACTTAACATCAGGTGACCCGCCTGCTCGCTTGCTCGCTATATCTATTAAAAAAAAAAAAAAAAAAAAAAAACTATGCATTTCTTGCTCATTTTAGCATTGTACAGTGAATTATTACAGTTCAAGTGAAAGAGGATATTATAAATTATTGGAAAATCAGTACCCTTATTATAAATGCGAAAGTGTGTTTGTTTGTTGGTTTGTTGATGTATTGGTTTATTGGTTTATTGGTTTGTTGGTTTGTCCTTCAGTCACGTCGCAACGGTGCAACGGGTTGACGTGATTTATGTGATTATGTAGTGGGTATAGATAAAGACCTGCAGAGTGACATGGGCTACTTTTTATCCCGGAAAATAAAAGAGTTCCCACGGGATTTTTAAAAAACCTAATTCCACGCAGACGAAGTCGCGGGCATCAGCTAGTTATTTCATAAAAGTTAGAGTGGTCGAGCGCCGCCAGCGCGTTGATGTCTTTTATACGGCAGGCGCCGTACCGCGCTCTCAGCGAATAGAGCCAGACAATTTCTGAATTTGAGAAATTAATAAATGAAACATGTTTTAAAAACTTTAAAAAAACGCTTTGAAAGGTAGTCTTACATAATAATAATAAAACAATCTGTTTTAAATTCTTTTAATAAAAGTTTATTGTTGAAGTGTTGTGAGTGTGAGTGTCAAGCATCTTTGTTGACATACATACATACATACATACATACATACATACATATATACATACATACATACATACATACATACATACATACATACATACATACATACATACATACATACATACATACATACATACATACATACATACATACATACATACATACATACATACATACATTGTACGAAATGTAGAGATCCGCTAAAAGCCCTTCTCTATGTACAACCAAAGTATACTTAACATGATTTCCATTACACATTACTTGTGCTAAACGGATTCTCTGACGCCGGATGTGACACACGCCACGTAATTTTGCGCAGTTGTTTTGTTATATTTTACAAAATGTATAATTAGAAAGTTAATTCATGATGGCGATAAATTTCAGTATACCAGAATTTTTTATATAAAATACCCCATAACATAAACATGATAGGTTTATAGGTAGGATAATTATAAAAACGTTTACTTTAATATTCAATTTAAAGGTTTGTTAACATATTACACAACTCAAATCAGTACCTTTATGCGAAAGTGTGTTTGTTTGTTGGTTTCTCCTTCAATCACGTCACAACGGTGCAACGGATTGATGTCATTTTTTGCATGAGTGTATATGAAGACATGGAGAAGTGACGTAGGCTATTGTTTATCCCGGAAAATCAAAGAGTTCCTAAACCTAATTCCACGCGGATGAAATCGCGGGCATCAGCTAATAATTTATATGCATGACTTTTATTAATTAATCAGCGCAATTTAGTTAATTCCAATTGTTATGAGTAGTATAATTAGTATTTATAAATAGTCTCGGTCGGATCGCGTTCCGTGTTCACACAAACATTACACATCAAAGTGCCAACTCAACTTACTTCGATTCAACTTGCTTCAATATTAAATACTCCGCTTCTAAACAATTACTTATTTTTTGTTATTTTGCATAGAGCCAGATATATTATATTATGTTTTTATAACTATAATAATTCAAAGAATGTTCTAACAGTTGAGTTTATTGTGGGCTCTTCTCAGACCTGGGCGCGTTTGAAACCCTCGTAGCTTTAGTTTTAAGTTTGCGTAATAATTATTATCACCACTATATCTTACAAATCCAACATCTGACCATCAAAAAGAGTAGTCATAGTCATAGTCATAGTCATTTATTCATAAATACACATTATACGTCAATTACATAAATACACATTATACGTCAATTACAATCATTTCAATTCTTTTTCTTAATATTTAATAACATATTCTTGTTTCAAGCATAGATTTAAAAAATAAAATAAAAAATATAACATAAAATAAAATAAATGTTAAGTAAACAATTTAGTCTTGGATCTTCCCAAGTAGAAATTCATTATAACTATAGAAAGATACCTATAGAGTAATATAACTATAGAGTACCTCGTTAATATAATACAGCATCCAGTTTAATGTTTCACCACTTCAATAATTATAGAAGTTAAAAGTTTATTGGTAAGTACTTCTATAGAATTAAGAATTTATAGGCATACAATCTTAAAAAGATCTTGAATCGCCCTTCGTTCATATCCGTGGACAGTGCACAGTGACGGACACGTCCGGCCTCCTCCTCCTCCTCCGGCGGTCGGGATTCGATCCTGAAGGTAGTGAGTTTGCTCAGTAGTGAGCCTACCTCACTACCCTTATTATAAACTAGCTGATGCCCGCGACTTGAATTCGTCCGCGTGGAATTAGGTTTTTAAAAATCCCGTGGGAACTCTTTGATTTCTCGGGATAAAAAGTAGCCTATGTCACTTTCTAGGTCTTTATCTATACCCATGCAAAAAATCACGTCAATCCGTTGCACCGTTGCGACGTGATTGAAGGACAAACCAACAAACCAATAAACCAATAAACCAATAAACCAACAAACCAACAAACAAACACACTTTCGCATTTATAATATGGGTACTGATGGAAAGAATCAATCAGTAATTGGTAAATATTAATTTAACTTATGTATGGCCAATGACCTGACGAGGCAGTAGGATGCGTGTAAAGATAACATCGCCTCATTAATTATTGCAAGTACAAACATAACAGGTATGCGAGTTATGAAGTATTTTCATGAACTATTCAATTGGTATACATAGTAGGTAGGTATAATACGCGACAGGTCGAGATGGCAATCGGGGAGGGAACGCCCCGCATACCCGTACCACCCCCGCGCTAGTCTGGTGCGGGCGAGCGCGGCTGACGTGCGAATGTGCGGGGCATCCCACGGCCTTATACCCTGATTCGACTAGATATGAATGAGAAAGGCGAAGTGCTGAATGCGCTGGCGCTCTCTCTCTAAGAGGTTTAGGTATATTTAGCAATTAATTATTTTATTTAAAGAAACCTAAATGACATAAATCTTAGCCACGACCTTGACAAGAGGCGCAGTGGTAAGAAAATCTTAGCCACGACCTTGACAAGAGACGCAGTGGTAAGAAAATCTTAGCCACGACCTTGACAAGAGGCGCAGTGGTAAGAAAATCTTAGCCACGACCTTGACAAGAGACGCAGTGGTAAGAAAATCTTAGCCACGACCTTGACAAGAGGCGCAGTGGTAAGAAAATCTTAGCCACGACCTTGACAAGAGACGCAGTGGTAAGAAAATCTTAGCCACGACCTTGACAAGAGGCGCAGTGGTAAGAAAATCTTAGCCACGACCTTGACAAGAGGCGCAGTGGTAAGAAAATCTTAGCCACGACCTTGACAAGAGGCGCAGTGGTAAGAAAATCTTAGCCACGACCTTGACAAGAGGCGCAGTGGTAAGAAAATCTTAGCCACGACCTTGACAAGAGACGCAGTGGTAAGAAAATCTTAGCCACGACCTTGACAAGAGGCGCAGTGGTAAGAAAATCTTAGCCACGACCTTGACAAGAGGCGCAGTGGTAAGAAAATCTTAGCCACGACCTTGACAAGAGGCGCAGTGATAAGAAAACCAGGCATTTGTGTGTAGTTCATGATCTTCTTAACGTTGCGTTACCGGCGCGCGGCGGCGGCGGCGGGTGAAGTGCTCTCGCGCGCTGAACTCACGCGCACGGGGCGACGCGCGCTGCACGCTGCACGCTGCACGCTGCACGCTGCACGCTGCACGCTGCACGCTGCACGCTAACGCACGCGTTTGTTATTCACCGACTGCTCCCTGCTTCGCAATACACTTTAGCAGAATGTTTTAGAAATCTATAAACAGCTAAACATTGCAATTCAAACTGATAATTCAAATTGGTTTTGAAGAAGTCGTATTAGTTTACTGTTCCAAAGATTTGTTTGTAAAGGATTCACTGAGCAGTTGGAATGGCAAGCGGGCAAGCGCACTGTGCGGGTGACGTGCGGGTGTGCGGGGCGTCCCCTCACCTCATACCCTGATTGCCATCTCAACCTGACAGATGAGATCTGTGCACATAACATTTAAAGTGTAAGTACTTTCATAGGAACTGTGCAGTGTCAAGGAAACTGTGAACTCTAAAAATACAAGGAACTACGAGCTAATTATGATTAAAGCAAATGAAGCTTGTATGTCATAGAATCCCGCAAAGTGGCGGCCGCTTCTATCCAACTCTAATAATGAAAACCCCTAAAATTGAAAATACTAAATAAGTAGGTACATAGAACAAAGCATATTTTGGTCACGTGTCTGGTATCGTGTCTGGTATCGGTGAGCACACCAGTGGAGGTTACATTCAAACAACAACTTAGCAGATGCAACTGTTGGGATATATATTTCTCACATAAAGAGATCGGGTGACACTGATTGTGGGTGTGCTAACTGCTAACTGCTAACCCGCAACCTGCTATGTCACCTTGCGGTGCTATAAAGTGCTACATAAACTTTGTTTGACAATACGTCTTGCAATATTTTATGTAATAATTACGAAATATAGAGGATTGAGTAGCACCAAGTACCAAGCCGTCCAGTGTTACTTACTTACGCGTTGAAAATAATATCGTATAAAGTGTTCCAAGTCGGAAGTACAACATGATATTTTTGTCACATTATATGCGTACCTATAGACCGCATTCAAATAAGGGTTTCAGACTTTCTTTACATTTCATGAAGATATTTTTTAATACTTATAATTCATTTTTTTTTTTAATGGGAACGATATATTTCATTTCTTCGATACTTAGCAATAAAATTACATTTTAAAAAGATACAAATTAAAAGTTAATTAATTAATAATTTAAACTAAAACTAAAACCTTAAAAAATATAATATTATAACTAAAATATATTATTAAAAGGAGTCCCTTTAGGCAAGGTTCCGAAGATACTGGCAGCGTTCCCCCTTTGAATAGATAGGCTTCTTTGTCCGAGGTAGCTGCCAGCTCTTCGGTCTCCTGTGATGTCGACTAACCTATTTGCTATTTCCAAGTGTAAATAATCTGATGATAATAAGTTGTAGCTGGGAGCGGCGGCGGGGGGTGGCGGGGGGTGGCGGGAGGCGGCGGGGGGTGGCGGGGGGTGGCCATGTTTCAGAGTCCGTGTGATGGTGTTTGTAATTGTCGCCCCCCGGGCCCCGACGCGCGACGCTCTGCCCAGTAGACCAGTACTATCGCGCGCAATGCTTTAGTTCTAACGATCCAGATATTGAGTGGAACAGAATCCGGCGAGCGCGGCGTTGGCCAATCTCGATATTTGATAGCGCACTACTTTGATAGCGCACTACTTTGATATACTCACTTTCGATTATAGACACCGATAATATTTTTGAAGCTCGAAAAATTTACAAGATTAATTTTGTACAAGAAATACATACTGTTGTAAACTTGTTAATGCAAAATGCCTGCCACATTGTATCGCATAATGACACAATGCCTGCCACATTGTATCCCATAATGGCCCTATGTTTAGGACCTAGTTGTTTTTCGAACTTATCTACTAATTAGCGTGCAGATATTTGAGCCAAGGTTTTTTATAAAAAGTTTTTAGTAGATGATGCCCGGTACATCCTACATGTGCTTTTAGGTATTTTAAAAATCCCGTGCGGGCATTTTAATTTTCCGGGACACGAAGTCCTTCCCTGGCATGTAAGTGCCAAAATAGGTCAAACGGATGGGTCGTGAAAAGCTAGCAGACAGACGGACAGATACACTTTCGCATTTGTTCTAAGTATTAATATGGAACTAATAATTTAAAAAATAACCCAGTGCGGGATAGCGCGGTTGACGTGCGGGTGTGCGGGGCGTTCCCCCGCCTCATACTCCGATCGCCATCTCGACCTGTCGCGAATTATACCTACTGATGTATATTTCCTCAACGGTATTAACGTAAGTAAGTGACGCTAATTTCCACGTAAAAGAAAAGTTTGCTCTACTTCGCTTTTCCAGGTTTATGCATTGTAATGTACTTAGTTGACAATACTAAATAATATCTGTCCCGGCTGTACTCCGAGTCCGTCCGTCCGTCCGGAGTCCGTTCGCGCACGCGCCGCGGTTTTGACCTCCCTTGAAAAAGGACCCCGGATGGGTTCGAAACTAGTCGGGCTAACGTCGACTAAACACATGAGTACAGCCGGGACAGATATTTTTTAGAATGGAAATCACTCACGGTAGTTTAAACGCTAAAATAGTTGACAATAATTGTAGGCAGGTACTTGTTCTTTTATACGCCAACGATAAAACTGCAAAACTGTACTCGAACACCCTACATTGACGAACTTGAACTCTAATGAACTCTTTGTAGGCACTAAGATTGTAAGTTGTAACGTAACACACAAGCCAGAGGTTATACGAGACTATTCAGCGGAGCAGTAATTAATATAGCGTTGTACAAGTCCTTCTAATTATCAAACAGAAAGGCTATATTATATGTGCTGTGCCGACGTGTAGGTGTAGTATGCAAATATATACTTAGTAACAGTTTTATGATTGCGGCATCGCATTATAATAATTAAAACTACCTACTTTGTTGATATATTGTGTAAGATGTAAGTATTTGGATTGCAGCACGGCACATGAAACGTGAGTGAATTTGCAGTATTTGGGGAAACGTCGCGGCGTCAACGAGGCTCGTACTGAACGAGGATGCGTTGCGTGACATGGCGGCGCTGATACAACGAGGCTCGTACTGAACGAAGATGCGTTGCGTGACATGGCGGCGCTGATACAACGAGGCTCGTACTGAACGAGGATGCGTTGCGTGACATGGCGGCGCTGATACAACGAGGCTCGTACTGAACGAGGATGCGTTGCGTGACATGGCGGCGCTGATACAACGAGGCTCGTACTGAACGAGGATGCGTTGCGTGACATGGCGGCGCTGATACAGCGAGGCTCGTACTGAGCGAGGATGCGTTGCGTGTCATGGCGGCGCTGATACAGCGAGGCTCGTACTGAGCGAGGATGCGTTGCGTGTCATGGCGGCGCTGATACAGCGAGGCTCGTACTGAGCGAGGATGCGTTGCGTGTCATGGCGGCGCTGATACAGCGAGGCTCGTACTGAGCGAGGATGCGTTGCGTGTCATGGCGGCGCTGATACAGCGAGGCTCGTACTGAGCGAGGATGCGTTGCGTGACATGGCGGCGCTGATACAGCGAGGCTCGTACTGAGCGAGGATGCGTTGCGTGACATGGCGGCGCTGATACAGCGAGGCTCGTACTGAGCGAGGATGCGTTGCGTGACATGGCGGCGCTGATACAGCGAGGCTCGTACTGAGCGAGGATGCGTTGCGTGTCATGGCGGCGCTGATACAGCGAGGCTCGTACTGAGCGAGGATGCGTTGCGTGTCATGGCGGCGCTGATACAGCGAGGCTCGTACTGAGCGAGGATGCGTTGCGTGTCATGGCGGCGCTGATACAGCGAGGCTCGTACTGAGCGAGGATGCGTTGCGTGACATGGCGGCGCTGATACAGCGAGGCTCGTACTGAGCGAGGATGCGTTGCGTGTCATGGCGGCGCTGATACAGCGAGGCTCGTACTGAGCGAGGATGCGTTGCGTGACATGGCGGCGCTGATACAGCGAGGCTCGTACTGAGCGAGGATGCGTTGCGTGACATGGCGGCGCTGATACAGCGAGGCTCGTACTGAGCGAGGATGCGTTGCGTGACATGGCGGCGCTGATACAGCGAGGCTCGTACTGAGCGAGGATGCGTTGCGTGTCATGGCGGCGCTGATACAGCGAGGCTCGTACTGAGCGAGGATGCGTTGCGTGTCATGGCGGCGCTGATACAGCGAGGCTCGTACTGAGCGAGGATGCGTTGCGTGACATGGCGGCGCTGATACAGCGAGGCTCGTACTGAGCGAGGATGCGTTGCGTGTCATGGCGGCGCTGATACAGCGAGGCTCGTACTGAGCGAGGATGCGTTGCGTGTCATGGCGGCGCTGATACAGCGAGGCTCGTACTGAGCGAGGATGCGTTGCGTGTCATGGCGGCGCTGATACAGCGAGGCTCGTACTGAGCGAGGATGCGTTGCGTGACATGGCGGCGCTGATACAGCGAGGCTCGTACTGAGCGAGGATGCGTTGCGTGTCATGGCGGCGCTGATACAGCGAGGCTCGTACTGAGCGAGGATGCGTTGCGTGACATGGCGGCGCTGATACAGCGAGGCTCGTACTGAGCGAGGATGCGTTGCGTGTCATGGCGGCGCTGATACAGCGAGGCTCGTACTGAGCGAGGATGCGTTGCGTGACATGGCGGCGCTGATACAGCGAGGCTCGTACTGAGCGAGGATGCGTTGCGTGACATGGCGGCGCTGATACAGCGAGGCTCGTACTGAGCGAGGATGCGTTGCGTGTCATGGCGGCGCTGATACAGCGAGGCTCGTACTGAGCGAGGATGCGTTGCGTGTCATGGCGGCGCTGATACAGCGAGGCTCGTACTGAGCGAGGATGCGTTGCGTGTCATGGCGGCGCTGATACAGCGAGGCTCGTACTGAGCGAGGATGCGTTGCGTGACATGGCGGCGCTGATACAGCGAGGCTCGTACTGAGCGAGGATGCGTTGCGTGTCATGGCGGCGCTGATACAGCGAGGCTCGTACTGAGCGAGGATGCGTTGCGTGACATGGCGGCGCTGATACAGCGAGGCTCGTACTGAGCGAGGATGCGTTGCGTGTCATGGCGGCGCTGATACAGCGAGGCTCGTACTGAGCGAGGATGCGTTGCGTGACATGGCGGCGCTGATACAGCGAGGCTCGTACTGAGCGAGGATGCGTTGCGTGTCATGGCGGCGCTGATACAGCGAGGCTCGTACTGAGCGAGGATGCGTTGCGTGACATGGCGGCGCTGATACATCGAGGCTCGTACTGAGCGAGGATGCGTTGCGTGACATGGCGGCGCTGATACAGCGAGGCTCGTACTGAGCGAGGATGCGTTGCGTGTCATGGCGGCGCTGATACAGCGAGGCTCGTACTGAGCGAGGATGCGTTGCGTGACATGGCGGCGCTGATACAGCGAGGCTCGTACTGAGCGAGGATGCGTTGCGTGTCATGGCGGCGCTGATACAGCGAGGCTCGTACTGAGCGAGGATGCGTTGCGTGACATGGCGGCGCTGATACAGCGAGGCTCGTACTGAGCGAGGATGCGTTGCGTGTCATGGCGGCGCTGATACAGCGAGGCTCGTACTGAGCGAGGATGCGTTGCGTGACATGGCGGCGCTGATACAGCGAGGCTCGTACTGAGCGAGGATGCGTTGCGTGTCATGGCGGCGCTGATACAGCGAGGCTCGTACTGAGCGAGGATGCGTTGCGTGACATGGCGGCGCTGATACAGCGAGGCTCGTACTGAGCGAGGATGCGTTGCGTGTCATGGCGGCGCTGATACAGCGAGGCTCGTACTGAGCGAGGATGCGTTGCGTGACATGGCGGCGCTGATACAGCGAGGCTCGTACTGAGCGAGGATGCGTTGCGTGTCATGGCGGCGCTGATACAGCGAGGCTCGTACTGAGCGAGGATGCGTTGTGTCTAATATTGTAATATTCTATTGGTTTTCTTTGATCGCTCCAAAATGATAATATCTGCCTTAGAAAGCGGACAAAGACAGGAACAAGGAACTAGAGAAAAATAATTTGTATAGAGTCAAGAGGGCGTTCCGGGAACACGCCGAGAGCGAGTATCCCGGGGTTCCATTCCAACCATGTCGCCGGGAGGTAGTGGTGGTGGCTTTCGAAAAGAAACAAAAAGTACAATAAAAGTTAGGTTCAAAAAGAATATCCGTATCATTGATATGGGAAAACAGGAAGATATACTTTGGAGGAATCAAATAATCGTCAATTCATTGGTGAATGCAAATAATATGCATGTGGTCGTTGCATCTAGCGTATACCACAATGAATGGTAAGTAATGAGAGCAAGTGGGCACAGCTTGCGCAAGGGCCCGGCTTTGCCCGCGAGGTCCGCGCCCTGCTATATATGCCGCACAGCACCAGCGGCCCCCAGTCACCGGACCTCCTCCACTCTCCTCTCAACCACGCCACGCCAACTGTCTCAATCAAAATGAAAACCTTCGTAAGTAAATTTACTTACCCCTAAGTTTAAAATTCACCCTATGACGTCACCGACTCCAAATAGCTTGTGTTAACTTATCAGATACGTTCTAATCAATACACTTAATTTCCTTTAATCTTCCCCCGGCAAAGCCATTGGTATCAGGTTACTGTACTGGTAGTACCTACTGGTAGTACCTACTGGTAGTACCTACTGGTAGTACCTACTGGTAGTACCTACTGGTAGTACCTACTGGTAGTACCTACTGGTAGTACCTACTGGTAGTACCTACTGGTAGTACCTACTGGTAGTACCTACTGGTAGTACCTACTGGTAGTACCTACTGGTTGTACCTACTGGTAGTACCTACTGGTAGTACCTACTGGTAGTACCTACTGGTAGTACCTACTGGTAGTACCTACTGGTAGTACCTACTGGTAGTACCTACTGGTAGTACCTACTGGTAGTACCTACTGGTAGTACCTACTGGTAGTACCTACTGGTAGTACCTACTGGTAGTACCTACTGGTTGTACCTACTGGTAGTACCTACTGGTAGTACCTACTGGTAGTACCTACTGGTAGTACCTACTGGTAGTACCTACTGGTAGTACCTACTGGTAGTACCTACTGGTAGTACCTACTGGTAGTACCTACTGGTAGTACCTACTGGTAGTACCTACTGGTTGTACCTACTGGTAGTACCTACTGGTAGTACCTACTGGTAGTACCTACTGGTAGTACCTACTGGTAGTACCTACTGGTAGTACCTACTGGTAGTACCTACTGGTAGTACCTACTGGTTGTACCTACTGGTAGTACCTACTGGTAGTACCTACTGGTAGTACCTACTGGTAGTACCTACTGGTAGTACCTACTGGTTGTACCTACTGGTAGTACCTACTGGTTGTACCTACTGGTAGTACCTACTGGTAGTACCTACTGGTAGTACCTACTGGTAGTACCTACTGGTAGTAGGTCATAGGTATCGCATCGAAGATGAACTTTACTTACCTAACATTCTAAAGCATTTAAACACAAAATAAACCTACAATCTACATCAATAAAACGCATTGGTTTTCATCGTTCTGGTGCACAGAGTGGAGAAGGCAGAGCTATTGCGATACCCTGAATTGGTAATGAGAACTCAATAATACGATCTGGTTTAGATCATAAGAGAGTCATTGCAATGATCCTTTTTAAGAGCGTTCATGAAATTGTGATTGATTACCTTGAGATGATTGGATAACGGAATAGGTCATGCTTTGATTGAGAGGTTGCAATGGCAATTGCGCCCTAATCACATGATGTAGTGTTTAGCTTAGGCTAGCTAGTTTAGAGTGAGGTGAGGGGACCTGTGAGGGGTGATGGGAGGCGACCTAGGTAGGGTTAGGTTAGGGTGATTGATGGTTTCCGTGTGCGATACGTGTGAGTCGCAATGATTTTAATTGAGGATAGTTTATGTAATTTGATAACACAAGAATATCGTTAGTTCACATATGCGGCCTGGTTCATTTCTGAATAAGGAAATCCTGACTTATCCGATAGGTTGTTTAAAGTGCTGGGAACTAATTGTAAAGAACATTGATTAAAGTGTCTACTGATTTATTGGCGTTATTAGCACGTTCTTATGTTATAAACCTACACAATATTACAGTTTTATACAATTAGAGAAGTAATTTGGCAACCCTAAATACAAATTTATTAAATAAACTATTAATAAACTTAAATCTAAAAAAAACAACATTAAATTAAAACTAAAATAAATTAAATTAAATCTAAAACCTCATTGAGACCACCGCAGCGAGGCATTGTACCCAAGATGCTGGCAGCATTACCCCTTTGGATGGCCAAACTAATTCTTTGACCAAGGTAGCTGCCAGCTCTCGGGTCCCCGGTTGACTCGATAACTCTTTTCGCAATTTCTTCAAAAAGAGCTCGAGCCCCCGGGCCCCACGGCCCCAAGGTCTCCACACCAAAAGGCACGAATACGAAGCTCCCATCGAGGTTTTCATATTTGCGCCTCTTGGCCTGTTCGGCGCTGATGGCCGCTGCACCCGCCATAGAGGAGGTCGCCTGAATGTGGGATGCAGCTAAAGTGTCTACACAAGTTGCATCCCAAACAAGCGACCTGCCCATCTTCCACGGTACGAGCGTCAGCTATTAGTTAGCCCATCGTCTACTGATTGATTATTACATTCTGATGTCGGCTGAGGATTAGTAATAATGATTATCGGTCATCCTTCTCCCTCACTCTTCCTCGTGCGTGCCGATATAATAAAGTAAAGAAAAAGTAAAGAAATAAATAATATTTCTTTACTTTTTATACTCCTTTTTTTATTCCTGAAATACTTATCTCTATAATATATAAAAATGAATCGCTAAATGTGTTGCTGATCGCAAATCTCAAGAACAGCTGATCCGATTTCGCTAATTCTTTTTTTATAATATTCCTTGAAGTACGAGGATGGTTCTTACGGAGAGAAAAATTTTAAAAATTAGAATCGACTGTTAGGCGGAACGGAGTTCGCCGGTGCAGCCTACCGTCCTGTACCTGTTCCGTGGAGAATGTTACAACTGTAGTAAACCTGAAACCAAATCGTGCGTAGAAACTAATAGAGCAAGTAATGACTTCCGAATCACGAACAGACTTAATTTAACATTAACTAAACATTTCAATTAATTATTATCTATTACCTGTAGTAAGTTCAAAAATTTATTAGCTTAATGAGTCTGTGGTCTAAGCTACTAGTTTTACTTTAAATGCGTAACCACCAGAGCAGACAAGACACAAATTAGAAATAATAAGTTATCAAATTTCTCCGGCTGGGAATCAAACCAGGGACAACCAACTTATAAGAGCACAGTGCTCACCACTGCGCCAGGGTCACTTTGTATAATACCAACGTACTATCTAGCGTGTTTGTGTGGTCGTGTTGCAGGTGTGCGTTGTGCTGCTGGCCGCCGTGGCGGGCGCGGCGCCGGCGGCGGAGGGCGGGCGGCGCGACAAGCGCGGCTTCCTGCACGGCGGGTACGGCTCGGGGCTGGAGCTGGGCCACGGCTCGCTGGAGCTGGGCCACGGCTCGCTGGAACTGGGCCACGGCTCGCTGGAACTGGGCCACGGCTCGCTGGAACTGGGCCACGGCTCGCTGCTCGAGTCCTACTCCGCGCCCGCGCACATCGTCTCCGTCAACAAGATCGTCAGCGTGCCCAAGGTAACCTTCCTTGCATCAGCTCGCGCGCAATCCCAAACGCACTTTAGTTAGTAAGTAATTACTAAAGCGACTATAACGAAGTGGTTAACACTTCCACCTCTTATTCGGGGATTTACTTCCAACTTTTCTGAAACTAAAATCCTGCTGAAATATATCGTAAGGAATTCTAGGTAACTATGTCTGAGAGTTCTCCATAATGTTCTTAAACGTGGTGCGAAGTTCGCCAAACCTCATTTTACTAGCGTGGTGGAATATGACTTGAACCCTTCTCATTATTTCTGAGACGCCTCCGCAATAGTAGGCCGGAGATGGGTTGATGATGATGATGATGAAACTTGTGGAGGGTCTTTATAAAGCACTATACACAGCATTACTTGACTGCATCGATGTCCGGTGCCAGCTGCCAGCTGCCAGCTGCACGGAGCTGCAGTGGTCCGCGACACGGAGCGCATGATTGTAATACACGGAACCTACTCCTTGAATTACAATTTCCGAAGATGACTTCAAAAAATTTTACAATTTTTTGTATATCTAGTGAATGGTGTGACGCTGTTGCAGGTGGTGGAAGTCAAGAAACTCGTGTCAGTGCCCAAAGTGGTGTCGGTGCCTCAGATCGTGAAGGTGTCCAAGATCGTTGAGGCGCCGCATTACTCCTCAGGGTACTCCTCGGGCTGGTGGTGAGGACCCGCGGTCTGGGCTAGTTCCAGCTGTCCTCCTTCGTTGTTAGCTACTGCCTCCTACTCCTACATCACACCTACATGAACATTCGGAGTTTCAAAATCTAAGACAGTTTAAAAAATAAATAAATAAGATAATGCTGCAACAAACAATAGAGAAAACTGATCTTAGAAGCATGGCTAAGTCCGTTATATCCAAAACAAATGACTGTACATAGCTAATTACAATATATTATTAATAACGGAATGAAACCATCAGTGATGGGTCGTCTAATGTTCTAGTGCCAGCAGTATTTGAGTTGTAATTAATTAATGTCATGTCAAATGAGGCTTCAATGTAACCAAAATTAATTTTAAGTTATTAAATAGTTTTTTGTAAAAATCACTTGAGTTTATTTTTATATTTCATTCCATCGTTATTTTCATCTTAAAACAATTTAAAAATGTAGCTTTATATGATTACTATTTAATAACTAAGTAAGTAACTTTAAAGCGTGAACTTTACGCTAAGTATAAACTTAGTTATCTAGACAAAACTTGCAGGATCAATCATGGGCGGGCACTGGGCACTGGGCACTGGGCATTACTGGGCGCAGTGCATGCAGAGTTCAAAGTTTTTTACTTGCAATTGTTTTTTGACAAATTGATGTGCATACATAGGATATGAAAAAGGCACCTTCATATTATCCTCTTTTCAAAAAAAAACATTTTCTTTGAAGTTTGTATTGTAAAGTTTGTGGTCGTATCATCATCTTAGATATTAATTGTACTAAGAAATAATAAGACTTGAGGTAGAATTGCATCCTCGTCTCCTCGTGCACGATTCGCTGCTCTATCGATTCAGTTATTGACATTGCAAGTACGTAGCTAGTGCTTGCTAGTTGCTTGCTTTGTTGTTTACCGTATTCGTGTCACTGTCATGTCAGCGACGACATTATCTACATAGCAATCGTTTGTCAACATCACGACACTCTAGTCTGTACTCAAGAGGGGGTTATTGTTAGTGTGTGCTCCGAACATGGCTCTAAGCAAACTTAGTCTGCCTCTGAATGGCCATTTATCATATGATTAATGATTATGTACCAATCAAACTCAATATATAAATATACGTCGTAGAGCTGTATTATTTCAGGCACACGAGTAGATATCTACTCGACACTCGACACTCGACACTCGACACTCGACACTCGACACTCGTGTGTCTCAGGTATCTGTGGTTTTCCACATCTAAGGTTGGGACAAGGTGTTGGAAATGAGCGTACGACCCGAGCGTTGGTTTTGGACTGATTTATTAAATGAATGCATTCAGATACAATATGTATGTGTACTTATGGGCTATTATATAGATATTACTTAGGTCACACTGTACACCTCCCATGGGGTGGTAAAAAAATTATTAATAATTATTATTACATAATTTTTTTTCTTAATAGCTAAACACAAAGTAGGTACAATACAAATTATAAAAAGTACAAATAATGAAATCGTAGTAGAACAATATACTTCTTACATCTAATTACAATATTCTCATATTTTCTTACAAATATAATGTTCATATTACAGTTAATCAGTAAAATATAGTTTTGTTCTGTTCTTATGAATAATATCTATTTTTCCATTAGTATATTCTATTTTTACATTGGGTGACAAGTCTTCAATTACCTTATATGGTCCTAAATATAAATCTGACAGTTTATTGCCTGTTTCATTTTTAATTAAAATTAAATCGTTAGGCTTATATTTTATAGGATTAACATATTTATCGTATCTAGTTTTTTGTCTAAATTTACTATTTATTAAATTATTACGCGCTTCTGTTTGTGAAACTTGCAAGCGATATCTCAACTCTTGAGGATAGTTATCATGATTGTATAGAGGTTCTATCTTCGTTGAAAGATTGCTTGGTAGGATACATTTTTTCCCATACACTAATTCAAAAGGTGTAAATTTTGTTGATGAATGTACAGTTGTGTTATACGCAAAACACCAAAAAGGAAGCCATGTACTCCACAAATCTGGTCTACCTTCTGTCTGTATTCTTAGAAAACTTCCTAAGCTCTTATGCGAGTTCTCTAAAGCGCCTATACTTTCATGGTGGTATGCCGTTGAATTCAATTGAGAAATACTGAGTAATTTACAAACTTCTTTGAATGTTTCCGATAAAAATTCAGATCCTCGATCTGTTCCCACAATCGCTGGTATTCCATGAACAAGGATAAAATTATTTACAAATACACGCGCTACTTCTGTGGCTGTTTTTGTAATTAATGGAAATGCGCATACGTATTTTGTTAATTCGCATTGTAGCGTAAGAATATACGTATAATTATTATAATCTCTATCTAAGGGTCCAACTATATCTAAAAATATTTTTTCAAAAGCTGAATGAGCTGTTGAAGTAATTACCATAGGTTCTTTCACCGTAGTGGTATATTTTTGTTTTTGGCACTTAGGACATTTTTTCACAAAATTAATTATGTCTTTTTCCAGTCCTGGCCAGAAATAATATTTCTTTATGTTATTTAACATTCGTCTGATGCCCGCGTGGCCACTTGTGGGCAAAAGATGAAAGTCGTTTAATATAACTTTTCTGTCATCTATATTATCTACTCTATTAACGTCCTCTAAAATACATAAACGAAGTCCTTTCCATTCAGCTGTATTTTTTATCTCCTCTACTAACTTCTTAACAAATATATTATTGTTATTATTTTTTATAAAATATACTTCTTTTATATTTATTCGTTCACAAAATTCACCTAGCTCTCTCACAAATGCGGCTCGCGTCAATTGCGATTGAGAAGCAGGGTTTATATATATCGTCATTTGACTACTGTCATATGAAAAAATATTATTTTCGAAGTTAATTTTATTTTCTTGACGTATTTTCTTTAAAATTTTCCCGTCTATGAACCTTAATTCAACTGCATTCTTTGGTTTAATATGAGTATCTACGACTATTGGCTGATCAGACCTGTCGTCGGTAGAGATCATATCATCCGAAGAAGCACTTGTATCTAACCGTTTTCTTTGTGCACGCGTCATCACACATACACTATCACTCATCTCTTTCAAATCTTTAGAACTCATAATCACTCGAGATAATGCGTCTGCAGCCACATTGTCTTTACCTTTCACATACTCTATCAAATAATCATACTCTTCCAAAGTCAATCTAAATTTAAGCAACCTACTCGAAGGGTCCTTCATGCTAAATAAATAAATTAAAGGTTTGTGGTCGGTAAGAATGTTAAAAGTACGACCGTACAAGTAAGGTCTAAAATATTTTACTGCCCAGACCACAGCTAAAAGCTCTTTTTCAATAGTCGGGTAATTCTGTTCAGCTTTGTTAAGACTTCTACTTGCGTAAGCAACTGGACGTCCATCCGAGTTTGATAAAATTGCACCTATCGCGTAACCTGATGCGTCTGTGTGAACAACAAACTGATTGCTTTTCGAAAAATTAGGGTACTGTAGAACTGGTGGTGTTATCATACATTCCTTTAAAATATCGAAAGATTTTTGGCAATTACTATCCCATATAAATTGAACCTTTTTTCTGCATAAAAGATTTAAGTTGTAAGCCTTTTCGGCAAAATTAGGTATAAACTTTCTATAATAACTAGCTAATGCGACGAATCGTCTCACCTCGTCAGCATTTTTTGGGATGGGGTAGTTTTTTATGACATTAATTTTTTGAGGGTCGGGTACGATGCCATCGCCTGACACTACGTGTCCCAAATAAAATAATTCCTTTTTGAGAAAATCACATTTTGCTGGATTTAATTTTAAGTTAACGTTACGTATTCTTTCAAACACTTCAATTAAATTTCTGTTGTGATCTGATAAATTTCGTCCAAAAATAATTAAATCATCGAGGTAACAGAGACATTTTTCATAGGACAAACCGGCCATTGCCATATTCATCATTCGTGAAAACGAACTTGGGCTTGTTTTAAGGCCCATAGGCATTCTAGTCATTTGATATTGGCCTGAACTAAAAGCTGTGTATTTTCTACTAGCTGGATCCAGCTCAACATTATAAAAACCTTGATTTAAATCTAAGTGGGTAAAGTATATACAACCTGATAATGAGTCTAATATGTCTGTTATATTCGGTAGGGGAAATTTGTCATCAATAATACAGTTATTTAATTTTCTATAGTCAATAACTAATCTCCATTTTTTCTCCGTACTCGAGATCGATTTTTTCGGAACTAATAGAACAGGACTAGACCATTCACTGTTACATGGTTCTATTATGCCTTGTTTAAGCATCTTATCGATTTGTTTAACCATTTCATTCTTTTGCGAATGCGGAAGTCTATAAGGCTTGGAATACACCGGTGTCGTATTGGGTTTTAAAGAAATAGAGTGCTTATAAAGCTTAGTAGTGGTAAATTGGTCACCTTCAAGGTAAAATATGTCGTTATATTTTGCACATATATTTTCAATGCTAGCTTGTTCTTCCAAATTTAAGTGATTTAAATTTAATAATTTGAATAAATGTTTCACTCTATCTGAGTCTCTACAGGGATTTTCAAACAAACAAATATCATAATCACTGGCCTTGTGTACAATAGGCTTTATATCCTGTAAATAAAAATCGGTTTCGGTAGTATTCAAAACTCTTATTGGTATATTCCCGTCCTTAGGTGTTACTAGCATGTTCGCTATAAAAATTCCGTCTTTTAATTCGGATGCGCAGACTACGCATTCTTCAGTCATACTAGTACTAATGTAGTGAGTAGATTCAGACCTAGCAGGTATAGTCAAAAAGTTGGGTTTCTCAACTTTAATATTATTTAACAACGGTAATACATGTTTTATTCCATTATAGTTCAATGTTAAAATGCATTTTTCTAAATCAATATGAGCTCCGTATAAAGAAAGAAAATCTAAACCTAAAATTCCATTAGCCGTACACGGTAAAGAATCGAATACATAGAACTCATGCGGTAATTGTATACCGCTTGGATCAGATAGTGTCAAATCAACAGAGCCTTTCGCTTGAATCTGACCTCCCACGCCGTTGATTAGAATACGGCTTTCGCACAGAGGTGTATTATTACATGTTATTGTTTCATTATTAACCGCTGATATGCTGGCTCCCGTATCTAATAACCAGTAACATCTTCTATTGTTCAAATATAATTCTACGTACTTTATATTATTGTTTAAGGTTAATATAACATTTTTAGTCTCGAAAAAACTGATTTTGGTTTTCGGAAGATGTTTTTGGTTCCGATTGGGTCAAAACATTTACAGCTCGATTAATTCTACTCTCTCGATTTCCATAATAGGTATTATTAGTAAACCTACCTCCGCGACCTCGTGTTATCCCACGAGCGCCGTTCTGGTTTCCTCTCGAAGAAGAATAATAGTGTGCCGGAGCCTGATGCATCGGTGCTCGTCCTCTGCCTGGTACATAATATAATGGCCTTGAACCTGTATACTTACCTGTATTCCATCTACCTGTGTGATTATTAAAATTCCTAGACCGATAGTATGGTCGATGCTTCATGGTTAATAAATCACCTGTTAAAGGGGAAGGGTTCGAGATGTCTTCATCAAGGGCACCCTGAATCGCATCCTTTAGCGAGTCGTAGTTCCGGGCTGTAATTACTGTGCTAAGTGTTCTATTTCGTAACCCGTCGGCAAATTTTTTTGTAACGAATTTTTCATTTAAAGGCTTAAGTACCGCATATGTATTTGAATCACCTTTTGCCTGCGATATTGTCAGGTCAACAAAAAGTTCAGACATTTCTTTCGCGTAATCTTCTATAGATTTATTATTTTGTCTTAGCTGTTGTATCTTATTTTGAATAGCTATAGGCGATTTTTGTGGCAGTAACACACGCCGCATATCGCTAACCAAATCATCGATGGCTGTGTAGTTTGACTGTAATTGTAATTTAGCATTTTGTGACAGTCTACTTTTTAATATGAATTGAATAAGATTATTTTTACAATCGGGATGCGCAAGCAAAGAATCGTAGTATATAATATTGTCAATTAATTGCTTCACAGACTTTTCAGAGTCATCGATGACTGGCAGTAATTGTAATGCTACCTTTAACTCGAATTTTGCCATATTTAAATTAACTAAACTTATGTCTGGACACCGTTAAAAAATCACAAATTGGTATTATGTCTAAAAACCCTTAGTTTCACTAGTCTCTAATTTAAATGTTCACTCAGGTATTAGTTTAAAATTTATCTTCACATAAAAAAACACTATTTTGGAAAAACTTCGGAAAACACTTTGAAAACAAACGCCGCACTATCCATTTTTCGCCGCCTGTAGATCTTCTAAGTACGTGTTGGCTTAGCTGGCTGCTCATCCAGTTTTAGTGGCATTTCTTGTTAAATTTAAATACTAAGTATAGTACTCCCAGTAGTCAAATTGTACATATGATGATCATAACTATGTTTATTGAAGAAATGTGCCAGCGAAATTGTTTAATATCGGCGCTGTTTTTATTGCCGTTTTGATTAAGAAATATATCTTCTTTCTCGACTTTTGAGTTTCACATTTTGTATTATTATATTTTGTTTGAGGCCTTATCCGGTTATATTTTACATGGCAATAATTATTTTGAGTCCTTGAGTCCGCGTGGCAGGATCGCCATCTAAGGTTGGGACAAGGTGTTGGAAATGAGCGTACGACCCGAGCGTTGGTTTTGGACTGATTTATTAAATGAATGCATTCAGATACAATATGTATGTGTACTTATGGGCTATTATATAGATATTACTTAGGTCACACTGTACACACATTTCCGTTAAAACATTTTAATTTAGAGTTACAAGAGATCAAAAATCTGTATAGTTAGATAAAATTCAAACTGACTGACTGGCTGCCTTATGTATCAACACACAGCCTAAGCCGCTGGTTCTAGAGACATGAAATCTGGAGGGTGTGCTCTTTGTAAAGAGTAGGTATCCATTAAGTATTTTTTGAAATTTCACCTCTAAGTGGGTAAGATGGGGATTGGAAGTTTATATCGAAAGCTCTATGTTTTTGAAATTAAATTAATTATGAAAAGCAGGATTTAGACTATTAGTTTTAATCATATGTATTTGAAGTTCATGAAAATCGACATTTATGTATTTTGGGTTCCGTACTTTAAGGTGAGTCAAAAGTGTGTACGTAAGTGAGGCCTTTAACTGTGGGTAAATTTCTAATCTCATGAGAAACCACAAATTTTACGCCGACGAAGTCGCGGGCAACGGCTAGTTTACATACAAATCTTTAAAGCTGTTATAAGTTTAAAACTGTCGAGGTATACATTTGTACGGAAAGGTGAACCATAGACACAGATATTAGTTTCTGAAACGCGTCTATAAAACTGTCGAGGTATACATTTGTACGGAAAGGTGAACCATAGACACAGATATTAGTTTCTGAAACGCGTCTATAAAACTGTCGAGGTATACATTTGTACGGAAAGGTGAACCATAGACACAGATATTAGTTTCTGAAACGCGTCTATAAAACTGTCGAGGTATACATTTGTACGGAAAGGTGAACCATAGACACAGATATTAGTTTCTGAAACGCGTCTATAAAACTGTCGAGGTATACATTTGTACGGAAAGGTGAACCATAGACACAGATATTAGTTTCTGAAACGCGTCTATAAAACTGTCGAGGTATACATTTGTACGGAAAGGTGAACCATAGACACAGATAATAGTTTCTGAAACGCGTCTAAAAAATTTCATTGACTTTAAATGAGAATGAACTTTATATGGAGCAGGTGACGGAGGCTCCTCTCTCATATGGGGCGCGGCGCGAGCGTGTGCGGGCTCCACAGAGCACAGAACACGTGCTCTCTCATATGGGGCGCGGCGCGAGCGTGTGCGGGCTCCACAGAGCACAGAACACGTGCTCTCTCATATGGGGCGCGGCGCGAGCGTGTGCGGGCTCCACAGAGCACAGAGCACGTGCTCTCTCATATGGGGCGCGGCGCGAGCGTGTGCGGGCTCCACAGAGCACAGAACACGTGCTCTCTCATATGGGGCGCGGCGCGAGCGTGTGCGGGCTCCACAGAGCACAGAACACGTGCTCTCTCATATGGGGCGCGGCGCGAGCGTGTGCGGGCTCCACAGAGCACAGAGCACGTGCTCTCTCATATGGGGCGCGGCGCGAGCGTGTGCGGGCTCCACAGAGCACAGAACACGTGCTCTCTCATATGGGGCGCGGCGCGAGCGTGTGCGGGCTCCACAGAGCACAGAACACGTGCTCTCTCATATGGGGCGCGGCGCGAGCGTGTGCGGGCTCCACAGAGCACAGAACACGTGCTCTCTCATATGGGGCGCGGCGCGAGCGTGTGCGGGCTCCACAGAGCACAGAACACGTGCTCTCTCATATGGGGCGCGGCGCGAGCGTGTGCGGGCTCCACAGAGCACAGAACACGTGCTCTCTCAAATGGGGCGCGGCGCGAGCGTGTGCGGGCTCCACAGAGCACAGAACACGTGCTCTCTCATATGGGGCGCGGCGCGAGCGTGTGCGGGCTCCACAGAGCACAGAGCACGTGCTCTCTCATATGGGGCTCGGCGCGAGCGTGTGCGGGCTCCACAGAGCACAGAGCACGTGCTCTCTCATATGGGGCGCGGCGCGAGCGTGTGCGGGCTCCACAGAGCACAGAGCACGTGCTCTCTCATATGGGGCGCGGCGCGAGCGTGTGCGGGCTCCACAGAGCACAGAGCACGTGCTCTCTCATATGGGGCGCGGCGCGAGCGTGTGCGGGCTTCACAGAGCACAGAGCACGTGCTCTCTCATATGGGGCGCGGCGCGAGCGTGTGCGGGCTCCACAGAGCACAGAGCACGTGCTCTCTCATATGGGGCGCGGCGCGAGCGTGTGCGGGCTCCACAGAGCACTGAGCACGTGCTCTCTCATATGGGGCGCGGCGCGAGCGTGTGCGGGCTCCACAGAGCACAGAGCACGTGCTCTCTCATATGGGGCGCGGCGCGAGCGTGTGCGGGCTCCACAGAGCACAGAGCACGTGCTCTCTCTATGGGGCGCGGCGCGAGCGTGTGCGGGCTCCACAGAGCACAGAGCACGTGCTCTCTCATATGGGGCGCGGCGCGAGCGTGTGCGGGCTCCACAGAGCACAGAGCACGTGCTCTCTCTATGGGGCGCGGCGCGAGCGTGTGCGGGCTCCACAGAGCACAGAGCACGTGCTCTCTCTATGGGGCGCGGCGGGAGCGTGTGTGGGCTCCACAGAGCACAGAGCACGTGTTCTCTCATATGGGGCGCGGCGCGAGCGTGTGCGGGCTCCACAGAGCACAGAGCACGTGCTCTCTCTATGGGGCGCGGCGCGAGCGTGTGCGGGCTCCACAGAGCACAGAGCACGTGCTCTCTCTATGGGGCGCGGCGCGAGCGTGTGTGGGCTCCACAGAGCACAGAGCACGTGCTCTCTCATATGGGGCGCGGCGCGAGCGTGTGCGGGCTCCACAGAGCACAGAGCACGTGACACACGGGGCACGGAGCACGGGGCACCTGGTGCTCGTGTAACACCTTGAGCTTTACAGCCTCGCTCGCATTGGGTGACCCACACCTAACATAACTCAGAACTAAACTAACGGTTCCGGAAAACTTTGTGACCTCTTATAATTCAAACGATTAATAACATAATAAAAACCAAAATAACCAACCACCTCTGGTGACAGAAGGGCTGGCTCATTTTTTGCGCAGCGGATCAGCCTGGCTGTCCAGCGCGGAAATGCAGCCAGTATTCTTGGCACCATTCCACGCGGTCATGATTTATATAGTAATTAGATAAGGCTAGCCTTAAGTTTTATTGTATTAAAAAAAAAAAAAAAAAAAATGAAAAAAAAAAAAAAAAAAAAAAAAAAAAAAAAAAAAAAAAAAATATTATATATTTTTAAGTTCCGTTGTAGGACATTATTTTATTAGCCTATAAGCAAAACAACATGAATCATTTCAATGCTAATTCAATTTCGAAGAGTGCAAATACCTTGATGCCTACCTACATGCTCTCTAACTATATGGACCTCATAAGAAAGCTCGGGGCAACTCAGCGGGCGATGGAGAATGCTTGGATCAGATCAGAAATGAGGAGATCTTAATATAGGAGAACCACAGTAAATGACATAGCTTAACAGATTGCGAAGCTGAAGTGGCAATGGGCACTATGGGCAAGGCACATAGTTCAAAAAACCGAGAGACATTGGGGTCCTTGGGTGTTAGAATAGCGACCCCGCACCGCGCGCCGCAGCGTGAGAACACCTTCCACGGTGCAGGTGGACAAACAACGTCGAACGAGTGAAAACAAACATCGTGAGAAAACTGCATGCCCAAAAGTGTGTGAAGTCTGCCGATCCGCACTCGGTGGCCAGCGTGGCAGACTTTGGCCAAACCCTTCACATCCTGAGAGGAAGCCTATACTCAGTAGTGAGCCGCGATGGGTTGATCATGATGATGATGATAATGAAACTGAAAACGTGCTACAACGAAAACTAATTAACTTTTACTTAATTTTCCGTCATGGCGGGTAAGTGTATTAATAAATTTCATTGTCTGCATACAAATGATCGATGTGATCGATGAGTGCGCGTGCGCGTGCGCGTGCGCGTGCGTCGCCGCACGCAGGGAGCGACTAGGCCCAGACGCGGTGGCTACACTAATTATTATTTTATGTAGCAAAAACGTACACACTTCTACAGACTTTTTTTTAATGAAACTGACTACAGTTGTTGGGATAGGCTAAGTAAATACTTAGGTAGGTAGGTATACGAATTCTACGACCGAGTGTGCTAGATGTGGATGTGGCATGCGTGACAAAAGGGCCTACAGCGCAACCCAGTAGGAGTCTAATAACTTGATTCATCTGGGGTGCCAGTCACCTAGTTGTAGGTGCTGCACCTAATGCAACCAGGAGAATCAAGTGTCTGAAGCTTCAGCAGACTCCTTAACTACTGAGCTCTAACGTAGATAAGGTTCATAAAATTTTGATGAGATGAAACTCCCGCCAAAAACAAGTGTTGGCTGCTGACTCGATTATTATTTATTATGTTTATTAGTAACTATGTAAGTAGGTACCTACCTGCTTGGCTTTTTATTTCTATTTTTTTATTTGATCGAAATCAACAGCTGTTAAAGTATTCCGGTTAATTGTTTATTGTTAATTCTATTAGGTACCCACGACACAGGACTACCTAGTGTGGGTACCATAACACAATATTATAATTGATTGATCTATGGTAAATAAATATTTTTTCATTTCTTTTTTCATTTTTTTTTTATTAAGTACCTAGTCCTACTACTACTTGAGCAATAACAAGCAGCGCGTGAACGAGTAGGTAGGTTTGGCAGCGATCGGTATTTTCTAAATGAACTCGCGTTTTCCGCTTGCACAACATAAACACTGAGTATTCGGAAATGTCATGCTCGGCATCGCTGAAAGGAAAGGAAGGAACTTAGTGTTCACATGCCGGCTGGCGGGGACCGGGGCTCCGGCCGCCAGTCGCGGAGCGCCCGCCATCTGAAGCAGCCACCGCCCACCGACATGGACTACTTGGTGAGTGCCTGCTGCCTGCCCAGTGCCCAGTGCCCAGTGCCCAGTGCCCACAGACCTGGGACAAAGTGTTATTTAGTGGTTCGTCCGAAAGTCCAGCTCGCGTGGAATCCTTCCTTTTAAAAACGTATTTCAAAACTGTTTTTCATGTAGAGAGGTTACAATAGGTTGATTTAATTTAATAATATATATGTAGTTTCTACTTAAATCGTCCACTTTTCAGGTTAGTTTTTTTAAAAGATTTGTTTGTTAATTAGGTAAATCCTTTTCAGCGCTACTTCATGGGTAGATGTAGAAAAATTAAAAATCTATAATTATGTTAATTTGTTTTAAAATCTACTTATTCGTAAATATTCACTATGTACGGTATACTTGTGTGTTTTCGTTATTTCACAATTTGTAATATTTACTTAGTTGTTACGCAGGCGAAGCCAGCGGCTGATACATAGTGAGCCAGCGCAACATGCATTCCCATTCCCACGTACGAATACGACCCGTATAGCTGACGCGGCGTAATACCAGAACCCGCGCGATGTGGGAATCGCAATATTAAGTTAGAATATTCTCATCCGTAGAGATAAGCACTAGTTTTTAGTCTTTTCATTTAAATGTAACTTTGAATATAATTATTATAAGGATTATCGCCGACTAGTTTTCTTCCATCCACCTCCTGCGAGCCGAAACATTACTGGCGCAGTGACGGGGTAGGATAAGCTGTACCTGTAGCTGTATCGGACAACTGTGACGGAGAACAACTTATCCTGAGAACCTACCATTCGGAGGCCGCAGTGTAGTGGAGAATCTAAACTTCGATTCGTGGAAAGAAATAGATCGGCGATGCGGTAAGTACTTGAATCGTTCAAGTTCCTTTTACCTATCCTTTTCCGACTAACAAGAAAAAGAGGTATTGTGTTTAATTTTTTTTATTGATTTTTTTTTAAATCGTACGTTTATTGAATCCTCATTTATATATCGTCCTTATTCCTAAAATTTTATAATCTAGGTTTATACAAAATCTATAGACCTATTTAATATAATTTTACGTGAACTTTAGGGAAGTAATTTTTTTTTATTGAGTGCTTTTTTATAAAAGTTTTTTGAATGTATTTTTTGTGTGTGTTAGTTTAATTTTTATTCGTCAAGATTTTTCATCTAAGGTCAGGACGTAGTTTCGTAGGTTCGGTTAATAGGTCAAGAGCCGTAGACGAATCTAGGAACTTAGAAGACATGGCATCAAACGATTTAGATACTATCTATAAATCTATTAGATTTTTACCCGAATTTGACGGAAATCCTCATGTGTTAACACGGTTTATAAATTTGTGTGACCAATTAGTGATTGCCCATTTTGACATTAGTCCGGGACATGAGTTACAAAATTCGGCATTAATTAGTGGAATATTAAATAAAGTGACAGGTTCCGCGGCTAGGTTAATTAATGCAAACGGTATCCCAGATAGTTGGAATGGCATACGAAATGCCCTTATTAATAATTTCGCAGACCATCGCGATGAGACCGCTTTATACAATGATTTGTCTCTACAGACACAAGGCTCTAGCACTCCGCAAGAATTTTACGAAAAGTGTCAAAACCTGTTTAGCACAATTATGACCTACATTTCCCTACATGAATCCGTACCTACCACAATAGAGGCTAAACGGCAACTTTACCAAAAGTTAACCCTGCAGTGTTATTTACGTGGTCTAAAAGACCCGCTAGGCTCGAGGATACGGTGCATGCGGCCAGTGTCAATGGAAAAAGCCCTCGAATTTGTACAAGAGGAACTTAACACCCTATATATACAACAACGAAATGAAGGCGGGTTTTCTCAGAAAATTTTTGGACATAAATTTTCCGTATCAAATTACACAGGTCCTTCAAGGTCACAAGGTTTCGCTATGCCTGGGCCATCTTGGCAGCACCCTATACATTTTAGACCACCTCAGAGTCAGCAACCTATGCATTTTAGACCTGGTTGGAAACCTAACCCTCAAATGCATCCGCGTGGTCCTAGTTGTACCCAATTAATGTTTCGCGCTCCTCCACCGAATTATAACCCGAAGAGCAACGTTTTCAAATTTCCAAATCGACACCAATCGCCTAACAATTCTAATTTCCCACGTCCCATGAGCGGTGTGAGTCATTTCACCCCTAGACATTTACCACCATCGGGACATGATTGGCGTAAATTTGGTAATCCACCACCAACTAACTATATGAAATCACGCGACGTCAATTTTAATGAACTTTACTATAACTATGACTATGGTTATAATTATGATTATGACTATGACTATGACTATGATTATGACTATAACTACGATTATGACTATGACAATTACGAACAATTTCCGGATGAATACTATGATTTCTATGAGGAAAGCTCCTCGAAAGTTGAACCGAGTCCTATAATGAAAGAAGATTACAGCTCGAACGCATTATCGCGCATTGAAGTTCATGTGCAAGAGCTAAGTTCGATTGCTTTAAATCAATCGGACGGAGCTCCCTCTATAGATGACTCTGGAACTCTCTCAGCTCCGGAGGCTGAAGATGGTTCTAGAACAGCAACTGTCCATACTGATGACGAAAGCCCCATCTTGGAAATCCCGATTACAGAAGATCCATTGAATAAATTTACTAGGCAAATCGTTTTTAACGTTTTAGGTGATATTAAAACCAAACCAGTCACTACAAACCCCTTTGAAAACCATAAGCGTACGACTGTTCAATTATCTGAATCTAATTTAGAAGAAGATGTCATCAATGCTATTAAAGAATTTATTCAACCTAAAATTAAAACCGGTTTATTAATCAATCCACCATTGGCTATGTATAGGATAATTCCAATAATACAGAAAACTTTTAAAAATTCGTCAATTATACTCAATTTAGCTAAAACAGAAGTGGAAAATGTTCGAGAATATTTAAAGCAGCAACAAATTATAGATAAGTACCATGATGGCAAGACAAACCATCGCGGTATCAATGAATGCTTTCTTGCTTTATCTCGAAAATTTTACTGGCCTAAAATGCGAGACCATATTTTTAAAATTTATCAACGACTGTGCAGTATGCGGACAGGCTAAGTATGACCGTAATCCGATCCGACAGCAATTTCAAGTAGTTCCACCACCCAGTAAACCTTTTGAGCTTGTGCACTTAGACCTTTTAAGTGTAGAAAGCTGTAAGTTTCTGACAATAGTCGACTCTTTCTCCAAATATGTTCAAGCATATTTCTTAGGAGACAGCGCGGCAGTCAGTGTAGTTCAAGCATTACTTAAATTTAGTACGCATCATGGAAATCCTTTGACTGCAGTAGATCCAACATGAAAGAGTTAGGATATTATAGTGTTAGGATATTATAGTGTTAGGTTAGTATTATGTAAGAAATTAAATATTCATAGTTTTAAAATTTCCTGTTAGTTTATGTATTAATTTCCCATTACCACATACGCATCATGATATCCTTATCTCTTATTATCCATTCCTTGCAATAAGCTTGAACGAATACAGGTACACAGAGGCTGAATGCCCGAAGACCAGCAATTATATAGCACACTTACCCAGAATAGAAGAAGACATAGCCATCCAAGTTATAGTTTTACCTAAAGAAGAATCCTTTGACTCAAAACCATCTCCACATTATGAATAATTGAAGTCCATAAAACTGGATCACCTACATGATGCAAGTGCAAAGGTTTCATCTCAAACGCCTATCACTCTACCTCCAAGTACGGACCATGGAGTTATTTATCACACAATCATTACCATACGCCATATTAATTGGAACATGCAGACTGAATATGATCATTACAGTTTATCAGAAAATACATCGCACGAAGAACTTGCAGTTAAGAAACATAACCAAAATTCAGAGTTCTTCATCCGATGACCTTCCGGCGCAATTCACAGCCAAGGTGTTCCATATGCGCCGATCTGATGGGGGAGGTGTTACGCAGGCGAAGCCAGCGGCTGATACATAGTGAGCCAGCGCAACATGCATTCCCATTCCCACGTACGAATACGACCCGTATAGCTGACGCGGCGTAATACCAGAACCCGCGCGATGTGGGAATCGCAATATTAAGTTAGAATATTCTCATCCGTAGAGATAAGCACTAGTTTTTAGTCTTTTCATTTAAATGTAACTTTGAATATAATTATTATAAGGATATTATCGCCGACTAGTTTTCTTCCATCCACCTCCTGCGAGCCTAAACTTTACTTAGTCTTTGATATCAAATTCATCTTGTATTCAATTCATCAAGTAGGTAGGTAAGTATACAATAGATTCTGATACTGAGAAATAAAGTTAAGTAAGATAGAAGGTGATCCTAGTCTGTGGGCATCGCGCATCGGGTCGTGGGGCACAGAGTACATTATATATACACTGGTCGTGGGGCACAGAGTACATTATATACACTGGTCGTGGGGCACAGAGTACATTATATATACACTGGTCGTGGGGCACAGAGTACATTATATACACTGGTCGTGGGGCACAGAGTACATTATATATACACTGGTCGTGGGGCACAGAGTACATTATATACACTGGTCGTGGAGCACAGAGTACATTATATACACTGGTCGTGGGGCGCACAAATAACGTAGAGTCGGAACTGTCTGCTTGTGGCAAAAAGATTACGAAACACGATATTACATCCGACAATAAGTACATTAACAACACTGTTTCCCTCTCCCAGATCTCACTGCTGCTAGTGTTGCCCTGCGTGCGCGCAGGCGGCTACCCGAGCGGGACGAGCCCCTACGGACTCGGCGGATTGATAGACCTGCGCAGCCCCGCCTACCCGGTGTACGCCAGCGACTCCTCCGGGGAAGAGTACGAGGCCTTCGCCGTCGCGACAATGCCGCAGCACCCGCCCGTGCGCATCGTGCAGATATTCTCGCCCCCGGGCCACAGGCAGGCCGCGCTCGGCCGGCCCCGGCGCCCGGCCAGGCGGCCCCGCCCGCAGCTCGACGCGGACGGGTACGCGACCCATCACGAGCGGAGGTACGAGCCCGTCGAGTACGAGGAAGTGTACGCTTCCTCGGAGGAGTCCCGGCCGAAGTACTCGTACTCGAAGTCTCGCGACCAGTTCGAAGACGAAGACACGATAGTGATGTACGCGCGGCCCAACAGGCACGGCGGGTACACGTACCGCCGGGCGCAATCCGCGCGAGTGACGTCGCCTGCGCCGTCGCCCGCGCCTTCGCCGACGGCCGTGCTGCTGCCCGCGTCGACGCCGCCAGCGACGCCCGCGCCCTCGCCCGCGCCGAGCGCGAGGCAGGCGGAGCCAGTCATTATTAGAATTCATAAGTATAGGGTCATTCACTAAAACACTTGCTTCTTGAGTGTTTTATACAAAAATTGTGATGCCACTTATGTGTCGTACGTAACAGCTAGTGTTATCATTCTGTTGTTAGATTGGAACCCGTACGCTTCCGTTCATGTAAGTACTTAGTCCGTTTTTCCTTAGTTTGCCTAAAAAAGGTAAACTAATTCCAGAAAGTTTCGACGCTACACGATTTTCTCGGCACTTAATCACGATGTTATTGTCAGTTCGCAGTACCCCTACCCACCGACAGTACCGAGGTCGTGTGAGTCGCGTACAGTGTACAGTGTACAGTGTACAGTGTACAGTGTACAGTGTAGTGTACAGTGTACAGTGTACAGTGCGCCTCGCACGCATCTCAGCGTTACCTATTTAGTAAACTATGGAAAGGAACTAAGGAAAGTGTAATAATCGTATCGCGTGTTTAGGCACACGACGTATATTAAGTTGACACCTACGGAACACAATATGCTACACTATGATTTTCCATCTAATTGACCTACATAATAATTATGTAAATTTTTTTTTTTTTTTTTTTATTATTAGTATTATTTATTACAATAAAACTTAAAGCTAGCCTTATCTAATTACTATATAAATCATGACCGCGTGGAATGGTGCCAAGAATACTGGCTGCATTTCCGCGCTGGACAGCCAGGCTGATCCGCTGCGCAAAAAATGAGCCAGCCCTTCTGTCACCACTTGAGGCTATTAATCGCGGTGAAATGTCTCGTAAAAAATTTTTAGCACTAAGACTCCATGGCCCCAGGGTCTCCACGGCAAACGGCACAAAAATGTAACTCTCTATAAGAGAGGCATACTTGCGCCGCTTGCCGTTTTCAGCTGTTTCTGCTGCGGCTCCCGGTCTTGATGCTGTCTTCCTGATATGACACGGGGCCAATGTGTCAACGCAAGTTGCGTCCCACATTAGCGCCCGTCCCCGTTCCCAGGGAACCAGCGTCAATCCATCAGGTCTCTTGCCATCATCCCGACTAATCCCTGCCGTAATCTCCCTATTATGTAAATTGTGTAGGTACGTACCAAAGTAGGTACATACTTAAATTATTATTATACCTAAGTAGTTATATTTTATTTTTAATTTTGATTAAAAACAAAAATACCAAACTTATTCTAGAACATAAAAATTAAGTACCTAGTTAAATTAATTTATTTACGTATCATACATAATACACGTAGATAGGTATTTATTTTACCGTAGTTATATTTCTACCTAATTTTGCTTGTTTTCCCATTACCTAAATAAATGTTGTTAAAAACCATTGTAAATAATTTTTCACTTGATGCCTGAAGCTCCTGTTTGCTCTGCGCTACCTAGTTAGTAGTTACCCACACCGGTGGGCTTCCGACTTGCATTTCTACATGCGTCATGTAAGCTGCATGCATGCAAGGCGCATGCGACTATGCATCGTCGACATGCCAGAGAAGATGAGGCATACGTGTGGGTAGTGCAGTGTAGGCATAATAGTTAAGACTAAAGAGTCCGTATTGCTATTGCTGGCTTTGAATCTGTCTTTGAAATTATTTAGATATAATTGAATACCTCTCATTTTTGGGTTCCGAGTCCCCAGCGAAAGACGGTAATAGCCTAGTGGTTAAGACATCCGGCTCCTATTGGAGAGGTCGGAAGTTCGACCCCGGGCACGCAGACGCATTTCTAACTTTACGCGCTATGTGCACACGAGTAGATATATATACCCAGAGGCCAGAGGGGAAGCTTCATACTAGCGGCTGGCTGTAGGTTCACTCACTCATAGCGCAGCTCATTGCCGCCGTTTACCATCAGGTGGCATCCAACGCAAATGGAGCGTCCGTGACACGTCGTGGTGTGCGTGAGCTAGTGTGAAGCTTCCCTTCTGGTCTATAATATCTACTCGTGTGCTATGTACACCTACTTGAAGAAATTAAATATCACTTGTTTTAAGTTTTAACAGTGTAGGAAAACATCGTGACGAAACCTGCTGTCCATGAGAGCTCTCCATAATGTTCTCTAAGGTCAAAGGTGTGTGAAAATCTGGCGATCCACACTTGGCCAGCATGGTAGACTATGACCAAAACCGTTCTCATTGTGAAAGAAGACCTAGGCCGAGGCGTTGCGTTGATCATAATGATAATCTCCAGAAAAAAAGGAACTCCTATAGGATTACTTCGTTGTCTGATGATTAAAATTTTCTGATACTTTTTGACTAAAGACTGCATTAATGTTATAACGCGTAAAATGTAACTCTTCTTTCTTGTCGAAGGTACTGTAAAGAACAATATAAGGATAGTTCACTCTGATCACACTGTGATGAGGTATGTGCTCTGTGGTTTATAAGTGAAAAGTCACGTCAAACTTTAAAGTTAAAGTTAATCGTTAATCCGAGTCTGTGGTTAATAAAATTGTTTATTATTATACGCTTTGGCTCGTTGGGTTACAAGCAAAGAATTTCTGAGTACTACTTCGTAGTTTACAAGAGGTTACAAGCTTGGTTACTTGAATGACATTGACAGGGGGCGCTGTTGGAGAACAAAGGCTTCGACTCTTGGATGGATGACTACCATCTCTATGCTTCGACTATTCAAACAAGAACAAAGGGGACACTGAGGAGGTTTTAGGGCAACGTTCGATAAAATTATCATAGATGGCGCTGAATACTACCACCACTAAAGACGACAAATAATACCTATAACTATCTAATACCTAAATGAATAAAATAAATAATATGATCTAGGTATGCTTTAGGTCGTGTCAATCCTTACGTTTCTTACCCGATGCAAAATTAATTAATTACTTCTATAATAGTTCACAGATTTAGTGGGGAAGAAACATAAGGAAACAGCTGCAGTGCACGGTAGCTCTTACCATCTATGTCATTGATTGACACGACCTAAACATTAAAGCATCTAAGACTATCTAAGTTCATATAGATAGGTAGTATTATTTTTCGTTTTTAGTGGTGGTAGTATTTAGCGCCATCTATGAAAATTTTATCGAACGTTGGCTAGAAACTTCCTCTTTGACGGCAACGTTAGTTCCGATTTTCGCCACGTGCCAAGATAGCCTTGTCGCACTGTAGGTATATGTTATGGTCTGTGGTTAATATCAAAAGCTATCAAAAGTCAAAACCATAGTAGGATTATAGCATAGAGATGATTATAGCTTGAAAACCACAGATCAGTGAAAAGGTGGTGAAAACCAGTTACTCTATGGTGAAAACTCAAAACCATGTTATTGGTCTGTACTCTGTGCTCAAAACCCTCAAAACCAATCAAAACAAACATTCTAGACATGAAAAAGAAAATTCTTTTAGGAAATTCAAGAATTATAATTAACTAATTAAGATAATTATAAATCAGTTAACCAGAGTGTATACTGTGGGTAGTTATCAAATGTGGTCAATATGCCTCTTGTAAATATTGACTATGTGGTCAGCTTCAGTAGTGAAGATCCGGTAAGTTCTTTCGAATTTTATTCTCGCTTTTGTACAGAAAACACTAATAAAGTGTGCCACAGTTCCAGTATCAAAACTACCCCTTCCAACTTAGAATAACAACTCGCTTCCAAGTTGTTTCCATGTTAGAATGAATGTTAATAAATCACCAAGGCGGGCGTTACAAGGTTCGACATAGACGATGCACCGCCAACTTTTCGGGTCATCTACAGTCTGAGGATGTAATCATGTAACTGTGAGTGACATCAAAGTAATTAGCTAACGTAATGAGCATTAAGGTCTATAACTTTGTAATCATACCTATATTTTAAATGTGAAAGTGTATTTGTTTGTTGGTTTGTCCTTCAATCACATAGCAATGGAGCAACGAATTTGCGTGATTTTTTGCATCTACAGATGATATCGGGGGCATCAGCTAGTTCTCTGTATTAGATTTGGCAGAGTAACTCGGGTGACATGTGTTCAACATGCAAGTTTACTGAGAGCAAGTTTGCAGGAGCACCCGGCCCGCAACCTGCTGCTGGCAGACGTGAAGAGCAAGTGGCTGTGCAGCGCGGGCGAGCCCTCCTGCTCCGTGGTGCTGCAGCTGAAGAGTGCCTGCAAGGTACCTCCTCTGTCCTCAGGAGCGTCTGAGTGAATAACATACAATAAATACATTCAATATATTGAAAGCATTACTATTGTGTACCCTATTTAAATGCTGTCAATCATTAGATGATGTACAGTAACCATGTTGGGGCGGCAGTCACACAACAAACAACAACAACAACAACTTGTGTGTTGCAGATAGACTCCATCACAGTAGGTGCGTACCACGCGGCGGTGGTTGAGGTGCTGGGGGGGCTGTCCGAGAAACCCAATGACCCTTTCCAGGTACTTGTTGTTAATAACTATAAATACTTATTCTGATTGTAACAGAGCGCACATTCCTTGGCCTAGTGTTGCCCGAGCTGAAGCTTTGCAGTCGGCCAATGAGGACTCGGGCAAGGGGAGGATAGAAGCTGTGTCGCTCCGGCCAGTGCTGCTCTGCAGATGTGATGTTCTTGATCACTTGTCAGGTGCTAGTGCCCAGCTGCGTGCTGCTGTCGCCGGGCGCGTCGCGGCGCGGGGACGGCGTGGAGCGCGTGCGCACGTTCGGCGCGGCGCAGCTGGCGGCGGCGGGCGCGCGGCGCTGGGACCGCGTGCGGCTCGTGTGCTCGCAGCCTTACAATAAGCACTGCAAGGTAGTGTACTCTTTGGTCTGTAATTCATTGATGTAATGGTGACCTATCACTACCTGTGTTATAAATGCGAAAGTGTTTGTATTTTGGTTTGTCCATCGACCACGCGGCACGCCACACCGGCTTGATGTGATTTTTGCATGAATATGGTTAAAGATCTGGGTGAGTGGCAAAGGCTACTTTATATTCTACTTTATATATATGACGCTCAGTTCGGCTTTCGGCCTGAACTCTCTACAGAAAGCGCAATTCTGTGCCTCAAGCAAACTGTGAGGAACTATACCGACAGGAAAACTCCTGTTGTTGCATGTTTTTTGGATCTATCCAAAGCATTTGACCTAGTGGCTTACGACGTCTTGTGGGACAAACTCGAAAATGAATCTACTTTAAGACCAGAACTCATTTCTCTGTTTAAATACTGGTACGGTAACCAATCTAATGTGGTTAGATGGGGAAATGAACTCAGTGACCCATACAAAATGGAATATGGAGTAAGGCAGGGAGGGCTGACGTCCCCTGGGCTGTTTAATCTATATGTGAACCAGCTGATTGAGAGGCTCAGCGGAGCTGGTGTCGGGTGTTCGATTGATGGCGTAAGCATGAACAATCTTAGCTACGCGGACGACATGGTTCTGCTGAGCCCCTCAGTCGGGGGTCTTAGAAAGTTGCTGCAACTCTGTGAGGAGTATGCCGGGATGAATGGACTCAGTTACAACTCTAATAAAAGTGTGGTCCTTGTTTTCAGGGGAAAAAACAAAATAACTACTTTTAAACCAAAAATACAACTATGTGGTAATCCCCTGAAGCAAGTGACTGAGTTCAAGTATCTCGGACATGTAGTAGCCGACAGCCTGAGGGACGACAGTGACATGGAACGTGAGCGCCGGGCTCTGTCGGTCCGAGGCAATATGTTGGCGCGATGTACTGGACAGGTAAAGCTGACCTTATTTAGGGCTTACTGCCAGTCATTTCATACGCGCAGTCTGTGGACGCACTACACGCAACGGACAACAATGTGCTGAGGGCGCTGTTGAGGAAGCCTCGCCACTGCAGTGCGTCGCCCACGCGATCATGCGCAAGCGTGCCGCGTCCTTGATGAGCAGGCTGTTGAGGAGTACCAACAGTCCAACACTCTCCTCAGCGCATTGTCCATGAAAATGGACAGCCCTTTCTGGAGGTGCTGGAGTGGTGCGCACGTAGGCGCAAAGAGACTCCCTCGGGCATTATAAATAGGATAAGTTTTAATTTTAGTAGAATTAGTTGTTAAGTTAAGTTTAAGCTAGTAATAAGTAGGTACTAACATAGGTTAAGGAATTGTTTCTGTACTAACACACAATTATGGGTGTACTTATGCCTGAAATAAAAGTTTATTTATATTTATTTATATTGCGGTAAATCTAACCGACGATGACCGACGACCGACGACCGACGTCCGACGGGAGCTTTGAACTGGGGTCCATGCGGACGAAGGCGCAGACATCAGCTAGTTGTTTGAACTTAATGGCTTTAAGTTTGACTTTAAGACATAGTGTGAATTTGCAGTACGGGCTCGCGTTCGTACATATCTCCAGCTCGGAGGCGCCCGCCCCGCCCGCCCCGCGCCGCGCCCTGCAGCTGGACGCGGAGGCGGGCTCCTCGGACGACGAGTTCCGGCCCGGCGAGCTGTTCGCGAAGCACCAGCGCGCCCGGCGAGCACAGAGCACCGGTGAGCATACACCGACTATGACACATTTCTTTCACTAAAACAAAAATAACATAAGGTTCATTATTAACTCTCCAGATGCACAAATAAGGCAAGCTTCGTCCCAAGCGCTGAAGAACAACCCCGACGCGTCCACCGAGCTGACCAAAGCCTCCATCGCCAGACCCAGCAGCAAGGGACAACCGCCCGCCGGCGAGCGGCACCGTGAACCTGACAGCGACGCGGTGCCGAGCGGGCGCAGAGCGAGTGACGACGACGAGTCTACAGTGAATACTTCAGTACATGACAACACAACAGCGAGCCAGAGAAAGCGGAAGAGGGCGCCCGAAAGTGAGTTTTTATTTTTAGGGCTGATTTGCATGAAACATATAATTAGTACTTAATCTATAATATATATAGCAGGAAAAGGTGACTGACTGATCTATCGACGCAAGCTCAAACTGCTGGACGCATTGGGCTAATTTACCTGGTATCCTGCGTGAGCGACGAATACTATGCTGATGGCAGTCTGCGGCGAGACATACACGCGTTGCGTCGCGTCGCGTAGTATTCGTCGCTCACGCAGGACACCGCGTAAAGCACGCAGATAGCTATAAGATGTACACTTCTGCTAGGTTAGGATTTTTGAAAGAATGTTCAACGTCTAAGGGGGTAAAATAGGAGGTTTTTTGTGCTAGGAGTAGGTACGACAATAGTGCAACGGGTGGGGTTCGAATCGGCGACCTTTCAGATTTCAGTCCACTCCTTTAACCATTAGTCAAAGTCAAATGATTTATCCAAAATAGGTAATAAATTACTCTTTTTGAAGGTCAGATATTGGATTTGTAAGATATAGTGGTGATAATTATTACGCAAACTTAAAACTAAAGCTACGAGGGTTCCAAACGCGCCCAGGTCTGAGAAGAGCCCACAACAAACTCAGCCGGGTATTCTTTTTACCACCACTTTACAAAATTATTGAAACTTATTAGAATTTAGAACTATCGCAAAGCTGTTAAGCAACTCATTCCCAAGCTTGCTTATCATTTAAATAATCCTTTACATTGTAATAGGATTTTTTAATTAGTTTACGTTTTATGAAAACTTTGAACTTGTTGAGAGACATCTCCAATATGTCTTCTGGAAGCTTATTATAAAAACGTATAGAATTACCAACAAATGAATTGCTAACTTTACTGAGCCGAGAGGTGAGCATTACAAGTTTTACAATTTTTATTTCTAGTATTTACATTATGACAGTCACTTTTTTTTTTTAATTTATTTATGTTTTTATGTACGTACAATAAATTTTCAAAAATATATTGAATATGCACTGTCATAATTTTAACTTCCCTAAATTCAGTTCTCAGCGACTTTCGTGGCTCCATACTGTATATGGCTCGAACAGCCCTTTTCTGCAGCACAAAAATAGAATTAATATCAGCAGCATTACCCCATAATAATATACCATATGACATAATGCTGTGAAAGTAACTAAAATATGCTAGTCTCGCAGTTTCTATGTCTGTCAACTGGCGAATCTCTTTTACCGCATATGCGGCAGAACTATGAGTGCGGCTGTTCGATAAGTTATTTATATGAGAGCCCCATTGAAGTTTTGCATCTAACGTTATTCCAAGAAAAATAGCGGTATCCACTAAATCTAATTCCTCATTATTAAGTTGCACAGTGGTTTTCACCTGCTTAACATTTGGTAAAGTCAATTTAATACTTTGTCTTTTTCCCGTTGAGAAGCAGGTTGTTAGCTTCGAACCACTGTACTACCTTGTGAGAGAAAGAAGGTGAGAAAGGTGAGAGAATTGTTTACTTCATCAAAAGTGATTAAGTATCGATTGATTTTAAATAAAAGTGATGTATCATCTGCAAACAAGACTGGTGATGTCTTAAGGTTCCCTTTAATTAGGTATGTAGGGTATTAAAATACGTGTGCCCCTTGCAATCTTTATTTTGTAACGTTGTACAAGAACGTTGCATGTATTTAATAAAAATTCGGCGCCTAACCGAATATTAGCAGAAATATCGCACACGTACGACTGCAATCGTGTTACTTCGTGTTTCAACGAATGAGTTCCGCGTGCAGCCGCTAGAAGCGAGAGGGCGACACTGCCGCGCTGCGCCCGCGCATATATTTTACTAAGATCAGTCTAGAATCTTTTCGAAAAGTGACAGGAAGCGAATTGTTCCTCGGAAGTGTTCCTTATGATAGTTTCCGTATTCCTGGAACTATTATTAACAGTTTTAGTGACCTACGTGGATTTGTAACCCGTGTATAAACGGGTTCTGGATCCTGCTAGGATTTTCACGGCACTTCTTCGTGCTTCTTCGTGCTTCTTCGTGCACCTTGGATCCCGCTGCCGCTGCCTACGCCAGGCGCATCACGTGGCACCCTCTTCCGGCGCTACGGAACTCCCTGCACCTGGCCAGCGGTCTGCCTCCGTACACCTCGTCGAGCGCGCATTCCCCTTCCCTGAAGACCATCTCGCCGGACTCCCGCTACCTCTGGGACGTTACCGCACGGCGAAACAGGGAAGTACAGCCTACTGCAAGTTTAGTGATTGTAGTGACGCCAGCACGCTAACTCACGACCCTACTTATCTAAATAAATTCTCGTGTTGACTTGTGGGTTTTATTCCTCGCCACTAAAAAACCCCCTCGTCACACTGGCGCCTCAACTGGTAAGTAGGGTCATTATAATCCTAAGCTTGTAGTAGTGTTAATTTGCTGTGTGTGCTTGTTTTAATTTAATTGTAAAACGTTTTAATTTTTATTTTTGACTGCAACTAAGGTGTTCGACGTACATAGATACCTATTGTAAACCTTGTTAAAGGGCATCACTCACTAAGATACCTATTGTAAACCTTGTTAAAGGGCATCACTCACTAAGATACCTATTGTAAACCTTGTTAAAGGGCATCACTCACTAAGATACCTATTGTAAACCTTGTTAAAGGGCATCACTCACTAAGATACCTATTGTAAACCTTGTTAAAGGGCATCACTCACTAAGATACCTATTGTAAACCTTGTTAAAGGGCATCACTCACTAAGATACCTATTGTAAACCTTGTTAAAGGGCATCACTCACTAAGATACCTATTGTAAACCTTGTTAAAGGGCATCACTCACTAAGATACCTATTGTAAACCTTGTTAAAGGGCATCACTCACTAAGATACCTATTGTAAACCTTGTTAAAGGACATCACTCACTAAGATACCTATTGTAAACCTTGTTAAAGGGCATCACTCACTAAGATACCTATTGTAAACCTTGTTAAAGGGCATCACTCACTAAGATACCTATTGTAAACCTTGTTAAAGGGCATCACTCACTAAGATACCTATTGTAAACCTTGTTAAAGGGCATCACTCACTAAGATACCTATTGTAAACCTTGTTAAAGGGCATCACTCACTAAGATACCTATTGTAAACCTTGTTAAAGGGCATCACTCACTAAGATACCTATTGTAAACCTTGTTAAAGGGCATCACTCACTAAGATACCTATTGTAAACCTTGTTAAAGGGCATCACTCACTAAGATACCTATTGTAAACCTTGTTAAAGGGCATCACTCACTAAGATACCTATTGTAAACCTTGTTAAAGGGCATCACTCACTAAGATACCTATTGTAAACCTTGTTAAAGGACATCACTCACTAAGATACCTATTGTAAACCTTGTTAAAGGGCATCACTCACTAAGATACCTATTGTAAACCTTGTTAAAGGGCATCACTCACTAAGATACCTATTGTAAACCTTGTTAAAGGGCATCACTCACTAAGATACCTATTGTAAACCTTGTTAAAGGGCATCACTCACTAAGATACCTATTGTAAACCTTGTTAAAGGACATCACTCACTAAGATACCTATTGTAAACCTTGTTAAAGGGCATCACTCACTAAGATACCTATTGTAAACCTTGTTAAAGGGCATCACTCACTAAGATACCTATTGTAAACCTTGTTAAAGGGCATCACTCACTAAGATACCTATTGTAAACCTTGTTAAAGGGCATCACTCACTAAGATACCTATTGTAAACCTTGTTAAAGGGCATCACTCACTAAGATACCTATTGTAAACCTTGTTAAAGGGCATCACTCACTAAGATACCTATTGTAAACCTTGTTAAAGGGCATCACTCACTAAGATACCTATTGTAAACCTTGTTAAAGGGCATCACTCACTAAGATACCTATTGTAAACCTTGTTAAAGGGCATCACTCACTAAGATACCTATTGTAACCTTGTTAAAGGGCATCACTCACTAAGATACCTATTGTAAACCTTGTTAAAGGGCATCACTCACTAAGATACCTATTGTAAACCTTGTTAAAGGGCATCACTCACTAAGATACCTATTGTAAACCTTGTTAAAGGGCATCACTCACTAAGATACCTATTGTAAACCTTGTTAAAGGGCATCACTCACTAAGATACCTATTGTAAACCTTGTTAAAGGGCATCACTCACTAAGATACCTATTGTAAACCTTGTTAAAGGGCATCACTCACTAAAGAGCAATCTTACATAAGCTATTTTTATAAATTTTATTGTTTTCAATTTTTATTAATTGTTGTCGTTCACATTAACTGTATATTATTATTATTATTGACCGTAGCGAGTACCGTTAGAGAAAAAAAAATCTTATAAACGTCTCACACATTAGTTGCAATTTTCGTTTTATTTTTGTTGCTGCTTTGACATGTTGCACTGGTTGATTTAGTCTCATCAATCAATCAATTATTCACCAATCACTCAATCATTTCATGGTATTACTTCACGCTTTAAAGAATAAACAACCAAAACGTTATTTAGTTAATTTTAATTGTAACAGACGGAGATTTCAGTTAGTTTTTGGTGCGATTATTCAGTACTTACCCAGCGTTTATTTTTTTTAATTGTTGAATTATTTTAAATTTAACCAACAATGGCTTACGAGGTCAAATTTATGTCACTTCAAAAAGTGGAACTTGAGTATGAAGTCGCTATTCGAGGTGAAACTCCAGCTTCCACTGTTCAAGAGCTGAGGAAACAGATAGCTAAATGCGGTCCACTATACCCTTCTGAGGATATTTTAACTAGTCCCTTTGAACCTTCTGTAGATATAGATGGCGTATTTGATGCTCTCGAGAAGGTCGAACAAACAATTTCGTCTGCTTCGGACAGAAGTGCACTATTGCGAACTCAAAACTTACTAAACCATGTATATCATCGACTTCACCGTATTCCGTGCTCTGATAAAATAAAACAGGACTACGATGAATGTGTCTCCTTGTATAAAACACATGCAATGAAACTTAGCACGCTCTTAGACAATGCTACAGATCCCCTAGCCATTGCGAGTAGTAGTTCTGCGAATCCTACAACATCTACAACGCCACTCAATGTCAACCTTACTTGCGAAGGAAACAACTCTAATTTGTTTTCTAAATTAAAATTTGATGGCAAATCTTGCGTAAGGACTTTTATCCAACGTGCTAACGAATTTTGCCAAGCAAAAAATATAGATTCTGACAAAATTTTAAAAAATGCTACCGAAATATTTACCGGCAATGCTATTCATTGGTACCGAGGTATTAAGGAATCTGTACATACTTGGGAGGAACTTGTTGTCTTACTAAAGAAGGATTTTAGTGAACCGGATTACGATTACAAATTGAAAGAGGAAATTAAATCACGTACGCAAGGTGAAAAGGAAAACATAGTCATCTACCTTTCAATTATGTCTGGGCTTTTCTCACGACTTAATAAAGAACCTTCAGAAGAGGACAAATTGGAAATACTTCTTCATAACATTCGACCTTTTTACGCGAATGCATTGTCCTCTGCTTCGTCCGTTAAATCCATTGATGAGTTGAGAACGCTCTGTCGGAATCACGAAGCTATACATTCCCGATTTTCTCAATTCAAAGAACCTCCAAAACTCACATCTGATACACTAGCACCAGATTTTGCTTATTCTAGTGGTAAAGTTAACCCTAACCCTACGCCAAAATTCAGTAACAATAATTTTAAATTTAACAGAAATAATAATGAAAATAACAAATCTTTTCACAATAAACAGAATTCCCCAAATTTTAGTAATTATGTACACGCTGTTGCAACTAACTCTCAAAAGCGAACTCAGTACTGCGTACGCTGTCGCACTGACTCGCATAGTACTAGACTGTGTACTGCAGATAGATCTAAGATATTTTGCTTTATCTGCGGCCTCAAAGACTTTAAATCAAATAATTGTCCAAATTGCTCTAAAAACAAACAACCTGATCCAAAAAACTAGAATCTGAGAATTGTGCGGATAGTAAATTTAATGAAAAGGATTGGAAAAATTGGCTTAGTATTATAAATTTATATTTTAAAACTTACAAAATCCACACAATTCTCGACAAAAATTACAATCATGATGATAGGCCTCATGCATCGATTCAGGTTAATGGTCTTAATCTTTTAGGTCTCTTAGACTCTGGCTCTAGCGTTACTATACTAGGTAACGTTATTCATCATAAACTAGGCAGTCTAGGCCTGCCTCTAATTAATGACGACTGCATTTCGGTCACTTCAGCCGGTGGTCAATGTTTAAAAAGTATCGGTTACATTAACTTGCCTGTTGAATTTGAAGGTCAATTTCACATCTTGAAAGCATTTGTTATACCAGAAATCAGAACCAATCTTATTCTAGGTGTTGATTTTTGGCGGAAATTCCAACTTTGCCCTAAATATGTCAGCAGTGTTATTACTACCAATAACAATGTTGATAATAACCCTAAGGCTGATGCTTCACATCAACCTTTCATTCAAAGCTATAGTAACTTGTCTGATTCGGAAAAACTGTTAGCTGATAACATTATGAAGCAGTACGAGGATATTTCATCAGAAACCAAAGGTCTGGGTGTTACTAATATCATCACTCATCATATCGATACTGGAGACTCCCCGCCTATCAGACAACGTTACTATAGAATGTCACCAGCTAAGCAGCGTATTCTATGTGAAGAACTGGACGAAATGCTAAAGTTAGGAGTTGTCGAATCTTGCGAGAGTCCATGGTCTTCACCAGTCCTTCTGACCCCTAAAAAAGACGGTAAGCTTAGGTTTTGTCTCGATAGTCGTAAACTAAATTCTGTTACTAGAAAAGATGCTTATAAATTACCCTATGTATCGGAAATATTAGATAATCTCAAAAACGCTAAATATTTGTCCAGCATCGATTTATCAAAAGCATTTTGGCAAATACCTATAGCAACTGAAGATCGAGACAAAACTGCATTTTATGTCCCGGGTCGGGGTACTTTTCGTTTTGTTACCATGCCTTTTGGGTTAACAAACGCCCCTGCCACTCAGCAACGCTTAGTTGATATTTTATTTTACGGTCCCGAGTTTGAAAACTCGGTATTTGTGTTTGTAGATGACATAATAATTGTCTCACCTGATTTTAACACTCATATTTCACTACTTATCAAGGTTTATAAAAAATTACAAATGGCTAACTTAACCATAAATTTATCAAAATCGGTTTTCTTTAGAAGCGAACTTAAATATTTAGGCTATATCGTGAACGCTGAAGGATTACACGTGGACCCTGGGAAAGTTGACGCGATCCTTAATTTTAAAACTCCCACTAATAAAAAGGAAGTTAAAAGATTCCTAGGTACAGCTTCCTGGTACCGAAGATTCGTACCTAACTTCAGTACAATCGCTGGACCACTGAACCAATTGACGTCTACAGGTAAAAAAGCTAAACCTTTTATCTGGTCTAAGGAAGCTGACGAATCTTTTAACAAACTTAAGGAATGCTTAATTTCTGCTCCTATTTTGGCTTGTCCTGACTACAGCCTGCCATTTGAAATCCATACTGATGCTAGCGACTGCGGAATAGGTGCGTTGTTAACTCAAACTATTGACGGCATTGAACATCCTATTGCATATATGAGCAGATCACTGACGGTTCCAGAGCGAAACTATAGTATCACGGAAAGGGAGGCACTTGCAGTCTTAGTGGCCTTGGAACATTGGCGATGCTATATCGACAATGGTCTCAAGTTCACGGTGTACACTGATCACTCCGCACTCAAGTGGTTCCTTAACCTTAACAATCCTACTGGACGTCTAGCTCGCTGGGGCATCCGCTTGTCTTGCTTTAATTTTGAAATTAAACACCGTCGTGGCGCAGACAACATTATTCCCGACGCCCTCTCTCGCGCATGTCCCGTAGCTGCTTTAGACGCGACTTTAGATACGTCATCTAGTAGCTGTAGTAGTTCAGACCAATGGTACTTAAACATTTACCATGGCTGCCAAAATTCACCAACCTCCTTTCCAAATTACATCGTTAAAAATAACAAATTGTACCGCCTTATGCGAAATAAATGCGCCTTATTACAGGAATTTGAATGGAAGGAAGTGATACCTAAAGAAAAACGCGAACTGATTCTTACAGAATGTCATTCAGAGCCTACGGCTGGTCATTTTGGCGTTTTCAAAACTTACAAGCGCTTAACGCTACGCTATTATTGGCCCAATATGCACGCTGATGTAGTGAACTTTATTTCCAACTGTGATACCTGCCTATCCTATAAAACTCCTACTCACGGTACTATGGGACAGATGGGTAGACCGAAGGAAGTCTCGCGACCTTTCCAAATGATCTCTATAGATTTTGTAGGTCCCTTGCCCACTAGTCGAAAGCAGCATAGCTATCTTTTAGTAGTAGTCTGTTGTTTCTCGAAATATACTATGCTGTTTCCACTACGACGCGCTAACACAGAATCTGTTATTCGAGTGCTAGAGGACAACGTGTTTCTAGTCCACGGAATTCCTCAATCTATCGTCCTGGATAACGGAACTTATTTTTGCAGTAAAGACCTGGATACATTCTTTAAAAAGTATAAAATACCGAACGTATATTTCACACCTAAGTACACGCCACAAGTCAACACAGTGGAGCGCTATAATAAAACGGTCATTACGAGTATAGCCTCATTTATAGAGAACGATCACAGATCTTGGGACACTAAACTGCCGAAAATACAGTTCGCTATGAACAGTTCTGTGAACGAGTCTACTGGGTATACTCCAAATTTCCTGGTTCATGGGAGAGAACTCGTTTCTTGTGGTTCTCATTACCTAAACTCCGATATAGGTGATGAATTTATTTTTCTACCTAGGGATATCTACTGCGAAAATCTGGGCCACCTCGCTATTATATTTAACGAAGTTCAAAAATCATTATATCACGCTCATGCAAAAAATATGTCGAACTATAATTTACGTAGGAAGCCTTTCGAATTTGAAGTAGGAGACGTTGTCTTTAAGAAAACTTATGTTTTATCTGATAAAGATAAGTTTTTTAGCAAAAAGTTGGCACCTAAATATATAAAGTGTCGCGTTATAGAAAAACGTTCGCCACTCGTTTATATTTTAGAGGATATGTCAGGAAATAATTTAGGTACATGGCATATAAAAGACCTTAAACCTGTATCTTCTCACTATAAATTTTAAATTAACTTTACCCTAGAATAACTATTACATTAGATCAATTTAACTTAAATTCATATCATAATATATATAATTACCGTTAATATAATTTTCAACTTACGCTACGAATAATTATACTTATTTAACTCGATCCCTCGTGTTGATTTACCATCTTGTGGCTAAGTTCGTACGAGAGTTATTGGTTTCTGTACAACCATAAACTCATTTTATTAGGATGCGTCAGTAATTTTGAAGAATAATTACTGTTGCTTTTATTGAATGCGTGATGTATGTAAGAGTATGGATGGGATTATGATAGTGTGTAAGTACGAGCGTTTTCAGGCCTTAGCGAATTTTATCTGATAGGGATAAAATTCTTCGCCAGGCGAGGGGGATATGTAACGTTGTACAAGAACGTTGCATGTATTTAATAAAAATTCGGCGCCTAACCGAATATTAGCAGAAATATCGCACACGTACGACTGCAATCGTGTTACTTCGTGTTTCAACGAATGAGTTCCGCGTGCAGCCGCTAGAAGCGAGAGGGCGACACTGCCGCGCTGCGCCCGCGCATATATTTTACTAAGATCAGTCTAGAATCTTTTCGAAAAGTGACAGGAAGCGAATTGTTCCTCGGAAGTGTTCCTTATGATAGTTTCCGTATTCCTGGAACTATTATTAACAGTTTTAGTGACCTACGTGGATTTGTAACCCGTGTATAAACGGGTTCTGGATCCTGCTAGGATTTTCACGGCACTTCTTCGTGCTTCTTCGTGCTTCTTCGTGCACCTTGGATCCCGCTGCCGCTGCCTACGCCAGGCGCATCACGTGGCACCCTCTTCCGGCGCTACGGAACTCCCTGCACCTGGCCAGCGGTCTGCCTCCGTACACCTCGTCGAGCGCGCATTCCCCTTCCCTGAAGACCATCTCGCCGGACTCCCGCTACCTCTGGGACGTTACCGCACGGCGAAACAGGGAAGTACAGCCTACTGCAAGTTTAGTGATTGTAGTGACGCCAGCACGCTAACTCACGACCCTACTTATCTAAATAAATTCTCGTGTTGACTTGTGGGTTTTATTCCTCGCCACTAAAAAACCCCCTCGTCACAATTTGCGACTACTTTTAAATAGCTTAACATAATTCCTTTCTATCGAATATGGTTGTGTGAGTGACAGGCTTTCGTGTGCGTGATATAGGTACGTAGATGCAAACGGGCATATTATAAGTACCTAGGTAGCTGGTCTTATGTATTAATTTACTTATTTAGTAAACAAAGACTATCCCGTAATTGTCCTTAGCGAGGTAAGGAAGGTCATTGATGTAAGTGAGGAACAGAAAAGGTCCTAAGATGCAACCTTGTGGCACCCCCATTTTTACAACGGATCGGGGAGATCGCTTTCCATTCACGTCTACCCTTTGTATTCTATCATTTAGGTAAGAACTCATCAATTCCAATGTTGCACCCCTAATTCCATAATGGTGCAATTTCGCGACCAATATTTCATGATCAACGCAGTCGAAAGCCTTGGATAAATCACATCACGTGATTCCTCCCAGGCTTTTCTTTTTTTTATTAGATATGCCAACGATAAATTGTAACAACATTCACAAATATTAAAAACATGTCACAAACAATTCCAGTCCTACTACAATCATCAATTATAGGCATATACAGCATTACGTAAGTCTCCGATTGTGTTAACAATCTTCAAATATATTTAGTATTAATTCAACACCAGCATCGGTTGTTGAGCGACCTCGTGTAAAACCAAACTGTTTGGTGTGAAATAAATCATTAATATTCAAAAAGTGTTAAGCTCAATAGCTTCAATAGGCTATATTTGAAATTTGTGTTGTCCACGCGAACGAAGCCGTGGGCATAAATTAGATATTTTACTAAGGTTCTTGAGATTGATGAAAATGAAAGTGACAATGATTTATTGAACAAAACAACCGCTCCCTGTACATGAAGCTGAAGCCGCCCCGGCGCGGTCCCGCCGCCATCTTGTGTATACGCGCCACGTGTCACGGCGCCAGCGTGACACGTGGCGCCAGCTGCTCCGAGTCCGACAGTGCTGCATGTGTCCTCAGCGCACCCCGACCTGGGCCCGGTGTGCTCGTCTCTCAGCGAGGTGCTGGCGGGCGTCGTGGTCGCCATGAGCGGGTACGTGAACCCGCAGCGGGCGGCACTGCGCGCGGCCGCGCTGGAGATGGGCGCGCGCTACCTGCGCGACTGGGAGCCCGCCTGCACGCATCTCATGTGAGTGCTGTGCTATGTGTCCTCAGCGCACCCCGACCTGGGCCCGGTGTGCTCGTCTCTCAGCGAGGTGCTGGCGGGCGTCGTGGTCGCCATGAGCGGGTACGTGAACCCGCAGCGGGCGGCACTGCGCGCGGCCGCGCTGGAGATGGGCGCGCGCTACCTGCGCGACTGGGAGCCCGCCTGCACGCATCTCATGTGAGTGCTGTGCTATGTGTCCTCAGCGCACCCCGACCTGGGCCCGGTGTGCTCGTCTCTCAGCGAGGTGCTGGCGGGCGTCGTGGTCGCCATGAGCGGGTACCTCTATTCTTTAGGAGTGCTGCACCGAGTGCTGCACCCTGCATCATCAGGGTTGAAGAGTTGGAACTTAGAGTCCAAGCATTCGCGCAAGTCATTGCTGTACCTACTGAATTCACTATGAACACTTCCTGAATCTTAATAACATAGGTGGGCAGTAACCCTGCAGCATCAGGATCAAGGAGGCTCCTCGTCATGTCGCATGTCGCAAGTTTTGCTCCTACCAAGAATCGCTCCACGCGGCTAATGAAGTTTTCGCTTGGTATTGGTTTGACAGCTGCGCGTTCCCGAACACGCCGAAGCTGAGGAGCGTCCGCGCGTCCAACGCGTCCACCGTGGCCGTCGGCGGCGCCTGGCTGGAGCAGTGCCGGCGCCGCCGACGCCGCCTGCCGTGGCGCTGGTTCGCCGCCGAGCCGCAGCTGCGCCGGCCCGTGCCGCCGGAGTTCGACCGCGCGCCGGCCGACGACCGATCTGGTAACTAGCCAGCGTAACACGCCGAAGCTGAGGAGCGTCCGCGCGTCCAACGCGTCCACCGTGGCCGTCGGCGGCGCCTGGCTGGAGCAGTGCCGGCGCCGCCGACGCCGCCTGCCGTGGCGCTGGTTCGCCGCCGAGCCGCAGCTGCGCCGGCCCGTGCCGCCGGAGTTCGACCGCGCGCCGGCCGACGACCGATCTGGTAACTAGCCAGCGTAACACGCCGAAGCTGAGGAGCGTCCGCGCGTCCAACGCGTCCACCGTGGCCGTCGGCGGCGCCTGGCTGGAGCAGTGCCGGCGCCGTGGCGTGGCGTGGCGTGGCGTGGTATGCTGCGTATTTGATGTTACCACTCACTCACAACTACTTCCATTGGTACTTCAGAAAAAACACTATTACAAGTAGCCCTATTGTGACACTTACTGTTAGAGCGAGATAGCTAAATGCATTTAAGCTCTTATTAGAACGTGACAAAATGATTATGTTTTGTTCTTATCACCGTGGCCACTTTTTTTTGTTTGCCAAAATGTATTTGTACGTGAGATTTTGGCAAACAACGTGAAGTGAGGTTATGTTGACTCAAGTATTGTAAATAAATAATTTATTCGTTTTGTTGTTTTGTTGTTTTTGAAGTTATTGTGCAATGGTGGGTTGCAGTATACTATACTAGGCTACAATATACTAGGCTACAATATACTAGGCTACAATAGCGAGGGCCTGAGGGGGCCACGCTAGTTGCATGTCTGGACATATCTGTGATTGGTACATACCCAGAGATAACCGATCACTGTGTATTTGTTGAAAGACAGGTTGGAGAATTAGAAAATCGTAGTTGAGGCCTGACTCGCAGAGGCACACCCGAACCTTTTTTTGAATGATTCTTACTGAAGCTTTTAGTTTTCATATACTATTTCTTGCTGTTTAATTGTAACTTATGCTTTTAGAAGACGATACGGACGACGAAATAGAAAAAGTTCTAAAACAACAGGGCAAGAAACGACGCGACTCCAGCCCCGACCGCACCGACACGGCCCCGCGCAGCGACCAAACTCACAGTGCAAGCGGCTGCGGCCAGGCTGACGGCGGTCGCGACCACGTCGACGGATTTAATCACAAAAATACTGACCGTTCAGACAGTCGCGGCCATACCGACAGTATAAACAGTCACGGCCATACCGACAGTACAAACAGTCACGGCCATACCGACAGTACAAACAGTCACGGCCATACTGACAGAACAAGTACTCACGGCCATACTGATGATGCCGATGAAGCTAGTTGCAATAAGACTGGTGGCAGTCGCAAGTCGTCCACGGACGCGGACGATACGCTATCGTATCGTCCGATGGACGGGTCGCGCGATTCGGACGTGGCGTTCGTCCACGACGAGCGCGTTCAAGCGGAGATCAGCCTGCACTCAGACTCCGACGCCACGGACGAGGACGAGCGTGCTCATCACCCGGACAGCGTCCAGATTGAACAGGTGTGACGTGTTTAAAGCATTTCGCGTATACTACCCATATTATAAATGCGAAAGTGTCGCAACGGAGCAAAGGATCAGCTTCAGCCAAAGACTTCTTGCATGGATATAGATAAGAACTGGAAAGTGACGGAGGCTACTACTATCCCGGAAAATCTTAAGAGTTCCCACGGGAATAAAAACCTAAATCCACGCGGACGAAGCTGCGAGCATCAGCTGTACAAACCATAATCTGGGCATGACTAATGTAGCACCTCAAGATCGTAACTTGACTACTTTCGCAGTGACACTTGTATGTATGTATCTAACTGAGAGTGCCTCGGGGCCCTTTCACGATACTTGTGGTGGGACGTCTGCTAGAACATTGTACGACAACGCAAGGCCTGTGTGCGCGCAGGAGTTGCCGTAGCTGTGGGCGGGCTGCACGTTCGTGCTGTCGCGGCTGCAGCAGGGGGCGGCGGCGCTGCTGACGCGGTACATACGCGCCTATGGAGGTCTCGTGTTGAAGGTTTGCAACATATGAACATTCATCTATTTTCTTACATCAGTAGGTACAGTAGCCGACAGAAAATTTTGTACATCGACCTTTAATGCGCTTGTTTTTATTTTGTGATTTTACTGCCCATATTTCCTTTGCTCCTGCTGCCCATATTTCCTTTGCTCCTGCTGCCCATATTTCCTTTGCTCCTGCTGCCCATATTTCCTTTGCTCCTGCTGCCCATATTTCCTTTGCTCCTGCTGCCCATATTTCCTTTGTTCCTGCTGCCCATATTTCCTTTGTTCCTGCTGCCCATATTCCCTTTGTTCCTGCTGCCCATATTTCCTTTGCTCCTGCTGCCCATATTTCCTTTGTTCCTGCTGCCCATATTTCCTTTGCTCCTGCTGCCCATATTTCCTTTGCTCCTGCTGCCCATATTTCCTTTGCTCCTGCTGCCCATATTTCCTTTGCTCCTGCTGCCCATATTTCCTTTGTTCCTGCTGCCCATATTTCCTTTGCTCCTGCTGCCCATATTTCCTTTGTTCCTGCTGCCCATATTTCCTTTGCTCCTGCTGCCCATATTTTCGGTTTGTCAGTAGCGACGGTTACATTCAGTAAGAGGAGTCTTGTTTGATTGTGGCGCAGGAGTGCGAGGTGCTGGAGGACAGCAGCGTGCAGTACGTGGTGGGGGAGGCGGAGGGGGAGAGTGGGGCGAGTGGCGCGTGCGCGGGCGCGCGGCGCGTGCCGCCCGAGTGGGTGTGGCGCCGGCACAGTCCTCCAATGTAAAGTCGTGCAGGTGACGCAGGCAGGAGGGAGGAGCCCGCGCCCGTTACATACACTACAGTCTACACAGCAGTCAGCACCCAGTGGCCAATTTGACCAATGTAAAATAATAAAATGGTGTGAACAAATTATTTTTGAATGTTTTATTAATAATTAAAATTCATGATTTTTTAAATATAGTTAGGTACTTGTTCCATTTTTAACCTACTTCCAAAAAGGAGTTCTCGATTCGGCTCGTATTTAAAAAAAAAGGATGATCCATACTAATATAATAATTCGAAAGTGTGTCTGTCTGTCTGCTAGCTTTTCGCGGCCCACCAGCTTATTTATACCTCAATATAGGAATATACCAGAACGAATGTTACAACACACAATGACAATAGATGTAGTTTATTTATAGCTAACAGCTTAAACTAATCGAGTGTGCGACGCGACGACCGCGCTGGGGCGAGCGCGGTGCGGCTACTGCGACGTGAGCAGCGTGAGCTTCTCGTTGAGCTGCAGCTGCGTCTTGATGAGCTGCGCCAGCGTCACCACCTGCGATACATACCACATGTAGGGTAGTTTTATCCCCAAAAAAATTAGGGATTCTTCGGGATACGGGATTAATTTTAAATCGATTTTAGTCCATAATTCCGTCAAATCCGAAATGATTTTCACAATTCCTTTTTCTTTACAAAGTTTGTACTGTCAGGCTGGTACCGTTCAGCACTAGAGGATGGAACTCCTCACCAAGTCACAGCAAACGGATCGCGATCAGTGCAATAGCTTGAATAGTTTTTGGGTTATTCCCGTTGAGTCACACCCCCGTGTGTAACACTGTGTTTTTTTTGTGTCACACACACCTTGTGTCACAGTGTTACACACGGGGGTGTGACTCAACGGGAATAACCCGAATAACCCATACTTTTAACCATAATACATAACATAATATAATACAATTTCATTTATTCCATAGAAAATGAAGAAATAATAAAATTTTTACAAAAAAATTTAGTTGCGCGAATCGTTTAGACTTCATATTTTTATGAGACTCCACAATGGCACCTCATTGGCACCGACCCCAAAAAATATTATTATGGAACTATATCAACTCTTGTATACATAATATATTCGGTAATAAATTAAATTATTTTTCAATTTTTAGTGTTTGTGTATCAAAGTCGGTTTTATTTTTTTTGTAAAAAAATTTGGAATTGCGGGAATGTCTCGGCCAATCATAGCACGCGTCCGTTCGCTATTGGTTGTTGCCTCCGCGCCATGTTATGTACGCGCGAATTATGAGCGAGATAGCACGAGTCTCTGTTGTTCTTGTATTTAAAATCTTAAAGTCAAGTGATAAGGTCTGTATTTCATTGGTGTACGGTTTGTCGGCGTCAGGTTGCGCTATTCTGTGCAAGCAAATTTTGCCGATGCGACTTATAAAAGTGTGTGGTCGCCCTCACCATGAGCAGGTCCTTAACGCCGGAGTTGAAGGCGTCGTTGAAGGTGTCGGCGGCCATGTCGGGCAGCGCCGTCACCAGCTCCAGCAGCTCGCGTCCCACGACGTCGTTGGGCGGCGCGCGCTCCGCCAGCACCTCCTCCACGTACTGCACCACCTGCCGATGCCGACAACGATCATGTAATGGCGCCCATTGCATATGCTGAGGTGGATGAAGCGCCGGAATAACCAGCTCTTAGTTATGAGATGTGATGTGTGGCAGTTTTGTAAATAAACGTCTTTTCTTTTTTTATTTCTACTGAGGATACACACCTGATCCAGGACTGTGGAGAGCTTAGAGGCGGCCTCTGCCACCTGCGCCAGGTCTACCATGGGCTGCACCTGCCGCGAGCGCCCGCCTGGACCCATCGTCTTCTGGCACAACTGCATACCCACTATCTGAAACCACAAACCAGTTTTGGATTTTTCCATTTACTTTACTTTTATAATTCTAGTTAAAGATAATTATTTTTGAACAAAAATATGTTTTAAAAAATTTAACTTTTTTATTGAATAACCTCAGGCTCGTAGTATGTGAGGCCCACGGGGACGGGGGTGAACATGCAGCCCTGCTTGCCGCGCGGCACGCCCAGCGCCACGCACACGTACGCGCGCAGCCCCATGCGCGCGCCGGCCAGCGACGTGTCCAGCGTCACGTGCACCGGCTCGCGACACTCGCGCGAGTAGTACTCGTGGATCACGGACGAGTGGTTGGTGACCTCGTTGCCCGTCGCCCACCAGCCTGCCAACACGCCCAACACGCCCAACCACCATATTATATCACTTTAGAGGCGACGATACTTGCTAGCCACCAAACCTACCACTAATTATTGTAAGGCAAGAACCAACTGAGTACAGAGACGTAAGACTAAAGCTGAGCCTATTTTCAAATATTTTGCCAAATCTGTTGGTGGTATCTGCCAAGAGTTTGTTGCATATTTCACTAACTGAATAAAACAACTTTATATGGTGAAATTAAAGGTTAATTATGAGTCGCAGGGAGCCGCTGGATTCGGTGGTCCCTACAAGAGACCTATGTCCAGCAGTGGACGTCTATCGGTTGATAATGTCGATGATGATAAACTCAACACGAGTAATGAACTTACCGACAATGTTCTCGGAAGCGTTGACCCGCCTGTTGAGCTCGTACACGTCCATGGCGTAGTTGAGCTCCGCCTCCACCTGGTCGGCGTGCTCCTTGTGCGGCACGCAGAAGCAGTTGGTCACCTCCACCACGCCCTTGTCCGACGTGCCTGCCCATCCACACAAACATAACCTGAGCAAAACATGTTCACACCCACGACAACCTTCAACAAACATTTTACACTTGTTTACCGCTCTACTCATGGAATATTCAAGTATTACACTCTAAGTAAATAGTTATCATGGAGAAAACCACTTAAACAAACCAATGAACAGGTTAACTCGCTGAGTCGGCAATCACATTGGATCTTTTAACTATTAAGCCGTGGACACAAAAATATTATTTACCCAGTAATGTGCCAATAACTCGATGTGAATCAGCATTTCGCCGCTCGTATGCATCTACAATTTGAAATAATACAACGGGGTGAACCTTTACAGTAAGATTAAGCGCCATGTTCACAGACCAATAACTTATAGGATAGCCATGTTGATGTTGGACACAAACAGAGTCACAGAACACATGAACAGAGTACAGACACAAAAGATGTTGGATCACTGGATCACAGACCAATAACATAACCACAGATTTATAGGGATACTACGAAACGAACATAACATAATGTTGGATGTTGATGTCACATAGGTACCAATAACGTAGGTTGATGTTTTAAAAGACGCCATAGAGTAAGGAATGGATCAGTATATTATTATGTATTATCTATGGGTGGTAAGGAGCCAGCAAAGAATTTGCAAGTACTACTACGTGCCAGTGTACCTATTACTCAAAGAATTTCTAAGTAGTACTTCGTAGTAATTACTTTAAGCTTCTGTCACAGAAGTACGAGTCTGTACTGAGTAATGACTGTGTACAAGTCAGTCAGAGCCATAGAGTAAAGATGACACCATGACATGACAGTCACAACTTGAAAGTTGTGACAAAGCTCCAAACCATTAATCAATCTAAGCTCCAAACTTAGATGAATGATTACCTCCAAAGAACTTCCATGTAAAAAAAGATTCCGACGAATTGAGAACCTCCTCCTTTTTTTGAAGTCGGTTAAAAATACCACGAAATACCACTACTAAATTTTTTTTTACTAAGCTCTTAGACATGCACAGAACACTAATATCAAATCAAAGTTTACGCGGCAGAAAGTAATGTTTAGTAGATAATCTATAGTATAATAGCCGAAATGGTCATTCTAAACCACTTCTAAACTTTCTAAATGCTGGTGGCCGACGCGGTACCTACATTACTTTCTGCCGCGTACTGCAAAATACTTTCTGTATCGATGTACCTACTACGCGCGTTTTACTCTACTCTCTACCGCTAGATGGACTGATGGAGTAGTCTCCATTAGGTATTGAATTTATTAAAATTACTAGCTGATGCCCGTGACTTCGTCCGCATAGATTTAGTTTTTCACAATCCCGTGGGAACTCTTTAATTTTCCGGGATAAAAGTAGCCTGTATCAATGGTTTTTAACTATATGCATGCAAAAAATCACGTCGATTCGTTGTTCCGTTGCGTCGTGATTGAATGACAAACCAACAAACAAACACTTTCGCATTTATAATATGGGTAGTTCAAGATGCTGGCAGCATTACCCCTTTGGATGGCCAAACTAATTCTTTGACCAAGGTAGCTGCCAGCTCTCGGGTCCCGGTTGGTCCCGGTTGATCATTTCGCAATTTCTTCAAAAAGAGCTTGAGCCCCCGGGCCCCACGGCCCCAAGGTCTCCACACCAAAAGACACGAATACGAAGCTTCCATCGAGGTTTTCATTTAGCATTAGGATGCATTTATATAGATTTACATATTATATGGAAAACATTACTATTTTCATCTCTGCTGCAAAGAAAACGAATGCTATGGATATGGAGACAGCTCAGATACGTCAACTATGACCATGATTAGCACAAATCCTGGCAAACCTATGCAATGGAGAGATATAGTATTAATTACTTGAATAAGGGTCATGTGTGATATACTTACTATGATGGAGAAGCAGTCTTAAGCTATAGAAATGTGAGAGTGTTGAGTAGCCACTTGGCAGCTCTAAATCCTAATAGAATGGCATTATGGAATAAAAATAAATATGTTTAAGTGACTGCTTTAAAAGCTCATTTTCATATAATTATAATTTTCTCTTTCAATATTCAACACAAAATATTTACAAAACAACAGAACAAAAGATTTCTTGTTAATAGCATAGCATAGAAAGGTAGATAACTAAAGGCCTTAATGTATGTAACTAATACAGTCAGTGGTCATCAGAAGAAGCTGGTGTAGTGTGGATCCGGATGCCGTGCATTTCAGCTATCTCAGTTCTCAAGGTGCTGGTGACGAGTCTGTGTTGCTTCACTGTGGACAGACCAATAAACTCTTTGGCTTCTATACTAATCTGTAAGGAAAGTTCAAAATTTAGGAAAAAACATTATTTTTTAAATCAATAATATAAAATGTATATAATTTATTTTATTTTCTGCTATCTGTTCAAGAGATGCAATGATATATTCATGCACTATGCACTTATCAGAATTTTTGTTTGTGAGCGGAACTAAAATATTTTCTTAGTAATCAGGAAAGTTACAAAATTTCATCAAACTCGGTGCAGGAATTTGGCAGGGACATAGAGTACATACTCAATTTTTTATTTAAATAAGCCTACCTACATTAATAGTTTTTTTTTTTAAAGACTTAGCCAATAGCTAAGATTTAAGGAAAAAGGTATTCTTACAGTAGCATTCCAATATATTTACAATAATATTATTTTTGTACGACAAAACATTCACAGTTACAAAAAAATCTGTGATCTCCATGATAGGCAAACTAGAAACAAAAATAAGCTAGCTACTCCTGCGCTCTGCCTCTGGAAGGTGGGAAAGTCATTTGTGGGAATGAGTGTAATATTTTATAACAAAATTCCACAAACAATTTTAGACTTGCCTTTACACAAGTTTAAAAGATGTGTTAAAAAAGTATGTTCCTAAAAAAAGCATATTATACATTCGAAGACTATGTAAATGATAAAAAAGCTTGGATTTGACTCGCTCCAGCAATGCACGGGGCTGCAATGGCTTGTATAGTATGATATAATAAAATTGTAAATTGTAAAATTAAAATTAAAAAGAGCAACCGCCGAGTTTCTTGCTGGTTCTTCTCGGTAGGAACGGCATTCCGAACCAGTGTTAATTAAATTAAAACTACCTGACGATTCGAAAGCGCTTGTAAAGTCTACTTGAATAAAAACATATTCTATTCTATTCCAAGTTAATTGATGACTAATATTTCCAATTAAGCGTGAAGCTTGTGCTAGGAGTAGGTACGACAATAGTGCAACGGGTGGGATTGATATTGAATTAGTTGACAATTGTTGTTGTTACCTCAAACATGGCGCCACAGCCGCCCGAAATGTCCTGTACACTGACGTAGGTAATACCTGGAAGTGACTGCTTCAATACTTCTGTGAGTTGTTGCTCCTTCGACACGGAGTTTTTCTCAAATGCAGTGCCGTTGCCGCCGACAGCACGACTCTGAAATTAGCAAATTAGGTAGATAAGTAAGTTAATTTAGTCTTCAGAAGTTATGCATGCTAATTAATGTTACTTTTTAACACCAAATAAGTTAATTTAGTCTTCAGAAGTTATGCATGCTAATTAATGTTACTTTTTAACACCAAATAAAGACTTCTATCAAAATATACAAGTGGACCTTGTAGGTTAGATATTATAAGCATTAGATTCATGGATATAAGGTTAAGACACGAGTCATGAGCGTAGAGTAAGTAACATGGTCATGAGGCAGATGAGCAGATCCAGCCCCAAATTCAAAAACATTCAAAATCAAAAGTGCTAAAAAAATGGTAACTTACCAATTTGTCTCTGTAGGGCGCAAATACTTTGATAAAATGACGAAACATCTCTCCAAGCGATCCGCTGATTATTTATAAGATGTTATTATTGAAATACAAATCACTCTGATAACATTTTTAAATTCTATCTTTATTCATCTTTATTTACATAACATTGAAGATAACCTAAAAACTGATGCACATACACAAGTGTGTTAATGTGTGTTATCTATGCAATCCCTATTAATCTGTGATCTATGGTAATCATTCATCTAAGATGCATACACAGATGTTCCTTTATAATCTATGGTTCCTTGCTGGATGCCAGACCATAGAGATAGTATACATCTCAGAACAAGTACTTGTGACTCTTACTGTTAGAGCGAGATAGCTAGATTTAAGCTCTTATTAGAACGTGACAAAATGATTATGTTTTGTCCTTATCACCGTGGCCACTTTTTTTGATTTGCCAAAATGTATTTGTACGTGAGTATTTGGCAAACAACGTAAAGTGAGGCTATGTTGACTCAAGTATTGTAAATAAATAGTTAATTGATTCATTTTATTGTTTTTTGTTTTTGAAGTTATTGTGCAATGGTGGGTTGCAGTATACTAGGCTACAATAGCCGAAGCGAACGTAAAACAGATGGAATAACATTTCACAAGTAAGTACCTCTGCTTGAGCAAGAGGAAATATATGCATATCTGGAAATATCTGTGGTAACCATAACGTGTTGCCACTCTTTTACATCTATGTGTCAAGGAGGTATTGGGGCCGATTCTCTTGTACACAATCTCTAAACTAAACTAAATTAACAGGTCTGAAACTAGTGCTATCCTTTACCGCAAGCAACATTATGAAAGGGATAGCAATAGATAAAGACGTGTCATTTTAGTTTAGTTTAAAAATTGTGTACAACGGAATTAGCCACATTGTTATCTAAGTCTATTTCAGGCACAGATATGTCCAGATATGCAACTAGCGTGGCCCCCTCAGTCCTTTTCGCTCAAGCAGAGGTACTTACGTCTTGTGAAATGTTATTCCATCTGTTTTACGTTCGCTTCGGCTATATCGGTGATAAGGACAAAACATAATCATTTTGTCACGTTCTAATAAGAGCTTAAATGCATTTAGCTATCTCGCTCTAACAGTAAGTGTCACAATAGGGCTACTTCTAATAGTCCTTATTCTGAGGTTTCAGGGAACCTCCGTTCGTGTAAAAGCGATACCTAGGTAGGTAGCTCCTGCAAGTTGCCTCAGCATCTAGTAATATAATAGATAATCAGCATGTTGCATTTGCATTTTGTTGTTTGTTTTGATGTCAGCCACAGAGCATATATATTTGTGATGTCCACAGACTACATTTTAATTGTCAGCGGTGATTGTCAGTATAAAAAGCTTTTATTTCTGGTCGGTGATAAAAAGTCATAACAAAAACACGTGTCTGTACATAGTACATTAATTTTATTTAAGAAATGTGTAAAATTATTTAACGAAGTAAGAATGCCTCCATATAAAGCAGGATTATTAAAACGGAAAGTTGATTCCAATAAATCGGACAAAAACTCTACGGACGACAAAGTAAGAACTAAAAGAACCCTTGAAGAAACCGGTTAAATATCTGATAAAGTATTGTTTTTATTGGTGTTTATTCATTTTGTAGGAATCAAGCAGTGGAAATGAAGCAGAGAACTTACTCGAAGGCGAGCTGGACGTGGAGGACGACGCCACAGACTCTGAACACGAAGACAGCGCTGCTTCAGACGGTGAACTAGATGTGAGCCAAGCATGGCCTCGGCTTTTGAAACTACATTTCATTACTTATGCCCGCGACTTCATCTGCGGGGTTTAGATTTTCTAAAAATCCTGTGGAAACTTGTATTTTATGTGTAATGCTAGTAGACAGATAAACACACTTTTGCATTTATAATATTAGTATGGATTTGATTTCATCGCTAAGTATACTTGCAATGCAGCAGGCTACTAATTGTTCTCTTGTGAAGGTGACGGGGGCGCCCCCGCCCACCATGCCCGGTGATTCCTCACTGATCTGTTAGTGTTGAATACTTCATAGTTATGGTGTACACATATAGACCTGTCAGCACTGCGGCAATCAGTGTAAGAAGAAAACCAGCTTAGTTCAAATTTATTTTCTTACTTTCATAGATTATATTGTAGGTAGATAATAGAGATACTTGGAGCAGAATCTGTCAATGTAATTATTATTGTTGCAGGAAGTGGTATTTGATGACAGTGCAGACTCCTTGCTGGAGGGCGACCCGCCAGCGGACCGGTCTTTAGATGAATCATCAGTAAGGAATTATTTCAAATTGTATGAGGTTAAACTTCAACTAGGGGGGTTAAGGACTGGGTCTCATAGTAGACTTGTGATTCAGTTTTGTTTGTAGAGCAAATACATGGCTTATCACATTCACAGTCACAGTTGTGTGTGGCTCGCAAGAACCACACGTTGCAGTCACGAGTGCATTTTGAGCTGATCAGTCAAGTAGCTAGGGAACATTGAAATGTGTGCTTTAGTGTTGAAATACAATTTTTAAGAAATAATACTCTTCCTAGGATTTAACAGATTCAGAAGGAAGTGACAGTGACATTGAAGATGCTAGTTCAGAAGCTAGTGACAGCGACGACAGGACGAGTGACGAGCAGGGAGAAGATGACAGCGGTGACAGTGGAGCAGAGACTGGCACTGCTCCGTCAGCCGGCTCCAGCGATGAGTCCTCCAAGAAAACACAGAAGAAAGCAAACAAGCAGAGCCCTAAACCAAAGCAGAGCCCTAAGCAGAAGCCTAAGCGGGTTGATAAGAAGCAGAAGAAGGAGATGTGCAGTATAGATGTATTAGCTAACAAGATCAAAGAAGCCGAGGTTGCAACGGAGCCTGTGCAGCAGAAAGGTCATTTATATTCCTTTTTATTTCACTTTGCCATATTTTGACTAGTTTTTGAGCTTGCAGCAGTAGCAGTGTCCCAACACGGGTACAAAAGGGGTTTATAATATGGTATTTTACACCAAACGAGAAGAAATGTATAAACAAGATAGTATTAGCAATAAGCAATAGAAATATGTTACTTTCAGTTTATAAAATTATATAATGAATTTTATAATTCACTTTTTATCTGTCCTACAAATACCTAAACGCATGATACTGTAGCCGCCATGTTCATTCCCACTGACGTCACATGGATTGAAATTGTAATATTTCACTAAGAAAACACTGTTGCCTTACCAATGTGTGTGACGTCATGACAGCTCATGAACATAAAAACACTGTTGCCTTACCAATGTGTGTGACGTCATGACAGCTCATGAACCTAAAAACACTGTTGCCTTACCAATGTGTGTGACGTCATGACAGCTCATGAACCTAAAAACACTGTTGCCTTACCAATGTGTGTGACGTCATGACAGCTCATGAACCTAAAAACACTGTTGCCTTACCAATGTGTGTGACGTCATGACAGCTCATGAACATTAAAAGAAGGTGGGTAGCGTTTTCGTGGCGAAATTTGACATGCACAATTTAAATATATTTTTATTGGACTTGCCTATCAATCGAATAAATTTTTGTAATTTTTTTGATTTAGGATCAATTTAAGACACTTTTCAAAAAAGGGTAAAATATTCTATAGTCCTGTTAAAAGCTGTTTGTTTGCCGTAGATGAGTATGAGTCGGGCGACACGTCGGATGAGGAGGACAGGGTGAACACGGTGGGCGAGGTGCCCATGTGGTGGTACAACGAGTACCCGCACGTGGGCTACGACCTGGACGGCCGCCGCCTCATCAAGCCGCCGCAGAGAGATCACATCGATGACTTCCTCAAGTCAGTATGAGTCAGGCGACACGTCGGACAAGGAGGACAGGGAGAACACGGTGGGCGAGGTGCCAATGTGGTGGTACAACGAGTACCCGCACGTGGCAGTGTTTTTAGGCTTCAAAATACAGATTCGGAATTTTGCTCACTGGTTTTAGGCAGCAAAGGACAGGTCCAGACTTTTTCTCTCTGGTTTTTTTAATTTTATTTAGGAAAACAAACAGCTAAACATATTACATAGTATTAACCTTAATCTAGAAATTTCATTAAGCCAGTGAAGTTTTCACAAAAAAAATTATAAATACTAGTTCCTACTTATCCCGATCGGGTAGATATAATTATATTTAACTTTGGCCCGCATACAATAGTTATAGGCAGTGTGTGGAATACGTGTGGAACAAGGAATGTGTGCTGCTGCCGACAACTTCTCTGTAAAGGTTTAGGTACACTATGTTTAATTTTATTTAATAAGTAAGTGCAATCTATCATTCCATTAACTAATTTATATAAGAAGGTTTGATCCTTATGTTCTGGTCTTAATTCCAAAGAAGTTTAACTGTTAACCGAGGAACCAAATCTTTTCTTAATGCATTTGAGAAATTTGCGCTGGATGCTCTCAATCGTATCTACGTGACAGGCATAGTGTGGGTCCCGACTTCCGAGCGGTAGAAGCGTGTTCCAACTGGGATCTTACCAGGGAGTTGTAAAGTAAAATAAGGGATTTTGGATTTTTAAAATCAGTTGTTTGGCGAAAGACAAACCCAAGCATCTTATAGGCTTTATTTTTAATTATATTAATCTGTGACTCAAAAGATAGTTGTTTATCCAACAATACGCCAAGGTCTCTCACCTCATCGACTCTGCGGCGTATTTTATTTTTGGTATTTTTGGAGTTTTAGGCAGCAAAGGACAGGTCCAGACTTTTTCTCTCTGGTTTTAGGCAGCAAAGGACAGGTCCAGACTTTTTCTCTCTGGTTTTAGGCAGCAAAGGACAGGTCCAGACTTTTTCTCTCTGGTTTTAGGCAGCAAAGGACAGGTCCAGACTTTTTCTCTCTGGTTTTAGGCAACAAATGACAGGTCCAGACATTTTCTCTCTGGTTTTAGGCAGCAAAGGACAGGTCCAGACTTTTTCTCTCTGGTTTTAGGCAGCCAAGGACAGGCCCAGACTTTTTCTCTTTGGTTTTAGGCAGCAAAGGACAGGACATGTGAAAATAACTATTATTTAGTGACTCTTCTTTTGTGTCTGTTACAAAGTTATAATGCAATTTCTATTTTCAGCCAACATAATTTAATGAACACAAGATGAAATTCATTTTGACAATATGTACTTGCAAATAAGAGATTTTTTATTGTTGTATATCCAATACAATAATGAATTTTTTGTTGTGTGTGAGATAGGAAGTGCGAAGATCCGGAGTTCTGGCGCACGGTGCGCGACCCGGCCACGGGGCAGGACGTGGTGCTGTCCAAGGAAGACCTGCAGCTCCTCGAGCGCATCAGAACCTCGCGAGTTCCCACGGCAGACCACGACGAGTATGAGGTACATTTGTTGTGTGTGAGATAGGAAGTGCGAAGAGCCGGAGTTCTGGCGCACGGTGCGCGACCCGGCCACGGGGCAGGACGTGGTGCTGTCCAAGGAAGACCTGCAGCTCCTCGAGCGCATCAGAACCTCGCGAGTTCCCACGGCAGACCACGACGAGTATGAGGTACATTTGTTGTGTGTGAGATAGGAAGTGCGAAGAGCCGGAGTTCTGGCGCACGGTGCGCGACCCGGCCACGGGGCAGGACGTGGTGCTGTCCAAGGAAGACCTGCAGCTCCTCGAGCGCATCAGAACCTCGCGAGTTCCCACGGCAGACCACGACGAGTATGAGGTACATTTGTTGTGTGTGAGATAGGAAGTGCGAAGAGCCGGAGTTCTGGCGCACGGTGCGCGACCCGGCCACGGGGCAGGACGTGGTGCTGTCCAAGGAAGACCTGCAGCTCCTCGAGCGCATCAAAACCTCGCGAGTTCCCACGGCAGACCACGACGAGTATGAGGTATATTTGTTGTGTGTGAGATAGGAAGTGCGAAGAGCCGGAGTTCTGGCGCACGGTGCGCGACCCGGCCACGGGGCAGGACGTGGTGCTGTCCAAGGAAGACCTGCAGCTCCTCGAGCGCATCAGAACCTCGCGAGTTCCCACGGCAGACCACGACGAGTATGAGGTATATTTGTTGTGTGTGAGATAGGAAGTGCGAAGAGCCGGAGTTCTGGCGCACGGTGCGCGACCCGGCCACGGGGCAGGACGTGGTGCTGTCCAAGGAAGACCTGCAGCTCCTCGAGCGCATCAGAACCTCGCGAGTTCCCACGGCAGACCACGACGAGTATGAGGTATATTTGTTGTGTGTGAGATAGGAAGTGCGAAGAGCCGGAGTTCTGGCGCACGGTGCGCGACCCGGCCACGGGGCAGGACGTGGTGCTGTCCAAGGAAGACCTGCAGCTCCTCGAGCGCATCAGAACCTCGCGAGTTCCCACGGCAGACCACGACGAGTATGAGGTATATTTGTTGTGTGTGAGATAGGAAGTGCGAAGAGCCGGAGTTCTGGCGCACGGTGCGCGACCCGGCCACGGGGCAGGACGTGGTGCTGTCCAAGGAAGACCTGCAGCTCCTCGAGCGCATCAGAACCTCGCGAGTTCCCACGGCAGACCACGATGAGTATGAGGTACATTTGTTGTCTCCCCACTTGCCCCTCTATTTCCCCTCCACCTCCCCTCACTTCCCCCTTACACTTTCCTACACCACAGCCACCCTCCGGCCACATCGCCAGTCGCCGTTGTACAATATTAGTCGCCAAGACAATATTTATGAGACTTGACTGCGTCTCTTATTCCGCCGTTTTTACATTTTCATGCTGCTAAACTTTAGCTGCCTGTTTTTATTTGACGCAAAAAAAACACTGCCAGTTTATTACTTGCCTAGTCGCCGTTTATTTTGTTAGCCGCCAGCAAAATAATAACCTTTTGATTTCTATTGGTTTTCATTTTTTCAAAAAGGAGGTGGTTGTTAATTTGGTCCGTTGTTTTTTTAAATGTATGTACATCGATTATTTCTAGGTTTCTGGACAGATTTGCAAATTTTTTAATCAACAGCTGAAGTTTCCGTGGTGGTTCCATAAAAATTTCTGAATTCAACTCCTTAATCCTGATGCTGCAGGGTTACTGCCCGCCCTAGTTATCAAGATCCAGGAAGTTTTCATAGTGAATTAATACTGTAGGTACCAAGCAACGACTTCATGCTTGGACTCCAAGTCCCAATTCCTTAACCCTGATGATGCAGGGTACAGCACTCCTAAACTATAGTGATTCAGGAACTGTGGATCATGCTACATTATTGAAGGTACCAAGCATATACTACATCATTCAACTTTGGATACCAGCTCCTCAATCCTGATGTTACAAGGTACTGAACTCCTAAGCCGTGTGTATTTGGAAAGTTTTGCTGGTGAACTGATATTTTAGGTACTTACCAAGCAATGACTACTACACTAAAAAGCTTAAAATAAAAATATATTAAAAAACCGAGGCGAGCATAATAAAAGAAACTAGAAATTAAAAGCGTAAAGCTCGCCCGACTTCAATACACATACACATGTACAAATAAAAAATATTTTTTACTTTGTAGTGATTTTGGAAGTCAGTTTTTTTAAATTTTCTTTTCACTCTTACATTAATTGAAGTGCCAAAATGATAGATATAGCTCAGTTAGTTTGAAGGCTGAAGTGGCAAAGTGGGGTGTATCGTTTGAAGAATTGAGAGGCATTGGGTTCTGAGATACTTGAACGACGATCTCGTGCCAGACAGCACAGACCCTCTGCCAGGTAATGCTGCAGATTGTATTAGTGTCAGATGGGAGTGTAACAAAGTGTTCTGACTCCGCAGCCGTGGCTGGAGTGGTTCTCGCGCGAGGTGCTGGCGACGCCGCTGCGCGCCTTCCCGGAGCACAAGCGCTCCTTCCTGCCGTCGCGCTCCGAGCAGCTGCAGGTGGCCAAGATCGTGCACGCGCTCAAGATGGGCTGGACCAAGACGCGCAAGCAGATCGCGGACGAGAGGAGGAAGAAGCGGGTACGTTGCTTCTCTGTGAACTTGTCGCGTACGCGGATGACGTCACCGAGCGGATCGAGGCTGCCACGAGACGGAAGATCGAGTCTGCTGCGGCCGACTCCATCTCCTTATTTGAGGATTGGGTCCAAAGGAACCGCCTCTCCTTTGCCCCTGCGAAATCGCAGACGGTAACGCTCAGGGGCAGGCTCCAGCGGGCTCCGCTCATCAAACTCGGTGGTGCGTCGATCAGGGCGGTGCGGTCTGTCGTTCGCCGAGCATGCGCGATCGATCGGGGAGCGCGCCGCTAATTGCTTCGGGAACATGTCGCGCGTGGCGACCTCTTCCTGGGGCATTCGATACCCCGCGTTGCGCGTTCTCTATCACGGCACCTATGTAGCATCGGTCGCGTCTGCTGCGGCGTGTTGGGCCGAGAGGGCGACGCTCTATGTTGTGCGGTCCCAGAGGCCGCGGCCCTGGAGGGGATCCGTGCTGCCCGTAGGACCGTGCTCAAAGCGGAGTTGAGCAGGCGTAAACGCGAGATCGGGTTGGCCATTGTTGCGGAGTGGCAAGCGCGCTGGACGGACGTGGCCGGTCGGCTCAGGGCAACCTGGGTCGCACCGGACTATGAGACCTCGCAGATCCTGACAGGCCATAGATGCTTCAACAAGCGCCTGCATGACCTGTGTCTCGTGGAGAGTGGTGCATGTTGTGCGGACTGGCGGAGGAGGACCTCCACCACGTCTTGTGGGAGTGTGCGCTGTACGAGGACCTCCGGTGCGCTCTGTTGGACGGGATTGTTCGCGAGGAAGAGGGTCCGGTTTACTACCAGGACCTCGTTGCTTCGGCGGAAAACTTCGGCAAGCTGCGGGAGTTCGCGCATCACTGGCACAAGAGACGAAACAGCTCGAACTTCCAAGCATAATGGCCTGAAACTGCTGGACTTGAGCCCATTGCGATTTAGGTGATATTTGTGTTACTTCTTGTTTATTGTAAACTGTGATTTGGTGGTTCCGTAGGAGCGCAACTTCTACAACCTGTGGGGTTCCAGCGATCAGGCGGAGTCGTCCAGGCCCGGCCCGCGCCACCTGCCCGCGCCGCGGCGCCCCCTGCCCTCGCACGCCGAGAGCTACAACCCTCCCCCGGAGTACCTGCTGGACCACAAGGAGGTACGTTACGATTTGGTGGTTCCGTAGGAGCGCAACTTCTACAACCTGTGGGGTTCCAGCGATCAGGCGGAGTCGTCCAGGCCCGGCCCGCGCCACCTGCCCGCGCCGCGGCGCCCCCTGCCCTCGCACGCCGAGAGCTACAACCCTCCCCCGGAGTACCTGCTGGACCACAAGGAGGTACGTTACGATTTGGTGGTTCCGTAGGAGCGCAACTTCTACAACCTGTGGGGTTCCAGCGATCAAGCGGAGTCGTAAAAAAAATAAAACCCCTACCTCCCCCAATGGTCTACTTTGTCTCTCCCCTCATCTAGCGGTGTGCAGGCTCGACCGTACCAAAGGGGAGATCTCCCACCGAGCGGTTGGTTGTGCTCGGTAGCGCCAGCTGGGCCGACGGTTATGTCTTGAAACTTCTATATATAGTCCAGATTGCAGAAAACTCCGTTAGTGCGATTACTATCGGCGGTACATTTGTTCGGGACTACGTCATCGGTTGAACAGCGCCATCTAGTTTCTATTGTGGTAACCGCCACAAGCCCATCTCTCCCCCTCATCTACCACATCTCTCCCTCGTTTACCCCATTTCCACATACCCCCCACCTCCCCCCACACTCCCCCTCTTCTACCCCATCTCGACACGTCGCCCCTACCTCACCCGAGGGAGGTGTCCCTTCTCTTTCATCTACTTACCCCACCTCCCCACTCTGTTTCATTTCCTTCACCTCCTCTTGACCTCCCTCTCATCTACCCCATCTGCCCCCAACCTCCCTCCCCCACTCCACCCGACCCCTCATTCTTGCCACCTCCCCCTATTTCCCCGTTGTCTACCCTATCTCCCCCGACCTTCCCGTTTATCTTGGCTTTATTTGTTAGTTGCCGGCACAGTTATTTGTTAACACAGTTTGTTCGTCGAGGGCGTTCTTTTGGATCCTGAGTGCAGCGAGGAATTCAACATACCTCACAAGAGAGAGGCCCGCGCTCACTCCCGCCCGCACGTTGCAGATGAAGGAGTGGGACAAGCTGGCGGAGACGCCGTGGAGGCGCAAGTACACGTTCCTGCCCTCCGCGCACGCCTGCCTGCGCGCCGTGCCCGCCTACCCGCGCTTCGTGCGCGAGCGCTTCCTGCGCTGCCTCGACCTCTACCTCGCGCCCAGGGCCATCAAGATGCGGGTGAGTTCGTACCTGTATCACTGCAACACGTCACCAGGGACGATGGCCCCGAGTCTCACGCCTGCCTGCGCGCCGTGCCCGCCTACCCGCGCTTCGTGCGCGAGCGCTTCCTGCGCTGCCTCGACCTCTACCTCGCGCCCAGGGCCATCAAGATGCGGGTGAGTTCGTACCTGTATCACTGCAACACGTCACCAGGGACGATGGCCCCGAGTCTCACGCCTGCCTGCGCGCCGTGCCCGCCTACCCGCGCTTCCTGCGCTGCCTCGACCTCTACCTCGCGCCCAGGGCCATCAAGATGCGGGTGAGTTCGTACCTGTATCACTGCAACACGTCACCAGGGACGATGGCCCCGAGTCTCACGCCTGCCTGCGCGCCGTGCCCGCCTACCCGCGCTTCCTGCGCTGCCTCGACCTCTACCTCGCGCCCAGGGCCATCAAGATGCGGGTGAGTTCGTACCTGTATCACTGCAACACGTCACCAGGGACGATGGCCCCGAGTCTCGCTAGCGATAACAATATGTTTTATTTTTGATGGTTCAGTTGACGATAAGCGCGGAGGACTTGGTGCCGAAGCTGCCGGCCCCACGCGACCTGCAGCCCTTCCCCACGGCCGAGGTGCAGTGCATGCGCGGCCACGGCGCGCTGGTGCGCAGCGTGGACTTCGACCCGTCGGGCCAGTACGTCGTGTCGGCGAGCGACGACGGCACCATCAAAGGTAACCGCCACCACCACCACCACCACCACCACCACCACCACCACCACCGCTGTATGCGTGGAGCACTCGCCCAGCTAGTAGCTCCCAGTCGCCTCGGGCGCCATACATTTTCAAAGTGCCTCTTTTGCCATTTTTATGTATATATTTATATTCATATTTATTTTTATTTAGACAAAACGAAAAGTGAACAATTTACACCACACTTTTAGACCAAAGCACTAGATAATAGTACATAGTAGTCAGACTTGTTCAGACCAGAGTGCACTCTAATGTTCGGAGTGTCGGTCGGAAGACGGCACTGGTGGGAGAGTGCACTCTAATGTTCGGAGTGTCGGTCGGAAGACGGCACTGGTGGGAGAGTGCACTCTAATGTTCGGAGTGTCGGTCGGAAGACGGCACTGGTGCGAGAGTGCACTCTAATGTTCGGAGTGTCGGTCGGAAGACGGCACTGGTGCGAGAGTGCACTCTAATGTTCGGAGTGTCGGTCGGAAGACGGCACTGGTGCGAGAGTGCACTCTAATGTTCGGAGTGTCGGTCGGAAGACGGCACTGGTGCGAGAGTGCACTCTAATGTTCGGAGTGTCGGTCGGAAGACGGCACTGGTGGGAGAGTGCACTCTAATGTTCGGAGTGTCGGTCGGAAGACGGCACTGGTGGGAGAGTGCACTCTAATGTTCGGAGTGTCGGTCGGAAGACGGCACTGGTGGGAGAGTGCACTCTAATGTTCGGAGTGTCGGTCGGAAGACGGCACTGGTGCGAGAGTGCACTCTAATGTTCGGAGTGTCGGTCGGAAGACGGCACTGGTGGGAGAGTGCACTCTAATGTTCGGAGTGTCGGTCGGAAGACGGCACTGGTGCGAGAGTGCACTCTAATGTTCGGAGTGTCGGTCGGAAGACGGCACTGGTGGGAGAGTGCACTCTAATGTTCGGAGTGTCGGTCGGAAGACGGCACTGGTGCGAGAGTGCACTCTAATGTTCGGAGTGTCGGTCGGAAGACGGCACTGGTGGGAGAGTGCACTCTAATGTTCGGAGTGTCGGTCGGAAGACGGCACTGGTGGGAGAGTGCACTCTAATGTTCGGAGTGTCGGTCGGAAGACGGCACTGGTGGGACAGAAACACATGCATAAAGTTTTATCATCATTTAAGGTTAGCAGATTATTGTCATACCACCCCTTAGCTAGACGAAGGCCATATTCGGCTTTTTGGATGGTACTTCTCACGTCGAGGCTGAAAATAACAAAACAGTGTCATCTGCAAAACATAGAGATTATGAGTCTGTCTGATTGTCTGTCAGCTGTCAGTCAATAGTGAACAAAAGTCATTAAGATAGATATTGAACAAGACAGTTCTGACAGGTTCTCCTTCTGCCATCGTTGTCGGCACTGCTGCCTGATGTGCCTGATGCTCTCAACGCGTAATAACGTTTTCGCCGATTGTCGGTTCAGTGTGCAGGTGCTGCGAAGGTAATGCTGGGCCTTCCAATGACGAAGTGTCCAGGAGGGGGGGGGGGGGGGGTAGTTCATTGGGACAGGGTGAAAGGGAACATTAAGTATTGCCTCCACTTGAGCAAACAAAGTAGAATTTTCCTCAAACGCATGGTAGGTGGTTGTAGGGCACTGCACGCCAGCCTCCCAGATACACACAAAGTGAGGAGCATACGCAGGGTTATTCCCGTTGAGTCACACCCCCGTGTGTAACACTGTGACACAAGGTGCCTAAAATTTCAAAACATTCCCGTTGAGTAACACTGTTACACAACGGGAATATTCACTTGGCAATACACATGCATGGCCAAATACCAATTCATAAGGAGTATATTTAGTTTCACTATGAACTGTTGTGTTGTACGAAAATTTCCAAAAGGGAATCCAAGAACTCCATGAATTTGGAAAACCGTTAGTTTGTATTCTAAGAAAATTACCTAACCCTTTATGTGTATTTTCTAACGCACCAATAGATTCATGATGATAAGCAGTCGATAACATTTTTTCTATACCTAAAATTTTACAAGTTTCTTTCATTATAGAACTAATAAATTCAGATCCTCTATCCGTGCCAATTATCCTTGGAACGCCGTAAGATAAAATAAATTTTTCCACAAAAATTTTAGCAACCTCTTCAGCTGATTTTGTAACTAATGGGTATGCTTCTAAATATTTTGTTAATTCGCATTGAATTGTTAGTATATATTTATATCCAAAATCATCTTTATCTATAGGACCAACAATATCTTAAAAATACTTTATCTAAAGCTGAAGATGCTGTCGTTGTTACAGTTAGAGGTTCTCGAATATACCTATGATGCTTACACTTTTGACACTTAATACACTTTTTAATAAACTCGATGACATCTGTTTCCATCCCTGGCCAATAATAATAATTTTTAATATTGTTAAGTGTTCTCCTTACTCCTGCATGTCCACTTGTAGGTAACAAATGGAAATCATTTAATATAAGTTTCTTTTTATCATTATCACTTATTCTTTCCACATTATTTATTACACAAAACCTAAGATTTTCTTTATTTTTACTTGTATCATCTTTTATTTTATTCAACATTGTTTTAATCATTTTCAAGTTATGTTCATTTTTAATTATAACGAGCTCTTTTATATTTATCTCTTCACACATATCTTCCAATTCTTTCAACAAGTCGTCTCGCGTTCTTATTGATAAAGAATTTGGGTTCAAACATGAATATATAGTCAACTTTTCCTTAACGTACATAACGTACAACGCGTTTATTTAGTCTTTTATTATTTAAAATATCTAACCACTTTCTCTTATCGATTAATGTCAGTTCCGTGTCATTAGTAGTCTTTTTTAGTATCTCAACAACGTTAGGTTGATCAGTCCTTACGTTGTCTACATGTTGTCTAAATGCCGGTACGTCCTTGTTTGTAATAATATTATTATTCTCACATTCTCTCGCTTTCTTAGTCTGAGCACGTGTCATCACATTAACATTCTTCACACTTACATACTTCTCATTCATACTCTTCAACTCATTAGATTCCACAATCATACGAGATAATGCATCTGCAGCTACATTACTCTTTCCCTTTACATACTCAACAACAAAATCATACTCTTCCAGACAAAGTCTAAATTTTGTTAAACGACTGGTAGGATTTCTCATTCCAAATAAATATATTAATGGTTTATGATCTGTTTTTATCCTGAATTTACGAGCATATAAATAAGGCCTAAAATATTTTACTGACCATACTATAGCTAGTAGTTCTTTTTCTATAATTGGGTAATTTAGTTCTGCTTTATTTAGATTTCTGCTCGCATAAGCGATTGGTTTACCGTTTTTATTGCATAATACACTACCTATTGCAAAACCTGAACTGTCTGTTTCTAAAACAAATTCATTATTTTCTGAAAAATCTGGATAACTCAATACTGGAGGATTAATTAGAATATTTTTTAATGTGTTAAAAGCTTCTTCACATTCAGATCACCAATTAAAAATTGCATCTTTTTTTGCGAGTTTATTTAGAGGTAAGACAATATCTGCAAAGTTTTTTACGAATTTTCTATAGTAGTTAGCGAACGCTACGAAACGTTTTACATCATCAGTTGATTTTGGAACCGGATAATTCTTTACCACTTTCACCTTTTCTGGATCTGGTAAAATTCCACTGTTTGAAATAACATGGCCTAAATATAAAAGTTCCTTCTTCAAAAATTCACATTTTGAAGGATTTAACTTGAGGTTAACTTTTCGAAGTCTTTCAAAAATTGTAATTAAATTTTTATTATGATCTTCCAAATTTCTACCTAAAACTATTAAATCGTCTAGGTATATCAGACATTTTTCATAATTCAAGCCTGCCATAGCTACTGTCATTGCTCTAGAAAAAGCACTTGGGCTGATTTTCAGACCCATAGGCAGTCTTTTCATTTGATATTGACCTTGATCAGTCGAAAAAGCAGTATACTTTCTACTTTCTGGATCTAATTCAATTTGATAATACCCTTGCGATAAATCAAGATGTGAAAAATATATGAAACCTGATAACGAATCTAGAATATCTGTGATATTGGGTAGTGGGAATTTGTCATCTTTTATGTTATCATTAAGCTTTCTATAATCTATAACAACTCTCCATTTTCTTTCGCCTGTTTTATCTACCTTTTTTGGAACTATAAGTAATGGACTTGACCAATCACTAACTGACTCTTCTATAATATCATTTTTAAGTAACTCTTCAACCTGTTTTTTAATTTCTTGTTTTTGTGCAAAGGGTAACCTATATGGTTTACTATAAACCGCTGAGGTATTGTCTTTCAATTTAATATCTTGCTTGTAAATATTCGTTACACTCAATTTATCATTTGGTAAGTGGAAAATATCACTATACTTAGCACAAATATTTTCAATTGTACTTTGTTCTTCCTTATTCAAATAAGATTCCAACTTTAATAAACAAAATAATTCACGCGTGCGTGATGGGCTTAATAAACTAGAACTAAACTTACTTATATAATACTCATCTGCATCATGCACAATAGGCTTAATATTTCTTAAAACTACTTTATTTTCTGTCGTATTTAATATCTTAACAGGTAAACACCCATTTTTTGGCGAACAAATTGAATTCGCTATGAATACACCATTAGCCACTTCATCGCTTACAATTACGCAATCTTTATTGAGATTAGTAGGAATATACTTAATAACTTCACATCTAGGTTCTATTTCTAACACGTCATCAAAGTTAAGCGCTAATCTTACAGTACTAAATCTATTCCTTAATATTAAACACTTATTTTTATAGTTCACAATGCCACGGTATTTTAATAGAAAGTCTTGTCCTAAAATTCCAGATGAATTACATGGTAAATCGCGAAATACATAAAATTTTTGTATGAATTTTTTGGCATAGCAGTAGAGATCTAAAAATACATAACCTTCTGACATAAGACCGCCACCAACTCCATGAATCTCAAACTCATCAGCATAAAACTGTGGTTGATTTCTAAGTTTATTCAATGAACTACGCTTAATAGCGCAAATTGATGCTCCTGTATCCACTAATAAGTCTACTGTCTGACCGTAACGCCTAAAGTTCACCCAATTTATGCTATTTCCTGATAAAATGAATTTAGGGACGAAAAAATTTTTCTGAACTCTCGTTGTTTTCAGTTGACGAAGGAGCAGCATAATTTATTTTCCTCTGATTCCTATTTGTAAAAGCTCCTCGTGAACTCCTATTGTTATTTTGCCACTGATATGTACCACAACGACCTCGAGTTGGGTTTGCACCCCTGAACGCATTTCTGGCAGATGAAAAACCACGATAATAATAGGAATATCTTTGGGAATTATTATGAAAGTGATCGTTGTTATGATACGAATTATTATAATATGACCTTGGATAATATTGTGGCCTTCCCCTATTAAAGTTATTATAACCACGTCTACCACGAAATTGACCTCTTTGATATGTCATGAAAGGAGGAGGAGGATTCACTAAGGATTCGTCCTCCGCTGCTCTTATTGCATCTTTCAGAGTGCTATAGTTGCGTGCGGCTATGATCGTGCTTAATTTTTGGCTCCGCAGCCCATCTGCAAACCGTTTTATAGCATTTTTTTCATTTAATGGCCGCAAAATTTCGTATTTTGACGGCTCTCCGTCAGCCTGTGAAATCGTTAATTCTACGAATAATTTTTCAATTTCCTGTCCAAATTCTTCAATCGACTTGTTAGCCTGAACGGTCGATTGTAGTTTACTTTGTAGTGCTACATCGGATTTTTTAGTTAACAGATGCAATTTCATGTCCCGCAATAAAGATTCTACATCGTCGTATTTTGTATTAAGGCGTAGCTTAGCATTACGCGAAAGGCGTGTTTTCAAGATAAAATTCACAAGTAAGCATTTAGTTTCGGTATTTAGCATCGAATTATAAAGTTCAATTGCATCTATTAATTTTTGCGTAACACTTTCATCGTCGGTTTTCATGTACTATCCCTATTACTTCTAAATAACTATTATAACATTTATTAGCCTCACTGTACTTTTTCACTAACAAGTCCCCTTTTCTTCTAGTAGGTCCGATTTTCACTAAAAAAGTCCTTAATTGGTTTAATTCCACTAATATCGTGACTAATTGTTCTAATTCCATATATTAATTTTTATAAGTTCACACTTAAGTAACAGGTGCAATTCTCGGAAAAAGGTCACAGTACATTTCATTTACATCGTAGGTACACTGTTCACAAACACTGGGTCGGGTCACGTCGGCCAAATTTCTCGGAACGTCGCGTCGCGGGGCTCAAATATGCGCTGAAGTCACCATCTCCGGGGGCCTCGTTACAACATTCATTTCTCGTCGTAGGATATTAATTGATTTTTCTTGACATCTTTTATAGAAATACCACACAATAGCCATCATCATTATCGACAACACCACTATTAATAAAATATCACTTAATTCCAATTCTGAATAAAGTCGACTAGCGCTGGCCTCGCCATTGGCATTTTGCGCCACAACGATGGTCTTTTCTTTCTTCTTTTGACTTGGGATATTTCTTCCCCATTTTCTACCTTCATCGCTTCTTCTCAAGTCCTTAGAGCAGGGTCGCCATGTGGTGATTGGTGTTGGTGATGATGATAGAAATAAAACGTCTGATCATGTTGAGCGTAAAGCGTGTAATAATCGAGAATGCATTAATACAATGTAACGTGCAACGTTAGCAGTTTTGGGGCAAGCTGGTGTTACAGCGGGCTTACGGTTGGAGACACACCAAGCCTACACTACAGTAGTATGTATCTAATTTAATTTTCTTTTATGTTTCATGTTTCAACACATTTGAACTAGAAGTCTACAGCTTAAATAATAAATAGAGAGTTTAAAAAATGTTTATGTAATAAAATGTTTATATACAAATTATATACAATTACAATATTTATATACAAAATTACCAAACGTTTTTTGAGACAATGAATTGAAGAAATGCAAGTCCTGAGCGTTCTAAAAAAAACGCTCTTTCTCACTGGGTGAGCAAAAGTTTGCTCACTGGTCTTAGGCAGCAAAGGCGCCCTTTTCGAGGGGAAAAAGTATTTAGTGGTAGTAAATAATTACAAATAGTATGGCCCCTTAGAGTTGTGTGGTGTGGGTGGTTGCAACTTGCAGTGTGGGAGACGAGCACGGGGCGCTGCCTGCGCACCGTGGCGCTGGGGGCGCTGGGGGCGCCGGGCGAGGCGGTCACGGCCGCGGCCTGGACGCCCGTGGCCGGCCTCAGCCTCGTGGCCGTGGCGCTGGGCCGGCGTCTGCTGCTGCTCAACCCGGGCGCCGCCGTGGGCGCCGCGCGCGTGGCGCTGCGCACGGACGAGCTGCTGCAGGACGAGCCCGGCCAGCACGACGCCACCAGTGAGTGCTAATGTACAAACAAACACCACCACACCACCACACCACCACACCACCACACCACCACACGGACGAGTGACGACCCCAAGCAACCATCCACAGTCCACAGTCCACACTTATGTTTCGCGTCACGATTTGTTGAACACGGCTTGAAAAGTGGTTTTAAATTCGAATGTTGACACTATTTTTTTTAAACTGGTTTTACGGTTCTGGATTCTAGCCCTTTTGAGCCTTGTTGGCACTAATTTCGTCAGTGTTGCATGTAACAAAATTTTAATTACCCCAGTTTCTATGAAATTATAACTGTACAAATGGGCATGATGGCGAATCGGTGAGAACATATCACATAAACAATAGAGACTGATGCATGAGGACAACTTATCATTTTTTCAAAAATAAAAATACGTCCACCTCCTAGATCTTCCTCCGAGCGGTTGTTATACTCGGGGATTGCTGGTCTAAGTCTTGTATTATCTCGGAACTTGCATATTCTGAGGACTTGTAAGTCTTCTGAGGCTAACACTTCGTTATCGGATTCAGGCTTCGCAGTGACTGGTTGAAGATACCTGTGGTGCCATCTAGTGACATCGTTGTGAGTTAGAATGCGCCCCAACGCAACTTATGCTTGAACGTTGCAGTGGACGAGCGCACGTCGTCGTGCGTGCAGTGGGAGCGCGCGGACGCCGTGCAGTGGGCGCGCGGCGTGCGGCTCGCGCTCTCGCACTTCCGGCCGCTCACACACGTTCGTAACATTTATTGTATAATTGTATCTTCACATCTTACAATGATTTGATGAAGTTTGAAAGGAATTCATTGTTAAAGGAGAACTTCTTAAGTAGCTGGCAGTAAACGGGTGCCAAACAGAACAACTATTTCAAATTTAATTTCTTTATCAATACTTATAATAAAATTGTGAATATGGGTAAACAGTGCAGATGTTACAAAAACAAAAAGGTACAGCCCTATTATGTATTAGCACGCAGTATTTTACTTTCACACACTTGTATACAATTCCGCGATAAATCCATCTTTTATCGATGTGTTTTAAAGTATTATAGTATCATTCAAAGTTCTATTTTTTACTTGTTACATGATGAAAATCTTTTGTGACTCATTTTCATAAATAAAATTGCAAACGTGTTTATGTTTAGTCTTTTACTACAACCGCGCGTAAATGTAAGACATACCAATGTTTTAATAACCTTGTATTGTTATGGTTTCCTTTTTGAATTATATAAAACTATAGTCCGATTTTCAATTCCAGAGACCAACATGACGTTTCGTGTGTTGTTTTATTTTTACGGCTCTTTAATAGTGATATGGTGCAATCGATACTTACCGATAAATATTTGTAGGTATTCTTGTCAGATGTGTAATGAGAACAAAATGTGTTGAAAATAATTCCGATTCGAATGAAATAAGTATGGGCTGATTCTCAATTTATGAGTTTTACATACTATTTAAAAAATTCCTAAGGTGAATTAGTTTTTGTATGTTTTGTTACTAATTATTCTTAAAGTCTTTCAAATAATATTATTGTGATTAGCGCTACTTTTTAATCTCGTACTTACACATTTCGTATGTTTATTTTACTCGTTATGCACGAAATATTATTTTATTAACAATTTTTATCTGAACCGGAACCATGAGGACAACACTATTTTTGTTAAGCTGGTATCATTATTCTTTAGTTTGATATTTCTAGTTGTCATTGCAGTCTCTGGGATTAAAAAATAGACTATAGTTGAATTATGAATTGCTTCTAAAATTTCGAATGATGCCATCGATTAAGGTTATGTTTCAACATTTACATATAGTCCCAGTTGGAAGTGTCGTACAGGTCGGGTCGTACCGCAGGTGTCGTGGCACGCTAAGGGCGACTACATGTGCGTGACGCTGGCGGACGCGGCGTCACGCGCCGTGGTGGTGCACCAGCTGTCGCGGCGCCGCAGCCAGCTGCCCTTCCGCCGCGCCAAGGGGCTGGTGCAGTGCGCGCTGTTCCATCCGCACAGGCCGCAGCTGCTGGTGGCCACGCAGCGCGTGGTGCGCGTGTACGACCTGGTGAAGCAGGAGCTGGTGCGCAAGCTGCAGACCGGCGCGCAGTGGATCAGCTCGCTGGCCGTGCACCCCGCCGGGGACAACCTGCTCGTCTCCTCCTACGACCGGAAACTCATCTGGTGAGTACGCTCAACCCGCTTCTGATGATGATGATTCCGTGCAACTCTTCAGTTTCAACCGAAACGCCAAATATTAATTTTCAACACATACACATACAACACAACACACAATACACAATACAACTTGGAAAATCACGAACTTTCATTTAAATTTCCATCCACTATTTAACCTCTAGAATTTTCGAAAATTCTTTTTTAGTAAGTACGTCGTGAAACTACTCTGACAATAAATCTTCAAGCAAGATCTCAAATTCTTTTAAAAATTTCAAATTTCAAATAGATTGTGCGTCGATCCACGAGTCAGTCAGCACAGTCTGCTGAATGTGTAAACAGATTTATTGCTAGGCAGTTGAATTAGATTGTGCGTCGATCCACGAGTCAGTCAGCACAGTCTGCTGAATGTGTAAACAGATTTATTGCTAGGCAGTTGAATTAGATTGTGCGTCGATCCACGAGTCAGTCAGCACAGTCTGCTGAATGTGTAAACAGATTTATTGCTAGGCAGTTGAATTAGATTGTGCGTCGATCCACGAGTCAGTCAGCACAGTCTGCTGAATGTGTAAACAGATTTATTGCTAGGCAGTTGAATTAGATTGTGCGTCGATCCACGAGTCAGTCAGCACAGTCTGCTGAATGTGTAAACAGATTTATTGCTAGGCAGTTGAATTAGATTGTGCGTCGATCCACGAGTCAGTCAGCACAGTCTGCTGAATGTGTAAACAGATTTATTGCTAGGCAGTTGAATTAGATTCACTCGATTCGAAAGCACTTGCAAGTTTATTTGAATAAAAGCAAAAAATGTAGTCTATTTTTGGTGGTGAATTTGTGGAATCCCGCCTTCAGGTTCGACCTGGAGCTGTCGTCGCGGCCCTACCAGACGCTGCGGCTGCACGGCCGCGCCGTGCGCGCGCTCGCCTTCCACCGCCGCTACCCGCTGTTCGCGTCCGCGGGCGACGACCCCTACCTCGTGGTGTCGCACGGCATGGTCTACAAGTGAGTTGTTGCCATGCTTGGCTCCCGCCTTCAGGTTCGACCTGGAGCTGTCGTCGCGGCCCTACCAGACGCTGCGGCTGCACGGCCGCGCCGTGCGCGCGCTCGCCTTCCACCGCCGCTACCCGCTGTTCGCGTCCGCGGGCGACGACCCCTACCTCGTGGTGTCGCACGGCATGGTCTACAAGTGAGTTGTTGCCATGCTTGGCTCCCGCCTTCAGGTTCGACCTGGAGCTGTCGTCGCGGCCCTACCAGACGCTGCGGCTGCACGGCCGCGCCGTGCGCGCGCTCGCCTTCCACCGCCGCTACCCGCTGTTCGCGTCCGCGGGCGACGACCCCTACCTCGTGGTGTCGCACGGCATGGTCTACAAGTGAGTTGTTGCCATGCTTGGCTCCCGCCTTCAGGTTCGACCTGGAGCTGTCGTCGCGGCCCTACCAGACGCTGCGGCTGCACGGCCGCGCCGTGCGCGCGCTCGCCTTCCACCGCCGCTACCCGCTGTTCGCGTCCGCGGGCGACGACCCCTACCTCGTGGTGTCGCACGGCATGGTCTACAAGTGAGTTGTTGCCATGCTTGGCTCCCGCCTTCAGGTTCGACCTGGAGCTGTCGTCGCGGCCCTACCAGACGCTGCGGCTGCACGGCCGCGCCGTGCGCGCGCTCGCCTTCCACCGCCGCTACCCGCTGTTCGCGTCCGCGGGCGACGACCCCTACCTCGTGGTGTCGCACGGCATGGTCTACAAGTAAAACACTTTCATCGTCCTGTTCTCGCTCAGATGATACCTTGGAACTATTAAATTTTTCGGCGACTTAATTTATCAGCTCAGATTTGACAAAATTATAGCATTTCCTATGTAACGGTCTATTTGGGCTGCAAATTGCAAACACGAGTCTCAGTTTTTATCTAGTGTTTTGTGATGTGTCTAAAAGTGTGGTGTAAGATGTTAACTGTTCATTAAGTCTATAAAAAACAAAATTAACTTGGTGAAGTTTGATAGTAATCAATGTTCATCCCGGCAGTGACCTGCTGCAGAACCCGCTGCTAGTGCCGCTGAAGCAGCTGGCGGGCCCCGAGCGGCGCGGCGAGCTGTGCGTGCTAGGCCTGCGGTGGCACCCCGCGCAGCCCTGGCTGCTGGCCGCGGCCGCCGACCACACGCTGCGCCTCTACGCCTAATCCTGCACCACTAACACGAATATATCAATTATAGTAAAAGCTGGTTTCATTGCCCTTTTACCCTACTTCCCGTTAGTACTATTATGTATTCTGTGGTACTACTAACAATCCTCCTATAAAAGTCCTTTTTGCTTGAAATAAAGTTTATTTATTTATTTATTTATTTTCTCAATTTTCCTGCAGATATAATCACTATGACAGACGTGAAAATCCGATGTTGGAGCATCTAATATAGAGAACTGGATTTAAAAAGAGGTCTTATATGGTTCTGTATATTGGAGTACGTCAGATGGCAGCACTGTCGAACTTTTGAACAAATTTAAAGAATGCAAAATTTTCCTTAGAAATGTGCAAGGTCTATTACTATAGCAACATTACAAAAAAAAATTAGTGCAGAGTGAGTAGAAGGTGTAGTCCAATAATCTATGGTGTAGGCCATAGATTATCTACTATTTTGGTCACATAATATTTGTTTGAGTCTGTAGAAGTACAACCCAGAGAGTGAGCCAGTGTTGTCGTTGATACGGCAATTACCGTAATGTACGGTAATTCGAGCACATAATTTCAGACGATACGGCATACGACAGGTTTTTCAACACCGTATAACAATATACGGCAATCCAATTATTTTGTTTCAAATCGATTCACAAGGATACGTAGGTACTGTTCAAGTTAATTACGATTCCAATCAAGCCAAATGAATTTGCCACAGACGTTTTATGTTTATGTAGTTACCACATAGTAATGCTGACAGTGAAAACTGGTTATTGTAACTGTAAATGGGATTCTTTTGGCAGAGCAAGTCATCCGGAATTAAGTAAACTGAATGACATCCCAAGATAAAATGTGTGTGCAAAAATGAAAAAAAACCGGCCAAGTGCTAGTGAGGCTCGCGCAACAAGGGTTTTGTACTACTGTCGTATTTTTTTAACATTTTGCACTATAATTCAAAAACTATGATGCATAAAAATCTGTTTTAGAATGCACAGGTGAAGCCCTTTCATATGACACCCCACTTGATATAGTTATCTTACTTTGAAAATACTATTTATTAGTTTATGACCACAATTGAATTATTTTGTGTGATGTAACCACAAATTCACGGTTTTCAGATTTTTCCCCTAATACCAGCTATAAGATCCACCTTCCTGCCAAATTTCATGATTCTAGGTCAACGGGAAGTACCCTGTAGGTTTCTTGACAGACCGACAGACAGACAACAAAGTGATCCTATAATTTCCGTTTTTCCTTTTGAGGTACGGAACCCTAAAAACGACAAAATATTGTTTAAATAAATTACATAACATCGAAGTATTTGAGTCTACCTTTTAGAAATCTCTATGGCAATGATATTAAATAAGTAGGTTATTTTTTCGTTTCCTTTTATTATAGTTACTAGGTATGCACCTGTATTTTTAATCATTAAAGAGGCAATTTCATGTTTTTTTATCAAAGAATTTTTATGTACTACTTCGTAGTATTACCTATGTCGATGTTTTTTATTTAAAAATACGGCACTCTGAGGTATCGAATACGGCAACTCTATCAAACTTGATGGCGGGCAGCACTGCCGTCTGCCAGAGCAGAGTAAAACGTAGTGATTATATACTCTTTGGAGCAGAGACCATATGTTATTGGTCTGTGGCAGAGACAATTGGACTTGGAGCACCGACCAGTTTGGTTTGTGTGTGCGTGTGCACAGAGTACTTTGTGCGTGTGGTAGTGATTATAATTATATCAAAGAGTATTATAATTATTATATTCTCTTTGCGTGTGGTGCGTGCCACAGACTACAGTGTATATAGGGAGATAGACTGGTAAGTCGGGCCGTCAAGGCGCCCACTTGAAAAGCGCCATCTAGGAGACGGGTTTGGTACTAAATACAGCCAATACCCAGTATATATACCTACCTATATACATACTTTATAGTTTTTTAAATTAGGTAGGAATGTGGTGTTTGATTTGCGGGAGTTTTGAATGGATAATGGTACTTATCTCGGCAATACTGATAATTACCAATATCACAATGGCATTTAACTCCCGCCAATCAAATTTAATTCAAAAATTAAACACAACTTATTATAAGTTATTTAAACTTTTTCAATTTTTTTTTTTTATAATAAATATCAGCATCACATTTAAGTGGATCTCTTGAATCAAAAAAGTGAATTTTTCCATTTAAAATAAAATTAATATCTTTGCACCAGTTATTTATAAAAAAAATGACAGTTTCCTTGGTCAAAAAATTAATAATTTTGTCGCTATGTGAGCTACATGATATAAAGTTAAAATTTATATTTGATAATAGTATTAATTTTACGTACTCTTGTATTTTATTTTTATTACTTCTGTTTTTCAAAATTTCAATTACGTGATTTTCGATCTCAGCGAAGCAATCAAAAATGTTTCTCGTCGGATAACATAGCCATCCTTTGTCATTGTATTCGCTAATTTTAATATGTTTATGAAAAGCCTCCAGTTCCTTACTTTTAAACACTTCAATGCATTCAGGACAACTTTTGAAAACTTTTTTTTGCACTTTTGTCACAAGCCATCCACTGCAATATGCTACTGCCGCACACCTCTCTACATCTGTCGGAGATTTGCCTTCAATTAGTTTATTTGTATTTATATTTTCAATGTTCAAATCATTAAAATCTATTTCTATATTTTCTGTGTTTTCTTCGTTACTCTTTTCGCTACTTTTTATAAGATTTTTTAAATTGTTTAGGCAAAAGTCCCCATCTTTTTCACAATTTGCCCCGACAGAATGAGGAGATGTTAAATTATTTACCATTAACGTCTTATATGCTGCTTGAAACCCATATGCATTTGGCATATTGTTTGAATGGCCCTGTGCTCTTATTGCACCAAAAAAGTTTTCCAAGGGGTCCTGATTGAAATGTCGTAACAAAAGTGAAGTTACATTGAGGGACTTTAAATGATTGATTAATAACTGGAACCCTTCAATTGTTTTTATCCAGCTCGAAATTGATGGAACAGAGGCTTTTCTCCCATCCTTTGTAACAAAGACCATGGACTTCAATACTGGCAAACTTTTTCTCCATAACTGGTGATGAGGAGATTTGGGAGTTACAGCAGTTCTATAAATTTTACCGTTTCTTATTTTGCTGTAACTCCCATTTACAGAATCAAATAATTCGTCCATCAATATTAACAAATCGGCCGTGTCTTTATTTTCAGCTGGAAGTTGCCCACAATCTAAAAAGAAAAAAAGGACATGTTAAATACTCATAAAATAAATTATAATAAGTAAAAATTAAAATATTCTATTCTACTAATTAATAAGAATGGAACACAATACACAAATAAGCTGGATAGCCTAGTGGTTATGACGTCGTCTCCTACTCTGTAGTGACCCGGCGGTGGAGTGATCATGATGATCATGATGAAGTAGAAAACCTTGCAAAAAGAGTAAAATCCACCAACTTTGACAATGGTAAAGAGAGCAATGTACATCAGTATACAAATCAAGTAGGTACCTGCCATATATCCAAGAGCAACGCCGACTGTCCGACTGAATACCTGAGTGCAGTGTTTCACTTTCATTTTAGGTATTAGTTTGGGCACAACATGTTGCGCCGTTAATTTAGGCACCAAGCGGACACCTTTATAGCCTGGCTGCCTGTGGTACATTTCTTCTAAATGCTGCCATTTTGCAACTTTTTGCTTCCCATCTTGGGTAAACATTAAATTTTTGTTCAACAAATTATTTCTTATACCCTTCATCAGATGGGGTGCATCAAATAAAGGAAAAATCTTTTTTTATTTAATTCAAAAAACCCACCAGTCCATTCTTTGTTGTCTCTTAAATATTCTATTCTAGTCTCATTTAGTAAACTGTTTATAGCAGCTCGGTTTGATGCCCCCTGGTCACAAACAGTGGCCACAACTTTTAAACCTGTGGCTTCTACTTCTTTTATGACAGTTTTTATTTGTGCCTTTAAGCTGTCTGCTTTAGTAGAGCCTCTACAAAATGTGAAATAAACTGGTTGTTTGAATTTTTTTATGATACCTCTCACCATAAACACCAAAACATGGTCACAAATTTGCTTCTTTTTTTCCTCACCGTCATCCACCATACCAATAATTTCATCATTTTTTCTGCAGTAGGTTAAATTTGGTGAAATTGCCATTTCATCAAAGATGATCGTACAAAACTTATGGTTGTCATTTAACTTTGTTACAGGTTTCTTTAATTCTTCAAATAATTCCACGGTTTTACCTGGCTTGAGGTTTATTTTTTGTAATAAAGTAGAAAGTGTTTTTCTCTTAGGCAAAACACTAAAAGAACTTAGAAACCTATATGCCTTTGGACTGCGCTTGTACAATGCAAGGGAAAGAATTTTTTCTTTAATTGTGAAGCGTCTTCCTTTTGCTTTCTTTCCAAATTGAGTGACTTGCATAGCAAAAAAAGTTTTTGTCTCTTCACTCATATTTTCATCAAAAGCTCAAATGCTTCGGTCTTTTTAAGTTTAATAGCAGCCTTCTTCTTAAAGTAGTCTTTCTGTATTCGACATTTTTTTAATTGATGTCTCATATTTGAAATTTCTTTGCAGAGTTCCTTCTCTTGTTTGGTGAGAACCCACTTCTTAGCTGAAAGTAAAATGACGTCAAATATTAAAAATTGCTGTTCATTAAGTACCATCATGATTAATCATGGTTCGTCATTAAGTGCAATCGTATAACCATTATGTTAAAAAGCGGTGACAGCCTAGTAGCTATGACTTTTCGACAGGTTGGGGGTGCAATCAATTCTAACTTTGCAGAGTTATGTGCATTTTAAGAAATTAAATATCACTTGCTTTAATGGTGAACGAAAAAATATCTTAAGGAAACCTGCATGGCAGACGATGGCCTAAACTCATCTCACTCTTAGAGGAGACCTATGCTCAGTAATAAGCTGGCAATGAGTTGATCATGACTAAAGATATTATCAATGAGCAATAAATTCTTAGGGTTATCAAAATAGAGCCTTTTTACTGTTATTCTGCTGCTAGTCTTTCTGACCGTGTATAATATTGTTGTCTTGAAGTCATATTATACAGAGTTATTTAGACAACCTGGCATTTTTGGGGCAGAAAAAATATTGATCCCAACTTGATATGCCTGAGACTTTGTCCACATGAATTTGTTTTTAAAAGTGTCTGCTACAGACAGAGTATGAAGCATGGCATGATCACCACAGTAAGTTATAATATTTAACTAAGCCAAGTAAGTTATAAAAACTTTTTAGTTTAAAACTAAGGATTCTGATATACCTTTTAAATTGTCCTTTGAGTTTAACTTAATAGCAACTGCAGGTACTGCTTTACTTGATGTTGCAACAAGTCCTGCAAAATACCAAAAATAACACATGAGATAATAATACGATAATCTATACCAACCAATTTTAAAAAAATCTTTTACAAGTAGAAATCTACATTATTCCTGAGTAACATAAGCTATATTTTATTTTCAAAAAATTAGAGATCCACATGAAAACTGTAATAAGCTACCCATGCGAAGGTAAGGTCACTAGTTAATACTAAAGCTACCAACAATGGAAATGAAAAAATGATGTTTGATTTGAAAGGTATCAAACTTTCACATCAGTAGTTCATTTCAGTTATACTACACTATTCTATTAGTATCTAATTAAATTGAAATGATATGATCATGTAAATCAAAAACACTATTTGTTTGCATTTCCTATTGTATGGCATATACATATCTGCCATGTTAAAAAATAAACTTAAAGGCGATTTAAAATTATAGGGTACTAGCTTATGCTTTCGACTTCGTCCGCATGGACTACACAAATTTCAAACCCCTATTTCACCCCCTTAGGGATTTAAATTTTCAAAAATCCTTTCTTAGCGGATGCCTACATCATAATAGCTATCTGCATGCCAAATTTCAGCCTGATCCGTCCAGTAGTTGGAGCTGTGCGTTGATAGATCAGTCAGTCAGTCAGTCACCTTTTCCTTTTATATATTTAGATTTAAGATTTATAATTACCTGGTGCCATTTCCATTTCATTAGAATTTGATATGAAACTGGAGCTAGTATGCGGTTCAGAAACAATTATTGCTTCAGCAGCAGCCATATTCTCTAAAATAAAAATATCAATATCAAAACCATAATACATTGAGATATGAATTATTCACATTAGAGAGTAAGACTTGTCCATGTTTCTACATAAAAAGTTCTTGTAAATAATTAACTTGAAACCATAGCTGTCTGATATTCTGTGACAAGTTACATAATATCTAAAATATACCAATTAGCAAGTGAAAATATTTGCTAGTTACAAAGGTACTTTAAAAATGTCTAACCAACCTGCTAAACAGAGTGATGGGATGGCTAGGGAACACAACTTTGTTGGGTACAAATAAATGTCCTCAAAATGTCTACGACAGACCCTTCTGTTGCTGTAAATGTAATCTTTATCTAATTCCGCTACATGACCCCCAATCTTCTTCAGCCACACTTGAAACAAATCAATGTGCTGATTTGGGTTGGGGAAACGGTGCAGTGAGATACCTGGAAATACATAATGAAGTAAAGATATTAAACATCAAGCTTATCTAATTATAGTGATCCGACTAATAGCTTATTTCTATTGAGAAAAGTGCTAAAAACATTAAGTCACTGTTCAAACATCAACATTTTAGGGTTTAGTACCTACATCTCACGTTTGCAATTAAACAAAACTGTGGTGCTAGAGCTAACGCATCTTGTCAAAAAGGCATCCTTGCATCACTGCATCCTTGAAATGATAACTTTCAAGGGCAATCTTCCGATTGAATCAATTGAGTATATGAGGCAGCAAGCAATACTTTCTGATATAAAACAGAACGAATTTACTTACCATCGCCTGCAACAGTTGAACAGCCAGGCACACAACATACTTTTTGAGACATTTTACAAATCTGAACTTCTAAACCACTAAACAAAATCAGATTGCAACAGAGTTCAGGGGGAATGCCAAGTTATCGTTTACACAAGAAACAGTAGTCCAAAAAACAAGCCAAAATAATAAACGTAGGGATCGTCGGAGTCCGAAAGCAAAGCAAAAGTCGTGAAATCTTTAATATCAAATAAAATTACTCCCAAAACTGTAGAACCACCGTAGAATTTCGTTATGAAATGAATTCAAATTTCAAACTTTTCTGACACTTGTCACCAGTTTTCTTGACCATAGATATGAAAATCTAGAATTTGAAGAACATTTAACTATTATTTTAAAAATAAAGCTTAATTTTAGCAAAATTTATAATAATTGAATATTTCTTTTTTCCAAATAAAAAGAAAGTATGTTTTTAATTTAATTTTTCACAATATTGGAACTTGAGTATTTTTTATTATGTTAACACTGTCATTAAAAATGATTTACATGTTAACACTGGAACATTATTTCTAAATCCAGCTCCTAGATGGCGCTATTAATCTAGTTTAGCAGCAGAGTTCTAAGATAGCATACCATGGCTTTGTGCTTTTTTGGTGAACGGTTTGGTGCATTTGGAGTGGTTATTTTATTTTATTTTCTTCGTAAATTGTATAGAAATCGTATCGTGGGATGTTTGTTGTGTTTTTTATGAAGTACTTTTTAATAAATGGATAGGTAGTTCCATATACGAAGTTGTGAACGTAAATTCTGTTTGTTTATTTTATGTATCAATTTTAAAAGTGATCTATGATTAGGTCGTTATTTTTGGTCGAACCGGATGCATTCGAAGTACATACTTTTAGTTAAGTTTTAGTGGTTTTTCTGAGTGAACTGAGACATTTGGGAGGTCGGACGAGTGACGGAAGCGGTCTGGGGATGCGCTGTTGAGTGCGGCAGTGGCAACGCTGGCGGAGGCAGCTGACGCGATGGCGGAGGCGGGCGCCGCCACGCCGCCGCCGGGCGAGGCGCCGCCGCTGGACGAGCGCGACCTGGAGCCCCGCACACCGATGAAGCGCCTCGGCTCCACCCGGAAGCTCGCAGCGTTCAGCAGTGAGTGTTCACAATGCATTCAACAACTCTGATAAGTCTATGAACATAAGTAATACCTACTATAGTAAAGGCATTCCACACCAATGGTAGGTGCAATTGACAATTCCAATGTACGTAAGTAAAATATTTGTATTGTAGAATTTCCTTGAGATATAATATTGTTCAGTTTGCGACTCTCATTAATAAGTTCAGCTCCCTAAACGTTTGTGTCCCCAAAACTCGAAAGTCCAACTCGAAAAATTAATTTTATTAATAATTGGGTTGTAGTTTTTACACCTAGTTGTGTTTCTATATAAAAGATGGGTCACACCAAAGATCTTCACTGTGGGTTTTTTACCTAATTACATCTAGATCTCATACCATAACAATCAGTACCTACTTACTAAATAAATACAGTCAAAATGGTTCACTACAACATCATTTATGCCACATGGGTGTAGTTAGCCCGCGCCTGAGTCCGCGTTGGAGAGGGAAGTTTAGAAAATCTTTGAAGCGATTTTGTTTCTTTTTAAAAATAACAGAATGTTTCCTTTGAGTAAAATGCTAATTATATAAGTTAAGGATATAAGGTAGTTCTCCCGGAGGGCCCACACTTTATTCCACGCTGTATAACATTACCTATACATAATATATTGAACCTGGGGCCCTACCGCCGTTGTTTGACAGCTACAATGTCACGATCGCAATCATCTCTGATTGGTTAATGCTCGCTCACTATTGGCTACAATGCATTGTTGCAACAAGAATCGCACAAATTCAGCCAATCAGAACAATTGAGATTGTAATAATGATTGATACTGGTTTTAGACAATCGCCCTATCTCTAATCGATCTGTTTTTGAATTCAGATCAAAAATAGTGTTCTACAAATACATAATCAATATATATATATTATAAAAGAAAGTGTACAATGTGCGTGCCGCTAAAGTCAGAAATGAGTGTGATAGCTCTCTATCTCCCGTCCATGATGAAGGTAGTTATATGGTGTGATAGCTCTCTATCTCCCGTCCATGATGAAGGTAGTTATATGGTGTGATAGCTCTCTATCTCCCGTCCATGATGAAGGTAGTTATATGGTGTGATAGCTCTCTATCTCCCGTCCATGATGAAGGTAGTTATATGGTGTGATAGCTCTCTATCTCCCGTCCATGATGAAGGTAGTTATATGGTGACACTTGTGCACTGCGCCCACCGCGGCCGGCGCGGCGGCAGGAGGCATGCCACGCGTCGCACCATGGCTGTCGGATGACACTTGAGCACTGCGCCCACCGCGGCCGGCGCGGCGGCAGGAGGCATGCCACGCGTCGCACCATGGCTGTCGGATGACACTTGTGCACTGCGCCCACCGCGGCCGGCGCGGCGGCAGGAGGCATGCCACGCGTCGCACCATGGCTGTCGGATGACACTTGTGCACTGCGCCCACCGCGGCCGGCGCGGCGACAGGAGGCATGCCACGCGTCGCACCATGGCTGTCGGATGACACTTGTGCACTGCGCCCACCGCGGCCGGCGCGGCGGCAGGAGGCATGCCACGCGTCGCACCATGGCTGTCGGATGACACTTGTGCACTGCGCCCACCGCGGCCGGCGCGGCGGCAGGAGGCATGCCACGCGTCGCACCATGGCTGTCATATTTTGTGCCAACTTTCTATTGGGATCCGTACTAAAAGCGTAAACACAGAGCCCTGTAAATATCACTCTGCTGTCTGTCTGTCTGTCCGCGTGTCACCGCTCTCTAGCTCGGAGGTGAAATGAGTCACAAATCGCACACTCTCGCACAACGTCATCCTTTGCAGGCGCGCCTGGAAACAGCCGTGTGCGATGAGGATCTGTGAGGTCTCGTAGTCCGGCGCGACCCAGGTGGCCCCCCACCCCAGCCCCCACCGCAATCACATCCGACCCGAGCGTCTGCTCAACTCCTTCTTGGGCGCGGACTGATTCTCGGCCGGCAACACACCCGCGAGCACGGAGCGATACGCTCTTGTGAGGAAGATGAGGGAACCCCCCGGTGTCGCGCTCTGTGTGGAAGTCGCAATGATCCTCCGCCCAGCGAGGGCGTCGTCCTCGTCGCCGCCGCACGCGCAGGCTGACAGCAAATCCTTCCATTCAATATTTATGTATTTATTTACTTACGTAATGGTTGGAACTTGGAAGTCATTGTTATGGCACTCGTCGCTTTGGCACATTGGCACCATGCCATCCGACCATACACCATGTTCTCTACATTTACAATTTTGTTTTTACATTAACTAGTATTTAAATGAGTATCTATTTATTTAACTACGGTATTAATACCTACCCGGGTAGTTCAAATATAAGTTTGTGTGAAAATATATATAATATTTGTTGGCAGGGAAACTCCTCTGAGTCTCCCTGCCAGCACCTCGTCTGATGTGGCCAGTGGGCAGCCCATCCGATTGATGTGCTCACTCACACAATTTGTTGGCAGGGAAACTCCTCTGAGTCTCTCTGCCAGAGCAGCGGAGTATCGCTGCCTGCACCTCGTCTGATGTGGCCAGTGGGCAGCCCATCCGATTGATGTGCTCACTCACACAATTTGTTGGCAGGGAAACTCCTCTGAGTCTCCCTGCCAGAGCAGCGGAGTATCGCTGCCTGCACCTCGTCTGATGTGGCCAGTGGGCAGCCCATCCGATTGATGTGCTCACTCACACAATTTGTTGGCAGGGAAACTCCTCTGAGTCTCCCTGCCAGAGCAGCGGAGTATCGCTGCCTGCACCTCGTCTGATGTGGCCAGTGGGCAGCCCATCCGATTGATGTGCTCACTCACACAATTTGTTGGCAGGGAAACTCCTCTGAGTCTCCCTGCCAGAGCAGCGGAGTATCGCTGCCTGCACCTCGTCTGATGTGGCCAGTGGGCAGCCCATCCGATTGATGTGCTCACTCACACAATTTGTTGGCAGGGAAACTCCTCTGAGTCTCTCTGCCAGAGCAGCGGAGTATCGCTGCCTGCACCTCGTCTGATGTGGCCAGTGGGCAGCCCATCCGATTGATGTGCTCACTCACACAATTTGTTGGCAGGGAAACTCCTCTGAGTCTCTCTGCCAGAGCAGCGGAGTATCGCTGCCTGCACCTCGTCTGATGTGGCCAGTGGGCAGCCCATCCGATTGATGTGCTCACTCACACAATTCAGAATACAATTGATATTCACCCGACGCCTACAGCGGTACGTACAGCCCCGCCCATTGGCAAGTAGTTCTCTGTCGTGCTTCTGAAAACCGATATTGATATCCATGACGATTGACGACGCTTCGGCGGGTAGATCAAAATGGTTTAGAACCACAGGCGTAGTCACCTAACAGACGCTATATCACTGTGAACGATACGGGCGGACTGAGCCATTAGAATCTCCCGCGCCCGCCTCATGAACGCGCACGGCTCGCGGGAGCATTGTGAACGATACGGGCGGACTGAGCCATTAGAATCTCCCGCGCCCGCCTCATGAACGCGCACGGCTCGCGGGAGCATTGTGAACGATACGGGCGGACTGAGCCATTAGAATCTCCCGCGCCCGCCTCATGAACGCGCACGGCTCGCGGGAGCATTGTGAACGATACGGGCGGACTGAGCCATTAGAATCTCCCGCGCCCGCCTCATGAACGCGCACGGCTCGCGGGAGCATTGTGAACGATACGGGCGGACTGAGCCATTAGAATCTCCCGCGCCCGCCTCATGAACGCGCACGGCTCGCGGGAGCATTGTGAACGATACGGGCGGACTGAGCCATTAGAATCTCCCGCGCCCGCCTCATGAACGCGCACGGCTCGCGGGAGCATTGTGAACGATACGGGCGGACTGAGCCATTAGAATCTCCCGCGCCCGCCTCATGAACGCGCACGGCTCGCGGGAGCATTGTGAACGATACGGGCGGACTGAGCCATTAGAATCTCCCGCGCCCGCCTCATGAACGCGCACGGCTCGCGGGAGCATTGTGAACGATACGGGCGGACTGAGCCATTAGAATCTCCCGCGCTCGCCTCATGAACGCGCACGGCTCGCGGGAGCATTGTGAACGATACGGGCGGACTGAGCCATTAGAATCTCCCGCGCCTGCCTCATGAACGCGCGCGGCTCGCGGGAGCATTGTGAACGATACGGGCGGACTGAGCCATTAGAATCTCCCGCGCCTGCCTCATGAACGCGCGCGGCTCGCGGGAGCATTGTGAACGCAAGTGGCGCTAGCACCCGCGCCCGCCTCCACTCTGAAAGTGCACTAACGCGACCACATCTCGTGTGACGACCTTGCGGCCCGCGGCCGACAGCTTGGCGATGACGTAAGGAAAACGAAACGTAAATAGCTTTGCTAACACTAACTGTGAGGGATTCAACACATTGATGCTGACACGCAGTCAGTAACGTTATACTGACACGCAGTCAGTAACGTGATGATGACACGCAGTCAGTAACGTGATGATGACACGCAGTCAGTAACGTGATGAAGGGCGTGGACTGAGCTGATTTCTAACTGAGCGATAACTTAGCAATTTTTTTTAACTAAGTAGGTACCTAGAATTAGTATCCATTACGTTAAATCAGATGAGTGCAGTGCGCTCGATTGCTTGTTGCGTTGTTTCCGCAGCGCTGCAGCAGCGCTGCAGCAGCGCGACCGACACGACAAGTGCTGTGTGTTGTAGCTTTGTGGTTACATTGTGCAGTCGCCTGACGGAAATATTTGTGTAGGGTTGTATGTAAACCGTGAGCAGACTGAACTGAATACACACATTCAAACAACGCGAACTGCGAAGAGCGGAAACGATACACAATGAAGTGATGGTGAACTGTTCTGGTGCAGGGAACAGAGCGACATTGATCCAGTAACATTGAATAAAGCTGTATCGAAGCTTGGGCACAGCGCTTTAGTTGCTGACGTCGAGATCTATAGAGCCCACTTTGACTTTGCTTCGAGACAGATTTATGTCAGCGATGTAACGCTGTCTCGACACAGTTGGCTCTACAGCTCCGGCAGTGCCTCACTCGCGCAGCCGTGTCAGCTCCCCGCGCGCTGAGTGAGTGTGTCAGCGGCCGCGGCTAAATATAGCGCCGCCGCCTGCTCGGAGCCGCTCACGCGCTCTGCAGATGGAGCTACTTCGCTTGAGGAAACTATCTACTTCTTGAACGTTTCCACTTGCTACAACCTAACAGCCCGGTTTCCGGTTGTCGCAATTTTATGCCAACCTGTAAGCAACTGAGATAGCCGAGTTGGTCAATCTACGTACAGTGCGACGATGCACAATGGATATCGAAGAAGCAGCACTTGTCCTCATCTCATGACGTCACTGCCGTCGACTGTCGACAGCGACGAATTATTCACAGCACTCGTCGGTTTTGTATTGAATCGACAGTTGCTTGTCTGTTGTCGAACTCCGCAACTCGAGTTGCAGTGACATGTAATGTAAACAGCTAGTTGCCCGTCGTACCTAGTTGTTGTTAGTCGCTACATCTGCAAGGCGCCTCACACTCTCCTCGCCTGCAGTCCCCTGCTAGCCCCTGTAGCTGCGGCACCAACTCACATAAACTCCGCAACTCGAGTTGCAGTGACATGTAATGTAAACAGCTAGTTGCCCGTCGTACCTAGTTGTTGTTAGTCGCTACATCTGCAAGGCGCCTCACACTCTCCTCGCCTGCAGTCCCCTGCTAGCCCCTGTAGCTGCGGCACCAACTCACATAAACTCCGCAACTCGAGTTGCAGTGACATGTAATGTAAACAGCTAGTTGCCCGTCGTACCTAGTTGTTGTTAGTCGCTACATCTGCAAGGCGCCTCACACTCTCCTCGCCTGCAGTCCCCTGCTAGCCCCTGTAGCTGCGGCACCAACTCACATAAACTCCGCAACTCGAGTTGCAGTGACATGTAATGTAAACAGCTAGTTGCCCGTCGTACCTAGTTGTTGTTAGTCGCTACATCTGCAAGGCGCCTCACACTCTCCTCGCCTGCAGTCCCCTGCTAGCCCCTGTAGCTGCGGCACCAACTCACATAAACTCCGCAACTCGAGTTGCAGTGACATGTAATGTAAACAGCTAGTTGCCCGTCGTACCTAGTTGTTGTTAGTCGCTACATCTGCAAGGCGCCTCACACTCTCCTCGCCTGCAGTCCCCTGCTAGCCCCTGTAGCTGCGGCACCAACTCACATAAACTCCGCAACTCGAGTTGCAGTGACATGTAATGTAAACAGCTAGTTGCCCGTCGTACCTAGTTGTTGTTAGTCGCTACATCTGCAAGGCGCCTCACACTCTCCTCGCCTGCAGTCCCCTGCTAGCCCCTGTAGCTGCGGCACCAACTCACATAAACTCCGCAACTCGAGTTGCAGTGACATGTAATGTAAACAGCTAGTTGCCCGTCGTACCTAGTTGTTGTTAGTCGCTACATCTGCAAGGCGCCTCACACTCTCCTCGCCTGCAGTCCCCTGCTAGCCCCTGTAGCTGCGGCACCAACTCACATAAACTCCGCAACTCGAGTTGCAGTGACATGTAATGTAAACAGCTAGTTGCCCGTCGTACCTAGTTGTTGTTAGTCGCTACATCTGCAAGGCGCCTCACACTCTCCTCGCCTGCAGTCCCCTGCTAGCCCCTGTAGCTGCGGCACCAACTCACATAAACTCCGCAACTCGAGTTGCAGTGACATGTAATGTAAACAGCTAGTTGCCCGTCGTACCTAGTTGTTGTTAGTCGCTACATCTGCAAGGCGCCTCACACTCTCCTCGCCTGCAGTCCCCTGCTAGCCCCTGTAGCTGCGGCACCAACTCACATAAACTCCGCAACTCGAGTTGCAGTGACATGTAATGTAAACAGCTAGTTGCCCGTCGTACCTAGTTGTTGTTAGTCGCTACATCTGCAAGGCGCCTCACACTCTCCTCGCCTGCAGTCCCCTGCTAGCCCCTGTAGCTGCGGCACCAACTCACATAAACTCCGCAACTCGAGTTGCAGTGACATGTAAATATTTGACTTATCCGATGTCACGCAATCTGTGGTAGGGTAGCCATCTTGATTCGATTTGTATAAATACGAGTGTTTGACAGTTATTACTTCAGTCTCGTTCCGACTCGAGACTCAGGGTCTTTTCACTCAGTACATTTTAGCCACAGTACAAAATCGCACAGGGTACATTGACTCAGACTTAGCTCGACAGATGGCACTAGTAGTAAGTTTTGTTGCCAGCCACTCGCAACAGATGGCACTACTTGTAAATTTTGTTGCCGGTCAGCAGTGTGACCGTTTGTGGCAGATTTCTGCCATTTGGGTAGATTTGGCTCCTAAATTTTAACTGGCAGAATAAGCTGACGATTTAAGAAAGTGGCAGATTCAGGCAGATTTCAAGGAAATCCTTATTATTTTTCTAATCTATCGCCCCACTTATCTAATCTTATTATTTTTCTAATCTATCGCCCCACTTATCTAATCTTATTATTTTTCTAATCTATCGCCGCACACACACACAGTTAAAGTATTAATGGCAATCTATTTTCGTCCTTATTCAAGCAATTAGCAAGGAGTGAATTAATGTAAAAATTCTTAAATGTGATGGATGAATGAAATAAATAAAAAAATTAAGATGAATAAATCCGTATAATATATGAAAAGACATTGCTATGCTAGGGGAGTCAGACTCAGAATAATATTAATAATTAATTAAAAAGCAAATTCGTGACGTTTTTTCTTGTTAAAAATGACACGGTAATTTAATCAAGAAACACCGTATTTTTAACCTTACAACACGGTAATTCTTGATTTACATATGGAAACACTGGCACAGTCACAAATTGTAAAGTCTGTGGTCTGCCGTCTGTGTCTATTAAAAAATATTTATTTTCAACCTCTTTTTTCCGAGGTTTTCCATTATCTCAAGGTGTTTTTGTGATATTTTCCAACGGCAAAAGGCTTTGTTACTTGGATTTTGGTGACTCTGTTATATTGAAGTGACTTGTGCTTTATTTTGAACTCTGATAACTCTACCGAGCAACTTTCTTTATTTCTTTGTACCCCTTTCAAGCTATTGGAAACTGCAAAGTATGGATTAACAGTGCATTGTGCTGATCTGGATGTGATGGGAAAAGCCATAAATCAAGAAAAAAGAAGAACTCTATAAGTACCTAACTAATATAACCCGGACTACGTTTCATGGACTACGATTTGCTGTAATGGTAACAGAAAAAAGTGTGTGCTCAGTTATAAAAATAAATAAATGATTTTTACCTAATTTATGTGTTTTATTGAAATTAACCATAGAAAAATAGAAATAAAAGAAAATTTAAAACCTATATATACCTATCTAGGTAGCGTATATACTGTACCTATAGGGATTGGTATATATATAGCAGATCCTGTAGTTGCAACTCTGCTCAATAGATGGCGTTACCAAAAAATAGGGACTGATGACTCTATACCCGTATATTCAATGTACTCTGTGTCGAGACTCGACGACTGTTAAATACTTTTGTGTTTCGGTCGCTATGTTGATTAAGTGGTTGCAATAGCAATTGTGCCCTAATCAAGTTAATATTGCAGTTAGGTTATAATAAAGATTAAATCTCTCGATTAGTCTCTACGCGTTGTGATCTATATCCACGTGCAAGCTTTATATGAGGGAACATTTTAATAACTTATAAAATTAGTTAAATTAAATCTGATTTTCTGGCATTTGCTTAAAGTAGGTACTTACTACTTACTATATCATTTCCAATATTATACCAGAGCCAAAAGTATTGTATAAATCCTACCCAGTAGGTAGGTACGGCAGGGAGGCTGCGCGCGGGGCGGGCGGGGCGGGCGGGACGCGCGGAGGCTGCGCGGCAGTCGCGCGGCGCCCGTGCCATGTTCCAGTGCATCGCGCAGCACCGCGCCTGGGCCGCGCCCGACCTCGCCAATGCCCACCCCGGTACGTGCCGGCCCTATGACTACAGAACCAGTTTACATGCGCTTCGTGACTCTACCTCGATCCCTAAACGACGATAGTACGTCTCGATATACCTACCGAGTATCTCTGGCCTACCTAGGTGTGTTTCGGGAGCTGGCTCGTACAGATGAAACTTAAACTTTGCATTTTGTTTACGAAAACTAGGAAGATCTGTGTATGCACTTGCATTAACTAGGGGCACACCGCACACCGCACACCGCACACAGCACACCGCACACCGCACACCGCACACCGCACCGAGTGGACGCCTCTACCTACGAACATCTTATGTACAAGTGTGACAAACAACAAACATGACACCGCCAAACTTTCATATGAGTGCACTTGCACGACACAGAGTACACACAGTCGACTAGGATGACACTCCACTTGTGAATATCGGGCGACAGACCGTTCCGAACATGTCATACAACTATTTATATGGTACACCCGATATCTCTCCGTCATCTGTGATAATATATCGGACGTGCCTCGGATTCAAATCGGACATGTGACGTAGATATGGCAGAGTAGATATGGCAGAGGTGTCCACTGAATAGCTTGGATTTGGATTCAGTGTTACAGTGGGTAGGTATATGGTATAACGCTAGTTTAACTAAGGAAGTACACATACAAAACAAAAAGTGTCATCATGAGATAATGACTCGCGGCGAGGGGAGCTCTCCCTCGCGTGTCCCCCGTGCCCCCGGCCCCCGTGCCCCCGGCCCCCGTGCCCCGCGCCGCCTGATTTATTACACATGATATTTTGCTTTTGCACATTGAAGGGAGTCGGTTCCTGCTAGTGCTAAGTATTACATGATGCATGTGTGGCGCCGCTCGGCCTCAGATCCTCGGGAGCGCCCGCAGCGGCAGCTCCTCGACCGAGGCCGATGGCCGAAGCCCAAAGTAGCTTCACTTTGCCGAATTGGCTTTGCAGCGTTCCAAAAACAAGATTGACGTATGTATTCATGTACACTTCACACACCGCTAGAGGTGCGTGCAGCGTGCCCGGGAGCGAACCCCGAGCCCCGAGCCCCGAGCCCCGAGCCCCGATCGGAAGTCGGCCCCGGCCACATGTCGGTGGTCGGTGTGCTATTGTTGCCTGACTGATGAAAATGCACAAACTAATTTGTTCAATTGTTGATGATACTAGATTCACTCGACAGGTTACTTACACAAAGAAAACTTACAACTACACAACAAGAAATAAAATATTATGTAGAGCCAGTAGTGATTGCCACCAGCTGCAGCCGCCAGCCACAGCTTGCCATGAGATAACTAGATACATGGAGAAAAAACCGGCCAAGTTGAGTCTCGCGCTACGAGAGTTCCGTACTACAGTCGTATTTTTTGGACATTTTGCACGATAAATCAAAAACTATTATGCCTAAAAATAAATAAAAATCTGTTTTAGAATGTTCAAGTAAAGCCCTTTTATATGATACCCCACTTGATATAGTAATCTTACTTTGAAAGTTGAAAATAGCAATATTTGTTCATGACCTCCTTTTTGGAAGTCGGTTAATTAAACATTTTCTAGAAGGTAATCATTAATCATAAATAATTGGTCAATATTGTTTAAAAAAATCACAATTTATTAAAACAGAACCAAATACTTTTACAAGTACAAAATGTTTAATGATTGGAACAAAATTAGCACAAACAATTTTACAGGAGGAAATTTTTTGAATATCTCAGCCGCCATCTTGTTTTTTCAATTTTTTACACTTTTTCTAAAAATCGTTTACTAATATCTGTAATACCTGCAAGTTTAAACGAAATCGGTTGTAAAACAAAAAAGTTACAAAAGTCACGTCGGCCGCCATCTTGTTTTTCTGAAATGTCATAATTTTTCCCTACTCGAATCCCACTCCTGAACATATCTCCCATACATTATTATATCATTTTCTGTCTCTTTCTAGGAGAACAATTATGTCAATGAGTCAGTCAGTGAGTGAGTGAGTGAGTGAGTGAGTGAGTCAGTGGTAATCGAGCTATATATAGTATAATAATTAAATTACAACAGTGTGTGTATACTTGTGTGTGTGTGTGTGTGTGTGTGTGTGTGTGTGTAAGTGGGAGTGTGTGATTGCATGCATATTTAGATGTTAGCTACTTTTTTTTGTTAATTAAAATTACACGCGTGCTTCGGCAACCGCCGAGTTTCTTGCTGGTTCTTCTCGGTAGAAAAGGCATTCCGAACCAGTGGTAGATGCATCCGACTATTCGAAAGTACTTGTAAAAGTTTTTTTTTTTTAATTTTATTGGTTTGCCAACAGATAGTACACATTTTATAAAATAACAATTACAATTCACAGAGAAAAAATTTAGAGTGTACACCCAATTACAAACGGCAAACCGGCATGCATTTTAAAAGCTTGCAAGTGCGGGATTACCAGTTAACTTAAAGCTAAAAATACAAATATGAAAAAATAAAAAATAAAAACACTGCAATTTACAATAGTACTAAATATTAAATACTAAATATTACATAAAACAAGAAAAATCACGAAGAAGCATACGAGTTTATAATGCTGCATCAATATACTGATGCAGCATTTTTTTGTACTGCTGCAAGGAGAGTGAATGAAATCTCCTGAAACTCCTGAAACTGTCGTCACCGCGCAAGCTTGACGAAGTACTCGGAGCATGCCTAAAGTTCAACAAATCGAACCCACTGGATAAACTCAACTGTTCGCACCTCGGCATCGCTGCGCCCGATAAATCTCCCATCTTCGTGTCCGAACACCTATCTCCAGCGAATCGTGCCCTGCATGCCTTGTCTCGCAGCTTTAAAAAGGAGCATGGGTACAAATACCTTTGGGTGCGGCACGGGCGTATTATGATGAGGAAAGACGACTCTTCGCCAGCTATTTGGATCAAAAATACTGACGCTCTTAAGGAAATTAAAACCTAGATTATTAATATTTTTCTATGTATATTGATTTAGCTATAACGGCGTTAAAGGTACTGTTGACAAATTAAGTATTTATTACCAAAATGAATAAAATTCTTTGAATAAAAAAGATTTTAATTTTATTTTATTTTTTATTTGTAACGGTCGCACGTGTGTCGTCGCAGACATCCGCGCGCAGCTGGCGGAGCAGACGCGCGTGCTGGAGGCGCGCGCCGACGCGGCGGCCGGCGTGGCGGCCGAGCTGGGCGACTACTGCCGCCGCCGCGCCGAGCTGGAGGCGGAGTACGCGCGCGCGCTCGACAAGCTGGCGCGCGCCGCGCTGCAGCGCCACAAGGACCACCGCGCGCGCCGCGAGCAGTGGCCGCTGGCCGGCGCCGCCGCGTGCTGGCGCGCCGCGCTCGAGCACGCGCGCGCGCTGGGTCGCGACCACGCCGCGCTGGCCGAGCTGTACGCCGGCCCGCTGGCCGCGCGGCTGCAGCGCGCCGCCGACGACGTGCTGCGTCTGCACCGCCGCTGCCGCGACGTGCTGGCCGAGCGCCACGACGAGCTGGGCGCCGCGCTCGCGGACGCGGCGCAGCTGGGCAAGGCGCAGGCCGCGGCCGCCGCCGACTGGCGCCAGGCCGCGCTCAAGCTGCGCAGCGCGCACCAGGCGCGCGCGGCGCTGGCGCTCGCCGAGCCGCCGCGCCCCAAGAAGCTCAAGGCGCTGGACAAGGAGCTGGACAAGCGCCGCGCGCGCCACAGCGACGCGCGCGCCCGGGCGCTGCGAGCGCGCGCCGACTACGTGCTGGGCCTCGAGGCGGCCAACGCCACGCTGCAGCGCTACTACCTGGACGACGTCGCCGACGTCATGCTGGTGAGTGTCGCGGCGCAGGCGGTGGCGGTACAACACACAAGTGTGACCTACGTGTGTCGTTGCAGTGCACGGAGGTGGGCTTCGAGGCGGTGGTGGGGCGCGCCGTGCGCAGCGCGGGCGCGGCCGAGGACGCGTGCGCCGAGGCGGGGCGCGCCGCCGCCGCCGCGCTGCAGGCCGCGGCCGACGCGCTGGACGCGCTGGCCGACCGGCAGCGCCTCGTGGCCGCGCACCCCGGCGCCTTCGCGCTGCCGCGCCCGCTGCCCTACGCCGGCGAGCCGCCGCCCGAGCAGGACCGCGCCATGGCCGAGCTGCTGGGCGACGCGGCGCCCGCCGACGACGCGTGCGAGGCGCACCGCACCGACCTGCGCCTGCGCCTGGCGCAGCTGGACGCCAGCGCGCGCGCGCTGCGCGCCGAGTGCCGCGAGGCCGCCAAGACGCTGGACGCGGCCGAGGCGGAGCTGGTGCGCCAGATGGAGGGCCCCGACGCGGCCTGGGCGCCCGCCGCCGCGCCGCCGCCCGACGACGACGCGCCGCGCCGCGACCAGGAGGACTACTACCTGCAGAAGTTCCGCTGCTACGTGTCGTGCGCGGGCCGCCTGGCGCGCCTGGAGAGCAAGGCGCAGGCGGTGCGCGAGCGGCTGCTGGGCGGCGCGGCGGCCGCGCGCTCGCCGCCGTCGCCGCCGCGCCGCGCCGCCGCGCGCCGCCGCGGCTTGTTCGCCGCGCCGCTCGACGAGCGGCTGCCCGCCGTGCTCACGTCGTGCGTGCGCGTCATCGCCACCTACGGTGAGTGGGCTCGTGTTGTGGCCAGCTGTTGTATCGGCACGACGCGACGGTTGCGCTGTACACGAGTGTCCCCCGCAGGGCTGCAGCACCAGGGCGTGTTCCGCGTGTCGGGCTCGCAGACGGAGATGGCGGCTCTGCGCGCGGCCTTCGAGCGCGGCGCAGACCCGCTGGCGGGAGCCCGCGACGCGTCCGACATCAACTCCGTGTGCGGCCTGCTCAAGCTGTACCTGCGCGAGCTGCGGCCGCCGCTGCTGCCGCCGCAGCTGCAGGAGCGCCTGCTGCGCGTCGCCGCGCTGCCCGACGACCACACGGTACGCACAACTCCTTACACCCTCCCACGAACTCGGTCCCACTATCGGTGTAAACATCGCCTCGCCAGCAAGCGCTCAACCGCCCGACGTTCGCAGTTCGCGCGGCGCCTGCGCGAACTCCTTACACCCTCCCACGAACTCGGTCCCACTATCGGTGTAAACATCAGCGCGACGTCCGCGCCTCGCCAGCAAGCGCTCAACCGCCCGACGTTCGCAGTTCGCGCGGCGCCTGCGCGAACTCCTTACACCCTCCCACGAACTCGGTCCCACTATCGGTGTAAACATCAGCGCGACGTCCGCGCCTCGCCAGCAAGCGCTCAACCGCCCGACGTTCGCAGTTCGCGCGGCGCCTGCGCGAACTCCTTACACCCTCCCACGAACTCGGTCCCACTATCGGTGTAAACATCAGCGCGACGTCCGCGCCTCGCCAGCAAGCGCTCAACCGCCCGACGTTCGCAGTTCGCGCGGCGCCTGCGCGAACTCCTTACACCCTCCCACGAACTCGGTCCCACTATCGGTGTAAACATCAGCGCGACGTCCGCGCCTCGCCAGCAAGCGCTCAACCGCCCGACGTTCGCAGTTCGCGCGGCGCCTGCGCGAACTCCTTACACCCTCCCACGAACTCGGTCCCACTATCGGTGTAAACATCAGCGCGACGTCCGCGCCTCGCCAGCAAGCGCTCAACCGCCCGACGTTCGCAGTTCGCGCGGCGCCCGCGCGAACTCCTTACACCCTCCCACGAACTCGGTCCCACTATCGGTGTAAACATCAGCGCGACGTCCGCGCCTCGCCAGCAAGCGCTCAACCGCCCGACGTTCGCAGTTCGCGCGGCGCCTGCGCGAACTCCTTACACCCTCCCACGAACTCGGTCCCACTATCGGTGTAAACATCAGCGCGACGTCCGCGCCTCGCCAGCAAGCGCTCAACCGCCCGACGTTCGCAGTTCGCGCGGCGCCTGCGCGAACTCCTTACACCCTCCCACGAACTCGGTCCCACTATCGGTGTAAACATCAGCGCGACGTCCGCGCCTCGCCAGCAAGCGCTCAACCGCCCGACGTTCGCAGTTCGCGCGGCGCCTGCGCGAACTCCTTACACCCTCCCACGAACTCGGTCCCACTATCGGTGTAAACATCAGCGCGACGTCCGCGCCTCGCCAGCAAGCGCTCAACCGCCCGACGTTCGCAGTTCGCGCGGCGCCTGCGCGAACTCCTTACACCCTCCCACGAACTCGGTCCCACTATCGGTGTAAACATCAGCGCGACGTCCGCGCCTCGCCAGCAAGCGCTCAACCGCCCGACGTTCGCAGTTCGCGCGGCGCCTGCGCGAACTCCTTACACCCTCCCACGAACTCGGTCCCACTATCGGTGTAAACATCAGCGCGACGTCCGCGCCTCGCCAGCAAGCGCTCAACCGCCCGACGTTCGCAGTTCGCGCGGCGCCTGCGCGAACTCCTTACACCCTCCCACGAACTCGGTCCCACTATCGGTGTAAACATCAGCGCGACGTCCGCGCCTCGCCAGCAAGCGCTCAACCGCCCGACGTTCGCAGTTCGCGCGGCGCCTGCGCGAACTCCTTACACCCTCCCACGAACTCGGTCCCACTATCGGTGTAAACATCAGCGCGACGTCCGCGCCTCGCCAGCAAGCGCTCAACCGCCCGACGTTCGCAGTTCGCGCGGCGCCTGCGCGAACTCCTTACACCCTCCCACGAACTCGGTCCCACTATCGGTGTAAACATCAGCGCGACGTCCGCGCCTCGCCAGCAAGCGCTCAACCGCCCGACGTTCGCAGTTCGCGCGGCGCCTGCGCGAACTCCTTACACCCTCCCACGAACTCGGTCCCACTATCGGTGTAAACATCAGCGCGACGTCCGCGCCTCGCCAGCAAGCGCTCAACCGCCCGACGTTCGCAGTTCGCGCGGCGCCTGCGCGACACGCTGAGCGCGCTGCCCGTGCCGCAGCTGCTGGTGCTGCGCTATCTGTTCGCGTTCCTGGCTCACCTGGCCGAGCACGCGCAGCACAACATGATGGACGCGTGGAACCTCGCCATCTGCCTCGGGCCCACGCTGCTGGCCGCCTGGGGCGAGGGCGGTGCGCAGGTGGCGGCGCAGAACCTCGTCAACGAGCTGGTCAAGCGCACCATCCAGCACCACCTGGAGGTGTTCCCGCAGGACCTCGCGCCCCACACGCTGTACCGCCGGCCCGAGCCCGCGCCCGACGAGACCGACGCGCCCGACGCGCCGCCCGAGCCCGACGACGACGCGCGCGACCTCTCGCTCTACGACGACGACGACGACGACGACGACGACGACGACGACGAGGACAACGACGATGACGGTAAGCCGCGTACGCGTTTTAGATTCTTTCGGCTACTTGACAAACGTTCGAATGGTCCGTCAAGTTTTTTTTTTGTTTATTTGAAAGTAATCTACAGCGTAAATACATAATTATTATTTAAATTTAAAATCTAGGTATAACAGAAGGCCAAAAGAGATAACTTAAAATTATAATTAAAACTATTTTTAACAGAATAGATTTAGAATAAATGTAGGTATATACAATAATAATATAATTACAACAGTGTGTGTGTATGCTTGTGTGAGTGTGTGTGTATACGTGTGTGAGTGTGTGCTTGTGTGTGTGTGTGTGTAAGTGGGAGTGTGTGATTGCATGCATATTTAGATGTTAACTACTTTTTTTTTACGATGATAGTTTCTTAATTCCTTTTTAAATTTAGTGTTTGATAGGTAACATAAGTCAAACTCAGCGAACTGATAGTTATAAGTACGTACCAAGCGTGGAATTATAGAATTTCGCGCATAATTTGAGTTAGATTTAGAAGGCGCGTGTGACGCGTTCTTAAAGGTTGAGCATTAAATGAAAAGGCTGAGAGTAAGCTAGGACAATCAAAAAATATACACAAAATACAACAATATCACAAAAATAATAATAATTAAAAAACCGACTTCCAATATCACTACAAAGTAAAAAAAATACTTTAGTTTCTACACGTGTATGAAGTCGGGCGAGCATAATAAAATAAACTAGAAATCGAAGCGCGAAGCTCGCCCGACTTCAACATACATACACGTGTAGAAACTAGTTATTTTCTACTTTGTAGTGGTTTTGGAAGTCGGTTTTTTAAATATATATTTTTTGAATCGGTAATTTCTACTACTAACGGTGTTGAAATGTGTGAATGCGGTGTTGAAATGTGTGAATGCAGTGTTGAAATGTGTGAATGCGGTGTTGAAATGTGTGAATGCGGTGTCGAATGTGTAAAGCTTCAACGCGGCGTCCATCGTGTTGCAGAGCGCGCGGCGAGCGACGTCGACGGCGACGCGGGGCCCGACGCCGGCGAGCTCGCCGCTGACGCCGCCGCCGACACGTGAGTGATCCATCACGAGTACCGAGCTTCTCCATCGTCCATTCCGTGCCGCGGAGGTTCTTCGGCCGGATTAAAACAAGTTTCACGTGTTTCATGTTGTTTTTCAAAATTATGTAATCTTAAAACTTGTTTTAATTAAAATCAATAGTATAAATAAAAAAGAGAGGTTAAAAATGTTTATGAAATAATATCTTTGGTATACAATTCATATACGAAATTCCCGAACGTTTCTTGAGACAATGAATTGAAGAAATGCCAACCCAGAGCGTTCTAAATTCAAAACACTGTTTTGCTCACTGGGTGCATAGAGATAGTATACAAATACAAGACTGGGTGCGTGTTATCTATGGTGACTGGTGACTGGTGACTGGTGAGCAAAAACGACTCATCTCTTTGCTCTCTGGTTTGAGGCAGCAGATATTTTTTAGGATTAGGATTTTTCTCGCCAACACGTATCATCCAAATATTGGTAAAAATAAAAGTTAAACTTTTCACTAGTAATATCAGTTCAATCGACCGACGCAGTCCCTACCGAGTACCGAGGGACGCTCCCTCGGAGTGTAGAGAGGAAGGCTCCCTACACTCAGGATTTCAACTCGAATCCCTCCTTACACTCAGGATCTCAACTCGAATCACTCGCTACGCTCAGGATATCAACTCGAATCCCTCCTTACACTCTGAATCTCAACTCGAACCACTCGCTACGCTCATGATTTCAACTCGAATCCCTCCCTACACTCAGGATTTCAACTCGAATCCCTCCCTATACTCAGGATTTCAACTCGAATCCCTCCCTACACTCAGGATTTCAACTCGAATCCCTCCCTATATTCAGGATTTCAACTCGAATCCCTCCCTACACTCACGATTTCAACTCGAATCCCTCCCTATACTCAGGATTTCAACTCGAATCCCTCCCTATGTGACGTTGTAAATTTTGAACTACTAACTAGCGTTTCGCTTTTAATAAAAATCTATTTTGTTCAAAGTATGTTGGTGCCACCTAGCATCAAGGTGCAGAACTACGCGTGGGTCGATGTTCAGAGTTCATTCGAGCCACAATAGATGGCGTTTGCTTCGTTGTCAATTGTCGTAAAAATAAAACAAAATAATTAAATAAAACCATAATATCATTGTTTATTGTTAAGTCATTAACAAAACGGTTCTTATAATATATCCTTAGGTTCCGCAAATATTCAAAATGAATTGGCTTCATGATCAAACTAAATGAGAGCGGCCACACTCGGGTTGCGTCTGGCAACACCGATTGGTGAGATTTAGAATTTTTCTGGAGTCAACATGTGAAGACGAATTTTTTCGTTCCAGGAAAATCTCACTCCTTTTCGCCCATGGCTTCGCCTGGGAAAATACAATAGTTATAAATTTAGTCATCCTAACGTATTTCAATGTTTCATCAATTATGTTCCAGTTATTTACCTTCCCAAATAAATGAGGATAATGGGTTGTGGGTGGACTCCTGAAAACCATTGGTGGCCAGGAGTTCAATAGGGTTTCCGTTTGCGTTTCCGTTTTTAGTTTTCGGTATTTATTTCTTTTGCACATTCACGTTGGCAACTTAATTCTATGGATAAGACTTGGTAAAAATCTTTGTAATGAAACATTTCGGTTGTGAAGAATCAAATAAATTGAGTTTTGGATCTTGGCCGATGCCGTCCAGCTACCTTGCAGTCTTCGCACCTACAAGTAAGCAAATGTTTGTATCCTGGAACAGTTTAGTGAACCTTCTTAGTGTATGTGTACAGTAAGAACCCTGTCTTTACTACTGAGCTTTTATTTTGAAACAATTTTATGAATTTTTCTGTGTCATTGTCTATTCCATGCCAATGGCATCTTAAATTTAAAACATAGATTTTATGTACTATCTACCTAAGGCATTCTAATGTATCTAAATTAAGTCTTGGCATTAAGCTAGAATAACTAAGCATTATTAGCCATCACTATGTATTAAGCGACCCCGGTAAAAGTTACATTAAAAACAATTTTGCCTAACATCTAGCAAATTTCATTTATAACACCTCATATACATTACAAGGGAGTCGGCGGCTAGCTTCTATTCTTTACTAGGTAGATAGATCAAGTAAGTAAAATTATTATTTTTTTTCCTCTAATCTTTGTAAGGTGGTAGATTATTCCGTATCCGGGTATATTTCTATTCCGCCCAATTTATTCACTTATACACCTCCAAGGTAAGTCGATAACATAATTAAACGGCATAAGCACCATTTATAAAGTGTTGATTAAGTAAGAAAAAAAAATGTTGGACTATACTCAGAAAATTACTTAAACTATCAAACAAAATTTCTAACTATTAGTTATTATTTAGTTAGTTAACCATAAAAACAGCTTAGTGCTCTTTGCAATGTGTCACTACTTAGAAAATTGTACAATCAGCGGAGTACATTTCATAAAATTCACAAAATTTCTCAAAATATACAGAAATAACTATATAAAAAAAACGTTCGGGCGCCATTTGTAAGGGTGGTAAATTGGGCGGAATAGAAATATACCCGGATACGGAATAATCTACCACCTTACAAAGATTAGAGGAAAAAAAATAATAATTTTACTTACTTGATCTATCTACCTAGTAAAGAATAGAAGCTAGCCGCCGACTCCCTTGTAATGTATATGAGGTGTTATAAATGAAATTTGCTAGATGTTAGGCAAAATTGTTTTTAATGTAACTTTTACCGGGGTCGCTTAATACATAGTGATGGCTAATAATGCTTAGTTATTCTAGCTTAATGCCAAGACTTAATTTAGATACATTAGAATGCCTTAGGTAGATAGTACATAAAATCTATGTTTTAAATTTAAGATGCCATTGGCATGGAATAGACAATGACACAGAAAAATTCATAAAATTGTTTCAAAATAAAAGCTCAGTAGTAAAGACAGGGTTCTTACTGTACACATACACTAAGAAGGTTCACTAAACTGTTCCAGGATACAAACATTTGCTTACTTGTAGGTGCGAAGACTGCAAGGTAGCTGGACGGCATCGGCCAAGATCCAAAACTCAATTTATTTGATTCTTCACAACCGAAATGTTTCATTACAAAGATTTTTACCAAGTCTTATCCATAGAATTAAGTTGCCAACGTGAATGTGCAAAAGAAATAAATACCGAAAACTAAAAACGGAAACGCAAACGGAAACCCTATTGAACTCCTGGCCACCAATGGTTTTCAGGAGTCCACCCACAACCCATTATCCTCATTTATTTGGGAAGGTAAAATAACTGGAACATAATTGATGAAACATTGAAATACGTTAGGATGACTAAATTTATAACTATTGTATTTTCCCAGGCGAAGCCATGGGCGAAAAGGAGTGAGATTTTCCTGGAACGAAAAAATTCGTCTTCACATGTTGACTCCAGAAAAATTCTAAATCTCACCAATCGGTGTTGCCAGACGCAACCCGAGTGTGGCCGCTCTCATTTAGTTTGATCATGAAGCCAATTCATTTTGAATATTTGCGGAACCTAAGGATATATTATAAGAACCGTTTTGTTAATGACTTAACAATAAACAAATGATATTATGGTTTTATTTAATTATTTTGTTTTATTTTTACGACAATTGACAACGAAGCAAACGCCATCTATTGTGGCTCGAATGAACTCTGAACATCGACCCACGCGTAGTTCTGCACCTTGATGCTAGGTGGCACCAACATACTTTGAACAAAATAGATTTTTATTAAAAGCGAAACGCTAGTTAGTAGTTCAAAATTTACAACGTCACACCTACACTCAGGATTTCAACTCGAATCCCTCCCTACACTCAGGATTTCAACTCGAATCCCTCCCTATATTCAGGATTTCAACTCGAATCCCTCCCTACACTCAGGATTTCAACTCGAATCCCTCCCTATACTCAGGATTTCAACTCGAATCCCTCCCTACACTCAGGATTTCAACTCGAATCCCTCCCTACACTCAGGATTTCAACTCGAATCCCTCCCTATATTCAGGATTTCAACTCGAATCCCTCCCTATATTCAGGATTTCAACTCGAATCCCTCCCTACACTCAGGATTTCAACTCGAATCCCTCCCTATACTCAGGATTTCAACTCGAATCCCTCCCTACACTCAGGATTTCAACTCGAATCCCTCCCTACACTCAGGATTTCAACTCGAATCCCTCCCTATATTCAGGATTTCAACTCGAATCCCTCCCTACACTCAGGATTTCAACTCGAATCCCTCCCTACACTCAGGATCCCAACTCGAATCACTCGCTACGCTCTTAATTCTATAATTAGTTTTTTATATATACTATATGAATTATTTTTAGTCTGTTCTAATAATTTTTAATAATCAGTTTTTCTTTTTATATGTACTTTATTTGTATTCGTAAAACTATATGTAATTTTAAAATTGGTAAATAATCTGCGTATTTTTACCTATACCTATATACCTATGTATCTAACATATTGTGTGTGTGGTGACGTGTGGTGCTCCGCAGCCGCCTGGACAGCACGCCCGACCTGGTGCTGGACTTGCCGGCGCGGCCCGACGCGCGCCGCGCCGACACCGCGCCCGACGCGTGCCACGCCGACACGTTCGCGCACAACCGCGACACGCTCAAGAAGCGCCCCGCCCTCGGCGCCGCGCACAGGTACGCGCGCACTACTACATCATATTGTGTGTGTGGTGACGTGTGGTGCTCCGCAGCCGCGCACAGGTACGCGCGCACTACATCATATTGTGTGTGTGGTGACGTGTGGTGCTCCGCAGCCGCCTGGACAGCACGCCCGACCTGGTGCTGGACTTGCCGGCGCGGCCCGACGCGCGCCGCGCCGACACCGCGCCCGACGCGTGCCACGCCGACACGTTCGCGCACAACCGCGACACGCTCAAGAAGCGCCCCGCCCTCGGCGCCGCGCACAGGTACGCGCGCACTACTACATCATATTGTGTGTGTGGTGACGTGTGGTGCTCCGCAGCCGCGCACAGGTACGCGCGCACTACATCATATTGTGTGTGTGGTGACGTGTGGTGCTCCGCAGCCGCCTGGACAGCACGCCCGACCTGGTGCTGGACTTGCCGGCGCGGCCCGACGCGCGCCGCGCCGACACCGCGCCCGACGCGTGCCACGCCGACACGTTCGCGCACAACCGCGACACGCTCAAGAAGCGCCCCGCCCTCGGCGCCGCGCACAGGTACGCGCGCACTACTACATCATATTGTGTGTGTGGTGACGTGTGGTGCTCCGCAGCGCCGCACAGGTACGCGCGCACTACATCATATTGTGTGTGTGGTGACGTGTGGTGCTCCGCAGCCGCCTGGACAGCACGCCCGACCTGGTGCTGGACCTGCCGGCGCGGCCCGACGCGCACAGATACGCGCGCACTACTGATTTCATATTGATTTCGATTTTGTGCACTCTTGTTTGAATAAGTCTGACTGTGCAAACTGCAAAATATTATCATGTACTAATAGCACAACTTATCTCGGTATTATTGTTGATCAACATCTGAGGTGGGATAAGCACGTAGACATGCTGACTAAAAAAGTCCGAAGCTTGAGCTATATATACAATAACTAGTATTTTGCTCGCTGCTCGAGCTGCTAAAGCAGCTCTCGAGGTCTATAATGGCCATTTTGAACAATTTAAAAAAAGTTTTAAATTTTGTATGAAAAAATAAATTCCGCCATTTTGAATTTTTTTTCCACCCATCGAGTAGACCTTGGGATCCTGATCATCTCTTGCCAAGAAACCACTCTTCCATCTTTCATACCCTCCGAGATGGACGCCGATGAAATTTGTATGGCGGCCATCTTTTTTTTCACAATATTGAATTTTTTTTCAAATTTTTGGCAATTGGATGAGGTTTCGAATGACATTTGGTCGAGCACCTCCCACCTATCTTCAATACCTTGAGCGTGCCCTTCACCCGTCTCCGAAATCCTCAATCATCAGCTCCCTCCATGTGTTGCCCTAAAGGAATCATTGTCTTCTATATGAAACCACAAGTGAAAAAAAAAAGTTTCATACAAAATTTTACAGGAGGAAATTTTTTGAAAATCTCGGCCGCCATCTTGTTTTTCCAATTTTTTTCACATTTTCTAAAAATCGTTTGTTAATATTTAAAATAACTGCAAGTTGTAACAAAATCGGTTGGAAAACAAAAAAGTTACAAAAGTCAGGTCGGCCGCCATCTTGTTTTTCTGAAATGTCATAATTTTTCCCTAGTCGAATCCCACTTCTGAACATATCTCCCATACATTATTATATCATTTTCTATCTCTTTCTAGGAGAACAATTATGTCAATCAGTGAGTGAGTGGTAATTGAGCTATATATAGTATAATTTAAGAAACATTATGAGTGTTAACCTACTGTTAAGAGTTTACTGCTCTTTAACTCAGTCGTTAATATTATATGGCATTATAGCCTGGGGCTCATGTGGATCAACTTTACTAGACAAACTAAATAAGGCTCAAAAACTTAATCTCAAAATTATCTTAAAAAAGAACCGACGATTTCCTACGGAAGAATTATTTAAGCTAAGTAAAGTACTAACCCCAAGAAAAATATTCATTTGGCAAATAACAATGTATATGGCAAAATATATAGACAACTTCACAATCGAGCAAACTCCCAGTCACCGTCGGCAAAGGCAACTAAGATGTTCAGTTCCCCGACGGACGTCTGGATTCTCGAGTAGACATTTTACAGCTGCGGCACCAAAACTATTCAATAACCTTCCGCTGGAGGTATCTTATCTGATTTTATGTGCCCAGCGCCCATCCTTAAAGAAAAAACTTAAATTCTATATAAAGAAATTTCTCCTAGAAACCTCTTTTGAAAATTTTAAACGTCTTTATGACAAGATCTGTTGAAACGAATGCCTTAACTTATTACAACTTATCCTATCTATTTAAATTATATATCTAAACTCCGTATGCATTAACACTGTTGCACCAAATAAAATATAGTTTTAGTAATGTATGAATATATATATAGTATAGTATAAATATAGTATAGTATATAATATAATATAATATAGTATGAATGAGGTCGATGAACTTTGTCAGCCCTAGCACAGACTACGGTCTATTTGGGCTGCAAACTGCCAACACCAGTCGCGGCTTTTTGTCTAGTGCTTTGGTCTGGAAGTTGGTGTGAATTATTCGCTTTTTTTTGTCTAAATAAAATAAATAAATAAAATAAAAAATAAATTTGTATTGAACCGCGGCGGGAGTCAAATAGTTATGGCATGTGAATGAGATGAAGAAACGTCTTTAGTTCATTACGTATTATTGTAATACATTATATGGGAACGCTATTTAAAAAAACCGCCCGAATTGAGAACCACCTTCTTTTTGGAAGTCGGTTCAAAAGACATATTTTATCGGCGTAGCTATATGTATGTATAGGGTTCGAGGAGCTAACTCAGCGTCACGCCGCGTCGAAAGGTCCAAATCTGTTATTTTGCAAAGTCAAATCAGTTATTCGAATTGGGCACCATCGTACACTGTTTGATTGTCAGTCAGTTGTCAGTGGTCGAATGTTTGCGATGTCATCGGTGATAGGTAAAATTAGTAACGTAAAACTAAAGCTACAAGGGTTCCAAACGCGCCCATTCGGCACTTTTATAAGCTCTTTTAAATCTATTAATATCTTTACCACCGAAAACAATCAGCCGATTATATTTTAAAGAGATTATGTTAGTTACAGTGGCTCCGCCTCCTTCGTTGCAGACCGGCGTGCGCGGAGAGCGGCTCGGAGGGCGAGGCGGGCGCGGCGGGCGCGGCGGGCGCGGCGGGCGCGGCGGGCGGGGCGGGCGGGGCGGGCGCGGGGGGCAGCCCGGTGCCGGCGCGCAACACGCTGCGCGTGGCCGCCAAGTTCGCGGAGCTCACGCTGACGGGCGGCTCGCTCAAGCCCGCGCTGGCCGCCAAGCCCGCGCTGCTGCGCCGCCCCACGCCGCACCCGCAGCACGCGACGCGCGCGCAGCCCGCGCCCGACGCGCCGCACGCGCCCGACGGCGGCGAGCTGTGATACTTCGACGAGTCGCGTGAAGCCGACCGACACAAAGTTCCACTCGACCGGATGAGGGACGCGCGAATGCATAGGTAGGTAACGAATAGACGGACAGACGAACATACGAACATTTTATATTAGATAAGGAGATAAATGTAATATTTTACTAACGACATGTGGGCCATTCGTGAGGCTATCGCGTGCTAGCGTGTAACACGCGTGCCACACGCAGCTAGCACGCGTGCTGCTAGCGTGTAACGCGCGTGCCCGCGGCACGCCGGGCCGCATCCGCCCAGAATGTTGCCCCAGCATGCCCGTACATGTTAGCGTAATATTTTGGACGAAAAACTTTTTACGGTCAATGTTTTTTTTATATTGTTTCGGAGGCGCTAATCTCTCGTATTTTGACAATTGTATTGAAGAAATTTTAATATTTATTTTATATTGAAGCCGAATTGTAATTTTCTAGTTGAAGTAATAATTGATTTTTAAGTAATTTAACTTTTTTAATGATATCCAAGAAGTATACGACTGTACGATAGTTGTTAAACCCGCGACGACAAGTGAGCGCTCGCTCGGCGACAAGTGAGCGCTCGCTCGGCGACAAGTGAGCGCTCGCTCGGCGACAAGTGAGCGCTCGCTCGGCGACAATGTCGATTGCCTTTCGTTAACATACTAGCAATGTTACACGACCGTGGCGACAAGTGAGCGCTCGCTCGGCGACAATGTCGATTGCCTTTCGTTAACATACTAGCAATGTTACACGACCGTGACGACAAGTGAGCGCTCGCTCGGCGACAATGTCGATTGCCTTTCGTTAACATACTAGCAATGTTACACGACCGTGGCGACAAGTGAGCGCTCGCTCGGCGACAATGTCGATTGCCTTTCGTTAACATACTAGCAATGTTACACGACCGTGGCGACAAGTGAGCGCTCGCTCGGCGACAATGTCGATTGCCTTTCGTTAACATACTAGCAATGTTACACGACCGTGGCGACAAGTGAGCGCTCGCTCGGCGACAATGTCGATTGCCTTTCGTTAACATACTAGCAATGTTACACGACCGTGGCGACAAGTGAGCGCTCGCTCGGCGACAATGTCGATTGCCTTTCGTTAACATACTAGCAATGTTACACGACCGTGGCGACAAGTGAGCGCTCGCTCGGCGACAATGTCGATTGCCTTTCGTTAACATACTAGCAATGTTACACGACCGTGGCGACAAGTGAGCGCTCGCTCGGCGACAATGTCGATTGCCTTTCGTTAACATACTAGCAATGTTACACGACCGTGACGACAAGTGAGCGCTCGCTCGGCGACAAGTCAGCGCTCGCTCGGCGACAAGTCAGCGCTCGCTCGGCGACAATGTCGATTGCCTTTCGTTAACATACTAGCAATGTTTCCTGTGTGACCACTCCTTATGCTCATATGCTCAATATGCGATGACGTCACGCAGCCTCCGTCGCGTGCTCACTGTGGTGTGCGGCTCGCTCCAAATATTATGTTAATCGTATCTGTCTACAGCGAGCGAACGAGAATAATCATATTAATTAGATGATAAGTTGAAACTCGGGAGTGAACCGCGTCTGTGGCGGAGTGCAGGTTTTATATGATATTAATAGCGCGTAATAAATTAGATGATAGAACGCGGTGCGCCGCGCCGTGCCGTGCTGCAGTGCGGCACGGCGCGGCACAATGTTATTTTTGTACGCCGCACTGTACTCGCGTCTACAATAAACAGTATTATTCAAACCTTGCCTTTTATTTGTTCCGGCTCCCGATCCTGGCTGCACAGCGTTACCTACCATCACATTATGATATCGAGTCGATAAGAGGAGAGCAAATAACGCTTGTGATGCAACATACTACGCGATGCGCGCGTACGTGTGTACGACGTGAGGGGCGACGCGCCCGATGTACCTTTGCTATCGTGTGATACATAGGTAGGTACAATACAACTTTTCGCCTCACTAGTGAAAGGGTACCAGAAGCGAGTTAAAAAGTTAGACAGAAAAGCAGGGCATTATAAGCTATTTTTGGATTGGTTATTGGACTGTCTTCTCTTTTAAACTCGCTCGCAGGCATTGGTCACACGCGCAGAGCTTACCGAGAGGTTTAATCTTTAAACTAACCTAACTACAACATTAACCTGATGAGGGCACAAAATTACAAGGTACTACAACCAATCAATTAAAATGACCTAAACGCAAAGCATTCAATAGTCGAATGAGTCTACGAGCGAGACGCAGACTCCTTTTAAAACCATAAACCACTCGTATTTATACCACACGAACTCGTGTGTTTATACCATCGACTCAAGCTGGTGATGCAACAATGCAACACATGACGTCAATTCTGTCAGAGATAATTAATTATTATAAGTGCGATAACCACTGACTGATTATATACTTCGTATTCGATGGCGATGACACTAGCGAGTAGCGACAATACAAAATGCAAACAATTTCTAAGTACTACTTCGTGTTGTATTCCGGGTTCCTATGTCGATGACAAAATGTAAGAAAAGTATTGTGGGTACCTTGAAGTTTGAACAATTTCTGCATTTCATTTTACTCGAATTGTGATCATGTTACTTTTTCAACATTTTAAAAATTACTATCCACAAAGAACTAATTAAGATAAAGACAATTTTTTGTTTTACCGCCATTTCTTATTTCTTTTCTGCACTCGTCTTGTTGCGTTATTTGTATAAAATAAATACATTATATGAAAGTAGGTAATTAATTTTAATTTCCTGTTATGTTTCATGTTTTTCAAAATTATGTAATCTTAAAACTTGTTTTAATTAAAAGTCAATAGTATAAATAAAAAAGAGAGGTTAAAAATGTTTATGAAATAATATCTTTGGTATACAATTCATATACGAAATTCCCGAACGTTTCTTGAGACAATGAATTGAAGAAATGCCAACCCAGAGCGTTCTAAATTCAAATCACTGTTTCGCTCACTGGGTGCATAGAGATAGTATACAAATACAAGACTGGGTGCGTGTTATCTATGGTGACTGGTGACTGGTGACTGGTGCGCAAAAACGACTCACCTCTTTGCTCTCTGGTTTTAGGAGCAGAGGAAGCCGGACACAGTCGGGCTTTTTACGCGGCCGAAAGTAATATACATCGACCTTTAAAAGGAGATAGCAGATTTGTAGAGCGTTGTCTCTGTCGTTGAGACCGACAAAACGTCATATAGGTATGAGCACAGAATATATAATAGTACTACGTATGAGTGACAGAGACAACGCTCTACAAAGCGAAATGTCATTTTAAAGGCCGAAGTACGTTACTTTCGGCCGCGTACTGCAAGGTGATCATCAAAACAGGACTGGTTCATTCATTAGAGCGTAGAGACCTGTTCGGTTGTAAGACCTGGCACCTGGCACCTGGCACCTGGCACCTGGCACCTGGCAACCCTATGTCTGTACTCTGTACTTGGGAGTGCCTAGTTCTTAGGTGTATAACATAGGCACATAGCTAGGTGGAGTGACGTCAGTAGGTGCAAGTCGGGGGGCAGGGGTCGGGGGGCAGGGGACATCGCGACAAGTAAAACGGCATGGTACAGAGATGCGCTATATTGTGTGTGTGCGGCGCTAGTGGCGCTAGTAGCGCAGGCAGTGCTCGTGCAGCGCGTGCGGCAGCGGCGGCGCGGCGTTCTCCTTGTCGCGCGCGTAGTGCGGCGCGAACGGCTCGCCGAGCGGCGCCTCGAACTCGTCGCCCGAGCCGTCCGACGCCTCCAGGTAGCCGAACAGCCGCGCCGCGCCCGCCGCGCGCGCCTCGCGCCGCCGCGCCGCGCCGGCGGGCTGCGTCGCCGGCGCCGCTGCCGCCGCGGGCGCCGCCGCCGCCGCCGCCGCCGCCGCCGCCGCCGCCTGCGTGGCAGCGCCGCGCGCCGCGCTCGACGGCACCTTCAGGCTGCGGCTCTCGATGTGGCTGCAAGCAAACGGCACGTTAGCACCTAGGCCTGACCCCGGGCGGGCGGGCGGGCGGATACTCACTGGGCGTCGCGCAGGTGCGCCGCCAGCGCCGGCTGGTCGTCGGCCAGGAACGGGCACTTGGCGCACGCCTTCTTGTTGTGCACCTTGTGCACGTGCGTGGCGAGCCGCTCGGCGCGCGCCGCCTTGTACTCGCACAGCGCGCACGCGAAGGGCTTCAGGTGCGTGTTGAGGTGCCGCTTCAGGCACCAGTTGTCCACGCCCGACCACGCGCAGTAGCAGCACGCGTAGCGCCGCTCGCCCTGCGGGGCAGGCGCGCGCGTTAGTGGGCCGCCGGGCGGGCGCGGGCGCGGGGGGGGCGGGCTCACCTTGCGGCGCGCGGGGCTGGCGGGCGCGGGCGCGGGCGGCTCGGGCTTGACGCGCGGCGCCGCGGCGGCGGCCCCCTGCGGCGCGGCGGGCGGCGCGGCGGGGGCGGGCGCGCGCGCGGCTGCGGCGCGGCGGATGCGGCTGAGGTCGTAGGGCTGGTCGCGGTGCATGCGCAGGAAGTGCTTCTTGACGTGGTCGGCGCGGTTGAACTGCTTGCCGCACAGGTAGCAGTGGAAGGGCTTCTCGTCGCGGTGGATGTTCTCGTGGCGCGTGAACAGGTCGCGCCGGTCCGTGGCGTAGGGGCACGCGCCGCACGCGTAGCGCTTGGCGGGCGCGTGCGCGGGCGCGGGCGGCGCGTCGCGGCGCGCCTCCACCTTGCTCTTGAGGCGCTGCAGGTAGCGCGTGAGGTCGTCCAGCGCGGGGTTGTCGCGCAGCAGCTGGTCGGCGGCCGCGGGGTCGGAGTGGTGCGCGCGCGCCAGGTGCTGGCGCACGGCGCGCGCCCAGCCGCTGGCGAACCCGCAGCCGGCCAGCGGGCACGCGAAGGCGCGCGCCTGCGAGTGCGTGCCCAGCCAGTGCTCGGCCACGCGCGCCAGGAAGCCCACGCAGTCGCACTCGGCGCACTTGAACAGGCGCTGCGCGGGGTTGTAGGCCGCCACGCGCGAGTGCGCCCACGCCAGCGGCTCCTCGGCCGCCGTCCAGCGGTCCTCGGCCGTGGGGTCGGTGCGCGGCGCGAAGTTGGCCTGCAGGATGCCGGGCGGCGGGAAGCCGTTCTGCATGAGCGCCGCCAGCCCCCACGCCGTGATGTGCTCCTCGGGCCGCAGCTCCTCGTCCTCCACGCCCGGGAACTCCACGCCGCCCACGCCGCCCGCAGCCGCCTCCTCGCCGTACAGCTTCTTGGTGATCTCCTTGAACATGTCCTCGCAGTCCAGCGCCAGCGAGCCCACGCCCACGCCCACGCCCACGCCGCCCTCCATGTCGCTGCAACAGAACAGTGCCTGCATGCATTAGTATGCCGAGCCGACACAAACATTCAGGCTACGACGCGAGTGCGGCGCGGTGGCGATGCGACACCGCGCCGCACTCGCGATACAATACGACGCGGGCCGTGTGCAGGAGTGTCGGGAGACACCCCCCGGGGTGCAGCGTGCAGCGGTCCCCGGGCCCGTACCTGCGGGAGGCTGCCGGCCGCGCCGAGGGTGCGCGCCTACTAGCGGGAGCCGGCCCTCCCCCGCCGCCCGCCCGTCGCCGCCCGCCCGCCGCCCGCCGCCGCCCGCCGCCGCCCGCCGCCGCCCAGCGCGATCGATGCCGCGACACTTGCGCGCCACAGGCGTCACTGCTGCTGCTTACTAAATGAACCGAGCCAATCATCAGTCTTCACAACAAAACAAATTCGGGCACAGTACCCGTAGTATAAGATTTTACGTCTCACCAAACGTTGCTAGAATTCGAGAGTCGAAACACAGTAACAAAGTAAAATGGACCTAAACGGCCTTGAATTGAAGTCGAATATTCAATGCCACTGATTTTAATTTCGCAATGTTTCCGCTTGGAGCGCTGGCTGTAGAAGTGTAGACAAACTTGAGCTTTAAAACAAGATGATTAAGATCCAGTTTACTGTAACGCGGAAGTATTTCGACTCTCGAATTTGGTTTGGTTTGGTGAGACGTAAAATCTTATAGTACGGGTACTGATCACAAATGTTCCCCGTATTCCCTAACGGCGATCGGCCAGCGGCCACCCATCCAGATGTCGGCATAATTAATATGCTATCTACCACGGGGCGGGGGCGAAGCGCCGCGGGGCGGGGGCGAAGCGCCGCGGGGCGGGGGCGAAGCGCCGCGGGGCGGGGGCGAAGCGCCGCGGGGCGGGGGCGAAGCGCCCGGTGGGGGGCAGGTCACGAGTGGCTCTGTACTCTGTAGAGCTACATACGACACCTACTTACTCATTATAAAATCTATCTATCTAGGTGCTAACTAGGGTTCATTCCCGGGAATTCTCGAGCCGAGAATTCCCGGGAAATCGTTGGGCTTTGTTCCCGGGAAATCAAGCTCGAGAAAACTCGAGAACTCGAGAAATCATATTTGAGTCTATGAAATTATAAAATAAAACGATTTGCGTTTGCCGTTTGTTTTAAATGCAAAAATTTCATTTGATTTTTTTTTCTAATTAACATGCCAAAAATGGTGCTGTGATTATAATTTAATTATAAGTTAGGATAAGGTTAACGTTTTCATGTTGAAATTTTTGTTTATTGTTTGTTTTGTTTAAAAGAAAGAAGCTAGAAGTTTTAAGTTGATTTTTTTTCTTTTTAATGCTGTGCTTGTGCTGTAATTGTATATATGTATAAATCACAAATGTCAGAATAGCTTATTTTTTTAGTTTTCTTTAAGAAAAAGAAGCTAATTATGTTGAAGACTGTCAATAAAAGTCTTATAATTATTTTGGTACTTTTATTTGAGAGGAAACCACTGAATTTGTTGATTAATCGCATTATTGGAACCGAAGAATATGCAAATCCGTACGTAAATGTAAATTTCTCGACAGCCCGAGAAGACCCGAGAAATTAGCCTCGAGAATTCTCGAGACCCGAGAAATCATGAACCCTAGTGCTAACCTAATACCTACTATTATTAATTTATGAAACAATAGTTATTTTTAAAAACAATTAAGAAAATACAGCAAGTGGTAGTGATGGTAGTAGTAGTAGTAGCACAGGTGGTAGTAGTAGTAGTAGCACAGGTGGTAGTAGTAGTAGCACAGGTGGTAGTAGTAGTGTAGAGGTGCAACCTCTACCGTTACTTGGCTGGCAGCTATTAAGAAAACTTCGCAGCTGCCACACAACAATATTCAAATTTGGAACGCAGTAGAGAATCCTCCTGGTCACGCACGTTACAAGATTCCACATTCCCTATCATCCGCTCGTCACGTCAACATCTTCTACCATTGTATTATATAAAGCTCGCGAGCCCGTCTGTATTGTACATAACATATCAATTGTAAAGTGTAAAATAAACATCATTATATGTAGCTGGTTCTTCATTACATCAAACCTTCAGCTACATAATTGGTGACTCCCGAGCTCAAGAACACATCAGCCACATTGGGTACCTACGTCTACGGTCGAGCCTGCACACTGCTCCCGTACATCTCCGGCGTGCAAGCAACTCAACGCAACAAGCAACGACGTGCGGCTACATTAGCTGCACCCTCTGAACGCGAAAGCTACGAGTTACGACTGCGACTCGACATGGACGCCACAGATGGTGTCCCTCGTGGACGCAATCCAGTTAACTCGACGCGGCACGCTACGCAACCTACCCTGTCCTACATCGCTGACCACAACACAACCTCCTGAACCCGACGCGAGATTCATACGTGCATGCCTTGTGAGTACATATCCAAGGCGCCCTGAGGAGGGATCCAGGTTTTATAAGGACATTATTTCTTCTGTGCTGAAAAACAATTTCTAACTATAATATTTGTGACATTGCATTTTGTTTTGTGAAAATTATTTTTGAGTGACGTATTTTTGTAATTTTCAAATTCAGTGAAAAAGAACATTAACATTCCATGAACAATATAGACAATAAGTGACGTCTCATCATCTCATTTTAAAAAGGGAATTTTTTTATAGACATTTTACTTTTTAGAACAATTTTATTTAGTTATATTGTCAGTCATAATTGCCATTGTATTTTGTAAAATTTTCCTGTCATAACAATTTAAATTTCAGCAATTTATAAAGAAACAGTATTACACGTATGAAGAGGACTAATCTCTCCGTTCCATGGTTCCATTAACAACAAACCCCTACGGACCATGCCACAATTCGTAAGGTTTTCAGCAAAGCTTCCTCCGTGCATTGCGGATCATCTTTTATTTCAAAGTGAAGCAGCTTTTGTGGAGTGCTGTATAGCCTCCGCACACATGTTCCTGTAGTTCACTGTGCAGCCTTAGACACGATGTCACTCGTTCGTAAGTCCTTCGACCTTTTCACTTTTCCAGGTTCACTGAGTTTATCGCGCTCAGAACCTCTCTTCAGGTCTGTGTGGACGCGAGTTTGCCAAGGTTCGACGTGAAGAAGATTTGCTCATCATGCGTCTCCTCCGTCATCAACCTTTTTGCACTCCGAACGCTTCATTTATTGTAATTATTTTTTTTCCGTGTCACTTAGGCATACAGGTCCACTGCTTATTTCTCTGGTCTTAAGTACTGCCTCCCAGTCATTGTGTACACAATGACCTGAGGTATTACACCATTACCAGATACTGCTACAGAAGACTCAACATTGAGGCAACTTTCAATCCTATTTGCCTTCTCATTTTTATCAATACATGTTCTAGTTTTAGGGTTATTTTCCTTCATTCTTATGTATATAATACTTGCCTTACTTAATATTTCTTTTTTTTTTTCTGTTTCTCACTCCGTAGGGGGGTGATGTAGAGGTGCAACCTCTACCGTTACTTGGCTGGCAGCTATTAAGAAAACTTCGCAGCTGCCACACAACAATATTCAAATTTGGAACGCAGTAGAGAATCCTCCTGGTCACGCACGTTACAAGATTCCACATTCCCTATCATCCGCTCGTCACGTCAACATCTTCTACCATTGTATTATATAAAGCTCGCGAGCCCGTCTGTATTGTACATAACATATCAATTGTAAAGTGTAAAATAAACATCATTATATGTAGCTGGTTCTTCATTACATCAACCCTTCAGCTACAGTAGTAGCACAGGTGGTAGTAGTAGTAGCACAGGTGGTAGTAGTAGTAGTAGCACAGGTGGTAGTAGTAGTAGCACAGGTGGTAGTAGTAGTAGTAACACAGGTGGTAGTAGTAGTAGCACAGGTGGTAGTAGTAGTAGTAACACAGGTGGTAGTAGTAGTAGTAGCAGCACAGGTGGTAGTAGTAGTAGCAGCACAGGTGGTAGTAGTAGTAGTAGCACAGGTGGTAGTAGTAGTAGTAGCACAGGTGGTAGTAGTAGTAGTAGCACAGGTGGTAGTAGTAGTAGCACAGGTGGTAGTAGTAGTAGTAGTAGCACAGGTGGTAGTAGTAGTAGTAACACAGGTGGTAGTAGTAGTAGTAGTAGCACCACAGGTGGTAGTAGTAGTAGTAGCACAGGTGGTAGTAGTAGTAGTAGCACAGGTGGTAGTAGTAGTAGTAGTAGCACAGGTGGTAGTAGTAGTAGCACAGGTGGTAGTAGTAGTAGTAGCACAGGTGGTAGTAGTAGTAGTAGCACAGGTGGTAGTAGTAGTAGTAGCACAGGTGGTAGTAGTAGTAGTAGCACAGGTGGTAGTAGTAGTAGTAGTAGTAGTAGCACAGGTGGTAGTAGTAGTAGTAGCACAGGTGGTAGTAGTAGTAGTAGCACAGGTGGTAGTAGTAGTAGTAGCACAGGTGGTAGTAGTAGTAGTAGCACAGGTGGTAGTAGTAGTAGTAGCACAGGTGGTAGTAGTAGTAGTAGCACAGGTGGTAGTAGTAGTAGTAGCACAGGTGGTAGTAGTAGTAGTAGCACAGGTGGTAGTAGTAGTAGTAGCACAGGTGGTAGTAGTAGTAGCACAGGTGGTAGTAGTAGTAGTAGTAGCACAGGTGGTAGTAGTAGTAGTAGTAGTAGCACAGGTGGTAGTAGTAGTAGTAGTAGTAGTAGTAGCACAGGTGGTAGTAGTAGTAGTAGCACAGGTGGTAGTAGTAGTAGTAGCACAGGTGGTAGTAGTAGTAGTAGCACAGGTGGTAGTAGTAGTAGTAGCACAGGTGGTAGTAGTAGTAGTAGCACAGGTGGTAGTAGTAGTAGTAGCACAGGTGGTAGTAGTAGTAGCACAGGTGGTAGTAGTAGTAGTAGCACAGGTGGTAGTAGTAGTAGCACAGGTGGTAGTAGTAGTAGCACAGGTGGTAGTAGTACTTCCCGTTGACCTAGAATAGACCTAAGTAACTTTCATTTATTTAATACTAGCTGATGCCCGCGATTTCGTCTGCGTGGAATTAGGTTTTTTAAAATTCCCGTGGGAACTCTTTTATTGTCCGGGATAAAAAGTAGCCTATGTCACTCTGCAGTTCTTTATCTACACCCATGCAAAAAATCACGTCAATCCGTTGCACCGTTGCGACGTGATTGAAGGACAAACCAACAAACAAACACTCTTTCGCATTTATAATAAGGGTACTGAGGTACTGATAACAAAGTCGTGGCAGGCTCGTTAGATATCGGGCAGGGATGATGTGGAACGTCGCTGTACGTCGGGCAGGCGGCAGGCGGCAGGCGGCAGGCGGCAGGCGGCAGGCGGCAGGCGGCAGGCGGCAGGCGGCAGGCGGCAGGCAGCTACGCGAACGCGCCGCTCGACGCTCGTATGAATGGAGGCGGCGATGACGCACCGTTGCGGAAATCAATACACGCGAGCGGCGGTTCATCGACCGGCTGCAGCTCGCCGCGCGGGGCGGGCGGGCGGGCGGTCTGGTGGGCGGCGGCGCGCGCTGCCGCCAGTCGCGCCCGGCCGCGGCCCGACACAGCCGCCCTCGCCCGCCGGCCGCCCGCCCATGCCGCGCCCGCGCCGCCGCTAGCGTCGGCATGGCCGGCGAGCCGCCCGCCGCCGCTCCGGCCGCCTAGCCGCCGCCGCGGGCAGGTGCTATAAATACCCGCGACCCTCACCCACTGCCCTCGGGGCGGCGCCCTGCGTCACGACGACGCCCGCTCGGCGGCGGCTCCGCTCGCGACCCGACCGTCTCGTGGCGCCCCGTCGTTACCTCGCGAGTTCCTCCGATGCACCGAGACACCACGCCACGGGTCGCGGGAGCCCGGGCGGAGCCGCCGACGAGTCCCGTCGCGGCCGACGAGTCTCGTCGCGGCCGACGAGTCCCGTCGCGGCCGACGAGTCTTGTCGCGGAGTACATATTCGTCTTTGGGTGAAGCAGGTGACAGCACGGGGACATTGTCGTCGTTAGTGTACTCGATGTGTTTACAAATAAGATTACATCGAGCTCTCGAAATTACGAACGTAAACGTGATATAGTATCGAGACGTAACAGTGCTGTGAAGTTTACAGTTCCAGTGAGTAGAGTTAACGAGCGGAGCGACACAGCGCGGAGCGGAGCGACACAGCGCGGAGCGGAACGACACAGCGCGGCGCGGAGCGACAGCGCGGCGCCATGGGGCCCGGGGGCTCGCCGGCCTAGAGAGCGGCTAGCCTGTTCCCGGGGACCTGTAGGTACGTGTCGGGACTAGCGACACAGCGCGGAGCGGAGCGACACAGCGCGGCGCGGAGCGACACAGCGCGGCGCGGAGCGACACAGCGCGGCGCGGAGCGAAACAGTGCGGCATGGAGCGATACAGCGCGGCGCCATGCCTGGCCTGGAAGCTTTTATTTTTTATTTTTTGACAAAACGAAAAGTGAACAATTTACACCACACTTTTAGACCAAAGCACTAGAAAACAAGCCGAGACTGGTGTTGGCAGTTTGCAGCCCAAATAGACCGTAGTCTGTGCTAGGGCTGACAAAGTTCATCGACCTCATTCATACTATATTATATTATATTTATACTATACTATATATATTCATACATTACTAAAACTATATTATATTTGGTGCAACAGTGTTAATGCATACAGAGTTTAGATATATAATTTAAATAGATAGGATAAATTTTAATAAGATAAAGCATTCGTTTGAACAGATCTTGTCATAAAGACGTTTAAAATTTTCAAAAGAGGTTTCTAGGAGAAATTTCTTTATATAGAATTTAAGTTTTTTCTTTAAGGATGGGCGCTGGGCACATAAAATCAGATTAGATACCTCCAGCGGAAGGCTATTGAATAGTTTTGGTGCCGCAGCTGTAAAATGTCTACTCGAGAATCCAGACGTTCGTCGGGGAACTGAACATCTTAGTTGCCTTTGCCTAAGCTTTCCCTTTCCTACCTAACCTTTCTAGTTGATCCGTCTACGAGTACGTCGGTCTAGCTATAATCTAATTGACGCGTTTCTCCATGGTGGTTCACCTTGCTATACCGCCTGGCGCCGTGTGATGCTGACGCGACGCTGTGTTGCAGATGTGCAGCCTGGCGGCGCTGGCGCGCGGCTGCCGGCCCGCCGCCAAGCCGTGCTGCCTGTGCTGGTGCTGCTGCTGCTCCTGCTCCTGGTGAGCGTCCCCCCGCTCGCTGACAAGTGTGCGCAGATGACAGGTCGAAAGTGTGTTTGTCTTTCAATCACGTCGCAACGGATCAACAGGTCGAAGTGTTACCAAATTTCATAATTCTTTCATAATTCATAATTATCCTCTGCGCACACTTGCCTACATCACGGAGGAGAGCCAAAGCTTCTAAGAAGCGAACAACATTTATACCTATTTTGGTTGGCACAGGAGGATACCATTTAATAAACAATCTGTTATTTGTTCAACAAGATGGCAAAGTTTGTTTTTGTTGTGATTGCCTAGTTTAAATCCCGAGCTAGTGAAGGATTCGAGCTAGGAAGAGTTAGGTAAATTAGATTCCCGAGTCTAGTGACTTAGTGAGGCATTAGCGAGCGACAATAGCGACAATAGCGACAATAGCGAGAAAATACAAGATGTAAAAGAAATATTTATTGAACGAAATCGGTACAATCACAAAGAATTTCAAAATGGCGCCGACTTTTTTAAATTTTGGTAACAATTTCCTATTTTGTGATCCCAGGGAGCCCTTAATATAGTTTTTTATTAATATTTATATTATATATATTTATATTCATCAAAATACATTACAAAGTCACAAAAAATAATTATTTTTAACCGTCTTTAAAAAAAGGAGGAGGTTTTCAATTCGTCGGAATCTTTTTTTTTTTTTTAATGTATGTTACCGGATTACTCGAAGACGCCTGGACCGATTTTGAAAATTCTTTTTTTGTTTGAAAGGGTATACTTCAAAGTTGGTCCCATTTAAATTTGGTGAAGATCTGACGAACTTCTTCGAAGATAGATACTGGAACTCCTCAACGGATAAGAGTAAATTGCTCGCGATCAGTATAATAGCTTAGTAAACAGTAGATATTTAACCAGGCATAGCAAATGTTGGCATCGAAATTGTTTCGCAATACAATTACCTTGGCCAAATGATTCAATTAGGCAGAAGCAATTTCGACGAGGAAGCCAACAGAAGAATTCGGCTAGGTTGGGCAGCTTTTGGGAAATTGAGTCAAGTCTTCTCATCGTCAATTCCTCAGTGCCTCAAGACGAAAGTCTTTAACCAGTCTGTTCTTCCCGTCCCCACCTATGGTGCTGAAACGTGGACACTGACAAACGGCCTTGTCCACAAATTCAAAGTCGCTCAGCGAGCTATGGAGAGGGCTATGTTAGGAGTTTCCTTGAGGGACAATATCCGAAATGAGGAGATCCGCAGGAGAACCAAGGTCACTGACATAGCCCAAACTATTAGCAAGCTGAAGTGGCAGTGGGCAGGTCATGCCTGTCGTAGAGGCGATGGCCGTTGGAGCCGGAAAGTCCTTGAGTGGAGACCGCGTAGTGTGGGACGCCCTCCAGCACGATGGACCGACGATACAAAGAGGCTGGCGGGAAGTGGCTGGATGAGGAAGGCTGAGGACCGGGTGTGGTGGCTCTTTAGGGAAGGCCTATGTCAAACAGTGGACGTCCACAGGCTGATGATGATGATGATGATGATAGCATATTTTAATACCATGGAGCCACTAAAAATTGTGAAATAAATTTTTTTTACAAAAAAAATAAAAACCGACTTCGATACACAAACACTAAAAATTGAAAAATAATTTAATTTGTAGGCGTGTTGATGTCAAAAGAGTTCTCACTGTCATGGATTTCAGGAAAAAGGAATGTTTTATGAAGAAGAGTAATTTGAAAATGACATGCGCGGTTGTCTTGACAACAAAGGATGGAGGATTGCAATTATTGGTCAGAATATTAGCACGGCTTAGCTCAGGAGAATTATTATTGGAGATGGCTGTTAGCGTGATTGGTATTAGAGCAACTGTGTATGGAGTTGGTTAATACAAGAATCCATTGGGATAGAGGGCAGCAAAGGGGGTGCTCATGAAACTAAGTTAAAATTTCAGAGCTCGAAAATATTTTTTTTTTAAATAAAATTAATCACTTTAATCACAATTAGCATTTTTAGAATAAACTCAACAAACACAATACAAAATCGCAAAATACGATAGATACTGTCATAGATTACCACCGTTAACACCTTTAATACTTTTTTTTTAACTGGTTTTACGGCTCTGGGTTCTAATCTATAATACTCTTGCTGCTGCTGTACAAACCAGTAAAGTAAACTTTTTTTTCTAAACGGCTTTAAAGCGAGTCTTCTGGCGTAGCCTGTTTTAAAAAACTTAAGGATTGGTTAGGTTAGGTTTACCACAACGCACGAGCCGAGCAAGCGTGCCGCTACGGCACGGTCGGACCGGGCAACCCACCACCTCCCATGGCCCCACCAACCTCGCGGTTATATGTGCCGAAACGCGGGAGGGCGCCCGTTCGGTACTTGCTCGGTGGCTCTTTCCCGGGGCGCCTTCTTGACTCCCTACAAATTCTTTCTTTCCTGTCCTTGTCCCTAATTGGTCTTTCTCCGTGGTTGGACCGGGCAACCCTCCACCACCCATGGCCCCACCAACCTTGCGGTTATATGGGCCGAAACGCGGGAGGGCGCCCGTTCGGTACTTGCTCGGTGGCTCTTTCCCGGGGCGCCTTCTTGGACTGGTTTGACCGGGCAGTATAAATACTTCCCTACGTCTAGCTGGGTATAATACTTCAAAATCGCTTATTACCCAATAGACATACAAAGAGAAAGGGGAAACGCCTATAATTAGGTTCTGGCACTTCGCCAGCCGCTGCCACGGCACGCTCGCTGCGCTCGCTCGGCTCGTGCGTTGTGGTAACTGTTCTAACCTAACCTAACCAATCATTAAGATTTTTAAAACGGGCTACGCTAGAAGACTCGCTTTAAAACCATTTAGAATAAAAAAGTATCTTGCTAAGTTTACTTTATTGGTCTTTGGTTCCCAGCAAGATTATTATAGGTTAGAACCCAGAGCCGTAAAACCAGTAAAAAAAAAGTATTATAGGTTTATGTTATGGTAATCTTTATATGAGTTCGTAGTTCGTACCACTTTGCGGTTTTGTGTTTGTACTTTGTTAAGTTCATTGTAAAAATGCTAGGGACCTAATTAATTTATTTTATTTACATAAATCTGTATAAAATACGCGATTACGTGTCTTGAAATTAAGAAATTACGTAAAGATCAGTGCAAATGAATCTCTTTTTCGAATCTCAATTTTGGTAATCACCAGGTTGGTAGTTCGTTCACCAGAACCAATGCGATTCATGGCGGCTCGTTAATTTTGCTTAGCAAACAATTAAAATTCAAGAATCGAAATGACATAGAGAGCCTGTCTGTTGAGCGAACAATAGAACTATCCTCAGTTGAACTTGAGCAATTCATTGTTGTGTCTGTATATAGACCACCCCTGTCTAACTTTGATCTTTTTGAAAAGGTAATGGATGAAGTCTTATTCAAAATCTCAAAATCAAATAAAAAGCTGATTGTGTGCGGAGACTTTAATGTAAATATTTTGGAAAGTAGCCCTTTAAATGGCAAATTATTAAATCTTTTCAAATCCTACAACCTATCCAACATGTTTATGGAGCCTACAAGAATAACTGTAACTAGCGCCACATGTATAGACAATATTTTTACAAATATAAATCCAATTACTAAAACCATAATTAGCAAATTGGATTCGGATCATTGTGGACAGTTGATCCAGTTTGAAAATTTGAAGAAAAAAAAATTCTAAACGTAGAATAACCTTTGTACCAGTAACGTCTGACCGAATTGAGAATATGAGACTAAGCCTTATAAAACACCTTCCATTTTTGTCAAATGGGTTTAGTCCTGATGAAATGTATAATACATTTTTTAATATATTCAATACTATATTTAACTCAATATTCACCAGTAAATCGGTCTTGACTACTGATGCAAAAGTTTTTAGTGAATGGGCAACAGTAGAACTACATAAAAGTAGACAAAAACTATATGAATTGTATGCGGAGCGACAATATGATACTGGTGACGAATTCAAGCAGTACGTTCAACTGTTTTCCCAAAAAGTTTAAGAGAGATTGCATTGCAGCCAAGTCAAAATATATCCAGGCAAAATTAAAAACAGCTCCAATGTAGTAAAAACTACCTGGAAAATAGTTAACGAAGAAACAGGAAGAGTGACACATAAAACTTGTAATTTTGAACTAAATATCATGACAAGTTGATTACGTCAGACCCCGAGGTTGCAACCGTTTTTCGAGACCTTCTTTACAGATATTCCTGTTTCTACTACAAAATCATTGAACTCTTCAGCAGCCGCCGCTCTCTCACTATTGGAGGATAACGTGCCTGAATGTAATAAAATGTTTGAATTCAGTCACGTTAGTTGCTCTGACGTTATCAAAGCTTTTAAATTAATTAATAATAAGAAAACAAATGATCTGTGGGGCATTTCCGTTAACGTTGTGAAATCATTAATTGATATTGTTGCACCCGAGTTAGCATTAATATTCAATAATTGTGTTGACTGTGGTGAGTTTCCAGACTTAATGAAACATAGTAAAATAATTCCATTTATTTAAATCAGGTAGTACTAGTGACCCCACTAACTCAGACCGATATCTGTACTACCCACTTTTAGTAAAATCTTTGAAAAAATAATTTAACTCAACTGCTTAATTTTTTCAACATTAATGATTTATTTCACACCAAACAGTTTGGTTTTACACGGGGTCGCTCAACAACCGATGCTGGTGTTGAGTTAATACTAAATATATTCGAAAGCCTGGGAGGAATCACGTGATGCGCTTGGCGTTTTATGTGATTTATCCAAGGCTTTCGACTGCGTTGATCATGAAACATTGGTCGCGAAATTGCACCATTATGGAATTAGGGGTGCAGCATTGGAATTGATGAGTTCTTACCTAAATGATAGAATACAAAGGGTAGACGTGGATGGAAAGCGATCTCCCGGATCCGTTGTAAAAATGGGGGTGCCACAAGGTTCCATCTTAGGACCTTTTCTGTTCCTTATTTACATCAATGACCTTCCTTACCTCGCTAAGGACAATTACGGGATAGTCTTGTTTGCTGATGATACATCACTTTTATTTAAAATCAATCGATACTTAACAACTTTTGATGAAGTAAACAATTCTCTCACCAAGTTAGTACAGTGGTTCGAAGCTAATAACCTGCTTCTCAACGGGAAAAAGACAAAGTGCATTAAATTCACTTTACCAAATGTTAAGCAGGTGAAAACCACTGTGCAACTTAATAATGAGGAATTAGATTTAGTGGATACCGCTATTTTTCTTGGAATAACGTTAGATGCAAAACTTCAATGGGGCTCTCATATAAATAACTTATCGAACAGACTTAGTTCTGCCGCATATGCGGTAAAAAAGATTCGCCAGTTGACAGACATAGAAACTGCGAGACTAGTATATTTTAGTTACTTTCACAGCATTATGTCATATGGTATATTATTATGGGGTAATGCTGCTGATATTAATTCTATTTTTGTGCTGCAGAAAAGGGCTGTTCGAGCCATATACAGTATGGGGCCACGAGAGTCGCTGAGAACTAAATTTAGGGAAGTTAAAATTATGACAGTGCATAATCAATATATTTTTGAAAATTTACTGTACGTACATAAAAACATAAATAAATTTAAAAAAAAAAGTGACTGTCATAATATAAATACTAGAAATAAAAATAAACTTGTAATTCCCGCCTCTAGGCTCAGTAAAGTTAGCAATTCATTTGCTCGTAATTCCATACGTTTCTATAATAAGCTTCCAGAAGACATATTGGAGATGTCTCTCAACAAGTTCAAAGTTTTCATAAAACGTAAACTAATTGAAAAATCCTATTACAATGTAAAGGATTATTTAAATGATAAGCAAGCTTGGGAATGAGTTGCTTAACGACTTTGTGATAGTTCTAATAAGTTTCAATAATTTTGTAAAGTGGTGATAATAAAAAGAATACCCGACTGAGTTTGTTGTGGGCTCTTCTCAGACCTGGGCGCGTTTGGAACCTTCGTAGCTTTAGTTTTAAGTTTGCGTTATAATTATCACCACTATATTATCTTACAAATCTAACACTATACCAGACAATCAATAAGAGTAATTTATTACCTATTTTGAATAAATCATTTGACTTTTGACTTTTGACTTGACTTTCCAGTGAATATTAACGAAATCTATGTAGTAATCGTGTTTTCTATTTATAATGTTAATCATTTTAAAATTGTATAAATCTCTATAAATACGTGTCTCCGAAACTTGAAATTACAGATATGTAAAGTGCAAATGAACCTCTTTACACTGAATATTACCGTAGTATAATATTCGTGTATAAATAGTGGTGAACCTTTCTATAGTGGAGCCCAAGAAGGACCCGTGTGGTAAAGAATCATTGATGACTCTTGTGTAAGGTTGAAATGGATTAGACAATGAGATTCGTATGAGGTCGAATGACTTGTGTTTTGGTGGTTCCGTGGAGGTGTGGAGTTCATGCACGAGTGAGCCCTCGACTGCGATGCGCGGCAGGTAATGTGTTCGAGGCGCGCACGACGCTGTGGCATTCTGTGGTTGCGAAGGTGGAGATATTGGGATGTTTGTGATTTGGTAAAGAGAAGTCAATAATGATTGATAATGATCATGATTTGGATCGTGAGTGTGAATGGAGTGATTCTTTGGAGAGTCTTCATGAAGCATGAAGTTGATAGTAATTATTGAGATTAGATGCTACGCGAGGTCGTGCTGGTTTAGATCGTAAGAGAGTCAATGCAATGATCCTTTTAAGAGCGTTCATGAAGTTGTGATTTGTTGAACATTGAGATGATTAGATAACGGAATAGGTCATGATTTGATCGAGAGGTTGCAATGGCAATTGCGCCCTAATCACATGATGTAGTGTTTAGCTTAGGCTAGCTAGTTTAGAGTGAGGTGAGGGGTCCTGTGAGGGGTGATGGGAGGCGACCTAGGTAGGGTTAGGTTAGGGTGATTGATGGTTTCCGTGTGCGATACGTGTGAGTCGCAATGATTGTAATTGAGGATACCGTAAAACTACACAACTATAGTCCAGGGCCACAACTATAGTCCTGCTACCTCTTTAAACAAAATCGAATTGTTTTTGACTTGTAGTGACATCTAGTACATTGCTTCGTAGTTTTTACTTGATTTAACCTATAAGTCTACTAGTTTCGTGCTTTTTGGTGAGATGGCGTTGTGAATTTAATTTATTCGTCCTACTGCGAGAGAAACTGTTTCTAAGACGTGTAAGTACTCTGCAAACTTTTATTCGTAAACACTGGCTAAAGTGAGGAAAAAGACACGGAGTTGAATTCATAAGAAAGGTAATGTTGCTAACATGTATTTGACATATAGTTTTCTCTGTAATTGCACCTATTAATTTTTTTTAAAGATTTTTTAAATAATTTGGTACTTAGGTTTCAACTTTGGTCCTAACGTTTTTTTGGACCATAATTAAAAACCAACATGTTTTATTCCAGAAATGATGTCACGAGACAAGTTTATGAGAAGGAAAGTTGGAGGGCGTGCATATAAGTACTACAGTGATCGCCAAATGGAACTTTGTTTGATTGATATATAAGCAACAAAGTGCTGACCCAGCGTCAAGCTGGTGAAAAATATCAAATTCCGAGAAGCTCGATAATTTTGAAATTAAAAGCGTATCGGGGTAACAAAGTTAGGCAGCCGCCAGGTCTTCAATGTGTGTTTTCAGAAGCCAGCAGCCAGCCAGTTTTATCCAGCATGCAATAGAAATGTGTAACTTTGGCTTCCCTATTACCACAGTTTAACGAATACGATGTTCGATCTGAGATGCATTGTGAAAATGTAGGTACCATGATAAAAATAGTCGCAAAATAGACCAATTCAAAAATAACTTACCTGGCAAAACCTGGGCAAATATGTTCCTGTGTATATAAGATTTGATAAGTAATTTTAAAACATTTGATTTGAAATTAAAAGATTTTTCACAAAATATTCTATTGTAACATGTAATTTAATCAATAAAACCTGATTTGATCCCATTATTTTGTGTTTTTCTTAAAAACTAAACTTCAGGCATTCAAACAAACCACCCAATTATAGTCTAATGTGTCACAATATGCGTCCCGAGTATGATTTATAATTTGAACCATAGTTGGCAACATGCCATACAACAATGGTCCAAATTTAATTTTTTTTTAATACCTACTTGAAATAACACACGTAACATATTTTGACTTGGGGTGTTAACTTACTATGTTCTACTTTATCTAAAAACATCAATAGGTATTAAATATGTTAATCCATTCTCTAGTGCAAAAAGAACAAATTTAAAAATTGGCAAATCAGGACCATACTTGTGTAGTTTTACGGTAGTTAATGTAATTTGATAACTTTTGCCAAGTGCAGTAAATTTTGCAAAGCCAAAAAAAAAAGCTGGGCAAGATAAGTTGCGCACGAACCGTAACCGAGGAAGTTTGATTTTATTATAATCCACGCGCACAGAAAACAAACTAAATAGCTTAAGCGAGCTTCGACGCGAGTTTGCCGACGCCACGGCCGGCTACTGGCCGGCGAACAGCGCGCGTCGTGCGTCTCAGTTTAGTCCAATTAAATGGATGCGGTTACAGAATATCACAATAACATCTGATATGAATGAGCTATCTATCTACCCTATACATTAAAAATAATAAATAATAATCAAGTTAGTACTACTTACCTAGTAGAGTCTTTGGGATAGCTAAAAAATGATGTGTTTTTATTCTTTCTATTATTGTTCATACACACTGTACAGTAAACCATATTTAAACTTTTATATTAAAACACTAGGTATTATAAAATTACATTTAAACACTATTTAAATTATTAAATTATTATTATTAACATTAAATTAAATGAAAACACGACGCGCGACGTGTACTGCAGCCCCTGAGCCCGAGCCGGTATAAACAGATTTCTCTCCGTACGCGACGCGATAATATAATAATTGTAGATCTTAGTTCGGATTAGCAATAGAAGTTAGAACTGTTCCTCATTAGTTCGTGTTTTGTTCCAGGGCCAAGTGGTAAGTGGCGGCGCGACGCAGTGC